>NC_047099.1:22604924-23229924 GCF_902459505.1 Geotrypetes seraphini | reverse complement strand
TATTTAATGCAATTAACTGTTAAAACACAAACATCATATTGCCAAAGAAACAGTATATTGTAATAAATCTATCTTGTAGACCCGATACAGTATGTGTTTTGGCTTTATAATGAAAGCCTGCCTCAAAGGTACAGCTGTTTGTGGATGCATAGCCACGGAGTTTTCGAGCGATATGTCATATTTTTTTACTTGAGAGACATTATTTATATTTTATCCATATTTTGTTATATAGTACTGTAAGACGATTGTTTTTGGAGTGCTTGAGCACCATCTATCAGATCATCATTTGTACCCCTGAGGCAGGCTTTCATTATAAATCTGAAGCCGGACCGTGTCAGGTCTACAATGGTCTGCAATATAGATTGGTTAAAATATACTGTTTCTTTGACAATATGATATGTTTGGTATTTTAACAGTTAATTGAATTGAATAAACTCTACTTTATCTCAGCTTGATGTGTACGATTCCTTCCCCACTTTCTTTCTGTTGCATATTTGTTGTAGGGTTTTTTGCCTTGTTGTTTTAGATTGTACATATTAACATATACAGAGGGATTTTGTTCTTGCTGTTGGACTGACACCTGTGTGGCCTCCATCTTGGGCTATGCTAACCTGATGATGATAAAGTGTCTTATCATCCCAGGGCATGTGGTGCATGGTCACATTACTCCAGGGTGCACTGCGTCTCCTAAGTCATCACTTTCTGCAGCAAGGATGAGATGGTCCAGCTCCATCCTTTGAGCTTGGCTGGGGCTAGCACAGAGTGGCCACTGCAGATATAAATCCTGTTGTTTTCTGGAAGACCTAAACATGTATACTCTAGAGGAAAGGAGGGACAGGGGAGATATGATACAGACATTTACATACTTGAAAGGTATTAATATAGAACCAAATATTTTCCAGAGAAGGGAAAATGGTATATAATTAGAGGGCATAACTTGAGGTTGCCGGGAGAGGAAGACTTAGGAGTAATGTTAGTAAATTATTTTTCACGGAGAGGGTAATGGATACCTGGAATGCCCTCCTGAGGGAGATGGTGGAGAGGAAAATGGTGATGGAATTCAAAAAAGTGTGGAATAAACACAGAGGATCTCTAATTAGAAAACAAATGGTATAAATTAAAGAACTAAGGCTGGTATTGGACATACTTGTAGAGTTTATGCCCCATATGTGGTGATTTGGTATAGGATGGGCTGGGGAGGGCATCAGTGGTAATTCCACTAATTTTGAACACGAGGACGTTACTGGCCAGACTTTACAGTAGATAGCCTGCAAACAACGGGATAGACTGGAATGAGCTTAGATGGCAACTTCAGCACTTAGAACCTAGGACTATTTACCAGGTGGCCTTTAGTCTATGGCCAAGAAATATCAAAGAAGAGACAAGTGAATTTAATCATGTATTTTAAATGAGAATAACTTAATGGCCAGACTGGATGGACCGTTCAGGTCTTTATCTGCCGTCATGTACTATGTTACCTGGCAGAAACCCAAAGAGTAGCAAGATTGTGATGTCATAATGCCTCATTCCACCAATGCCTAAGGGCCAACCTCAGCAGTGATGTCACAATGGCTTGATTACATGGCAACTTCAACATTTGGAACCTAGAACAATACCAAGGTGGCCTTTAGTCTATGGCCAAGAAATATCAAAGAAGAGACAAGTGAATTTAATCATGTATTTTTAATGGGTATAACTAATGGGCAGACTGGATGGACCGTTCAAGCCTTTATCTGCCGTCATTTACTGTGTTACTATGTCCCTAACTGTGTTTCCTCCTGCTCAACAGCAATTGCTGCTCATGCTAGTGCTGCTGTAGCTCTCCTCTTCTTCCTCTTGGAGCAGTGGGCCTGCAGCATCTACTGGTGGATATTTACCTTTTGCAGGTCAGTGCCACAGCCGGCTCCTCTTAGCACCCTATTTCCTGATTGGCCTCTAGAGGGCACTGTAAGAGCAGGACTTGGTTTCTCACTCTGCAGCTGGTCTGTAATAGAGAGAATTGGGTGTTTTTCCCTAACAACAGACCCTGCAGCACTGTGCGCACACTGCAGCGCCTCCATCTGCCTCTCCTTTTTCGTCTTCCAGAAGTGGGAATGCTTCACGTACTGGTACATCCTGGGCTTCTGCAGGTAGAACTGGGGGTGGGTGGGGTAGAAAGGCCTTTAGTCAAATAGAGAGCAAGGGAAAAGCAGAAAATAATGGCATCTATATGTCGGCATAGGGATTTGCTCACTGATATATAAATGAAGCTGTTTGGAGTAGCCTAGTAGTTAGAGCAAGTGCTATGAACCAGGAAAACCCACTTTGACCTTTCCCTCTCCATTCCCTTCCAATATATAACACACTCTCCCTCTCCTTTCTTTTACCCCCCTCCACCTCCACCAAGTTCTCTCTCCCCTCACTACCAGGCACACACTCTCCCTTCCCCATGGCAAAATTTCTCTCCCCTCCTCTACCTTCCTTTTCCCATGACACTTTCTCTTTCTTCCACCTACACTCCAAAGGCATTGAGCCTTTCTCTCTCTTCATACCATTCTTTCTTTCGCCCTCATTCCCATCAAAAACACACCCTCCCCCCTTTCTTTTTTCTTTCTTATTCTCACACTCTTCCCCAATGTCCTTCTGCATGTCATTTTCTCTCCCTGAGGCACTTCTTCATCTTCCCTATTTCCAACTCAGGGAACATCTCCCTCCCCCCCCAGCAAGGTTTTGTGTGCCTTTCCTCTTCACCCAAATGTGCTTTCTATCCTTTCCTTTCAAACCCTCCTCCCTTAGCACTGTCATTTATCCCCCCCCCCCCCACCCCCTCAGCTCCTGTGGCCTCCATGGTTCAGGTGCTCCCCTGGTGCACCAACTCTTCATTTCTCATGGTCCAATTTTTCCCATGATGGCACTTTTCAAGTCCAGCTCCTACAGCCACCATGTCTGTCCCTTGGCATCAGAAGACACAAGCCTGCTAATAATGTCTGTATGTGTACCTCACAACTTGACAACAGCACTTCTTTCTGCTATTAGAAAGCTAGTATACTTACCCCTTAACTATACAGGCAGTCCCTGGGTTAAGAATGAGTTACGTTTTTAAAGCTGTTCTTAAGTCAGAATTTGTAGATTTTAAGATTTTTGCTGTTTACCTCTGCTTCCAGCTGACAAAAGGGTCAACTATCCCTACCGGTGTTCCCTCTAAGGTAGAGCATGCACAGCCACACACTGTTCTTAATGTGGCCATGCATCATTCCTGAGTCTGTTGCAGGAGAAGTGTAGGAGTCTATGCCACTGGAAATACTGCTCAGTGAAATCAAATAAAGCCGGTCAGTGTCAGAGGCTGCTAGAAAACCCTTCTGTATTGTGATGCAGCGGGTGAGATGTCCATTCTCTCCACTGCATCATAAAACCCCTTCCCTAACATCCTGGCTGCGACCCCCCCTCCCTCCGGCAGCAGCAGAGAACATAAGAACATAAGCAATGCCT
The DNA here is from genome assembly GCF_902459505.1 of Geotrypetes seraphini. Lineage (NCBI taxonomy): Eukaryota > Metazoa > Chordata > Amphibia > Gymnophiona > Dermophiidae > Geotrypetes > Geotrypetes seraphini. The sequence continues at coordinate 23,226,456 of NC_047099.1, read as the reverse complement.
CTGCTGGGTCAGACCTGAGGTCCATCATGCCCAGCAGTCCGCTCACGCGGCGGCCCAACAGGTCCAGGACCTGTGCAGTAATCCTCTATTTATACCCCTCTATCCCCTTTTCCAGCAGGAAATTGTCCAATCCTTTCTTAAACCCCTGTACTGTACTCTGCCCTATTACTCCCTCTGGAAGCGCATTCCAGGTGTCCACCACTCTCTCTTGCTGCACTAAAAAAAAATCATGCCCAATGTGACGGGGGAGGGGGCTGCATTTGGGTCAGGTCGCAGAGGGATTTTTTTAAAAAAATTTTAATTTAGTGCAGTAGGAGAGAGTGGACATCTCTCTTGCTGCTGGGGGAGGGGAGGGGGCGTGGCCAGGATGTTAGGGAAGGGGTTTAGTGATGCAGTGGAGAGAATGGGCATCTCTCCCGCTGCATCACAGCACAGGGGAGAGTGTGTTTGTTTGGGGTTTTTTTACGGGTTTATTCTGCGCATGTGCAAATGTAGGAAATCTTTGCTGCTGTCTGCCGGTCTTATTTGCATGCGTGATTTATTAAAGAATGTCTTGGTTTTTTAGATTCGGTATCGAAATGGCTGCATTAGCAGACCATCGCTTTTTAATACGGGTTTTTGAAAATCCTGGCCTAAGATTAATGTCCTCTCCCCCTTAGCTCAACTGAGCTTTTAGGATTTCTGATCTCTGGTTTCTAAACTAAGAAGTCTTTATATTTTCTTTTTGTCATTTCCCCCAGCGCACTGCCTGCCTGCATTGAAATCATCCTTTTCATCGCTGTCTTTGGTTTGAAGAAAAAACCCCTGTGAGCATTATTCAAAGAGAGAGTCATTGGACTGTCATGGGTCACTCTGCAATGAACTAGAGAGTGGTTCTCAACCCTGTCCTGGAGGACCACCAGGCCAATCGGGTTTTCAGGTTAGCCCTAATGAATATGCATGGAGCAGATTTGCATGCCAGTCATTTCCATTATATGCAAATCTCTCTCATGCATATTCTTTAGGGCTAGACTGAAAACTCGATTGGCCTGGTGGTCCTTCAGGATAGGGTTGGGAACCACTGAACTAGAGCAGCAGAAACCCAGTCTGCACATTCCTGACCCTTCCAGGATACTTGCAAAAACGCACACACACAAAAAGCTTCAGGTCAACTGTAGCTTTCATCTGAACACCTTAAAGACAAAACTTAAACTTAGATTGTGAGCCTACCAGGGACAGAGAAAGTACCAGTGTTTAATATATGTTAAAACCACTTTGGTTGTTCCACAAAAAGTCGGTATATCAAATCCAGGTCTCAGCCACCCATCTTCCTTTTTATAAAGCACAGTGTGAACATCAGAATCAAGGTCTGGTTGTTCGAGTCTTCTTGGAGATGCTCCATGAAATGATACAGGAGTCTGAGCATACTCAGAGCAACTTGCCAAGACATTTAACCACTCCTCATGCTAACAGCATGCAGACTTAGCCCTGAACACATAACACGATAGCAGCAGAGATGGGCTGCCAGATGTTTTTATTCAGTTCTTTAAGCCAGTGCTTATCAAGCTGATTTTGAAATACAGTGGTACCTTGGATTACGAGTATAATCCGTTCCAGGAGCATGCTCGTAATCCAAAATGCTCGTATATCAAAGCAAGTTTCCCCATAGGAAGTAAGGGAAACTTGCTTTGATATGTTTCCACCCTCCACCTTCCTCCCTCCCGAGGCCAGCAGCGCTGCCCCCCCCCCCCCCCCCCCCACGAGAACCGGCATTGCTCCCCCCGAAGGCCCCCCGCGAACCGGCACCCTCCCGATCCGGCACCCCCTGCCGCCATCGGGCACTCCCCCCTCCCCGCCGCGACCTGAGGTCCCCCCAACCCACCCGAACCCTCTTCTTACTTTTCTGTAGCCTCCGCAGGGCACCGGCACCGTTCGACGTGAACTCTCAGGCCTTGCACAGGAAGCAGATCTTCAGGCACCGGCACCACGCACAGGACATGCTGGTGCCGGTGCCGCTGCGGAGGCTACAGAAAAGTAAGAAGAGGGTTCCTGTGGGTTGGGGGGACCTCAGGTCGCGGCGGGGGGGTGCCCGATGGCGGGGGGAGGGTGCAGGATCACGGTGGGGAGGGTGCCGGTTCGCAGGGGGGGCACTCGCAAATCGAAGCGCGCTCGGTTTCCGAGACGCCAATTTTGCGAATGTTTTGCTCGTCTTGCAAAACACTCGCAAACCGGTGCACTCGTAAACCGAGGTACCACTGTACTCCAGCTAGTCAAGTCTGTTTTTCAGGATACAGTGAATATGTATAAAATAGATTTGTACGGAAGCAGCAAGATGCAAATCAGTCTCGTGCATATTCATTGTAGATATCCTGAAAACCAGATTGGTTAAGAGATATTCCAGGACCAGCTGGAGAAACACCACTTTTATAGAAATCCATGCACAGTGTATGTGTGTCAATGAGCTCAGGCACTCCTGATTTTACGGATGAGGTTTCACAGTACGTACTGTTATTTTTACATCATTCAATGTACATAAAAGTGACAAATCTGCATGCAATTGCTATAACTTGTTTTATACTTAAATGTATATTTTGATAGGAAAATGTTTTCTTATCTCCTTGATTTTGAAATAAATGATCTCCATATTTTTATTATATTAATTCCTTTCTGTGGATTTTCTCTAGAAGCATATAGCATTGCCTGTCGCCAACTCACATTGTTCTGGGTGCCTGAAGTCTGAATGTGAACTTTCACCACAGATTTTTTGAAGATATTAAGAGGGCAGGTGTTGGGGCAGCAGATAACCAGGATATTGGGGGGGGGGGGGGGGGGGTTTAGGAAAGATGCAGATCATGCTCCACAGAATCCCATTTGTAAGGTCCTGCACAATCACTCAGTGTATACCGCATGTCGTATGTGTGCTTCTGGTTACCATGGGAACAATGTTAGGCACATACAGATCAAAGTGAGTGGAGCCAAATAAAATCAACAGAGCCATTCCCTTTTACCATTCATTCCTGTATTTTCCCTACCATTGTTTCAGGGAATAAAAGAGTAGAGACTGAAGGGGTTCACAATGGGACAAGAGCCTTCAGATCAGGGAACAGGGTGGATCCGAACGTATGATAGCAGACCGCCAGCCCACAGGTCTGAGGCAACCTCATCCTAATGGTTAGAGCTGTGGGCTAAAAAGCAGGGAAGCCAGGGTTCAAATTCCTCTGATTCTTTTTGTGATTTGGGCTATTAATCCTGGCATGCTGGACGATGGCTGCAGTCAGTCCTGGGCTGCTGTTAATAATAATAATTTTATTCTTATATACCACCAAAGCCATAGTAGTTTGAGGCAGTTCACAATAAGAGGAGCTGGACAATCGGCGAAGATCGGTACAAAAAAGGTTTTAAAGTACATGAAGCGGATTCAGGAATAAGAGAGCAGGAGTCTGCTGCAAACAATCGGTGAGAGTGGGGCACTGGACAGACATCAATTCCAATAGGCCGAGAGCAGAGTGGAAATGAGAGATCGTGGTAAAATTCAGATGGAGTAAAGCGATAGGGCAAAGGGAGCAATTAGGATACAAATCAGTTGAACAAGCTCTGGAAGCGCAACCAAGAAAGTAGGGTTGCCAATACATCCATATTTTCCATAGGTTTGATCCAATCCTCGGTTTACCCCACTGAATGCAGGAACTTATAGTATTGCTTTTAAGGAGTGCAATTTGGATAAATCTATAGCCACTTGGCATGCCTAAAATGAAAAGCACCTTTCATCCCCAACCATGACTTTCCATTTCAAAGCTACCGTATCACATCCCCAACCTCACCAGCACCTACATATGCTCTGATTTGTAGTAGGACAGGCTATTATATTCCTGCCCCTTTTCATTTGCTGCTTCAGATAGATGGAATAAATACTGATCTAATCTATTTGTGTCGCACAAGCTCTAGGTGACTGAAGAATAAAACAGGGAGGGAAGGGGACATATAGGAGGAAAGGAAAAGTCAGATATTAATTGTTAAAGAGGTAAGTTTTCAGTTTTTTTTCAGAAGGAATAGTTGGCCTCCTTTCTGATAATTTCTGGGAGAACGTTCCATGTTTTTACTCACAGCTAGGTTAGCTTGGAGTTGAAAATTTGCTTGTATTGAAGGTTCCTTATGGACGGTAGGTTTAGTTGAATTCTGTTAAGGTACTGACCCCCCCTCCCAAATTAAGGGGGTTGGCCCTCCCTGGGCGCTGTCATTGTAGGGGTGCTGGTCCTCTCTTCTCCACCTGTCCCACACACATCTTGAGATGTTCACCTGTACGATCATCTTCTTCCACCCACTGCTCTTGCCAGCTTCATGGGACATGACATCAGAAGGGAACTGAGGCTGGCATGAGCAGCAGGTGGATGATGCTTATGATGGTGAAAATTTCAAGAGGTACATGGGGGGGGCGCAGTGCAGTGATGGTGCCACTCCCTGGGTGCCAACATCCCTAGTTATGCCACTGCCCCCACCGTCACCTTCCCTGTTGCTAAGAGCCGGTCTGTAAAGAAGTTTCAAGTGCCCTCTAGGGTTATCACGTGGCTCCAGAGAACACAGGTTTTATTTCCCTTGAAAGCAATGCAAGTAAAACCCGGATGTCTTAATCCATCCTTTTTCTGGAGCCATGTGGTAACCCTGCGTGCTCAAGCCAAAAATAAACACTGATGCCCTCTCTCCCTTAGAAAAAGCCAAACCACAATATGGCAGACCAGCAAAGGCTTCTGGGATACTTGGCCTAATTCTTCAGTAAACCAATGTCTTTAGGATTTACGCCATATCAGAACATAGGAAAGAACCGCTGCTGCTTCTTCAATCTATCAAATGACTTGTAATTCAGAATAAGGTTACCAATTAGCCAGTCCTGGGCTTACCCCATTGCATGTAGGGATTTGTAGTTCTGATTTCTCCATTTCCTTCCCTAAGGAAAGCAAAAGAAATAGAAGTTGCTTACCTGTAACGGTAGTTCTCCTTGGACAGATGATCTTACAGCCACACAAGAAGGTGACGTCCCCGTGACGGAGCCGACCCGGCAGTCTAAAAGCTGCAAAGCTAAAGAACTTTGCGCATGTGCCAGCCCTCCTGCCCGAATGTATCCCTCCTGGCCCCTATATAAACAAACCCTCAACCGACCAACACAGTTAGGTATAAAGCTGGCGGCAACAATAGGGGAGGCTGGGCGGGATTGTGTGGCTGTAAGATCATCTGTCCAAGGAGAACTACTGTTACAGGTAAGCAACTTCTATTTCTCCCTGGACAGAGATCTTACAGCCACACAAGGTGCCTCCCGAGCTGAAGGTAACAGAATGATAACATGCTATTGTATAATAATAAAGACCTGTTACCTGAGACGTAAAGAAGTTTAGGGTAATGGATTGGATATGCTGCCTTTCTGTGGTACAATCAAAGCGGTTTGTTTAACACTACAAGTCCCAGCTCACATTAGGGTAAGACCAGGACCGGATCAATTCAATCCTATCCTGCAAAATCTTGAATCCAGTCCACAGCCTTTCCCAGTCTAACACAAATCTATCAATATTTCCTTTGTGTATCTGTATGCCAGAGAGTCCTGAGAGACCCCACTCACTTCTGCATATGTGTTCTAGTCTTTGTTTTCATTAAGGAGTGTCCAAGAAGACAAAACATTTCTTTTCTTGCAAATGCAATGTGATAAACCGACTGTGTGGAATTTGGCAGCTCTGGTCTACCCACAGGCATACAAAACCTACTAAAGCACTCTGAGATGCAGCCAGAGAAGGACTGGTGAAAAACAAAATGGCGCGGTAGCATTTCTACTTAAGAAACATCAGAGCAATCTGTTCGTCCCCTTTTATTCCAGTGGGGCAGAGGGGGTGGAGCATGCACGGCACTCTTTATAGATAAAGGAACTAGGTGCAAAAAGCGACTGAAGTACAGCGTGCTTTCTCGGCAGCGTATCAAAGGGCCTGTCCAGTCTTCTATTACATGCAAATTATCGCCGCAAAGGCTCATGGGTGGCGATTCGTTGGCTGCGGCGGCAGTTTCTATAATGTCTGTGGATTCCGGTATTATCTTTTTTTTTCTTTCTTGTTCTTCTCTTCGCGATATAGGACATCGCACGCTCTGATCAGATGATGTGGTTTAGTGGATGTCCCCCTGAGTTCAATGGGTGCTCTACTGAATGCTGTCCTCTGATTTGGAGCCGTAACGGTATCGTCAGTGAGGTATATCCTTACCTGTTCCTCCTCCGGGAGAAGCAGAATATGATGAACGGAGAGGGCTGAGTGCGTGATTATAGCCTCCCTACTTTGGGGCTTCGCAACACCCCAAAGCTTCCGATCTGATTTTCACTGACGATATTCCTATTTATTTAAAGGTAAACTAAAAATAGTAAATTTCTGAGCATTTTTATGGCTATTTTATATGCAGTTTGTATATTTATACTTTAGAAGTAGAATATTTTTCTGTATTGCAGGTTTTTCTTAATCCAAATGAGGTTACAAAACCACAGGCATACCGTAAAAACATAATCAGACATGTTTCTAGCTCTAGAATGATAAGAGCAGCTCTAGGGTAGATCCAGGTGGATTACAGAAGAGCATCGATTAAAATCCTTTAAATTAAAATCTTCAGACTTTCATTGGAATGATTTTTATGATTAATTTATGTTCTGATAAATCTTTAGCTAATAATAATCTAAATAAATGAGTGTTAGTTCCCAAAGGCTAGTCAGGAAATGCATTTTTATTGGACTAAATGAAGTAACATGTCCAAGGAAAATGGGATTCAAATCCAATTTAGGTTCCTTGTGACCTGGGGCAAGTCACTCAACTCCCTATTGCCTCCAGAGGTTAGACTTAGGGCCCCAATTTCTAAAGGTGCATAAAAAACAGGCCAGGGGATCCTTCCTTTTCAATCTCTGCCATACCCCTCTACCCACAAGTTCTCAGACACCCTTTTCTTAAATATAGTCCTGATTGATTTGAAGTACAAATTTAGATTATAAATCCTCTGTGAGTAAGTTTCACTCCCACTTTTTTATGACCACGTGTTAACTATAAGTCTCTCTTTATTCTGTCTTTAGTTAAAACCACTGTTCATTTTATTTGTTTATATTTGTAAGCTTTTTCTGTTATTCAATCTTCTTTTGTTATACATTTAAAATAGCTGGCTCCATTTTTGGCAGTGTTCAAGGCCCTTTAAAAGTTCACCTCTTTGAGAATGCTCCTAACTCCTCTCACCTTGGGTTCTGCATCCTCAACCCTATATGTTTGTCTGTCCAAATTAGATTGTAAGCTCTTCCGAGCAGGGACTATCTATAAATGTCAAAATGTAGGGCAGGATTAATTCATCAAGGGTCCCTAGGCACACAAGTCCACTGGGCCCCCTGTCTGCCTCTCCCTTCCATCTCACCCTCCCCCCCCCTATTGTAGTGGCATCCATCTACTTCTCTCCGCTCTCCCCATGGGGTGGCATCTGTCTTTTCCCCTTCCATTTCTCCCTCTAGCAGATTTTAGCATCTCTCTCTCTCTCCCCCTCAGATCAGATCTCCTCCCCTCCCCCCCCCTTTCCATCCAGTGTCCACCCTCTCTCTCTCTTCTATATGGCATCTTCCCTCTTTCTATGTCCCTTCAATAAACTGTCTGTCCTGTGCTCCTTTTCTCCTTTGTACATGATTCATTTCAGCTTCACCCCCTCTACATTTTTCTGTCTCCACCCCTTCCCCTATGCTCTGGCATCTCTCTCTTCTTCCTTCCTTCCTTCCCACTCAACCCCATGACCTGGTATTTCTCTCCTTTCCTTCTCTTCTATCTCTTCCTCCCCCTCCATGCTCTGGCATCTCCTCTCCTTTCTTTCCCTCTGATCTGGCATCTGTCTCCTTAGTTTTCCTTCCCTCCCTTTCTGCTTTCCTTCTCTTCTATTTCTTCCTCCCCACTCCATTATCAGCCATGTTCTCTCCTTTCTTTCTTTCCCTCCCTCTTTCCTTGCCCCGGTCTGGCATCTGTCTCCTTCCCTCTCCCTCCATGGTCTAGTATCTTCTTTCCTTGTCCTCCCTCCCATGGTCTTGGCATCTCTCTTTCTTCTCCTCTCCCTTCCCTGGTCTTCCATCGCCCTCTTTCCCTCTCTCTCCCCAATTGGGTGTAGCAGCATCCCCCCCCAACTGCCTGGTGAGGTGAGGTCAGATTCTCTTCCACTCCCTCACTGCCCTCTCACCCACAATCAAACTGAACCCAGGCCGAAGGCTTTAACACTGCGCACGCTGTCTTTCCTTCTCTGAAACAGGAAGTTATGTCATTCCTATTTCAGAGGAGAAGGGAAGCTGGCACATACAGTGTTAGAGTGAACTAAACCCGGGTGGGGGCTCTAAAACTGCGCACGCCAGCTTCCCTTCTCTTCCGAAACAGGGTTCAGTTCGCTTGCGGGTGAGAGGGCAGCAAGGGAGGGAAGCTGACTTCACCAGGCAGTCAAGGGCCCCCTGCCCTATTTGCTCCCCCCCTAATGCCGGCCCTGGGGCCCCCCCTGATATTTTCAGGCCTGAGGCATGTACCTACTGTGTCTACCTTTAATTCGCCTTGTCAAAATGTACAGCACTGCTTATGCCTTTCAGCACTATATAAGTGATAAGTAGCTTTTCTTGAATTCTATTTCTTGTAATATGTACCTGTCAATCAATATTTATAATTGTATATATTTTTGTATGATTTATCTGTCAGCCAAAACAGTTATGTTATATGTATGCATGTACCCCCATCTCTAATGCAGTTCAAACCCAGACTTAAACCCACTTTTTTGAAATTGCATTTACATCCAACCTTATCAACTTATAAAGGCACCTATATCTCTTGTCATTCTCTTTACTCCCCTACCAGTCTGGGGTGTCAAAGTCCCTCCTCGAGGGCCGCAATCCAGTCGGGTTTTCAGGATTTCCCCAATGAATATGCATGAGATCTATTAGCATTCAATGAAAGCAGTGCACGCAAATAGATCTCATGCATATTCATTGGGGAAATCCTGAAAACCCGACTGGATTGCGGCCCTCGAGGAGGGACTTTGACACCCCTAAGCCCTTTGTGTTTTCAACCTGCGCCGCATGTATAAAAGTCATTTTTTTTTTCTGGTATGTCTGTCATATTTAGACTGTAAGCTCTTTGAGCAGGGCCTGTTTGTTTAACAGTATCTGGTAGTGCTTTAGAAATAATAATTAGTAGTAGTATGGGTTTATACGCCAAAACACGCCCGTGTCAGGTCCATCGAGAAACAGAAATTTGGTTTCTCGGAACCTGAAGGCTCCTTGTGCTATTGATTTGTGGGCATACAACCCCCGCCACTGCACAGCCCTTTAACATGCAGTGACGTCATTCCAGCCTCTGCCATTGGGTGCGAAGAAGGGTTTAAAAAAAAAGAATGCCGCTGACGTCGTTTTAAAAGTAGTTCAAAAAAGACTAGAGCGTTCCGAATCTTCTTTGCGAACGATCAGAACAGTAAACCCCCCTAGTCGGAGTTTATCTTCAATTCTGTTTGCAGCTTACTCGCCGCATCTTGGATCATAATGGCATCCGCTTCAATTTTTCATACCCGCCTACTGCGTTCCAAGCCTCTTTCTGGTTCCCCCACCCCCCCCCTCCTCTTCCACTCTGAACCGGTTGTGCGGATTGGCTGAAATGAACCGCGCTGCTCCTCCACCCGCTGCGTGCTTGGCTCCTCCTACCTCCCCGAAGCGGAACGTCAGTGAGCTTTGTGGGGGGAAAGCGGCTCTGACCAATCGGCTGAGGGTCCTGCCGAGGCTGCCAATAGGCGGCGTCCAAGGGGGCTGGGCTGTATATTTGAAATAACGCCGGCGGGCGGCGCGAGGCTCTCCGGGGAACGGGAAAACGAAGGAGCCGGGGCTGGGAGGTAAAAGCAAATACAAATTGGAGCAGCAAAAGGCACTGGGGGGAGGCGTGGGTCTGTGTTTATAGCAAAGACACTTCCTCCTAATGGTTAGCATGGCTATGTTGCAAATCTTCACATGTTGGTCTGGTATGAGAGTTTGTCCTGCTAGAGGGCACGGTGGTGAAGGGGTGCTGTGTGCATGGAGGCTTTGTCCTGGGGGGGGGGAGGAGGCTTTGTGCATGGAGGCTTTGTCCTGTGGGGGGGGGGGATGCTGTGTACATGGAGGCTTTGTCCTGGGGGGGAGGATGCTTTGTGCATGGAGGCTTTGTCCTGTGGGGGGGGGGGGGATGCTTTGTGCATGGAGGCTTTGTCCTGGGGGGGAGGATGCTTTGTGCATGGAGGCTTTGTCCTGTGTGTGTGTGGGGGGGGGGGGATGCTGTGTGCATGGAGGCTTTGTCCTGGGGGGGGGAGGATGCTTTGTGCATGGAGGCTTTGTCCTGTGTGTGGGGGAGGGGGGTGCTTTGTGCATGGAGGCTTTGTCCTGTGTGTGTGTGTGGGGGGATGCTGTGTGCATGGAGGCTTTGTCCTGGGGGGGAGGATGCTTTCTGCATGGAGGCTTTGTCCTATGTGTGTGGGGGGGGGGGATGCTGTGTGCATGGAGGCTTTGTCCTGTGTGTGGGGGGATGCTGTGTGCATGGAGGCTTTGTCCTGTGTGTGTGTGGGGGGGGATGCTGTGTGCATGGAGGCTTTGTTGTCCCTTTAGGGGACAGGGTGGTGAAGGGGTGCTTGGTGCTGTGTGCATGGAGGCTTTGTCGGGAGGGGGGGTCGCTGGGTGCATTAAGGGATAATTCATGCCTGTCCAGTAGGGGGTAGGGTGGTGAAGGGGTGCTGTGTGCAGGAGTGTAGCCTTTTGAATTTATATTTGCATTTCACTTTGTAAAACATTTCCTGTTCTTTCTGTTTGGTAAGGGAGGGGGTGCGAGAGGATGATGGTAATGGTTGGGTATGTCTGTATGCTGGTTATCTACCCTATGCCGGAGGGGGAGGGAGGTGGTGAAGGATGTTCTATATACAATGGCTACTGTTGAGAGTGTGGCACTGGTTAAAGCTACAGCCTCAGCACCCTGAGGTTGTGGGTTCAAGCAATCCTTCTCCTTTTGACCCTGGGAAAGTCACCTAATCCTCCCCCCCCCCCCCCCCATTGTCCCAGGTACATTAGACAGATTGTGAGCCCACCAGGACAGATAAGAAAAAAATGCTTGAGTACCTGAATGAATATATTCATGTAAACCAGGGGTGTCCAACCTTTTGGCTTCCCTGGGCTGCATTGGCCGAAAAAAATGTTTCTGGGGCCGCACAAATGCGCAAACGCTGCAGCAAGACAGAGGAGGGAGCCAGCAAGACGGTAAACACCTGGGGGCAGAAGAGAAAAACACTGCATCACCCTTGACCGGGGCCACACAAAATATTTCATGGGGCCATAGGTTGTACACACCTGATTATTGTAAACTGTTCTGAGCTCTCCTGTAAAATATACTGTCTGGTTACTAGAGAGGAGGGGGATATGAAGTCAAGATGTTGCCTGCTAAAAACTTTAAAGATTAGACTACTATAACATTTTGACAGTTGCTGGACCAGTTTTTGTAGCCATGTTTCTGATTTCAGTATTTTCCCAAAGCTGGCTGTGATGTTTTTGCTATGTTGTACTGGTTGCAAAGGTATATTCAAATATATTTTATTGAGCTCAACAGAGAAACAGTAGAAAAAGGACCAAAAATAACAGCGAAGCTCATGGTATCACATAAAACCTGTACAATGAGAAAAACCCCCAACATCCCCCAATAACCAACCCTCCTCCCCCCACCCCGGTCCTCCTTCAGGCTAATTCCCAAAAATGAGGAAAATGCCATACAAAAATCAGACATACATAAATTAGGAAAACAAAGGAACATTACAGGGTATCAACAATTAAGCAATCTGCTGCGGGCTAGAGGGGTCATAGTTGTCCAAAAAGGTTCCCAAGCACACTGGAAGGAACGCCCAGCAGGAGATAAAAAGTCTCGTATATCACGGCGCTCCCACATCAGCAAAGAGATCATCTGGACCGCCAGAGAGAGTAATCCGGTGCCTCTCCGTCAAGCCATTTAATAGGATACATTTTAAGGCAATAAGAACTGTCCACCGAAGAAAATGGGCTGCTCCCCGTTTCCTTGGGGAATAATGAGGGACAACTCCAAAAAGAGACAAAGGAGAACGTCTGACAGTAATAGTCCAAATACGCTCCACAAAAAGAAATATGCAGTTCCAAAAGAAGTGGCTAGAGGGACATGTCCAGAACATATGGCCCAATCCCGCTTCGGAATCCTGGCAGCGAAGGCAGGCCGCTGACTCACGAAACCCAGAGAGGTAAGCCCGCTTAGGGGAGATATATAAACGACAAACTAATTTATAATGTTGTTCCCAAAAAGTAGTATATTTTCAAAAAAATAGGCAATCTTCGAATTGCTAGCAAGATCACATCTTCAGGCAATTCCACAGCAAGGTCCCGAACCCAAGCATCCTGTAATCTGGAATGATCAAACAAGAGGGATTCATCTTTCAAATGATGATGATGGAATCGAAGGGGAACAGGAAGTTGGGAACCAATAGTGAAGGCTGTGGATAACAACTCTTGACATGAAGTCGTTAAAGAGCCAGCAGGTAGGGAGTTAAGATAGTGTCGAATTTGTATGTAAGCATAATAATCCGTGGGCGGAAGATCAAATTCTTCCCGCACCTGAGTAAAGGATCAAATCTTTCCATCATCGTCCACTAATTGAAACACATAATGAATACCCCTGGTTTCCCACCGAGCAAAACTACCCCCATCTATCCCAGGAGGAAAAGAACCATTAAAGCAAATAGGCAGAAAAGGAGTGATAGAAGGACTAACAGAGTGAAATTTACATATCCAATACCAAACTTTCCGAAGGGTCGATGTAACACCTTGCAGGAAAGAGGCTCAGATGAAGTAGAAGGTACAGCATGAAGATAAGCACTGAAATGAGTGGCCTGAAAACAAGAGAGTTCCAAAGAGATATTAGTAAAAGTAGAAGAACCGCAGCCAATAGTCAAAAATTCAACAATCCAAGAGCCCCCTTGTACCATGGAGCTGTTGCCCTTTTATACGGCAAGCTCGCCCTCTTACCTGCCCAAAGAAACTTCTGAACCAAGCGCTGTATTCTACAATCATCACTGGAAGTCAAATAAAGGGGAAGTACCTGAAACACATACAACCAACAAGGGACAATAAGCATGTTGTAAAGATGCACCCGACCCAAGAGCGAAAATGGGAAACCTCTCCAAAGCTGCAACTTATTCTGGAGTGCCTGAAAGAGAGGCTCCACATTCAGGGAGTATAAACGAGATAAATCCAGTGGAATTAACACCCCTAAATATTTCAATGATGTATCGGCCCAGCGCAATGGAAATGCACCCCTCCACGTCGCACGAACCTCAAAAAGAGAAGGCAAAGCCCTCGACTTATCCAAATTAAGAGATAATCCAGAATAAAATCCAAATTCAGAGATGAGATCCAAGGCCATCGGCAAGGAATCCTCAGACCGAGTAAGAATCAAGAAAATGTCATCAGCAAAAGCTAGTCTTCAATTCCAGCCCACCACCCTAAGGCCCTGCACCTCACCAAACCCACGAAGAGTGCAAAGTAAGGGCTCTAAAGAAAGAAGAAAAAGTAAAGGCGAAAGGGGGCACCCCTGGCGAGTGCCCCGAAGAATAGAAAAGGAGTCCGTGTGCGTCCCATTAACCAATAAAGAGGCCCACGGATTGGAGTATAAAGAAAGTACCGCATCTAGAAAAAAGCCTCCCAACCCAATATACTCCAAAGTACGAAACAAAAAGGACCAATGAACAATATCAAAGGCCTTATAGGCGTCGAGACTAACAAAGCGGGAATACGATGTTGTTGGCAGTGAGCTAGAGCAAAAAGAACCTTACGGACGTTACATACAGATTGATGACCCACAGACAAACACTACTTGGTCTTCATGAATAATTGTGGGGAGATGTGGAGCAAGGCGATCGGCAAGCATACGAGAGAAAAGTTTGAGGTCCACATTAATCAAAGAGATGGGCCGATAAGAGCTAGGATCATCAGGCACCTTTCCAGGTTTCAGCAATAAAGTGATAAGCGCCTCATTAGCAAACCGAGAAAAAGATCCCCGAGCAATAACAGCATTTGGCTGCAAAGGTATAATTTTAGTGGAGTTTTTTTAGTCAATGCTGTTGCCTACTGTTCTTGCCCTCTGTGCTTAAGAAGGTATGATCCTCTTGCCTGCTGGTGATTTGTCATAGGTTCTGGATGGACACCCATCTTCTTGAGTCTTGTTAATTCCTTACAAACAAACTTGTTATAAGTTAATATTTCACATCAAATACTGTAGTTGGGTTTTACAAAGTGAAATGTAAATAAATAAAAGTCTGCACAAAGTAACTTCACACAGAGCATCAATATAGGATATAAATTTACAGCAATGAGAAACAAAGCAATTTGATGACAAATCCAAAATAATATTGCAAATTAACCTTGGGGATTGCACTCTTGATTCTCACATTCTCGAAGAATGTTGCCACTTTGAGGCCCTTTAGTTAAGGAAACTTGTTTCCTCCCAAAGTGAAGAATTTGGGTTTGTTTTTTATGTCTTTTAGGATGGCTTATAAAGAGAATCTGAATCCCGGTGTCTATTGCAACATCTCCAAGGTATGCAATGTGATGTGCAGGCTGTAAATCTTGGAGGTAAAAGTATAGGGCTTCTTTCCCGTACACAATCTGTGCATTATTTCACCACTTAGGCAGCACATAAGAGTGGACTAGGTATTACTATCTATAAAGTTTATGTATTGTATTTATATAAAAAAAATACCTAAATGTGGTACCTGTATGGCAGAGAGCCATGCCTCTGCTCATGTCTGATGGCTGCATAGCCTGAAGCCACAAACCAAACAAGAGAGCTTGCCTCAAATAGTGGTACACGAACAAGAGAAGTGATATGTCTAAATCAACTGGCATTTTGCCTTGTCAGCGGAGTCCTAAGGTCCCAACTGGGATCCCAGTTTCGGCAGCACAAACTGCCTTCCTCAGGGGACTTATAAACAACAGTCGCTCGCTAAGAAGTAGTGAAATACATCTGCATAGCCCAAAGGTAATGCTATGGGTTTGTGTGAGCTGGTGAGTGACGGAAGGACATGACTGATAAGGTGGAGATTTAAGGCAGATAGTGATGGAGTCGGTAGGAAAGTGTGCTAGGGTTGAGCTTTTAATGAGTAAGGAAAGCATGCTGAGCAACTCCAATCTCACACATCCTGCAGCTTTGTAACTAGTATTGATTAGTAACTTTGAGGTCATAAGAACCACCATCTCCGGATCAGACCTTCAGTCCATTAAGTCCGGCAATCCGCACACGTGGAGGCCCAGCCAGGTGTACGCCTGGGGTAATTTTAGTCACCCATATCCCTCTATGCCTCTCGTAAGGAGATGTGCATCTAGTTTGCTTTTAAATCCTAGGATGGTGGATTCCGCAATAACCTCCTCTGGGAGAGCATTCCAGGTGTCCACCACTCGTTGCGTGAAGCAGAACTTCCTGATATTTGTCCTGGACTTGTCTCCCCTTAGCTTCAGTCCACGTCCTCTTGTCCGTGTCACATTGGACATTGTAAATAACTTATTTTCCTGCTCTGTTTTGTCGATTCCTTTCAGTATTTTGAAAGTCTCTATCGTATCCCCTCGCAGTCTCCTCTTCCCAAGGGAGAACAATCCCAGTCTCCTAAGTCGTTCCTGTTTTAACTGCTATTGTGTTACTGAATTTGTTGTTTTTGAAAATCAGTCTTCCTGTTCTATTATGATTAAGTGAACCAATTATTTTGTTTAGTTCTATTCTCCACATGGTTCTGAAGATTACTTTCAGGGACAGTCTGACAGCACTATAGAAATTAGTAACTTTTTAGCATACTATTTTAACTCGATATTGGTGGGTATTTGACTGGTGTTTCTGTTTGTTAGTCTGAGCTGTCATGGATAGTTAAAACCTTTCAGAATGATGCACATCTGTTTTAATTTTGTTAGGGAAGTTGAATTTTATCACTGAACTTTTGTTTTTTCTTTTTCGGGTTGGGAAGTCAGAAGATTTAATTTTGCCGATTTTTCATAATTAGGAAGTCCCGTGTAAAAACTATAAATGGCAAATTATATAATTAATACTGTTAAATTTTTTCCCCTTAAGTTCACTCCATCTACTACGCCCCTGTCCTTTTCCGGCCCCCAGCGAGTCCTGAGGAAAGAGCCCTTCGTGTCTGGATTTAACACTCCTTCAGAGTCCATCCTACTGCAACGTACCATGACTAACGGCAACCGAACAGCTGTATTGAATGGCTTACATAAGACTGGTAAGTCAGACTGGTAAGGTGGACGTCCTGATATACTGGGAGCCAAAGAGTACCCAGGGCTACAGAAACCTTAAGACAAGAATATACAGATAATCTGATGGTGTGGGATGATGCTACGGTCCTGGGATATGTTAATCTTGGTCTTTATATCACCGCTGCACTTTTACCAGCATTGTGGAAGTGATGTGCCTATATTTGGTGGAATGATAATTTGCTGTGCAGTAATGGTATTTTCTTAAACGTCTCTCCAGACCGGCACAGCTCATTGATGGGTAATAGCTCACCATGACCAGCTGGTGGAGACTGAGACATAAACTTTTGGCTGTAGTACAAGTGGGCTGTGCAGTCCCAAGTACACTCAGTCTGCTTTCAGTCTCCAACAGGTGGAGGTGGTAAGCTTGTAAAGTCTTCCCTGGTTTAGTGTAGCACTGTTGGAATTTGGTTAGTGGTCTTCTGGTCCCCATCTCTGGTGCCGGATTGAGCTTGAGGGGACCCTTTTGGGGGGTGTCATACTCGACAGGTTGAATCCCTCTCCCCAATTCCCCCGCATCCCTGAAATTTTTACTGTAGTGGTTCCTTAGCTATAAGCCTTATCACCGATACTGGCAAGACATATGGCTTAGAGAGCCATGGGGTCTGTTCAAATAAAGTAAAAAAAAAATAAAAATCCTGAGGCAGTGCCTGTCTGAAAGTAAGCCTTCAACTGTCTTTAATTGATTTTTATTGCTAACTGGCACTTTTTCTTTAGCTTGGTCGCATATTACGCAGTGAGAACTTTAAAGGGAAAAAGTGCTCATTGTACTCCAAACGCAAGGCCTGTGTGCTGGCCGCTGTGAAGGGGAATCCACGTCTGCTTCGGGTGCCGGTGAGCAGGATTCCCCTTTGCGAGTGCAGCAGGCAGTGTGGAAGCCCAGGCTTCTCTTACTGCCCACAGGGATTCCCCCAGCCACCGATGGGCAGGGAAACTGGCTGGTATTCCATTTACTTTGTGGTGCCCAAGAAAGAGGGGTCTTTATGGCCCATCTTGGATCTGAAGGGAGTCAACAGGGCACTCCGGGTTCTGTCTTTTCATATGGAGTCCCTGAGATCTATCATTCTGGCAGTTCAGCCGGGGGAATTCCTGACCTCTCTCGATCTGACGGAGGCCTACTTGCATGTTCCGATTTACACCTCCCATCAGAGGTTCCTTCGTTTTGCGATCTTTAGACGGCACTATCAGATTTGTGCACTTCCTTTTGGTCTGGCCATGGCTCTGCGGACATTCACCAAGATTATGGTGGTCATGGCGGAGGCCTTGTGCAAAGAGGGTATTCTGATTCATCCCAATCTGGACGACTGGTTGATCCAAGCAGTGTCATTTCAGGAGAGTTCCGGGTTATGGCTTGGGCTGTGGAATTTCTGTAGTCATTGAGATGGGTGATCAAACTGTCCAAGAGCCGGTTGACTTCGTCTCAGCACCTGGAGTACCTTGGGGTTCTCTTTGATACCATCTTGGGGAAAGTATTCCTTCCAGAGGCCTGAGTGATCAAGCTGCGGTCTCAGATTCACCTTCTGATGGCTTCCCGGTGTCCTCAGGCACAGGATTTTCTCCAGGTCTTGGGGTCGATGGTGGCCTCCCTGGATGTGGTTCGGTGGGCTGGGGCTCACATGCGGCCGCTTCAGTATGCTCTGCCTCAGTTGCCTGATCTGGACTCTCCTGTTCTACTTCGGAGGTTGGTTCATCGCAGCTTCCGGTGGTGGCTACAGTCTTCCAATCTGGTGCAGGGAGTGAGTCTGGATCAGCCCCAGTGGACAGTGCTTATCCTTGGCTGGGGAGCTCAGTGTCTCGGTTGCTCAGCTCAGGGCAGCTGGTTTCTGGTGGAAGTATCTTGGTCGATCAGTGTTCTGGAGACCAGAGCCATCCGGTTGACATTGCTAGCATTCCAGATGTTTCTGATGGGCAAGTTGGTCCGGGTTCTCTCGGACAACGTCACATCAATCATTAAGGGGGAACCAGGAGTCATTTGGTGGCGCAGGAGGTGGCTCTGCTCATGGCCTGGGCAGAGACTCATCTTCTGGACATCTTGGCTATCCATATAGCGGGAGTGGAGAATGTCCAGATGGACTTCCTCAGTCGTCACGTGCTAGATTCCGGAGAGTGGTGGCTTGGAGTCAGCCGGGCATGGACCTGATGGCCACGAGTGTCTGTGCCAAAACGCCTGGTTCTTCAGTTGGCTCAGGGATGTCCAGGCCGAGGGGCTGGATGCTCTGGTGCAGCCTTGGCCATTTGGGGGGGGGGGGGGCCTTCTGTACATGTTTCCTCCGTGGACGATGGTAGGCAGTCCTTCGCATTGTTCGGCACCCCAGCCTCATAATCCTGGTGGTGCCAGACTGGCCCAGGCGCCCGTGGTGCGCAGATCTGGTTTGTCATCTTGTGGCAGTTCCTCTTCCACTGCCACTCTTGCCCAACTTTCTGACTCGGGGGCTCCATTCCAATGTTCGATCCAGGTCCCTTTTAGCTTACAGTTTGGCTCTTGAAAGGGAATGCCTAGGTAAGAGAGGTTATTCAGATAAAGTGATCTCCACTCTCTTGGGGTCCCGGAGACTTTCCACTTCTCGAGCTTATGTGCGTGTTTGATGTATCTTTGAGGAGTGGTGTTCGCGTGTGGTGTGGTTTCCGTTCGTACCTCTTTGCCTCATATCTTGAAGTTCTTGCAGGATAACCTGGACAAGGACCTTGCCTGGTCTTCCCTCTGGCTTTGTCTGCATTTCAATTTGCTGCATGGTAGGCGTTTAACCTCTTCTCCAGATGTAATTCATTTTTAAGGGCAGACAAATTGCTTCGACCTCTGTTGCGGCCTTAAGTTCCAGCCTGGGATCCTAATCTGGTCCTCTCCGTGCTCGTGCGCCCTCCCTTTGAGCCCCTGGGTTCTTGCTCGTTGAAGGGTCTTCTTAAGACGGTCTTCCTGGTGGCCATTATTTTTGCGAGATGCATTTCCAAGCTGCAGGCTTTCTCTTGTAAGCCTCCCTTCCTGGAGTTTTCTAGGGAGTGTGTTGTGCTGCGGCCTGTTCCTTCCTTTCTGTCGAAGGTGGTTTCACCTTTTTGTATCAACCAATTCGTGGTCCACCCGGTCCTGGGTAGTTGGGAGGGTTCTTCGGAGTAGAGGCAGTTGTACATGTTGAATGTGTGCTGGGTCCTTCGCTCTTATGTTCAGCGGACCTGGGACCCGGGAGTTACGGAAATCGGATCCTCTTTTTGTCCTCTTAGTGGGTTCTCATAAGGGGGACGGTGCTTCCAAGGCCACCATTGCACGCTGGTTCAAGAACACTATCACTTCAGCGTATCTTCAAAAGAAGTCTGTTCCGGACTTTCTTAAGGCTCATTCTACTCGGTGTCAGGCTGCTTCTTGAGCTGAGTCTTACCTCCGGTGAATATATGTAAAGCGGTGGTCTAGTATTCTCTCCATTCCTTTCTGCGGCACAACCGTTTGGATGTTCAGGTGTGTCGGGATGTGGTATTTGGGGAGAGCGTACTTGTGGTAGCCCTTCGGGAGTACTGCTTTTGTATGTCCCATCAATGAGCTGTGCCGGTCTGGAGAGACGCTTAAGAAGGAGAAATTAGGTTCTTACCTTCTAATTTTCTTTCTTTTAGTCTCTCCAGACCAACACAGCCCCCGCGTGGAGTGTGGTTTTTTTTTTCTGCGGAATCTTGTGTTTTTGATAGGCTAGTGGAGATTAAAAGAACAGAAGCCTTTGGCTGAGCTAGTGTAGTTGGCGAGCTGTAGGGACGTTTCTGAAGGTTCTTCTATTCAATTCGAACAGTATTTTCTCTGTTTGTTGTTCTTCCTGCTGTTATAACTCACATTTCTTAGTTTCTTAGTTCTGCTTGGCTATTCGGCAGACTGAGTGTACTTGGGACTGCACAGCCCACTTGTACTACAGCCAGAAGTTTGTCTCTGTCTCCACCTGCTGCTCATGGTGAGCTATTATCCATCAGTGAACTATGCTGGTCTGGAGAGACTAAAAGAAAGAAAATTAGCAGGTAAGAACCTAATTTAGCCTTTTTTTCTTTTTTCTCAGCTCCAGGTAGGGTGGCAATATCTGCAGTAATGAATACCAATTCACAGGACATACAGAAGCTCTCAACGTGAGTCCTTTTTTCTTATTTAGTTCCCTTTTATCTAGTCTGCATGCATATTAGATTCCTACTGATGGCAATAGTCAAAAGAAAATTAACTTCCCGCTCCCCTCTCTACAGGGTACTTGTATTAAACAACCTGATGTTTGAGGGGGATGTATGGTATCCTAGTCATTGCTTTCCCCTCACCCTAATGCTCCTAAATTTCTCCCTCCCTCCCCCCCCCAAACTGCAGGAAATCCTTCACTATCGAGGGCTTTGACATTGGCCGGCCTCTGGGAAAGGGCAAATTTGGCAATGTGTATTTGGCCCGGGATCGGGAGACCAAGCAGATCCTGGCCTTGAAGGTTCTGTTTAAGTCCCAGCTGGAAAAGGAGGGGGTGGAACATCAACTGCGGAGAGAGATTGAGATCCAGTCCCATCTCAGGTAGGTGCAATGGTGGGGGGGGGGACATTGTGTGCAAGAGCAATGAAGGTTAAACTCATGAGAGAGGTACTTGATAGGGGGGAGGGGGCAATGAACGTGAATTGTACAGGACAATAATCAGGCCCTACCTGGAAGGGGGATGTAAACTAATTGTGCTTCACTTCTGTAGACACCCTAATATCCTGCAACTGTACAATTATTTCCATGACAAGAAGCGTGTCTACCTCATCCTGGAGTATGCACCACGGGGAGAGCTGTACAAAGAACTGCAGAAATATGGGCGTTTCAATGAACAGAGAACTGCCACGGTAAATGGAGTAGTAAGGAAAAGCTTTATATGGTGGGGGGTTGCCTCTAAGAACAGAAATATACAGAGGGCCTAATTATAATGGGGGGAGCAAGGCATTGATGATAACAGATCTTTGGAGAAAACAAGACACAACCTCCCAAGGTGAATTCAGGTACCTGGAGGACAAAGGGATTGAGGGGTACAGATAGAAGTAGAGGTAGGTATTAGGGATAGGATTAGAGGCAGTTACAAAATTAGTCAGGGACACTGTTCAGGCAATTAGGCCTGATAGGCCGCCGTGAGAGCGGACCGCTGGGCAGGATGGACCTCTGGTCTGCCCCAGCGGAGGCAGCTTCTTATGTTCTTAGGTACATGGTTCAGTTCTGACCTTGGTTAAATCTAGTCTGAGCACAAGCAATTTTCCACAGTTCAGAGGCATCACACAGAGGTAAAAGGGAAGGATTGACAATTTGTCCATTTTTCCCACAGCACATGGAGGAGCTGGCCGATGCCCTGTTATACTGTCACAACAGAAAGGTGATTCACAGGGATATCAAACCAGAGAACCTACTGTTGGGCTACAAGGGAGAGCTGAAGATAGCAGATTTTGGCTGGTCTGTGCACGCGCCCTCTCTCAGGTAACTGTATTCCTATAGAAAGGATATCTTTCTAGTCTTCTATATTATCCCATCACCTTCCTTTCCGCTGCTGGCACGATTTATATTCCACCAGTCGCTATGCTCACATCGCCCTTCTCAAGTCACTTCCTTGGCTCCTTATTCATTTCCGCATACATTTAAAACGCCTCTTATTGACTTACAAATGCGTTCATTCTGCAACTCTGAACGCCTCTCATCTCTCCCTATGCTCCTCCTCAGGAACTCCGCTCATCGGGTAAGTCTATACTATAGAAACATAGAAAAAAAGCGGCAGAAAAGGGCTATAGCCCACCAAGTCTGCCCATTCCAAGTATCCCCCCCCCCTGAGTTTACTCCCTTAAAGATCTCACGTGAGTATCCCATTTTCTCTTAAAATCCGTCACGCTGCTGGCCTTTATCACCTGGAGTGGGAGTCTGTTCCAATGATCCACCACTCTCTCGGTGAAGAAGTACTTCCTGGAGTCGCCATGAAACTTCCCTCCCCTGACTTTCAGCGGATGCCCTCTGGTGGTCGAGGGTCCCATGAGCCAGAAGATATCATCTTCTGACTCGATGCGTCCCGTGATGTACTTATATGTTTCAATCATATCTCCCCGTTATCCCAGGACAAGCAGGCAGGTATTCTCACTAGTGGGTGATGTCATCCGACAGAGCCCCGATACAGACGTCTCACAAGCATGTCTTGCTTGAAGAAACTCAGAAGTTTCGAGATGCCCGCACCGCGCATGCGCCAGTGCCTTCCCGCCCGATGGACCGGGCGTGTCTCCTCAGTTCTTTTCTTTCCGCGGAGCTGAGAAGTTTTACTTCAATTCTGCGCTGACTGAATTCCCGTTTTATTGCCTTCTAATTCCGCGATTTTGGATTTCTTTCCTCTTTTCGTGTGTTTTCTTTCTTTTATTTAAAAAAAAAAAATTTTTTTTCTTCCGGCGAGTCGGCCGGGTCGGCTACGTGGCTCAGGCCCAACTCCTTCGATCTAGCGGCGGAGCTTTTTCGGCCTATGTCCCGGCCAATCACCGGTTTTAAAAAGTGTAGCAAGTGCCAGCGCGCGATTTCGCAGATGGACCCGCATCGACGCTGCCTACAATGTCTTGGTCCAGAACATTTCCCGAAATCGTGCCGGCCTTGTTCTACTCTAACAGCGCGAGCGTTTAAGCGGCGCTGCCTGTTGTGGGAGTCGATGTTCAAGATGGAAGCTGCTAAAGAACCTTTGGCTTCGACTTCATCGGCCGCTTCACCTGTCCATGCGAAACCAGCGACTGCTCCGGCTTCGTTTACCCCGACTTCGGCCACGAGTTTGACGTCGGTGCCTGTCCCCGTCTCCTCGGCTCAGGTACCGCCTTCCACTATTCCACCTGTGGGTCATTAAAGTGCCGAAAGCTGCCAAGCAGAAGCACTCAACCACGAAGGAGCGCAAAGACCGTGCTGGAGGACCCCCTTTCGGTGCGGATCCCTCCATATCGGCTTCGCTGCGGTCCCTGCTGGAAGCTCAGTTTGTCGAGCTCATGCAGACTATGGGGCCCAGATTAATCGCCTCCATCCAGGGTGACCTCCCGGTCCCAGGGGGCAGACCGCCCCCTCCCCCTCCTCCTCATCGATCGATCTCGTTGCTTGACGAGGAGGAGCGGCGAAGGGCGGCTGGTCTCTCGAGGCGGGCTTCCTTTAGCGATATGCCTCCTTTAGAGCCCATTACGCCTCCGCGCCATCACAGTGCCGTTCCCCCGACTGATGATCGAAGCCCTGGGCATAGTAAATCACAGGAAGAGTTCTTCCGCACTCCATACCAGGCCTGGGCTGCAACATGGGAGGCGGCCTCCATTCCGCCCCTTCGCTCTACCGCTTCCAGTCCCATACATTCACTGGAAGCTTCGGGGGACCATGCGAAGTATAGATGTTCTCGCTCTCCCTCCCGGCACCGGGAGGGGCATCGATCCAGACACTCCTCTCGGCACTCCTCGCGCCACTCGGAGGTTTCGCCACAGAAGAAGCTGCCACGTCTAGGGTACTCCTCATCGGATTTATCTCCCCAGGAGGGGCCGGAGTACGAGGAGCCATCTACCTCTTATTCTCCTTGTCGCTCCCAAGTCTCCCTGGATCCTGAGGCTTCTACTTCCTCCAGCCCGTTTCAGAGGCCGGTACTGGCGGACCAGTTGTCTTTTTCTTCCTTCCTCCGGTAAATGGCGGATGACTTGGATGTGACTTTGGACACTGGGTCTCGGTATTCTAAGGAGTATCTCGACACCATGCACTTGCCTAATCCTCCTGCGGAGTCTCTTCGACTTCCTCTGCATAAATTACTGGATCAAACATTCATGCGATGTTTCGAGACGCCGTACTCCATCCCTGCGGTCCCGAGCAAATTGGATGCAAGATACCGCATTGTTCATCATAAGGGGTTTGAGGGCGCTCAACTCTCTCACCAATCCCTGCTGGTCGAGTCCTCTCTCAAGCGTTCTCATTCCTCCCAGGTCTATGCCTCTGTACCACCGGGACGAGAAGGGAGAACGATGGATAAGTTCGGTAGGAGAATCTACCAGAATTCTATGATGGCGTCTCGAGTGCTCAATTATAATTTCTTTTTTTCTTCATATTTGGAGTTCTTCTTGCCGGTGCTCCGCAAGTTTACTCCTTACATTGATGCTCAGGCTCGATTCGAGTTCGAGGAAGTGGTAGCCTCCCTTTCCCAGCTACGTCTTCAGCTGATGCAGTCCTCGTACGATGCCTTCGAGCTCTCGGCACGTGCTGCAGCCTGTTCCGTGGCCATGCGTCGATTAGCATGGCTTCGGACAATTGACATGGATCCGAACCTCCAAGACAGACTTGCCAATGTGCCTTGTGCGGGCGCTGATTTATTCGACGAGTCTATCAAAACTGTTACCAAGAAACTTTCGGATCATGAAAAGTCTTTTCAATCTATCCTTCGGCCTAAGCCCAAGCCTCAGCAGTCTCGACCTTCTAGACCGCCTTTGATTTATCAGCGGCGCTACACCCCTCGTCAGACTCCTGCTGCGAGACAACCGGCGAAGAGACAGCCTCCCCAGAAGGCTCAGCAGAAACCTCAGCCGCCGGCTGCACCGAAGGCTACTCAGCCTTTTTGACGCTCTTCCAGGGAGCATATCCGACCTCGTTCTGCATCCCCCTATTTTTCCCATCGGGGGTCGCCTCCATCATTTTTACCATCGATGGGAGGCTATTACCACCGACCTCTGGGTCCTTTCCATCGTAAGAGAAGGATACTCTCTTCATTTCCATCGGGCCCCCCTGGACCACCCTCTAAGAGAGTATCCTTCCAACTTAACGCAGACCGCCCTTCTCCTTCAGGAGGCTCAGGCTTTGCTTCGGCTTCGGGCCATCGAGCCGGTTCCGATGGACCAGCACAACCGGGGTTTTTACTCCTGGTACTTCCTCGTCCCGAAGAAGACGGGCGACCTACGACCCATCCTGGACCTTCGAGTCCTCAACAAGTTTTTAGTAAAGGAGAGGTTTCGCATGTTGACCCTTGCTTCTCTCTACCCCCTCCTCGAGCGGAACGACTGATTATGGTCTCTGGATCTCAAGGAGGCCTACACTCACATTCCCATTCATCCGGCCTCCCGCCAATTCCTCAGATTTCGAGTGGGACATCTACATCTGCAGTATCGAGTGCTTCCTTTCGGCCTGTCCTCGTCTCCCAGAGTCTTCACGAAGTGTCTGGTGGTGGTGGCCGCTGCACTCCGGAACAGGGGTCTTCAGGTATTTCCCTACCTCGACAACTGGCTCATCAAGGCCCCCTCTGCTCCAGAGGTCATTTCGGCGACCTTGACCACGATCTGCTTCCTGCAGAGCTTGGGCTTCGAGATCAACTTCCCCAAATCCCATCTTCATCGGGGCGGTACTGGACACCATTCAGCTTCGAGCATTCCTTCCTCCTCAGCGCATGGATGCTCTTCTTCATCTCTGCCAGTCTGTATCTTCTCGCCAGTCCATCTCAGCGAGACACATGATGATCCTCCTGGGCCACATGGCCTCTACAGTTCATGTGACACCCTTTGCCAGGCTCCATCTCAGAATTCCTCAGTGGACCCTAGCTTCTCAATGGACTCAAGTGTCAGACCCGTTGACTCGACACATCATAGTCACTCCTGCTCTTCGGCAGTCTCTACTTTGGTGGATGACCTCTTCGAATCTATCCAGAGGTTTGCTGTTTCACACTCCTCCTCATCAGAAGGTTCTCACAACCGATTCCTCGGCCTATGCCTGGGGGGCTCATCTGGATGGGCTTCGCACTCAGGGATTCTGGACCAGTGCGGACCGCCTCCATCAGATCAATCTTCTGGAGCTCAGAGCAATCTTCTACGCTCTTCAAGCTTTTCAACATCTGCTTCACGACATGGTGATCCTCATCCGCACAGACAACCAGGTCGCCATGTACTATGTCAACAAGCAGGGGGGCACGGGATCGGCCTCCCTCTGCCAGGAAGCTCTCAGAGTCTGGGATTGGGCAGTTCGCCACAATGCCTTCCTCAAAGTTGTCTACATTCAGGGGAAGGACAAAGTCTTGGCAGACAACTTGAGTCGACTCCTCCAGCCTCACAAATGGACTCTCCATTCCAACCCCCTTCATCAGATCTTTGCACAATGGGGGACGCCTCAGATAGACCTCTTTGCGGCTCCCCACAACTTCAAACTGCCTCAGTTTTGCTCCAGGATCTACACTCCTCATCGCCTCGAGGCAGATGCCTTTCTGCTGGATTGGAGGAATCGATTTCTGTATGCGTTTCCTCCATTTCCTCTCATTCAAAACACTCTGGTCAAATTGAAATCGGACCAAGCCACCATGATTCTCATAGCTCCTCGGTGGCCCAGACAACCTTGGTTCTCCCTTCTGCTTCGACTCAGCAGCAGGACACCAGTCCTTCTTCCAGTGTTTCCTTCTCTGCTTACTCAACATCAAGGATCACTGCTTCATCCCAACCTGCAGTCTCTCCACCTGACAGCTTGGTTCCTCTCAATGTAACTCCTCACCAGTTTTCTCAAGCGGTGAGGGATGTCTTAGAGGCTTCCAGGAAGCCTGCTACTCGACAATGCTACTCCCAAAAGTGGACTAGATTCTCTTCCTGGTGTATTTCCAATGCCAAGGAGCCTCAGCGAGCTTCCCTATCCTCTGTGTTGGACTATCTTCTACACCTGTCTCAGTCTGGTCTCAAGTCTACATCTATAAGAGTCCACCTGAGTGCTATTGCGGCTTTCCATCAGCCTCTACAGGGGAAACCTCTTTCTGCTCATCCTGTGGTTTCCAGATTTATGAAAGGACTTTTCCATGTCAATCCTCCTATCAAACCTCCTCCCGTGGTTTGGGATCTCAATGTCGTCCTTTCTCAACTCATGAAGCCTCCGTTTGAACCTCTCAACAGGGCTCCACTTAAGTATCTCACCTGGAAAGTGGTTTTTCTGGTGGCCCTCACGTCTGCTCGCAGGGTCAGTGAGCTTCAGGCCTTGGTGGCGGATCCACCTTTCACAGTATTCCATCATGACAAGGTGGTCCTCTGCACTCATCCGAAATTCCTGCCTAAAGTGGTCTCTGAATTTCATCTCAACCAGTCCATTGTACTTCCAGTATTTTTTCCAAAGCCTCATTCTCATCATGGAGAATCGGCTCTTCACACTCTGGACTGTAAACGTGCTTTGGCTTTCTACCTGGATCGCACCAAGCCACACAGAACTGCTCCTCAACTTTTCGTCTCCTTTGATCCGAACAAGTTGGGACGACCTGTATCGAAGCGTACCATCTCCAACTGGATGGCGGCTTGTATCTCTTCCTGCTATGCCCAGGCTGGATTATCCCTTCCTTGTAGGGTCACAGCCCATAAGGTCAGAGCAATGGCAGCCTCTGTAGCCTTCCTCAGATCGACACCAATTGAGGAGATTTGTAAGTCTGCCACTTGGTCCTCGGTTCATACCTTCACCTCTCATTATTGTCTGGATACTTTCTCCAGACGGGATGGACAGTTTGGCCAAACAGTGTTACAAAATTTATTCTCTTAAGTTGCCAACACTCCCACCATCCCATTGAGGTTAGCTTGGAGGTCACCCACTAGTGAGAATACCTGCCTGCTTGTCCTGGGATAAATCAATGTTACTTACCGTAACAGTTGTTATCCAGGGACAGCAGGCAGCTATTCTCACGTCCCACCCACCTCCCCTGGGTTGGCTTCTCAGGCTAGCTACCTGAACTGAGGAGACACGCCTGGTCCATTGGGCGGGAAGGCACTGGCGCATGCGCGGTGCGGGCATCTCGAAACTTCTGAGTTTCTTCAAGCAAGACATGCTTGTGAGACGTCCGTATCGGGGCTCTGTCGGATGACATCACCCACTAGTGAGAATAGCTGCCTGCTGTCCCTGGATAACAACTGTTACGGTAAGTAACATTGCTTTCACAAATGGGTACTTAAGCCATTAGTCTGTGACTAATGCATGGTTTGTACAAACACTAATACCATACTTCAGGATTAAAGCTTGCAAAAGACCTGTTCTTCACATTATACAATTAAATCACATCTCTTCGCAACATCTTTCGTTTAGGTTTAGGGTCCTCTTCATTCTCTTAAAGCTGTGGATGATTTTTGTTGTTCCAAGTTGTGGATAACCTTTTTGATACAATAGTCTGCATCGGTATCATATGACTCCACAGTCTTCCTTGTGCTGGACTACCAGCAGATGGAGACAGAAAACTGGTTTGAAGTCTCCAATAGAGAGAGATGTGTAGCCTCGTTTCAGTCTTCAGTTTATTGAACTGATTCAGGAGCAGGACTTGGCGTTCCCCCCCCCCCCCTGGTGTAGCTAGGGCTGTTTAAGAGGGTTTGGGCTGGATGGCGATGGCCCTGGTCCCCTAATGCAGTGCTTCTAAACCCAGCCAGTCAGGTTGTCAGGATATTCACAATGAATATGCAAGATAGATTTACACAAGCTTCCTTCTTGGTATGCAATTCTCTCATGGATATTCTGAAAACCTAACTGCCTGAGTGTGCCCCACCTGAGTACTGCTCTTAAGGGTAGAAGACCTGACTGAGTTGATTCCCCCCTCCTTCCTGTTCAGCTCCTGAGTTTGGAAGCACAATTGAAGGTACTTGTCCTCTTCTATTCCTGAGTGGGGGCCAAGGACCAGCTGCTGCTGATAGCTTAAGTAGATTAAAATTAAAAAAACAAAAAATTTTGTCAAGTAACAACAAACTTTTGTTTATTTTAACTGGAATAGCAATACAACAAATAACATATAATTGGAAAAAATATGACAGGTTAAATTACAATTTCTGGTGGAATTCTGTATGTCATATGTACAAAATGGAACTCACCATTGCAACGCAAAAAGGTTATGTGAGTACATTTCAGAAAGTCTGGGGACCGTTAACAGATTTTTGTAATGAATGATTAACTTTTCCCATGATAAGATATTTGATTTCTGATTATTACATAATATATCAATATTTGGAGGGAGGGAGGGATGGGGGATTATTATATTCAATAAGAATATTAATTTAGATTTCTTACATAATATTTTAACATTATAGAATACTAATTTTCTAATGAAATGTTAAATTTGATGCTAATATGTGAGTTTATCAAGTGTGTATCTTTAAGTTTTATATGAGTTTATTTGATACACTTGTTGTAACATACAAAAATGAATAAAGAATTATTAATCGAAATTTCAAAAAAAACAAAAAATTCAGTCCCAAATAGAAATATTAGATCTTGTTAATGTGCTTGACCTGAAAGGTTCCAGCCTGAGGGAATCAGGTTAAGGGCTGTTTGCTCTGTTCCTCTTTGGTTTGAAAGCAGCTCAAAAGAAAATGAATGTAATGCAGTACTTACATATTCCATGAGTCTCCCCCCCCCCCCCACACATTAGTCTAGTACTCCTCAAGTCCAAACTCAGCTGCTTTCTCTTGTCCCTCCCTCCAGGAGAAAGACAATGTGTGGTACCCTGGATTACCTGCCCCCCGAGATGATTGAAGGAAAGACTCATGATGAGAAAGTAGACCTGTGGTGCATTGGTGTGCTGTGCTATGAGCTGCTTGTAGGACACCCGCCTTTTGAAAGCCCCACTCAAAGCGAGACCTACCAGCGCATTGTTAAGGTAAGCAGTGGGTGGTGGACAGTTTGCACTAGTGTCCCGTCACTGTCTTGGCCTGCCTCGAGACAGTTATTGACACCTTATCCACGGTGTCAGGTCAAAAGCGGGACAAAGGTACACGCAGGCGCGCGCCGCAGAAAATTACTGTTTTTATGGCTCCGATGGGGGGTGTGTGTGTGTGGGGAACCCCCCCACTTTACTTAATAGAGATCGTGCTGCGTTGTGGGGGGTTGTAACCCCCCACATTTTACTGAAAACTTCACTTTTTCCCTGTTTTTAGGGAAAAAGTTAAGTTTACAGTAAAATGTGGAGGGTTACAACCCCCCAAACCCCCCACGACGCCGGCGCGATCTCTATTAAGTAAACTGGGGGGGCTCCCCAACAAAACCCCCCGTCGGAGCCCCTAAAAACTGTAATTTTCTTCGGCGCGCGCCTCCATCTTGCGCCGAGTTGTCTATGAACCCTTATCCACAGCTGGCAATAACTGTCTTCGTTTTGTCTCCTCCTGCAGGTGAATCTGAAATTCCCGCCCACCATGTCGGAGGGTGCCAAGGATCTGATCTCTAAGCTGTTGCAGTACAACCCTGCGCAGCGCCTTGTGCTTGAGAAGGTGCTGGTGCACCCGTGGGTAAAGGAACATTCGCGCCGGGTCCTGCCTCCCGTTTTCTGCAGTTCCAGCTGCAGTTAGAGTGGTGCAGTTTGGCAGACGCCCAGCGTTCTGCTCGTGGCGGTGTACATAGCTTTTATGATTGTAACAACTCATGCAGAGAAGCACTCTTAACTTCTTCTATAACCCTCAGCCTCACAACCCCACAATGGGGAGGGACTAGGTTGACCTAGAGAATGGAAGGAATCACTGCTTGTGGCCTTAATCCTCAGCAGATTTGGACTTGCTACTCAGCTCAGTGCACAAGGAAGCAGCCTGGTTATCTCAACTCACTGGGGTCTTTGAACACGTGTGTTCCATTGAGGTGTCTTTATGGACCATGCGAGCACAGCTTGCATCCTCCACTGCCACTTTCCTGAGCAGTATCCAGTAAAAGTGCAATTATGGACCACAGCCGTAGCACATCAGAGCTGGGGGAGGGGGGAAGGGATGTGTGACCTGCAACTAATGCTCTGGTTTTGAAACTGGGTGGGAGAGGGTGAAGTTGAAGCACTATCCCCCCCATCTCAATAGTTCTTTGTTAATTAAATCCTGCTTCCTTCTCCTGGCCATTAGCTCTTCTTATAACTGAACTGTCCCTGCTTTTGCTGTTTGCTCTTTGTTTGTTTCTATGTTATATCTGCTCCTTAGTCATTCTTGTATCTATGTATCGCCCCTGCTTTTCCCTCCTGGCCACCTCAGCAGTTCTGTCTATTAGTTTTATACATGTTCAAGATCGGTTTTGTCCCTTCCTCTTTCCATCTATGCCACAGAATGGAGCACTTTGACTCAATGCTCTGTAGAAGGATCTTTCAGATCCAAGTGGGAGAGACGAGGCAGATGGGAGGCTGGGGCCAAGTAGGCGTGCAGATCTGGTGCGAATGCACTCTGAGCACTTCTGCAAAGGGCTGGATTTAAGCTTCTAATCCACGGTTTACTAACTTTCTCCTGCACACAGCTCTGCATTATCTGAATGCTTTTAGTAGGGAAAAGTGTATCATAGTAGTTTCTGAATGGTTTTCAATGTTGAAAAATCATACATTTTTAATTTGAAAATATTAAAATCTCCATACTGGCTTAAAGCTGCAACTTGTGTGGTGACTCATGACTGTAGCTATGGATTAGGTGATTTAAAGAGGGGGAGGGAACAGAATATTTGTGTGTGCAGAACGGTGTCAGGTCAAAAGTGCGCCGGGACAAAGGCGTGCGCAGACAATTGAGCGCAGCGCGGAGGCGCGCGTCGCAGAAAATTACAGTTTTTAGGGGATCCGACAGGGGGTTTTGTTGGGGAGCCCCCCCAGTTTACTGAATAGAGATCGCGCTGTGTTGTGGGGGGTTGTAACCCCCCACATTTTACTGAAAACTTCACTTTTTCCCTGTTTTTAGGGAAAAAGTGAAGTTTACAGTAAAATGTGGGGGGTTACAACCCCCCACAACGCCGGCGCGATCTCTATTCAGTAAACTGGGGGGGCTCCCCAACAAAACCCCCTGTCGGAGCCCCTAAAAACTGTAATTTTCTTCGGCGCGCGCCTCCATCTTGTGCTCAATTGTCGGCACGCGCCTTTGTCTTTCGCGGGGTTGTCTATGAACCGTGCAGAACTCTTCCCAGTGGAGCCCTAGAGCGTGAGCAGGTAAATGTCTTCTTTTTTTTTTTTTAAAGGTAATGAGTTTTCTTGGAGCAGGCTCGATGAGTCAGCCGCACAGAAAGGTCCAGAGCTACTTACTGAGCATGTGCATGAGTTCTACTTATCACAGTCTCCCTCACCTATGAATCTGTTAATCTGTTTTGTCTGTGCTCAGTATTGAATAGACATAGCAGTCTCTCCAGCAGAAATTGCATAACTATAGTTAAGACCTGTTAAGTTCAGCTTGCCAGAAAGTTTTTTTTTAAGTGCCCCAAAGCCTTAAAAATGGCCTTGAGGGGGGATGCATAAGTGCTGTGCCTGCTGTCTAGGTTTTGACTATGACAGGGGTAGGCAATTCCGGTCCTTGAGAGCCCGGAGCCAGGTCAGGTTTTCAGGATATCCACAATAAATATGCATGAGATAGATTTGCATCTCAAGGAAGCAGTGCATGCAAATCCATGTCCTACATATTCATTGTGGCTATCCTGAAAATCTGACCTGGCTCCGGCTCTCAAGGACTGGAATTGCCTACCCCTGGTCACTGTGAGACTATGATGTGACTGGTTGCTCAGATTGTATTCAAATGAGCCCCCTATGTTAGAAGTTGCAGAAGCCTTGCACTGAGGGGTTTTCTTAGAGCAATGGACAGAAGTAACTTACTTCCTGTAAGAGGGCAGATGATTTGTCTTAGCCTCTAAAACAGGGGTGCCCACACTTTATGGGCTTGCGAGCTACTTTTAAAATGACTAAGTCAAAATGATCTACCAACAATAAAATTAAAAAACAAAAACACAAAGCACACTGAAAGGCAGAGAAAATGTTAATTATTCATATTCCGGGTTTTTTCAAAGAGGTCACGGCAGATGAATCTATGCAATGTCACCTCAGTAACAAAATACAAAAATAGACAAATACACCCCTTCCCTTTTTACTAAACCACAATAGTAGGTTTTAGCACAGGGAGTTAAGCTGAATGCCTCGTGCTGCTCTCAATGCTCATAGGCTCCCTGCGCTAAAAAACGCTATTGCGGTTTAATAAAAGGGAGCCATAGTGCAAAATATAGACAGCAGATATAAATTCTCAAAACCGATACATTTTGATCACTAAATTGAAAATAAAATCATTTTTCCTACCTTTGCTGATTGGTGATTTCATGAGTCTCTGGTTGCACTTTCTTCTTCTGACTGTGCATCCAATCTTTCTTCCTTTCTTTCAGCCTCCTGTATATTTCCTCTCCTCCAGACCTCATTCTCTCCCCCAACTTTTTCTTTCTGTCTCCCTGTTCCCCCTTCTTTCTGTCTCCCTGTCTGCCCCCTTTCTTTCTTTCTCCGTGCCCTCCCCCAAGCCACTCGGTTTGCTGCCACCGCCATCGGGGAACAGCCCCCAAGTCACCGCTGTCCCAAGCTTTCCCTGCAGAAGCGTCGCGCTGACCAGCATTCCGCTCCCTGACGTCAATTCTGACGTAGGAGAGGAAGTTCCGGGCCAACAAGGCATTTCTCCTCATTCCATCTAGCCTGAGCCCCATCTATACCACCTCTAACTCAGGTGTACTACCTTCCTGTTAAGGATGTTAAAGAAGTTAATCAAGAGCCCTTGGATGTTACAGCTTTATTGGAATCCTCAGATAGGGAAGTAGCTACGCCGGCAACATTGCTTCTTTCAGTAGCTCTCACAATGGACAAGATATGGTTATTGAAATTATACTTCAAAAAATAAATATAAAGAATTTTTGGGACTAAAAGTTCAAATGTTTCCTGATTTGGCCAGAGACACACAGAAGCGGAGAAAAGAATTTCTTCTGATGAGACCAGCAGTAATAGCCCTGGGAGCTACTTTTTTTCTTCGTTATCCTTGTAAATGTATAGTCCATTATAAATTTGTTTTCATTATAAATAGCATTTCCCTTTCTGTGTCTGTCAGAATTACCATTCCACCTATTTTCCAGCATCACCCTTCTTTGTGTCCATCTCACCTATATCCCTATCTCACCACTTTTTCAGAATCTTCATTTGTCTCTGTCCTTGTCTTTACCCCATGTTCACCATTTGCCCTTTCAATGTCTTTATCTCCCCCCCCCACACACACTTTTTCAGCATTACTTCTATGTCTCTATTCACCTCCTCTTCATGTCCCCTCTGTATCGCTATCCTTATTCAGTAGGTCCTGCTTACCCTTTCTCTTCTTTGTGTCACTATCTCCATTTTCAGCTTTCCCCCCTTTTCCTTTGTTACTGCACCCTGTAGCCAGAATCTTTCCACCCTCCCTCCACTCCGGCCCAGCCCAGTATGAAATATTTCCTTTTGTTTCCCTCCCCTCTCTCTCTCTCTCTCTTCTGCTCCCTCACCCACGAGTCCTGCATCTGGCCCTCTCCCTCTCCTGGCAAAACCCCCCTGCTCCGCGGCTCTCTTAAGCAACTCGTCAGCAGCGGTGATCAAGACAAGCTGCCGACATCGAGGCCTTCCCTCTATGAGTCCCGCCTTTGTGGAAAAAGGAAGTTGAAACAAGCGGGACTCGCAGAGGGTAGGCCCCGACGTCAGAAGCTTGTGTCGATCGCTGCTGCTGAGTTGCCGAAGAGAGCCGCGGAGCAGGGGGTGTGGCCGGAAGCAGGTAGAAGGAAGAGGGCTGCTGGAAGAGGTAGAAGTTGCGAGTATGACACCGACCCGGGCCAGGATGATTTCTTTTTCAGGCTGTTGCTGCTGCTGCTGCCGCCACCACGCCCCCCCCCCCAAATGACAAAAACAGCCTAATGCCCGACGTCGGGGAGAGGAAGGCTGATAGGCCCGGTAGATCGGGACGGCAACACGAGTCTATCTCAGAGCCCGGGATGGGCTCTGGGATCGACTCAAGTTGCCTTCCTGAGCTACCGGTCGATCGCGATCGACGCGTTGGGCACCCCTGCTCTAAAGAATGTGGTAAGTGCACTGAATTAGGAATGCTCAAAGATCCCACATGCAATAAGAATAAGAGAATCAGAAGCAAAGAGTAGGATCCACTAGTCAAGCAAAAACTTCAGGCAGCATGCATCAAAAGCACTACAGCAAATTAAACTTATAGACATTAATGAACAATTATTTTCCCCCACTCCTCCCATCAAATAATCATAAAAAGTAAATACCTACAAGATACTATCCATAAATTCCCCAAATTAACTTCCAATGCAAAAACCCTCCCCTCTCCCACCCACCCTATATGTGTATTAGAGAATGACATGGGGACAGATTTTTCCTCGTCCCTGCAGGGACTCATTTTCCCGTCCCGGTGAGTTCTTTTCTTGTCCCTGCCCCATTCCTGCAAGTTCCATCCTCATCTGCACAAGCCTCAAACACTTTATTATCATAAGTGTTCGAGGCTTGTGCAGTTAAGGCAGAGCTTACAGGAATGGGGCAGGGACAGCGACAAAACTCACAGGGACGGGAAAATTGAGTTCCTGCGGGGACGGGGACAAATTTTTCCCCACGTCATTCTCTAATGTGTATGCTTAAAAGTCACTAATGATTTTAGTGTACCTTTGGAACTTTGATACTTTCAAATAAAGTCCATTTAGGAACATCGTCACTCCACAGAATTTTTTGGTATTCTCTGGATTTTCTTCTTTGTGGGTATTTTGGGGTCAATTCCTTTTGTTTTTGCTACTTATGATTTTAAAGTGTTTGAGGCTTGTGCATATGAGGTCAGAGCTTAGGCATTGGTGGAATGAGGCATTATGACATCACTATCTGAGCTCTAGAATGTTGCAAACACAAGCAGTGTCTCACTTCCGGCTCACCACACATTTGTTTCCCACGTACTCACCTTTATAGGACCCCCAGGGACCCCTGAAGAAGACTTTTTGTCGAAACGCGGACCGTGTTGGCTCCTGTATCCCTAGTGGACTAGGTCCTTTAAGGCTCTTATGTGGATTATTTACTTTTATGTGGATGATTTCAGTGTACCTTTGGAACTTTGATACTTTCAAATAAAGTCCATTTAGGAACATCGTCACTCCACAGAGTTTCTTGGGGTTTTTTTGGTTTGCTTAAAAGTCACTAAAATAAAGTCGGTTATCATTCCTTGCAGAATTTAGTCAATGGCTCCCAAACATCCATAAATTTCTTGTATCGTCCCTGTTGTATGGCCATCAAGCGTTCCATTTTAAAAATAACATTATAATATTTATATGAAATTTTTGGGGGAAGGGTGGGTGGGGAGGGTATAAATTTATGTTTTTAAGATGATGTTAGAAGAAATACAAGTGATGTTTACAAGGTTTAAATGATGTAATATTGTGTTCTTGATGTAAGTTGGAAAAATGAATAAAGAATTAGAAAAAATAAAAAATAACAAAAGCGATTCCCACCAGAAAGTGGAGTTTAACCTATCCCAGTTCTTCCAATTCTTCAAAAGAGAAGTTTGTTATTCCGAGCTGATATCTGGCTTTTAGCTCTCATTAACGTACCAAACAGGATGGTATCATATGACAATGCCACTGGATTTTCCAATATTTTGTTCACTTGGTCCCAGATGGATCTCCAAAATTTAAGTATCAAGGGACAACAGTATAGTTAATGATCCAAAGCCCCAATTCTGAAAAACAAGCTTCTGGGTAGAGCTGCCGCCCTGGGTGCAGACTGCCCTGGCGTTTGAAAGTAGAAGGAGTTCCACCGACTCGGTAGCAAGGATGTGTCAGATTGTCCACCTCTTGCTTGCTGCAGTTTTGGCTAGAAATGTTTAACCTAACTCCTGTTTGCCCTTATTTATTTCTTTAAAATTTTCCTATACCGCTTAAGAACTACACGGTTCACATGAGTTAAAACAAAATAATTATGACAAACTAAAACCTTAAAATCAACAGGGGAGAACTATCTTTTCTTTTCCAAAGAACTGTTAAAGCATAAGAATGCGGTGAAAAACAATTGGGTTTTTATCTGTTTCTTGAATTGAAACCGATCAAAACATTGTTTCAACTTAGCATGGCAAGTAGAACATACACCTCTCCTGCTCCAGATCGTCTTTTTTGTAGTAGAGAGCTGGTAGAAGTTTCTAAAAATATTAATCACTTGTGTCAAAGGGAGTCTCCTTTCTCAAAAGGTGGAGACCTCATTGGACCATCAGGCTCTCTGACGCCTACCTATGTCCTTCAAACTTGCTCTCCATGCCAGAAAGATGGGGCTTTTATGGACATAGTTGCTTCTACAACCTACTCACTAGGTTCAATCATGACAAGATGCTGAACTTCAGAAGGACTGGGCCTCTTGACAATTTTCTCTAAGATATTATGTCCCCCAGGGATATCTTCTGACCCATCTCCATATTAATATCCAAGGAAGATACTTTTGTGGAGGCCTGAACATATCCTTGCCTGATCTCATGAGCAACATCTTAGGGAGCCTGGAATATTTAGACCTTATGGTAAGAACCTCATTGCCTTGCTTATAGCCAAGATTTGAGTGGATATCTGCCAAAAGTTACAAATTCTCTAGGTTTAAGATGTTGTTTTTTGGTTTGTTTGTTTTTTTACATGCATCTCATATCCCTCTTAACTACCAGTGAAGGATACCTTCCTTTCGCCTTGATGAGCAAATGTTACCAGTACCATACCAAGCTTGTGGTGCAGTGGTTAAAGCTACAGCCTCAAGTTGTGGGTTCAAACACACGCTGCTCCTTATGACCCTGAGCAAGTCACTTAATCCCCCCAAGGTACATTAGATAGATTGTGAGCCAACGGGCACAGATGGGAAAATACTTGAGTACCTGAATAAATTCATATAAAACTGTTCTGAGGACCCTTGGGAAAACAGTACAGCAGATTGAATGAATAAATAATTTTTTTTAAAAAAAAGCATCTAGCAATAGTGGTGTATCTCCACTGAATAGGAATGTTCAGTCGTAAGAACATAAGCAGTGCCTCCGCCGGGTCAGACCATAGGTCCATCCTGCCCGGCAGTCCGCTCCCGCGGCGGCCCCAACAGGTCACGACCTGTCTGCATCACCAGAAGGGGCTCCCTTGCCACCTTGGTTTCTCATTTGAAGTCCCATCTTCCCATCGTAGTCCTAACCCTCCGGTCTTACACATGCACGACCTGATTTGGTTTCTATACTTATTACCTGGTTAGCTTTCTATACCTGTGTTACATCCCAGCACCTCTCTCAGTATCCCACGATCCCTTTATCCCTCAGGAATCCGTCCAGTCCCTGTTTGAATCCCTGTACCGTACTCTGCCTGATCACGTCCTCCGGTAGCGCATTCCAAGTGTCCACGACCCTTTGGGTGAAAAAAAACTTTCTTGCATTTGTTTTGAACCTGTCTCCCTTCAGTATGTCTTTGATTATCTCATAATAGGCAAGATATGAGCAGAAGCTTCATCAGCCCAGCAAAGCGTGAAACCCACAGTATGGTTTCTCTTCATCCATCGAGTTCATGCCTCCAGTGCAATTGTAGTGAATGCCATATCACAATAGAAACATGATGGCAGATAAAGGCCAAATGGCCCATCTAGTCTCCCACCCACAGTAACCATTCTCTCTCTGAGAGATTCCTTGTGCCTATCCCAGGCCCTCTTGAATTCAGATAGTCTCTGTCTCT
Source organism: Geotrypetes seraphini (assembly GCF_902459505.1). Lineage (NCBI taxonomy): Eukaryota > Metazoa > Chordata > Amphibia > Gymnophiona > Dermophiidae > Geotrypetes > Geotrypetes seraphini. The sequence goes on along the minus strand of NC_047099.1, from coordinate 23,187,730 downwards.
ACCACCTCCTCCGGGAGACTGTTCCATGCATCTACCACTCGTTCTGTAAAAAAGTATTTCCTCTGATTACTCTGGAGCCTATCGCCTCTTAACTTCATCCTGTGCCCTCTCATTGCAGAGTTTCCTTTCAAATGAAAGAGATTCGACTCGTGCGCATTTACATTACATAGGTATTTAAACGTCTCTGTCATATCTCCCGCCTTTCCTCTAAAGTATACAGACAGATCTTTGTCTGTCCCCAAACACCTTATCACGAAGACCACATACCATTTTAGTAGCCTTCCTCTGGCCCAACTCCATCCTTTTTATATCTTTTTAAAGGTGCGGCCTCCAGAATTGTACACAATATTCTAAATGAGGTCTCGCCAGAGTCTTATACAGAGGCATCAATACCTCCTGGCCATACATCTCCCTAAGCAACCTAGCATCATTGATTTTGCTGTCACCTTTTCAACCTGGTTAGCCACCTTAAGATCATTGCATACAATCGCACCCAATTCCTGCTCTTCTGTCATGCACATAAGTTCTTCACCCCCTATATCAGCGGTCTCAAACACGCGGCCTGCGGGCCATGTGGCTCTCCAGGTTTTATTTGCGGCCCGCGGTCTGGACACGATCAACAGCATTTCTCTTCCCCTTTCCCTTTTGGAGCAGCAGCATGTCTGGCTGGCTCATTCCGTTCAAAGCCGCGGGTTGGCAGCTCCTCGTGCTATCCACTCCTGCATCGGAAGCCTCTCTGATGTCACAACATCAGAGAGGCTTCAGATCCAGGCGCGGATCTCGCAAGGAGCCGCCACCCCCGGCTTTGAACAGAACGAGCCGGCCAGACACGCTGCTGCTCCACAAGGAAGAGAAGGGGAGGGGAAAGAGAAATGCTTCTGCTACATAGGAAAGGGGGACCCTAGGGAAATGCTGCTGCTGCTGCTGTACAGGGAAAGGGAGAGGGAGGGAAAGGGGAAGAGAAATGCCTCTCCTGCACAGGAAAGGGGGAAGGGAAATGCTGCTTCTGTTGCTGCTGCACCCAACTGGGGAAAGAGAGGGAAGGAAGGAGAAGGGAGAGGAGAGGAACAAGAGAAGAAGCCAAGTTCATGGGAGGGAGGGAAGGAAAGGAGATATCAGACCATGGAGGGGGAGATGCCAGGGCATGGGGGAAGGGAAGGAGACGGATGCCAGACTAGGGGAAGGGAAAGGAAGGAAGGAGGGAGGGAGAGAAAGGAAGGAAAGAGATGCCAGACCATGGAAACAGGACGGAAGAAGAGAGAGATAGGAAGGGAAGGGAAGACATGGAAACGTAGATTTTGAAAAGAAAGCAGAAAAATTGAACATTAAGTTAATGCCAAAGATGGATGCAAGGCAGAGAGTGAAGACGGAGAGAAAAACAGTCAAAGGACAAGAAGGCCCTGGAAACATAGTTGAAAGCACAGAAAAATAAAGTCACCAGATAACAAAGGTAGGGAAAATGATTTTATTTTCAATATAGTGATTGAAATGTGCCAGTTTTGAGAAATAAAAGATATTAAACTTTAAATAATAATAATAATAATAACTTTATTTTTTATACCGCAATACCACAAAACAGTTCAGAGCGGTTTACAGGATAAGAGACTGTACATTTACAGCGAAGTTACAGCTTAGTTATAGCGAAGTTACATCGAGGTTACAGCATATCGAAAAACAGTTCAGAGCGATTTATACAATGTAGGTGCAGAGAATTAGTTAACAATTATATGGTATAAACCAGTGACAATTACAAAATGATCCAATAATTGTTGCATGGGGGGAGGGGAAGGATAGGGAGGGAGGCAAGGGATTATTAGTTTGGTCGGGGGGACGGGGGGTTAGAGGAATTTATCAAAGAGGTATGTTTTTAGAGATTTCCTGAAGGATTGATAAGTTGGGGCAAGAGAGATGAGAGTGGACAGGCAGTCATTCCATTTGCCAGCTTGGAAAGAGAGGGTTTTGTCGAAGAATCTTTTGTGGATGCATCCTTTTGGGGAGGGGTAGGCAAACAGGTGTGCATTGCGTGTACGGTTAGAGCCTGGGAAGGTGAAGTGGCGTGAAAGGTATATCGGGGCTGAGCCAGTTAGGGTTTTGAAGCAGGGCTACAGAAAAAATAGAGTACTTGGAGGGCCGCAGAAAAAATAGTTAATGTCTTATTAAAGAAATGACAATTTTGCTTGAGGTAAAACTTTATAGTTTATATATCTTTCCTTTTAACTGTTAAAGGAAAGTTTTATAAACTATAAAGAGTTTTACCGCATGCAAAATTGCCATTTCTTTAATAAGACATTAACTATTTTTTCTGCGGCCCTCCAAGTACCTACAAATCAAAAATGTGACCCCGCAAAGGGTTTGAGTTTGAGACCATTACCCTAAACTGTACCGTTCCCTCTGGTTTGCAGCCCAAATGAATGACCTTGAATTTCTTTTTTTTCCCAGTCTTAGTTTATTTAAATTTTGAAGTTTCGAAGTAACAAAACAGTACAAAGCATACAATCGTATATCAATAAGCAAGGAGAATATGCAACTAACCAAACATAAAATAAAATACAAGGTAAACAAAAGGGGGGGGGGAGGAGGGATAGAAAGGGGGGGCATACAAACATTAATTTCCAAAGAGATGCCTAAACAAGTGAATGAATAAACAGCATCAGGTCTTATCACATGAAGTGGCAGGAAACAGTTTCAAAGAATACCATTGACGTAAAAAGATGTGTGGAATCAGACTTTTTTAGCTAAATATAATTCATAATGATATGTTATACTAGATTCCACCATTTATCATGTGACAGTAATTCAGGTCTTTCTATGAGGCACATAGCACCTTCAATGCTATAGCCAAAAGGGTGCCCATTAGATAGCAGTCATCAGTAAGGTGATCGCTATAAGAAATACTCTTTAAGATAACAGTGGCAAAGGAAAACGTGAAGGAATTATGAAATACACGTCCCCTCCATATTCGCGGTTTCAATGTTTGCGGTTTCGATTATTTGTTTTTTTACCCAGCCCTCCCCCCCTTGGAATTGTTTGTTGGTATCGAATAAAAACAGCCCCGGGACTTGGAGGGAGGCAATCGGAAGCGGCAAGGGGGCGGGGGGGGGGGGGTGATCGGAGCATGGACCTTCCCTGGTGGTCTAGTGGTGATGCAGGGCAGGAGTGATCTTCCTACTCTCCTGCCCCATGCAGAGCCGTGGTACGAGTTCCTGTGGTCTCAGCAGCACGGCTCTGCACAAGGCAGGAGTGAAGGAAGATCGCTCCTGTCCTGCGTCACCACTAGACCACCAGGGAAGGTCCATGCTCCGATCGCCCCCCCCCCTACCCCCTCGCCGCTTCCGATTGCCTCCCTCCAAGTCCCGAGGCTGTTTTTATTCGATACCAACGAGCGATTCCGAGGGGGGGGGCTGGGTAAAAAAACAGATAATCGAAACCGCAAACATCGAAACCGCAAATATGGAGGGGACATGTATTTCATAATTCCTTCACGTTTTCCTTTGCCACTGTTATCTTAAAGAGTATTTCTTATAGCGATCACCTTACTGATGACTGCTATCTAATGGGCACCCTTTTGGCTATAGCATTGAAGGTGCTATGTGCCTCATAGAAAGACCTGAATTACTGTCACATGATAAATGGTGGAATCTAGTATAACATATCATTATGAATTATATTTAGCCGGCCAAAAGTTATTTGAGATTTTTCCCTATTCGCTCTGCCCCTAACCCCCGCGAATAGTATTGTGCAAAGCGTTTGCCATACTTTAGACCAGAAATTTCACTTTTTGCCCTGCATCACATAGGAGCATTAACGGCTACTCACTGTTAATTCCCGTTTTTATTCAGTTATCCATCAGGTTTTCGTGTATTGATACATGCTAGGACCCCTGAGGAAGGAATGTTTCTTCGAAACACAAACTGTGTCAGGTCCGGTCTTATCAGTCCTTTTGGATACAAACTGTTTTATGATCTTATCTTTTATGATTATCTTTTTGATTGTTGATTAAAGACTTGGCGTCCTGTACATTACTACTGCACTTTCTGGTTTTGTTCTTAGAAAAGGCAGTCATACATTGGTCAGCTGTATCGATCTTTAGGGGTTGAATACCACATATATGCGGATGATATCATTTTTTTTCTTCCCAGTGTGTGTATGGGGGGAGATGGGTTAGAAAAGTTGCTGAGTAATTATATGAGTGAAATTACTGGATGGATGGAGAAGCAGGGTCTAAGATTGAATGTAGGAAAGACAGGTAATGTTTGTGGGGAAATCTGACCATTACAAGTGATGGATGAGGTATTATTGGTGAGGGAGTCCATGACAGTCCTGGGAGTAAAATTGGACCCAGGGCTTGCTATGAGTTGTCAAGTGGTAAAAACAGTGCAAATATGTTTTGCACAGATACACTTATTGCACTGTGTGAAACCAATGCTATCATCATCTGACTTTCGTGCTGTTGTACAAGCAATGGTCTTGTCACGGCTGGACTACTGCAATGTCCTTGCACCTGGGAATAACCAAGACAAGGTGCAGGGATTTGCAGATACAGTGGTACCTTGGTTTAAGAGCATAATTCGTTCCAGAAGCATGCTCTTAAACCAAAACACTCGTATATCAAAGCAAGTTTCCCCATAGGAAGTAAGGGAAACTGCTTTGATTGGTTCCACCTCCTCCCCCCCCCCCCCCGAGGCTACCGGTGCTGCTCCATTCTCCCCCCCCCCACTTGAGGAATCTGATGCTGTTCCAAACCCCTCCCCGCGATCCAGCTTCCCCCCCCTGCGAACCGGCATCCTCCCCCCATTCGCATTGCCCCCCCCTCCACCGCAAACCTACTTCCCCCCCTCTCCCGAGCAGTCAATGACACTTCCTTTACCCGACTTGGCACCAGTGCCGGTGCCCGAAGATCCTCTTCTGGCGCGGCCTGGGCTGGGCGGTGCATCGGAGATCCTCCTTCTTCTGGGCTGGGCTGGGCTGGACTGGACTGGCTTTGAGCATTTGCACATGCTCAAAGCCTTCCGGTCGCGCTCTCAATCTCGGAGAGAGCGAGACCAGAAGGCTTTGAGCATGCGCAAATGCTCAAAGCCAGTCCAGCCCAGCCCAGCCCAGAAGAAGGAGGATCTCCGATGCACAGCCAAGGCCGCGCCAGAAGAGGGAGGATCTTCGGGCACCAGCACTGGTGCCAAGTCGGGTAAAGGAAGTGTCATTGTCTGCTCGGGGGGGGGGGGGGAAGTAGGATCGCGGTGAAGGGGGGCAACGCGAGCGGGGGGGGATGCCGGATCGCTGGGGGGGATGCCAGATCACGGGGGGGGGGGGGTGGCGCTCGTACAGCGAGGCAAGCTCGGTTTACAAGGCACCAAGTTTGTGAATGTTTTGCTCGTCTTGCAAAACACTCGCAAACTGGTGCACTCATAAACCGAGGTACCACTGTAGTTCAGAATGCCACAGCCAGATTGATAACTGGAACATCAAGATATGAGCATATTATTCCATATCTTTGACACTTGCATTGGTTGCCAGTTGCATTTTGAATTCAATACAAAGCAATTATGTCATCAATTTCTATATGGTACGATGCTTGAAATTTTTAAGAATATGATGTCTCGTTATCGATCCCTGCGTTCCGAAAGTGCCGCATTGCTGAAAACAAATATGTGGAAACGAATGCCAAGACTTTCACATGTGCAGGAGTCAAGCTATGGCATGGCCTTGGTTGGCCAGATTAAAAAATGTGGAGAGAGGAATTCATTTAGGAAAATGTCGAAGACTCGTCTATTTGTTGATACATTTCTCTGAGCAATTGATTTTATTTAAGACTGAACTTGTCTATTTTTATTTTATATAGACTTTCAATATTTTTATGTATGTAACTCCTTGTAAATCGTTTTGAAAAAAAAAAATAGTATAGAAATTTTAAAAATAAAATAAATATCTTGAAGAAAAGGAACACGACCAGCATGTATCAGGGAGAGCTCTATTAATATATGAAGACTTTATGGGTGTCCATAGAACCCTGGGTATTATAAAATAGAGTGATTGGCAGGTAGAGGCTGATCTAGAGGACTTAAATAGGTTATCCCACAGACTGTGCCAAGAATCATCAGCTATATCCTGACCAGTAGCTAGGGACCACTGTTTTTGAAGGCCTGTTAGATTAGAGCAGAGGGTGAGCTTAAAGTATTGATAACGCTTTGGAGCCACATGGCCACCCACGAACAAAGTGGGGTAGAGATGATAAATATCTGGAAGTTGAAAAAGAGATGAAATTGGGATGGTACTTTTACAAATTGCTGATCTTGGTTGGAGAAAACCAAAAAAACTCTGTGGAGTGACGATGTTCCCAAATGGACTTTATTTGAAAGTATCAAAGTTCCAAAGGTACACTAAAATCATCCACATAAAATAATTCCATCCACATAAAAGTAAATCATCCACATAAGAGCCTTAAAGGACCTAGTCCGCTAGGGATACAGGACCCAACATGGTCTGCGTTTCGACAAAAAGTCTTCTACAGGGGTACTCATCTTTATAGGACCCCCAGGGACCCCTAAAGACTTTTTGTCGAAATGCGGACCGTGTTGGGTCCTGTATCCCTAGCGGACTAGGTCCTTTAAGGCTCTTACATAGTAACATAGTAGATGACGGCAGATAAAGACCCGAATGGTCCATCCAGTCTGCCCAACCTGATTCAATTTAAATTTTTTTTTTTTTTTCCTTCTTAGCTATTTCTGGGCGAGAATCCAAAGCTTTACCCGGTACTGTGCTTGGGTTCCAACTGCCGAATTCTCTGTTAAGACTTACTCCAGCCCATCTACACCCTCCCAGCCATTGCAGCCCTCCCCTGCCCATCATCCTCCAAACGGCCATACATAGACGCTTATGTAGATGATTCATTTTTATGTGGATGAAATTATTTTATGTGGATGATTTCAGTGTACCTTTGGAACTTTGACACGTTCAAATAAAGTCCATTTAGGAATATCGTCACTCCACAGAGTTTTTTTTTGTTTTCTCTGGATTTTCTTCTTTGTGGATATTTTGGGGTCAATTCCCTTTGTTTTTTGATCTTGGTTGGAGCCAAGCGAAGAATTGGGAAGCAGTTCAAGGAAATTCAGACTGAACTTGAGAAAGATTTCCATTGGGCAGTGGAAGGATATATAAAGGCACTAAGATCCCATATGTTAGCCTTCTGCCATATTTGCCAAGAGGTGGACTTTTTGTCAAGTTTGAATGGATTATGCCAGAGAGGAATATAAAAGGTGGTGGAGATAGATTGCTGTATAGCTAGGGTGTCCAACCTTCGGGCCAAGGGTCACATGCGGCCCCGTTCGAGGGTGATGCAGTGTTTTCCTCTGTTGCCCCCGGGTGTTTACCGTCTTGCTGGCTCCCTCCTCTATCTTGCAGTGTTTGCGCATTTGTGCGGCCCCAGAATTTTTTTTTCAGCCAATGCGGCCCAGGGAAACCAAAAGGTTGGACACCCCTGCTGTAAAGAGTCGAGATAAGTTAGTTGTTCAAAGGAATGCCTAATTCTAGGATTGAATTTAAGCTTAGGAGGTAGGGTATTATTGGTGAGGGAGTCCATGACAGTCCTGGGAGTAAAATTGGACCTAGGGCTTACTATGAGTTGTCAAGTGGTAAAAAAAGTGCAAATATGTTTTGCTTAGATACACTTATTGTACCGTGTGAAACCAGTGCTATCATCATCTGACTTTCGTGCTGTTGTACAAGCAATAGTCACCAATTTTACTCCCAGGACTGTCATGGACTCCCTCACCAATAATGCCCTACCACCTAAGCTTAAATTCAAGACCACCCTCACAATAATACCCAAGTAGTCTGGAGGGAAGAATGGGAAACATCAAGTCACGTTCCAGGGATAGCCAGCGAGGGACATCCGCAGAGTTGGTGGGGGTGAGCCAGTCTGTGACGAATGAATGCCTTATGGTAAAGGAAGAGATCAGGGAAATTAAAACCCTGCTTTTTAAAAAATTCATCCAAAAACCTTAAACCACTTCACCTACCTCCAGCTAAGTTCACCTACCCCCAGATAATTCACCTACCTCGACAGAACTCATCTACCACCAGATAATCCTCCCCCAAATATCACACCTAATCACCCTTCAAGTAAACAGACCATAAAAAGATTGTAATCTTGCCTACTCTAACTGTATTCCATTTGCTAATATCACACAGCTAGGCACTGTCAGTTTTCTATCCAACCCATAAGATCCCCAAGAAAAAAAAAAAAAAAAAAATTGTATCCTCACTGGAAAATGTCCAGTAAAATCCTCTGTAATGTGATCATCACTGGAAATGTCCAGTCAAATCTTTTGTAATCCGCCTTGAACTGCAAGGTATAGGCGGAATAGAAATCCGTAATGTAATGTAATGTAAATTGACACCTCCAAGGGATTTGGGGCGTTTTAATTTATTCAGAGAACCTGGGGGTTCTTATTTTTCCATAGGAATCATTACTAGGATCCTCAGATAACCGTGTGAGTACCATAACTCACAAATGGCTCAAATCTTCATCTACTTTTTTATTTCCTTTATTTTTACTGACTTATTTATTTTTCATTTTAAATGGCGTGTTATACAGTAAAACCTTGGTATGCAAGTGTTTTGCAAGGTTCATAGACAACGGCGCGAAAGACAAAAGCGCGCGCCGACAATTGAGCGCAGCGTGCGCCTCCGCGCCGCTCTAAATTACAGTTTTTAGGGGCTCCGATGGGGGGTTTTGTTGGGGAGCCCCCCCAGTTTACTTAATAGAGATCGCGCCGGCGTCGTGGGGGTTTTGGGGGGTTGTAACCCTCCACATTTTACTGTAAACTGAACTTTTTCCCTAAAATCAGGGAAAAAGTGAAGTTTTCAGTAAAATGTGGGGGGTTACAACCCCCCACAACGCGGCGCGATGTCTATTAAGTAAAGTGGGGGGGGTTCCCCCCCACGCCCCCCCCCATTGGAGCAGTAAAAACAGTAATTAATTTAGAGCGGAGCGGCGCGCCGGCGCGCGTTGCGCTCAATTGTCTGGGCGCGCCTTTGTCCTGGCGCGCTTTTGACCTGACACCGTTTTGCAAGACAAACAAAACATTTTATTAAAATTTAACTTGATATACAAGCAAGGTCTTGCAATACAAGTACATACGGTATACACGTGTCACATCACAACTGAGCCGATGGTTCTCTCTCCGAATCTTCAAAGGGTGAAAAGTGGGTAAATATCAATAAATAACTTGCTCCACTTATTCGGCTGAGAGTATTATCTCAACGGAAGAAAAAGCCCCAGGTTTGTTCTGGCAAAGCATAAATGCTCAAACCTCCACCCACATCATCGGCAGAAAAAACTTCGTAGAGAATATACAATTGCCACTATGCTAATTTTCAAGGTGGGACTGAGATGTTATATAGCAGGGGTAGGGAACTCCGGTCCTCGAGAGCCGTATTCCAGTTGGGGTTTTCAGGATTTCCCCAATGAATATGCATGGGATCTATTTGCATGCATTACTTTCAATGCATATTCATTGGGGAAAACCCGACTGGAATACAGCTCTCGAGGACCGGAGTTCCCTACCCCTGTTATATAGCAACATTGACAACTGTGTTAGAAAGCTTTAAAGTGGCGTCTTGTTTACTAGCCAACGTTTCACAGTACACAACCTTTTCTTCAGGGCTTCCTGACTCCCACTCGCTTCACACAAGTTGAATTGTTTGCTTGCACGATCTCATGAGCACCGTGAGGCGGCAACGGCGCTCCGGCCTCTCTGTTTCGGCATGTCTTGTAGGAAATCTTTTGCCGAAGCAAAATTCTAGGATGGCGCTCTCGGCGCACTTCCAGTCAAGTCGCCATCTTGGATCCTCTTGAGCCATGTTTTGAGTTAATTTGCACTCAAAAACAAGCACATCCATCACATTGATTATCAATTCTATTATATAATTTAGTTTCACCGTTGTTACACTTACCCATATATAGCGTAAAGAACTTTCAATAAATAACTCTCAAATTTAATTTTCTGTTGGTTTTGCAATCTTATACTTTCAATTATGTACCGTGAAAACCATTTGCTCTGTTTAGTGTGCCAGAGCTAAAAAAAACTTTGAGAGACACTGGTCTAGACTCTAGAGCAGGGGTGTCAAAGTCCCTCCTCGAGGGCCGAATCCAGTTGGGTTTTCTGGATTTCCCCAATGAATATGCATTGAAAGCAGTGCATGCAAATAGATCTCATGCAGATTCATTGGGGAAATCCTGAAAACCCGACTGGAGTCTGGCCCTCGAGGACCGACTTTGACACCTGTGCTCTAGAGTCTGTCTGTTGTGAGATGCCCCTTGTACTAGCATGTATGTATTCTTGAAACTTGTTCTGGGCTCCTGGAAAGGACAGGATATAAAACTAAAAAATTAATACAAGTAAATACCAAAATTAAGCAGCTTTTGAAAAAGCAATTGAAAATATAAAGTTGGCAGAAGCTTATGAAAATATAAGTCTATATTATCAGTACAAAATGGTAACTTACTCCTGAGAAAGTAGTTCACTGGAACAGAAAATCTTAGGGCTCCTTTTAATAATAATAATAATAATAATAATAACAGTTTATATACCGCAATACCGTTAAGTTCTATGCGGTTTACAATAGATTAAGCGAGGTACAAATTGATTGAATTTAAGAGGGGGGAAGAGGAGAGTTAATAGGACATATACACACATGGACACACATACACATATATACACATACATATACACACATGCACACACAAACACATATATACACACATACATATACACACATGCGTACACACACACATATATACACACATGCACACACACATACACACACATATACATATACACACATGCACAAACACTTAGATATACACACATGCACACACATACACATATATACACACATGTACACACACAGACACATACACACATATATACACACATGCACACACACACATACATATACACACATGCACACACACATACACACGCATATATACACAGATGTACACACAGAGACACACACACATGCACACACACATACACATATATACACACATGCACACACACACATACATATACACGCATGCGCACACACATACACACACATGCACACACACACATATACACACATGCACACACACATATACACATGCACACACATATACACACATGCACACACATACACATATATACACACATGCACACACACACATATATATACACACATGCACACACACAGACACATACACACATATATACACACATGCACACACACAGACACATACACACATGCACACATACATATACACACATGCACACACACACATATGCACACACATACATATGCACACATGCACAGACACATACACACATATATACACACATGCGCACACACACATACACATACTAAGGTGTGCTAGCGTTTTTAGCGCACGCAGGATATTACCGCGCGCTACGTGGCTAGAACTAAAGCCAGCTCAATGCCCTAACGCAGCTTCATAAAAGGAGCCCTTAGTGTTGACATAAGCAAGTACCCTAAGGATATACAGATGGGGTGGGAAGAGAGAGATGAAACTAAAAAGAGAAATAACATATGGTAACACCTTTTTATTTGCTAAAAAAGGAAAGAGAAGCTTCCTTTTCATCTTATGATATTCTAAAGAAATTGTAAAGAAAATTGCAAGGCTCAGTGTTACAAAGCACAGAGTCCCTGAAAAAGAGCAGAATGTGCGCTCATCTTTACCAAATGCATCAGGAGGGGGGAAAAGTGAGAGCGGGAGGGAAAAAATAGCAGGAGAGTGTAAAACAAGGTGATAAAGCGGTTTTCACATGTGTCACTGAAATTAAGAAAGCCAGAGATGGGCGCTGTGGCATTTAAAGGTGATGAGCAATGTGTGGAGAGAGATGAGAAAAAAAAGCTAAAGCAACAACTCAGCAAATGCTGACTAGAACTCTTTGGACACATCTGCGTCTTGTTCTCAAGAGTTCATATAGAAAGAGAATATGTTCTCAATTAATGGGCAGACTGGATGGACCATTCAGGTCTTTATCTGCTTTTATTTGCTATATTACTCTGTGGCTCAATGGCTAGCGAGTTGCACTGCTAGTTGGTTAAAGAGATTCAAATGTTGTGGGTTCTAGTCCCAACAGAGTCATTTATGTTGCTGATGGACAAGTTTCTACATAGACAGTTTCTTGCCGCTTGATTGCTGATTTGAGATGTAATTAGTGCTCCTAAAGCATGTAGTGGCTTTTTGGCACAATGGATAGCGCCTTGGACTTCTAGTTGGTAAAAGAGATTCAAAGGTTGTGGGTTCCAGTCCCACCTGAGTCATTTGTTTTGCTGATGGACAAGTGTCTACATAGACAGTATCTTGCCGCTTGATTGCTGATTTGAGATGTAATTAGTGCTCCTAAAGCATGTAGTGGCTTTTTGGCGCAATGGATAGCGCATTGGACTTCTAGTTGGTTAAAGAGATTCAAAGGTTGTGGGTTCCAGTCGCACCAGAGTCATTTATGTTGCTGATGGACAAGTGTCTACATAGACAGTTTCTTGCCGCTTGATTGCTGATTTGAGATGTAATTAGTGCTCCTAAAGCATGTAGTGGCTTTTTGGCGCAATTGGACTTCTAGTTGGTTAAAGAGATTCAAAGGTTGTGGGTTCGAGTCCCACCTGAGTCATTAATGTTGCTGATGGACAAGTGTCTACATAGATAGTTTCTTGCAATTGTTTGCTGATTTGAGATGTAATTAGTGCTCCTCAATTATATAGTGTCTCTGTGGCGCATTGGACTTCTAGTTGGTTAAAGAGATTCAAAGGTTGTGGGTTCGAGTCCCACCTGAGTCATTAATGTTGCTGATGGACAAGTGTCTACAGAGATAGTTTCTTGCACTTGTTTGCTGATTTGAGATGTAATTAGTGCTTCTCAAGCATATAGTGGCTCTATGGCGCAATGGATAGCGCATTGGACTTCTAGTTGGTTAAAGAGATTCAAAGGTTGTGGGTTCGAGTCCCACCTGAGTCATTTATTTTGCTGATGGACAAGTTTCTACATAGATAGTTTCTTGCACTTGTTTGCTGTTTTAAGATGTAATTAGTGCTTCTCAAGCATATAGTGGCTCTGTGGCGCAATGGATAGCGCATTGGACTTCTATTTGGTTAAAGAGATTCAAAGGTTGTGGGTTCGAGTCCCACCTGAGTCATTAATGTTGCTGATGGACAAGTGTCTACATAGATAGTTTCTTGCAATTGTTTGCTGATTTGAGATGTAATTAGTGCTCCTCAATTATATAGTGTCTCTGTGGCGCATTGGACTTCTAGTTGGTAAAAGAGATTCAAAGGTTGTGGGTTCGAGTCCCACCTGAGTCATTTATGTTGCTGATAGACACATTTCTACATAGATAGTTTCTTGCACTTGTTTGCTGATTTGAGATGTAATTAGTGTTCCTAAAGCATGTAGTGGCTCTGTGGTGCAATGGATAGCGCATTGGACTTCTAGTTGGTTAAAGAGATTCAAAGGTTGTGGGTTCGAGTCCCACCTGAGTCATTAATGTTGCTGATGGATAAGTGTCTACATAGATAGTTTCTTGCAATTGTTTGCTGATTTAAGATGTAATTAGTGCTCCTCAAGCATATAGTGGCTCTGTGGCGCAATGGATAGCGCATTGGACTTCTAGTTGGTTAAAGAGATTCAAAGGTTGTGGGTTCGATTCCCACCTGAGTCATTAATGTTGCTGATGGACAAGTGTCTACATAGATAGTTTGCTGATTTGAGATGTAATTAGTGCTCCTCAATTATATAGTGTCTCTGTGGCGCATTGGACTTCTCGTTGGTAAAAGAGATTCAAAGGTTGTGGGTTCGAGTCCCACCTGAGTCATTTATTTTGCTGATGGACACGTGTCTACATAAACAGTTTCTTGATGCTTGATTGCTGATTTGAGATGTAATAGTACTCCTCAATTATATAGTGTCTTTGTGGCGCATTGGACTTCTATTTGGTTAAAGAGATTGAAAGGTTGTGGGTTCGAGTTCCAGCTGAGTCATTTATGTTGCTCATAGACACATTTCTACATAGATAGTTTCTTGCACTTGTTTGCTGATTTGAGATGTAATTAGTGCTCCTAAAGCATGTAGTGGCCCTATAGTGCATTGGACTTTTAGTTGGTAAAAGAGATTCAAAGGTTCTGGGTTGAAGTCCCACCTGAGTCATTTGTTTTGCTGATGGACAAGTGTCTACATAGAGAGTTTCTTGCAATTGTTTGCTGATTTGAGATGTAATTAGTGCTCCTCAATTATATAGTGTCTCTGTGGCGCATTGGACTTCTAGTTGGTTAAAGAGATTCAAAGGTTGTGGGTTCGAGTCCCACCTGAGTCATTAATGTTGCTGATTTACAAGTGTCTACATAGATAGTTTCTTGCAATTGTTTGCTGATTTGAGATGTAATTAGTGCTCCTCAATTATATAGTGTCTCTGTGGCGCATTGGACTTCTAGTTGGTTAAAGAGATTCAAAGGTTGTGGGTTCGAGTCCCTCCTGAGTCATTAATGTTGCTGATGGACAAGTGTCTACAGAGATAGTTTCTTGCACTTGTTTGCTGATTTGAGATGTAATTAGTGCTTCTCAAGCATATAGTGGCTCTATGGCGCAATGGATAGCGCATTGGACTTCTAGTTGGTTAAAGAGATTCAAAGGTTGTGGGTTCGAGTCCCACCTGAGTCATTTATTTTGCTGATGGACAAGTTTCTACATAGATAGTTTCTTGCACTTGTTTGCTGTTTTAAGATGTAATTAGTGCTTCTCAAGCATATAGTGGCTCTGTGGCGCAATGGATAGCGCATTGGACTTCTAGTTGGTTAAAGAGATTCAAAGGTTGTGGGTTCGAGTCCCACCTGAGTCATTAATGTTGCTGATGGACAAGTGTCTACATAGATAGTTTCTTGCAATTGTTTGCTGATTTGAGATGTAATTAGTGCTCCTCAATTATATAGTGTCTCTGTGGCGCATTGGACTTCTAGTTGGTAAAAGAGATTCAAAGGTTGTGGGTTCGAGTCCCACCTGAGTCATTTATGTTGCTGATAGACACATTTCTACATAGATAGTTTCTTGCACTTGTTTGCTGATTTGAGATGTAATTAGTGTTCCTAAAGCATGTAGTGGCTCTGTGGTGCAATGGATAGCGCATTGGACTTCTAGTTGGTTAAAGAGATTCAAAGGTTGTGGGTTCGAGTCCCACCTGAGTCATTTATTTTGCTGATGGACAAGTGTCTACATAAACAGTTTCTTGCCGCTTGATTGCTGATTTGAGATATAATTAGTGCTTTTGAGACATGTCGTGGCTCTGTGGTGCAATGGATAGGCCATCGGGCTTATAGTTTGTGAAAGAGATTCAAAGGTTGTGGGTTCGAATCCCACCTGAGTCATTTATGTTGCTGATGGACAATTTCTACATAGATTGTTTCTTGCACTTGTTTGCTGATTTGAGATGTAATTATTGCTCTTAAAGCATATAGTGGCTCTTTGGCACAATGGATAGTGCATTGGACTTCTAGTTGGTTAAAGAGATTCAAAGGTTGTGGGTTCGAGTCCCACCTGAGTCATTTATTTTGCTGATGGACAAGTTTCTACATAGATAGTTTCTTGCACTTGTTTGCTGATTTGAGATGTAATTAGTGCTCCTCAAACATATAGTGGCTCTGTGACGCAATGGATAGCCCATTGGACTTCTATTTGGTTAAAGAGATTCAAAGGTTGTGGGTTCGAGTCCCACCTGTGTCATTAATGTTGCTGATGGACAAGTGTCTACATAGATAGTTTCTTGCAATTGTTTGCTGATTTAAGATGTAATTAGTGCTCTTCAATTATATAGTGTCTCTGTGGCGCATTGGACTTCTAGTTGGTAAAAGAGATTCAAAGGTTGTGGGTTCGAGTCCCACCTGAGTCATTTATTTTGCTGATGGACAAGTTTCTACATAGATAGTTTCTTGCACTTGTTTGCTGATTTGAGATGTAATTAGTGCTTCTCAAGCATATAGTGGCACTATGGCGCAATGGATAGCGCATTGGACTTCTAGTTGGTTAAAGAGATTCAAAGGTTGTGGGTTCGAGTCCCACCTGAGTCATTAATGTTGCTGATGGATAAGTGTCTACATAGATAGTTTCTTGCAATTGTTTGCTGATTTAAGATGTAATTAGTGCTCCTCAAGCATATAGTGGCTCTGTGGCGCAATGGATAGCGCATTGGACTTCTAGTTGGTTAAAGAGATTCAAAGGTTGTGGGTTCGATTCCCACCTGAGTCATTAATGTTGCTGATGGACAAGTGTCTACATAGATAGTTTGCTGATTTGAGATGTAATTAGTGCTCCTCAATTATATAGTGTCTCTGTGGCGCATTGGACTTCTCGTTGGTAAAAGAGATTCAAAGGTTGTGGGTTCGAGTCCCACCTGAGTCATTTATTTTGCTGATGGACACGTGTCTACATAAACAGTTTCTTGATGCTTGATTGCTGATTTGAGATGTAATAGTACTCCTCAATTATATAGTGTCTCTGTGGCGCATTGGACTTCTAGTTGGTAAAAGAGATTCAAAGGTTGTGGGTTCGAGTTCCACCTGAGTCATTTATTTTGCTGATGGACAAGTTTCTACATAGATAGTTTCTTGCACTTGTTTGCTGATTTAAGATGTAATTAGTGCTCCTCAAGCATATAGTGGCTCTGTGGAGCAATGGATAGCGCATTGGACTTCTAGTTGGTTAAAGAGATTCAAAGGTTGTGGGTTTGAGTCCCACCTGAGTCATTAATGTTGCTGATGGACAAGTGTATACATAGATAGTTTCTTGTAATTGTTTGCTGATTTGAGATGTAATTAGTGCTCCTCAATTATATAGTGTCTCTGTGGCGCATTGGACTTCTAGTTGGTAAAAGAGATTCAAAGGTTGTGGGTTCGAGTCCCACCTGAGTCATTTATGTTGCTGATAGACACATTTCTACATAGATAGTTTCTTGCACTTGTTTGCTGATTTGAGATGTAATTATTGCTCTTAAAGCATATAGTGGCTCTGTGGCACAATGGATAGTGCATTGGACTTCTAGTTGGTTAAAGAGATTCAAAGGTTGTGGGTTCGAGTCCCACCTGAGTCATTTATGTTGCTGATGGACAATTTCTACATAGATTGTTTCTTGCACTTGTTTGCTGATTTGAGATGTAATTATTGCTCTTAAAGCATATAGTGGCTCTGTGGCACAATGGATAGTGCATTGGACTTCTAGTTGGTTAAAGAGATTCAAAGGTTGTGGGTTCGAGTCCCACCTGAGTCATTTATTTTGCTGATGGACAAGTTTCTACATAGATAGTTTCTTGCACTTGTTTGCTGATTTGAGACGTAATTAGTGCTCCTCAGACATATAGTGGCTCTGTGACGCAATGGATAGCCCATTGGACTTCTATTTGGTTAAAGAGATTGAAAGGTTGTGGGTTCGAGTCCCAGCTGAGTCATTTATGTTGCTGATAGACACATTTCTACATAGATAGTTTCTTGCACTTGTTTGCTGATTTGAGATGTAATTAGTGCTCCTAAAGCGTGTAGTGGCTCTACAGCGCATTGGACTTTTAGTTGGTAAAAGAGATTCAAAGGTTCTGGGTTCAAGTCCCACCTGAGTCATTTGTTTTGCTGATGGAGAAGTGTCTATATAGGGAGTTTCTTGCACTTGTTTTCTGATTTGAGATGTAATTAGTGCTCCTCAAGCATATAGTGGCTCTGTGGCTCAATGGATAGCGCATTGGACTTCTAGTTGGTTAAAGAGATTCAAAGGTTGTGGGTTCGAGTCCCACCTGAGTCATTTATTTTGCTGATGGACAAGTTTCTACATAGATAGTTTCTTGCACTTGTTTGCTGATTTAAGATGTAATTAGTGCTCCTCAAGCATATAGTGGCTCTGTGGCGCAATGGATAGCGCATTGGACTTCTAGTTGGTTAAAGAGATTCAAAGGTTGTGGGTTCGAGTCCCACCTGAGTCACTAATGTTGCTGATGGACAAGTGTTTACATAGATAGTTTCTTGCAATTGTTTGCTGATTTGAGATGTAATTAGTGCTCCTCAATTATATAGTGTCTCTGTGGCGCATTGGACTTCTAGTTGGTAAAAGAGATTCAAAGGTTGTGGGTTCGAGTCCCACCTGAGTCATTTATTTTGCTGATGGACAAGTGTCTACATAAACAGTTTCTTGCCGCTTGATTGCTGATTTGAGATGTAATTAGTGCTCTTGAGACATGTCGTGGCTCTTTGGCGCAATGGATAGGGCATCGGGCTTCTAGTTTGTGAAAGAGATTCAAAGGTTGTGGGTTTGAATCCCACCTGAGTCATTAATGTTGCTGATGGACAAGTGTCTACATAGATAGTTACTTGCAATTGTTTGCTGATTTGAGATGTAATTAGTGCTCCTCAATTATATAGTGTCTCTGTGGCGCATTGGACTTCTAGTTGGTTAAAGAGATTCAAAGGTTGTGGGTTCGAGTCCCACCTGAGTCATTAATGTTGCTGATGGACAAGTGTCTACATAGATAGTTTCTTGCAATTGTTTGCTGATTTGAGATGTAATTAGTGCTCCTCAATTATATAGTGTCTCTGTGGCGCATTGGACTTCTAGTTGGTTAAAGAGATTCAAAGGTTGTGGGTTCGAGTCCCTCCTGAGTCATTAATGTTGCTGATGGACAAGTGTCTACAGAGATAGTTTCTTGCACTTGTTTGCTGATTTGAGATGTAATTAGTGCTTCTCAAGCATATAGTGGCTCTATGGCGCAATGGATAGCGCATTGGACTTCTAGTTGGTTAAAGAGATTCAAAGGTTGTGGGTTCGAGTCCCACCTGAGTCATTTATTTTGCTGATGGACAAGTTTCTACATAGATAGTTTCTTGCACTTGTTTGCTGTTTTAAGATGTAATTAGTGCTTCTCAAGCATATAGTGGCTCTGTGGCGCAATGGATAGCGCATTGGACTTCTAGTTGGTTAAAGAGATTCAAAGGTTGTGGGTTCGAGTCCCACCTGAGTCATTAATGTTGCTGATGGACAAGTGTCTACATAGATAGTTTCTTGCAATTGTTTGCTGATTTGAGATGTAATTAGTGCTCCTCAATTATATAGTGTCTCTGTGGCGCATTGGACTTCTAGTTGGTAAAAGAGATTCAAAGGTTGTGGGTTCGAGTCCCACCTGAGTCATTTATGTTGCTGATAGACACATTTCTACATAGATAGTTTCTTGCACTTGTTTGCTGATTTGAGATGTAATTAGTGTTCCTAAAGCATGTAGTGGCTCTGTGGTGCAATGGATAGCGCATTGGACTTCTAGTTGGTTAAAGAGATTCAAAGGTTGTGGGTTTGAGTCCCACCTGAGTCATTTATTTTGCTGATGGACAAGTGTCTACATAAACAGTTTCTTGCCGCTTGATTGCTGATTTGAGATATAATTAGTGCTTTTGAGACATGTCGTGGCTCTGTGGTGCAATGGATAGGCCATCGGGCTTATAGTTTGTGAAAGAGATTCAAAGGTTGTGGGTTCGAATCCCACCTGAGTCATTTATGTTGCTGATGGACAATTTCTACATAGATTGTTTCTTGCACTTGTTTGCTGATTTGAGATGTAATTATTGCTCTTAAAGCATATAGTGGCTCTTTGGCACAATGGATAGTGCATTGGACTTCTAGTTGGTTAAAGAGATTCAAAGGTTGTGGGTTCGAGTCCCACCTGAGTCATTTATTTTGCTGATGGACAAGTTTCTACATAGATAGTTTCTTGCACTTGTTTGCTGATTTGAGATGTAATTAGTGCTCCTCAAACATATAGTGGCTCTGTGACGCAATGGATAGCCCATTGGACTTCTATTTGGTTAAAGAGATTCAAAGGTTGTGGGTTCGAGTCCCACCTGTGTCATTAATGTTGCTGATGGACAAGTGTCTACATAGATAGTTTCTTGCAATTGTTTGCTGATTTGAGATGTAATTAGTGCTCTTCAATTATATAGTGTCTCTGTGGCGCATTGGACTTCTAGTTGGTAAAAGAGATTCAAAGGTTGTGGGTTCGAGTCCCACCTGAGTCATTTATTTTGCTGATGGACAAGTTTCTACATAGATAGTTTCTTGCACTTGTTTGCTGATTTGAGATGTAATTAGTGCTTCTCAAGCATATAGTGGCTCTATGGCGCAATGGATAGCGCATTGGACTTCTAGTTGGTTAAAGAGATTCAAAGGTTGTGGGTTCGAGTCCCACCTGAGTCATTAATGTTGCTGATGGATAAGTGTCTACATAGATAGTTTCTTGCAATTGTTTGCTGATTTAAGATGTAATTAGTGCTCCTCAAGCATATAGTGGCTCTGTGGCGCAATGGATAGCGCATTGGACTTCTAGTTGGTTAAAGAGATTCAAAGGTTGTGGGTTCGATTCCCACCTGAGTCATTAATGTTGCTGATGGACAAGTGTCTACATAGATAGTTTGCTGATTTGAGATGTAATTAGTGCTCCTCAATTATATAGTGTCTCTGTGGCGCATTGGACTTCTCGTTGGTAAAAGAGATTCAAAGGTTGTGGGTTCGAGTCCCACCTGAGTCATTTATTTTGCTGATGGACACGTGTCTACATAAACAGTTTCTTGATGCTTGATTGCTGATTTGAGATGTAATAGTACTCCTCAATTATATAGTGTCTCTGTGGCGCATTGGACTTCTAGTTGGTAAAAGAGATTCAAAGGTTGTGGGTTCGAGTTCCACCTGAGTCATTTATTTTGCTGATGGACAAGTTTCTACATAGATAGTTTCTTGCACTTGTTTGCTGATTTAAGATGTAATTAGTGCTCCTCAAGCATATAGTGGCTCTGTGGAGCAATGGATAGCGCATTGGACTTCTAGTTGGTTAAAGAGATTCAAAGGTTGTGGGTTTGAGTCCCACCTGAGTCATTAATGTTGCTGATGGACAAGTGTATACATAGATAGTTTCTTGTAATTGTTTGCTGATTTGAGATGTAATTAGTGCTCCTCAATTATATAGTGTCTCTGTGGCGCATTGGACTTCTAGTTGGTAAAAGAGATTCAAAGGTTGTGGGTTCGAGTCCCACCTGAGTCATTTATGTTGCTGATAGACACATTTCTACATAGATAGTTTCTTGCACTTGTTTGCTGATTTGAGATGTAATTATTGCTCTTAAAGCATATAGTGGCTCTGTGGCACAATGGATAGCGCATTGGACTTCTAGTTGGTTAAAGAGATTCAAAGGTTGTGGGTTTGAGTCCCACCTGAGTCATTTATGTTGCTGATGGACAATTTCTACATAGATTGTTTCTTGCACTTGTTTGCTGATTTGAGATGTAATTATTGCTCTTAAAGCATATAGTGGCTCTGTGGCACAATGGATAGTGCATTGGACTTCTAGTTGGTTAAAGAGATTCAAAGGTTGTGGGTTCGAGTCCCACCTGAGTCATTTATTTTGCTGATGGACAAGTTTCTACATAGATAGTTTCTTGCACTTGTTTGCTGATTTGAGCCGTAATTAGTGCTCCTCAGACATATAGTGGCTCTGTGACGCAATGGATAGCCCATTGGACTTCTATTTGGTTAAAGAGATTGAAAGGTTGTGGGTTCGAGTCCCAGCTGAGTCATTTATGTTGCTGATAGACACATTTCTACATAGATAGTTTCTTGCACTTGTTTGCTGATTTGAGATGTAATTAGTGCTCCTAAAGCGTGTAGTGGCTCTGTGGCGCAATGGATAGCGCATTGGACTTCTAGTTGGTTAAAGAGATTCAAAGGTTGTGGGTTCGAGTCCCACCTGAGTCACTAATGTTGCTGATGGACAAGTGTTTACATAGATAGTTTCTTGCAATTGTTTGCTGATTTGAGATGTAATTAGTGCTCCTCAATTATATAGTGTCTCTGTGGCGCATTGGACTTCTAGTTGGTAAAAGAGATTCAAAGGTTGTGGGTTCGAGTCCCACCTGAGTCATTTATGTTGCTGATGGACAATTTCTACATAGATTGTTTCTTGCACTTGTTTGCTGATTTGAGATGTAATTATTGCTCTTAAAGCATATAGTGGCTCTGTGGCACAATGGATAGTGCATTGGACTTTTAGTTGGTAAAAGAGATTCAAAGGTTCTGGGTTCAAGTCCCACCTGAGTCATTTGTTTTGCTGATGGAGAAGTGTCTATATAGGGAGTTTCTTGCACTTGTTTTCTGATTTGAGATGTAATTAGTGCTCCTCAAGCATATAGTGGCTCTGTGGCTCAATGGATAGCGCATTGGACTTCTAGTTGGTTAAAGAGATTCAAAGGTTGTGGGTTCGAGTCCCACCTGAGTCATTTATTTTGCTGATGGACAAGTTTCTACATAGATAGTTTCTTGCACTTGTTTGCTGATTTAAGATGTAATTAGTGCTCCTCAAGCATATAGTGGCTCTGTGGCGCAATGGATAGCGCATTGGACTTCTAGTTGGTTAAAGAGATTCAAAGGTTGTGGGTTCGAGTCCCACCTGAGTCACTAATGTTGCTGATGGACAAGTGTTTACATAGATAGTTTCTTGCAATTGTTTGCTGATTTGAGATGTAATTAGTGCTCCTCAATTATATAGTGTCTCTGTGGCGCATTGGACTTCTAGTTGGTAAAAGAGATTCAAAGGTTGTGGGTTCGAGTCCCACCTGAGTCATTTATTTTGCTGATGGACAAGTGTCTACATAAACAGTTTCTTGCCGCTTGATTGCTGATTTGAGATGTAATTAGTGCTCTTGAGACATGTCGTGGCTCTTTGGCGCAATGGATAGGGCATCGGGCTTCTAGTTTGTGAAAGAGATTCAAAGGTTGTGGGTTTGAATCCCACCTGAGTCATTAATGTTGCTGATGGACAAGTGTCTACATAGATAGTTACTTGCAATTGTTTGCTGATTTGAGATGTAATTAGTGCTCCTCAATTATATAGTGTCTCTGTGGCGCATTGGACTTCTAGTTGGTTAAAGAGATTCAAAGGTTGTGGGTTCGAGTCCCACCTGAGTCATTAATGTTGCTGATGGACAAGTGTCTACATAGAGAGTTTCTTGCAATTGTTTGCTGATTTGAGATGTAATTAGTGCTCCTCAATTATATAGTGTCTCTGTGGCGCATTGGACTTCTAGTTGGTTAAAGAGATTCAAAGGTTGTGGGTTCGAGTCCCACCTGAGTCATTAATGTTGCTGATGGACAAGTTTCTACATAGATAGTTTCTTGCACTTGTTTGCTGATTTGAGCCGTAATTAGTGCTCCTCAGACATATAGTGGCTCTGTGACGCAATGGATAGCCCATTGGACTTCTATTTGGTTAAAGAGATTGAAAGGTTGTGGGTTCGAGTCCCAGCTGAGTCATTTATGTTGCTGATAGACACATTTCTACATAGATAGTTTCTTGCACTTGTTTGCTGATTTGAGATGTAATTAGTGCTCCTAAAGCGTGTAGTGGCTCTGTGGCGCAATGGATAGCGCATTGGACTTCTAGTTGGTTAAAGAGATTCAAAGGTTGTGGGTTCGAGTCCCACCTGAGTCACTAATGTTGCTGATGGACAAGTGTTTACATAGATAGTTTCTTGCAATTGTTTGCTGATTTGAGATGTAATTAGTGCTCCTCAATTATATAGTGTCTCTGTGGCGCATTGGACTTCTAGTTGGTAAAAGAGATTCAAAGGTTGTGGGTTCGAGTCCCACCTGAGTCATTTATGTTGCTGATGGACAATTTCTACATAGATTGTTTCTTGCACTTGTTTGCTGATTTGAGATGTAATTATTGCTCTTAAAGCATATAGTGGCTCTGTGGCACAATGGATAGTGCATTGGACTTTTAGTTGGTAAAAGAGATTCAAAGGTTCTGGGTTCAAGTCCCACCTGAGTCATTTGTTTTGCTGATGGAGAAGTGTCTATATAGGGAGTTTCTTGCACTTGTTTTCTGATTTGAGATGTAATTAGTGCTCCTCAAGCATATAGTGGCTCTGTGGCGCAATGGATAGCGCATTGGACTTCTAGTTGGTTAAAGAGATTCAAAGGTTGTGGGTTCGAGTCCCACCTGAGTCATTTATTTTGCTGATGGACAAGTTTCTACATAGATAGTTTCTTGCACTTGTTTGCTGATTTAAGATGTAATTAGTGCTCCTCAAGCATATAGTGGCTCTGTGGCGCAATGGATAGCGCATTGGACTTCTAGTTGGTTAAAGAGATTCAAAGGTTGTGGGTTCGAGTCCCACCTGAGTCATTAATGTTGCTGATGGACAAGTGTCTACATAGATAGTTTCTTGCAATTGTTTGCTGATTTGAGATGTAATTAGTGCTCCTCAATTATATAGTGTCTCTGTGGCGCATTGGACTTCTAGTTGGTAAAAGAGATTCAAAGGTTGTGGGTTCGAGTCCCACCTGAGTCATTTATTTTGCTGATGGACAAGTGTCTACATAAACAGTTTCTTGCCGCTTGATTGCTGATTTGAGATGTAATTAGTGCTCTTGAGACATGTCGTGGCTCTTTGGCGCAATGGATAGGGCATCGGGCTTCTAGTTTGTGAAAGAGATTCAAAGGTTGTGGGTTTGAATCCCACCTGAGTCATTAATGTTGCTGATGGACAAGTGTCTACATAGATAGTTTCTTGCAATTGTTTGCTGATTTGAGATGTAATTAGTGCTCCTCAATTATATAGTGTCTCTGTGGCGCATTGGACTTCTAGTTGGTTAAAGAGATTCAAAGGTTGTGGGTTCGAGTCCCACCTGAGTCATTAATGTTGCTGATGGACAAGTGTCTACATAGAGAGTTTCTTGCAATTGTTTGCTGATTTGAGATGTAATTAGTGCTCCTCAATTATATAGTGTCTCTGTGGCGCATTGGACTTCTAGTTGGTTAAAGAGATTCAAAGGTTGTGGGTTCGAGTCCCACCTGAGTCATTAATGTTGCTGATGGACAAGTGTCTACAGAGATAGTTTCTTGCACTTGTTTGCTGATTTGAGATGTAATTAGTGCTTCTCAAGCATATAGTGGCTCTGTGGCGCAATGGATAGCGCATTGGACTTCTAGTTGGTTAAAGAGATTGAAAGGTTGTGGGTTCGAGTCCCACCTGAGTCATTAATGTTGCTGATGGACAAGTGTCTACATAGATAGTTTCTTGCAATTGTTTGCTGATTTGAGATGTAATTAGTGCTCCTCAATTATATAGTGTCTCTGTGGCGCATTGGACTTCTAATTGGTAATAAAGAGATTCAAAGGTTGTGGGTTCGAGTCCCACCTGAGTCATTAATGTTGCTGATGGACAAGTTTCTACATAGATAGTTTCTTGCACTTGTTTGCTGATTTAAGATGTAATTAGTGCTCCTCAAGCATATAGTGGCTCTGTGGCGCAATGGATAGCGCATTGGACTTCTAGTTGGTAAAAGAGATTCAAAGGTTGTGGGTTCGAGTTCCACCTGAGTCATTTATTTTGCTGATGGACAAGTTTCTACATAGATAGTTTCTTGCACTTGTTTGCTGATTTAAGATGTAATTAGTGCTCCTCAAGCATATAGTGGCTCTGTGGCGCAATGGATAGTGCATTGGACTTCTATTTGGTTAAAGAGATTGAAAGGTTGTGGGTTCGAGTTCCAGCTGAGTCATTTATGTTGCTCATAGACACATTTCTACATAGATAGTTTCTTGCACTTGTTTGCTGATTTGAGATGTAATTAGTGCTCCTAAAGCATGTAGTGGCTCTATAGCGCATTGGACTTTTAGTTGGTAAAAGAGATTCAAAGGTTCTGGGTTGAAGTCCCACCTGAGTCATTTGTTTTGCTGATGGACAAGTGTCTACATAGAGAGTTTCTTGCACTTGTTTGCTGTTTTAAGATGTAATTAGTGCTTCTCAAGCATATAGTGGCTCTGTGGCGCAATGGATAGCGCATTGGACTTCTAGTTGGTTAAAGAGATTCAAAGGTTGTGGGTTCGAGTCCCACCTGAGTCATTAATGTTGCTGATGGACAAGTGTCTACATAGATAGTTTCTTGCAATTGTTTGCTGATTTGAGATGTAATTAGTGCTCCTCAATTATATAGTGTCTCTGTGGCGCATTGGACTTCTAGTTGGTAAAAGAGATTCAAAGGTTGTGGGTTCGAGTCCCACCTGAGTCATTTATGTTGCTGATAGACACATTTCTACATAGATAGTTTCTTGCACTTGTTTGCTGATTTGAGATGTAATTAGTGCTCCTCAAACATATAGTGGCTCTGTGACGCAATGGATAGCCCATTGGACTTCTATTTGGTTAAAGAGATTCAAAGGTTGTGGGTTCGAGTCCCACCTGTGTCATTAATGTTGCTGATGGACAAGTGTCTACATAGATAGTTTCTTGCAATTGTTTGCTGATTTGAGATGTAATTAGTGCTCCTCAATTATATAGTGTCTCTGTGGCGCATTGGACTTCTAGTTGGTAAAAGAGATTCAAAGGTTGTGGGTTCGAGTCCCACCTGAGTCATTTATTTTGTTGATGGACAAGTTTCTACATAGATAGTTTGCTGATTTGAGATGTAATTAGTGCTCCTCAATTATATAGTGTTTCTGTGGCGCATTGGACTTCTAGTTGATAAAAGAGATTCAAAGGTTGTGGGTTCGAGTCCCACCTGAGTCATTTATTTTGCTGATGGACACGTGTCTACATAAACAGTTTCTTGATGCTTGATTGCTGATTTGAGATGTAATAGTACTCCTCAATTATATAGTGTCTTTGTGGCGCATTGGACTTCTATTTGGTTAAAGAGATTGAAAGGTTGTGGGTTCGAGTTCCAGCTGAGTCATTTATGTTGCTCATAGACACATTTCTACATAGATAGTTTCTTGCACTTGTTTGCTGATTTGAGATGTAATTAGTGCTCCTAAAGCATGTAGTGGCTCTGTGGTGCAATGGATAGTGCATTGGACTTCTAGTTGGTTAAAGAGATTCAAAGGTTGTGGGTTCGAGTCCCACCTGAGTCATTAATGTTGCTGATGGACAAGTGTCTACATAGATAGTTTCTTGCAATTGTTTGCTGATTTGAGATGTAATTAGTGCTCCTCAATTATATAGTGTCTCTGTGGCGCATTGGACTTCTAGTTGGTAAAAGAGATTCAAAGGTTGTGGGTTCGAGTCCCACCTGAGTCATTTATGTTGCTGATAGACACATTTCTATATAGATAGTTTCTTGCACTTGTTTGCTGATTTGAGATGTAATTAGTGTTCCTAAAGCATGTAGTGGCTCTGTGGTGCAATGGATAGTGCATTGGACTTCTAGTTGGTTAAAGAGATTCAAAGGTTGTGGGTTCGAGTCCCACCTGAGTCATTTATTTTGCTGATGGACATGTTTCTACATAGATAGTTTCTTGCACTTGTTTGCTGATTTAAGATGTAATTAGTGCTTCTCAAGCATATAGTGGCTCTGTGGCGCAATGGATAGCGCATTGGACTTCTAGTTGGTTAAAGAGATTCAAAGGTTGTGGGTTCGAGTCCCACCTGAGTCATTAATGTTGCTGATGGACAAGTGTCTACATAGATAGTTTCTTGCAATTGTTTGCTGATTTGAGATGTAATTAGTGCTCCTCAATTATATAGTGTCTCTGTGGCGCTTTGGACTTCTAGTTGGTTAAAGAGATTCAAAGGTTGTGGGTTCGAGTCCCACCTGAGTCATTTATTTTGCTGATGGACAAGTTTCTACATAGATAGTTTCTTGCACTTGTTTGCTGATTTAAGATGTAATTAGTGCTCCTCAAGCATATAGTGGCTCTGTGGCGCAATGGATAGCGCATTGGACTTCTAGTTGGTTAAAGAGATTCAAAGGTTGTGGGTTCGAGTCCCACCTGAGTCATTAATGTTGCTGATGGACAAATGTCTACGTAGATAGTTTCTTGCAATTGTTTGCTGATTTGAGATGTAATTAGTGCTCCTCAATTATATAGTGTCTCTGTGGCGCATTGGACTTCTAGTTGGTAAAAGAGATTCAAAGGTTGTGGGTTCGAGTCCCACCTGAGTCATTTATGTTGCTGATAGACACATTTCTACATAGATAGTTTTTTGTACTTGTTTGCTGATTTGAGATGTAATTAGTGCTCCTAAAGCATGTAGTGGCTCTGTAGCGCAATGGATAGCGCATTGGACTTCTAGTTGGTTAAAGAGATTCAAAGGTTGTGGGTTTGAGTCCCACCTGAGTCATTTATGTTGCTGATAGACACATTTCTACATAGATAGTTTTTTGTACTTGTTTGCTGATTTGAGATGTAATTAGTGCTCCTAAAGCATGTAGTGGCTCTGTAGCGCATTGGACTTTTAGTTGGTAAAAGAGATTCAAAGATTCTGGTTTCAAGTCCCACCTGAGTCTTTTGTTTTGCTGATGGACAAGTTTCTAGATAGTGAAATTTTTCCATTTGATTTCTGATTTAGATTTAGGGCAGGGAACACAATAGCCATTTTTTTTAGCAGGAAGTGCTTTTTTTATTTGATGGAGGAGCCTAATGGTTAGAGCAATGTACTGAGAACTGGGGGAGCCAGGTTTCAAATTCCACTATGGCTTCTTGTATTCTGAGGCAAGAAACTTAATGATCCAATGCTTACCATAAAAAAAAAAAAAGGCTTAGCCCAGGGTATGCTCAGTTGCCCTGCGCATACCTCCAACTTACTAAAAAAAAAAAGCCCCCAAAACCTTTGTGTAACGCTGGGGGATGGAGATGGAATGTAGGCGTGTTCTGTGCTAATTAGTGCATTGCCATATGCTAACCATTGGTATGAAGTTAGCATGTCACCCTTCCTGCCTACGAACTAATGATTGGTCATGCGCTAATGGGATTTTTAGCCATTTTACTGCTCATTTTACTGCTACAGTAAAAGTGGCCGCAGTGGACGGGAATGCCCCATGAAAGGACTCTGTGAGGCCACCTGTTACTACGGTTTGGTAGAAGGGCCTCTTAGCCTGGAATCTGTCTGGGGACTGGAAAATATATATTGCACTTAAATATAACCCCCCCCTTGAGCGTCTTCTGTCATAATACAATAAACTCAAAATATATTAACAGTCTAATTACAAGATTTCACATTATATCAGGAGTCTCAAAGTCCCTCTTTGAGGGCCGCAATCCAGCTGGGTTTTCAGGATTTCCCCAGTGAATATGCATCGAAAGCAGTGCATGCACATAGATCTCATGCATATTCATTGGGAAATCCTGAAAACCCGACTGGATTGCGGCCCTCAAGGAGGGACTTTGAGACCCCTGCATTATATAGATCTTCCTGAAAATGTTGCCTGTGTTTTGTATTTGAATTTCTCTAAACTTGGCTTGAGATTAATCCACCTCTCCCGAGTCTTCCACTTATACAAACAGGTTTTTAGCAGTTGCTTCCCCAGAGAGTAGGAGATTCCCCCCCCCCCACCTTCAAAATACTCTGCCCATCTCTAGAATTGCACAAGGGCCTTTACTTGTATATTATAGGGAATAGCTGGAGCAAGGGCTGCCAGAGGAACATAAATTGTTGATGGGTTAGACGAGAAGAGTGAAGCCTCAGTCACTTCTCCCCACCCCTCTACTTGACTACTGTTGGTCTGAAGAAACATGAGACCCAAATGTGGAGAGTTGAGCCCCTGTTCTTCCCTGAGTTCATGACCAGGGATAACATGGCTGATAATGCCTGCATTTGAACACCAAAGACCCAGGCCACAGTGAAACCTGATCCAGCTTAAAAACATAAGCATAGCCTTACAGCAGGGATCTCAAAGTCCCTCCTTGAGGGCCGCAATCCAGTCGGGGTTTTCAGGATTTCCCCCAATGAATATGCATCGAAAGCAGTGCATGCACATAGATCTCATGCATATTCATTGTGGAAATCCTGAAAACCCGACTGGATTGCGGCCTTCAAGGAGGGACTTTGACACCCCTGCCTTACAGGGTCAGCCCAATGGTCCATCTAGCCCAGTTTCCTGTCTTCACTGGAGGCCAATCCAAGTCACAAGTGCCTGGCAAAAACCTCAAAGAGTAGCAACATTCCATCATGGTTATTCTCGTTTAAGGCAGGGGTAGGGCACTCCGGTCCTCGAGAGCCGTATTCCAGTCGGGTTTTCAGGATTTCCCCAATGAATATGCATCGAAAGCAGTGCATGCAAATAGATCTCATGCATATTCATTGGGGAAATCCTGAAAACCCGACTGGAATACGGCTCTGGAGGACCGGAGTTCCCTGCCCCTGGTTTAAGGGCATGTGTTGCTTCAAAGGGCTGCCACCCTGGCACTGTGGCCTTCCTCTACTCTTCTGCTTCTCCAGTCCATGAGATATCTGCTACTCCCCCCCCCCCCATCCCTGCTCTCTGGAATCTGCCGCCCAGTCTTGCCTAAGGGCGCATGGATGTGTGATAGCTGTAGGTTTCCTCTCTCCCTCTTCTTCCTTCCAGGTGCAGGGGAGAGGGGATGCATGGTGCCTTATGAAAAAAAACCACAGAGAGCAAAGCCCAAACGGATCCCCCCCCCCAGCAGAGGGAGGAGTGCCGAGATATGCCCGATCCTCTCTCGCCTCCCTCCATGTGCTGAGCTGCGGCAGGCCTCAGAGCCCCGCCCTTCTTCCACAGTGCCCGGATGCTCCTGACGTCAGTCGGACATTTTGCTTCCGAAAAGGATCAACATCTGCAGCCAAGGAGAAAAGAGACAGAAGCGGATCGGAAACGGCTATTCCCCCCCCTCTCCCCTCACGGGAACCGGAGCCCGAGACGACACCAGAGCGGACTGTGACCGACCATCAGCATGTGAGTCTCGCCCGAGGGGAAGGGAGGAAGAGGATGCGGATAAATATTCTGCTGCGGCGGAGGGGGAGGGAGGGAGGGAGGGGGGGAGGCTGGGGATGGCAATAAATCCTCGGCTTCGTGGTTGGGGGAAGGGTGGGGTTAGAGTTTCTGCTCCCGAGTGGGCGAGGGGGGGGGGCTGGAGTTAACGTTGTAGTCTGTTCCCGTGGTGAGGGAGGGGGGGTCGGGTTTCTTCTCCTATAGGGGTTGGGGGGGGCGACGCAGGGCTTTGGGGGGGGGGCTTGGAGTTAAAAGAGGGGTATTTCGGTGTCGCGGTGGGAAGGAATCGTATATTGTAATAAAGTCTAATTATATATCATATGGAATATCTGACGCTCAAAATCTGTAGGGACATGATATAATCTGTGTATTACATATGGGATTTATATACCTTCTGTATTCCCATGGGTTGGATGGGCTAAACCCGTGGATGCATATATATTCTGCATGGATTATATATGTTCTGTATAGGTTGCTGGTCCAAACTCGAGCATGCAATGGCCGCCTACTTATTTCATATGGATTATTCGCGCTTTTGTTGGTTTTTTTTTTTCCCCCGCAGGGTCGGGGTGTGATATGCTGGATGCGGTAGTGGAGCGCTCCTGGAGCGGAATATAAATTTGTTGATTTGGACGCGCGGGGGAGGAAGGGAAATGAGGACTGGTTAATTAAAAAAAAAAAAAAAAAGCCCAGTTAGGTACCGGATCGGAACCCGGGAGCCGTGGGAACTGGGTCAGCCCCGAGAGAGCGCGGCAGATGCGAGAGCGTCGGCCACCAGATCAGCACCTCGGAGAGCGCCGGAAATAGGCGGCGCAGCGACCTAGATCAGAACCTCGGACAGCGACGGGGGTGGGTGGTGGAGGGGGTGCCAGGGCCCGGGAACAGGGACCGATCAACAGCCAGGAAAGAGGCGGGGACCTGTGGCGAATTCGGGGGCACCACCGGAGACAGGAACTTTGGAAAAACCATATCAGGACTGATTTAGCCTCAGGAGCAAGAACCAAGGGGAGGGGGGTGTTGATCAGCACCTTGGACAGCACCAGAGCAGTCGGCGTGGGAGCAGATTGGAATTCCTACAGGTCAGCCCCTTCAACAGTGGTGAAATTTAGAGGAGGGAGGACCCGATTGGGATTGGCTCTCCAGTCCTCGGTTTCCCTAAGGTTGGAAGGGATGTAGTGTTTTACCCTGGGCAAGAGCCAAGGTGTGTGTGTGTTGGGAGGGGGGAGGGGGTTGGTCAGCCCTTCGGACAGCACCAGAGCAGTTGGCGTGGGAGCAGATTGGAATTCCTACAGGTCAGCCCCTTCAACAGTGGTGAAATTTAGAGGAGGGAGGACCCGATTGGGATTGGCTCTCCAGTCCTCGGTTTCCCTAAGGTTGGAAGGGATGTAGTGTTTTACCCTGGGCAAGAGCCAAGGTGTGTGTGTGTTGGGAGGGGGGAAGGGGTTGGTCAGCCCTTCGGACAGCACCAGAGCAGTTGGCGTGGGAGCAGATTGGAATTCCTACAGGTCAGCCCCTTCAACCGTGGTGAAATTTAGAGGAGGGAGGACCTGATTGGGGTTGGCTCTCCAGTCCTCGGTTTCCCTAAGGTTGGAAGGGATGTAATGTTTTACCCTGGGCAAGAAACAAGGTGTGTGTGTTGGGGGGGGGGGGGTTTATCAGCACCTCGGACAGCACCAGAGCAGTCGGCTTGGGAGCAGATTGGAATTCCTACAGGTCAGTCCCTTCAACAGTGGTGAAATTTAGAGGAGGGAGGACCCGATTGGGGTTGGCTCCTCCAGTCCTCGGTTTCCCTAAGGTTGGAAGGGATGTAGTGTTTTACCCTGGGCAAGAGCCAAGGTGTGTGTGTGTTGGGAGGGGGTAGGGGGTTGGTCAGCCCTTCGGACAGCACCAGAGCAGTTGGCGTGGGAGCAGATTGGAATTCCTACAGGTCAGCCCCTTCAACAGTGGTGAAATTTAGAGGAGGGAGGACCCGATTGGGGTTGGCTCTCCAGTCCTCGGTTTCCCTAAGGTTGGAAGGGATGTCGTGTTTTGCCCTGGGAACTGTATCAGCCCAGCATTGGAATCTGGAATTGAATAACAGGATATAGAGAAGGGGGAGGGGCTTGGGTTCAGGGATTTCAGTAATCAAGGGTTTTATTTGGGCAATGGGAATATATGTGATATAATTTCAAAATGTTGCCTTTCCTTGCTTTGTCCGTGTTAAAAAGCATTTTATGGGAAATCTTCATAATCTTATTATATCCAGTGTGCACTAAAGAAAAGAAAGATATCTTACACTCAGAAGTATGCAATGATTTAGCAATTAATGTTGACAATGTAAGGATGATTTCTGCAGGTGCTGCCTATACGTCTGATTTGACAGTGTGTGCATGTATCTGACTCTTTGTCTCTGTCTGCTTTGTAACTCCCTGTGATTATTGCATGCATGTACAGTATCGGCTCTGTAGCTCCGTGTGAGTTTGTCTGTATGTGTAGGTGTCTGTTCTGTCTCTCCTTACAGGTGCTACTTACATGCATGTTTCTGCTCTGTGACTCCACGCAGGTATTGCGAATGTGTGTGCAAAGTTTCTGCTCCTGAGAAAGGAGCTATGGTAGGCATTATATGTATTTATTTCTTTACAGAAATGTATAACCTACCCATCTAGGGGGGGATTTTATTTCTTTGGGTGACTAATAGAAAGGTAGAAAACAAAAGGAATTGACCCCGAAATATCCACAAAGAAGAAAATCCAGAGAAAACCAAAAAAACTCTGTGAAGTGATGATGTTCCTAAATGGACTTTATTTGAAAGTGTCAAAGTTCCAAAGGTACATTGAAATCATTCACATAAAATAATTCCATCCACATAAAAGTAAATCATCCACATAAGAGCCTTAAAGGACCTAGTCCGCTAGGGATACAGGACCCAACACGGTCCGCGTTTCGACAAAAAGTCTTCTTCAGGGGTCCTATAAAGGTGAATACATGGGAAACAAATGTGTGGTGAGCCGGAAGTGAGACACTCTTTGCGTTTGCAATAGAAAGGTAGAAAATGATAGATAAGGACTATAAGGCCTGTCTATCCATACCAACTTCTTCTCCGTCAGAGATACCCCTGCACTTGTTTGTCTTTTCTTGAATTCGTATACAGTTTCCACCTCTGCTGGGAGGCTGTTCCCCCCCCACACATTACCCTTTCTATAATAACATACCCCAGCCGGATTTTTAGTGCCAGCTGGTGCGTTGAATGCTCTGCCCTGCTTCCAACACTCAATAGAGTTCTTATGAGCAGTGCAGAGCATTCAGTGTGCCGGCCTGCACTAAAAAAAAATGCATATTTCCTTAGATTACTCCTATCTTCTTTCACCTTTATCCTACAACCTCTCATGCCACAATTTAACTACCACTGCTATTTATCATTTCAATAGAACTGCTAGGTGTGTGCAGTACTTTACACTGAAACATTCACGAGACAGTTCCTGCTCAAAAGTTCCTTCAGAGGTCTTCCTCGCCTGCATTTACATGTTGAGGTATTTAAATGTCCTTATCATATCTTCCTTATCTTGCCTCTCTTTCAAAGTATACATAGTTTGGACTTTAGGCTCTCCCACAGACCATTTTAATAGTCTCTCTCTGTCATTGTATCTTTTTGGAAAGTGGGATCTCCAGAACTGTACACGATATTTCAAATGAGGTCTCATCGGCACTGTCAACTTGTTTTCCTGTGGCCATTCCTATCTCTATGCTCCCAAGATCCTTCTGGCTTCCGTCCTCACCTTTTCTATATCTGCTTGACCATCTTAAGATCCCCAGATACAATAATTCTAGGTTCTACTCTGACACAGAAAAGTTTTTCACCCCCTGTGGTGTGCTATTCCCTTAAGTTTTGGCAGCCCAAATGCATGACCCTGCATTTTTTTTTTTTAGCATAAAATCTAGCTGCCACATTCTAGACCATTCTTCAAGCTTTGCTAGATCCTTCCTCGTGCTATCGAGATTTTCCAGGGTGTCTACCCTATTGCAGATTTCGGTGTCACGTGCAAAGAAACAACCTTTATTGGACTGCTTGCAAAAATGATAGGAATGGGATGAATGAAAGGAAGAGGAGGAGAAAGAAAGATACAGGAAAAAAATAATAAATCAGGGAGACAAATCCAAGTGTTGGAAAACCATTTTCTTTTGAAAGAAAAACATCCAAAAGTCTAATAATTGGAATATTTATTTTAATTATTTAATTTATAAGGATTTATTAACTGCCTTTATAAAGAGAACCACTGAAGATAGCGGGTATAAACCTCCCCTCCTTTTATGAGGCCACGTTAAGCTTATTTATCGCCAGCCGCAGCATCGGAGCTGTTACCGCCATGGCCAGCACTAAAAAACACGTTCCGTTTTTGTAAAAGGAGGGGGGTCAATTAGGTAAGCTTGGAGACAGGCACATTACTACTATTTATTATTTCTGAAATGCTGAAAGGCATACGCAGTCCCTGCCCAGAAGAGCTTACAATCTAATTTAGACAGGACATTTCAGGGTTGGGGAGATTATGGTAGAGGAAATGATACAGTAGGTCTAGGTGTCTGAGAGCAGTGAGGGGGAGTTAAGAGTTGAAAACGGATTCAAAAAAGTGTGCCTTTAGCTTGGATTTGAGCGCTTCTAGGGAGGGAGCACGACGTATTGATTCAGGCAGCCTGTTCCAGGCATACGGCGCCGCAAGAAAGAAGGGACGGAGCCTGGAGTTGGCAGTGGAAGAGAAGGGCACAGATAAGAACGGAGATCAAGGGGGAGGAGATAAATGAAGAGAGATATTGGGGGGGGACTTCAGAGCAACGCACTTGTAGGTCAGGAAGAGGAGTTTAAATGTATTTGGAGATGGACGAGGAGCCAATTAAGCGACATGAGGAGAGGGGTAATGTGAGAATAGTGGCTCTCACAGAAAATGAGTCGCGCAGTAGCATTTTGAAAGGTTTGTAGAGGCGAGAGGTAGGCACGCGGGAGGCCCGAGGTGACGAGAGCGCAGACAAGGGTTTTGGTCGTGTGTTCGGAGTGAAGAGGACGGGTTTTGGTAATATTACAGAGGAGGAAGCGACAGGATTTGGCGGTCTGTTGGATCTGAGCAGAGAAGGAGCGAGAGGAGTCAAAGGTCACCTCCCAGATTGCGAGCCGTACGAGACAGGGAGGAGGATAGCGTTATCCACAGAGATAGAGAACGTCGGAAAAGCATCACACGTTGTTAGAAATGCAGTAAAACACAATAGAAGAATTATATAACAGAAATATGGTAAATGTTAGCACAGAGCAAATGATATGTCATAATAGGCAGCAGTGAGGAACATTCATATAAAGAGAATATAAAACTTATGATGTCAGCACAATACAAATGAAATCCCTTAGTAGATGATTTTTTTAAAAGCTTTTTTTTAATTGCAAAAGAGATACAGATAAAAAAAAAAGAGTAGGCAAGTATTAAAGATGCTCAGGGAGTCACTCAGACCTCAACATACTGCTGTAATTGTCTCTTTTTTTAAATGTTTGACATATCCTTGCTGTACACCGTTTCGAGTGAACTCTTTCACAGAGGCAGTAAATAAATCCTAATAAAGACAGGGAAAAATGCTCGAGTACCTGAATAAATTTAGATAAACCGTTTTGAGCTCCCCTGGGAGAACGGTATAGAAAAATGGAATAAATAAATAAAAACCTGAGCCTTTGGGAGGGGTTGTTTTTTTTTTTTAACATGACCTCTGGACTAGAGAGCTGCACGGGAACGGGGACGACGGGAATCCCGCGGGACCCGCGGGCATCCCGCGGGTTCCCCCTTCGGGTCACGGGGATCCCGTGGGGACGCCCCCTAGGGTCGCGGGGATCCCGTGGGGACACCCCCGAGGGTCGCGGGGATCCCGTGGGGACGCCCCCGAGGGTCGCGGGGTTCCTGCGGGGCTGGATGTACTCAGTCGCGCGGCTCTTCTTCTCCCTACCTTCTCTGCTTGCAGCACAGAGCCAAACGGAAGTCTTCCCGACGTCAGCGCTGACGTCGAAGGGGAGGGAGGGCTTAAAACAAAGCCCTCCCTCCCTCCGACGTCAGCGCTGACGTCGGGAAGACTTCCGTTTGGCTCTGTGCTGCAGGCAGTGCAGGTAAGGAGGAGAGTAGCCTCGCGGTTCGAGTGGCTACCAAGGGAGGGGGCGGTCCGCCCCGCCCCACCACACCCCACCCCGCCACACTCCACCCCGGTTGCAGCACAGCCGGCCAGGTCCCCTTACTTTTGTGGCACTTCCCCGACCGACCGACAACAGCCCGGGTCCGACAATCCTCCCTGCCCTGTAGCCGTGAATCTAAATGATCTTCTTACAGCAGCTGTAATAAGGTAATTTAGATTCGCAGTTAAGGGCAGGGAGGTTTGTCGGACCCGGGCTGTTGTCGGTCGGTCGGGGAAGTGCCACAAAAGTAAGGGGACCTGGCCGGCTGTGCTGCACCCGGGGCGGTAGAGAAGGAGGGGGGAGAAGGACGCTGAAAGGCCATGGGGAAGACGGGAAGGGGGGGGAAGGACTCTGAAAGCACTTGAAGACAGAGGAGGGAGAAGGACGCTGAAAGCACATGGGGAATACAAAGGGGTGGAGAAGGACGCTGAAAGGCCATGGGAAGGGCGGGGGGGGGGCGGAAGGACTCTGAAAGCACTTGTGGAAGACAGAGGGGGGAGAAGGATGCTGAAAGCACATGGGGAAGATAAAGGGGTGGAGAAGGACGCTGAAAGGACATGGGGAAGACGGGGGTGGGGGGGTGGAGAAGGACGCTGAAAGGCCATGGGGAAGACAGAGGGGGGAGAAGGACACTGAAAGGACATGTGGAAGACAGAGGGGGGAGAAGGACGCTGACAGGACATGGGGAAGATGGGGGGAGAAGGACGCTGAAAGGAAATGGGGAAGAGAGAGTAGGGAGAAGACGCTGGCAGGGAAGAAGACAGATGCCAGACTATGGGGGGAGCAGAGAGAAGAAGATGGGTGCCAGGCCAATTTGGAAGGGGGAAGAAAGGGAGAGGCACAGTAACAGAGCAAATGGAAGATGCAGAAGGAAGAGAGACAGTGGATGGAAGGAATTGAATGAGAACGGGTGGGGACGGGTGGGACTTTGGCGGGGACGGGTGGGGACGGGTGGGATTTCTGTCCCCGCGCAACTCTCTACTCTGGACATTGCAAGCCCCTTTATACAGTTGTTATTCTCAGCTGACCATTGGGTGGCGCTGCTGTTCCGCACAGATACCTGCATTTTCCCTCAAAGGCTTTCACCAGATAACTGCGCTGAACTGATGATGTTATAGCTCTGCTGCCTCCTGTTCGGGTCTTTGTTTCTATTTCCTTTATTTAGTTCATTTTTGTTCTCCGTTTTTGGGGTTGGGGTGATATATAAAAGGCCTGGTCTTGTTAATGTGTGATATTGCTCCTTTGTGTAGAACATGTTCGGGTTTCGAAGTGTTAATTAGAATGAATTATTCACGTTGCAGACTCCAGTGTTGCCTTGTTCAGTGCCTGTTGGTATGGAGGAAGCCAAACTGCTTGCTGGCCATGCGAAAACTCAGCCTTTGGGCAAAACTTCCCAAACCAGTTCCAGGATATTTGCAATGAATATACAAATCTAGCTCATGCATATGCAGGGTGAAAAATCCTACCCAGGACTGCTGTGCACCTTCTAGATCTTTATTGACGTGAGGCTTGTGCAGCACATAGCACTTCTGCCACGGCTTCTGGCTAAATGATGACATCCGGAAGAGAACCAGCAGCACAGTGACCCCCTAGCTAGCTCTGTACATCATATGCAGGGAGTATTCAAAATAGAATCTGAAATAGAAATGTTAAACTGAACCAGGTGTGAGTTACTGTACCCACAAGGAGTTCCAGAGCAGAGACACACACAGGCTGTGTCCAAAGGGAGTTCCAGAGCAGAGACACACACAGGCTGCGCTCGCAGGGAGTTACAGAGCAGAGACACACACAGGCTGTGCTCGCAAGGAGTTCCAGAGCAGAGACATCCACAGACAGGCTGCATCCACAGGGAGTTACAGAGCAAAAACACACACAGGCTGTGCCCACAGGGAGTTCCAGAGCAGAGACACACACAGGCTGTGTCCAAAGGGAGTTCCAGAGCAGAGACACACACAGGCTGTGTCCAAAGGGAGTTCCAGAGCAGAGACACACACAGGCTGCGCTCGCAGGGAGTTACAGAGCAGAGACACACACAGGCTGTGCTCGCAAGGAGTTCCAGAGCAGAGACATCCACAGACAGGCTGCATCCACAGGGAGTTACAGAGCAAAAACACACACAGGCTGTGCCCACAGGGAGTTCCAGAGCAGAGACACACAGAGGCTGTGCTCACAGGGAGTTACAGAGCAGAGACACAAGCTGTGCCCGCAGGGAGTTACAGAGCAGAGACACACACAGGCTGTGCTCACATGGAGTTACAGAGCAGAGATTCACACACAGGCTGTGCTCATAGGAAGTTACAGAGCAGAGACACACACAGGCTGTGCTCACATGGAGTTTCAGAGCAGAGACACACACAGGCTGTGCTCGCAGGGAGTTACAGAGCAGAGACACACACAGGCTGTGCTCACAGGGGTTTACAGAGCAGAGACACAAGCTGTGCCCGCAGGGAGTTACAGAGCAGAGACACACAAGGGCTGTGATCACAGGGACTTACAGAGCAGAGACACACAAGGGCTGTGCTCACAGGGACTTACAGAGCAGAGACACACAAGGGCTGTGCTCACAGGGACTTACAGAGCAGAGACACAAGCTGTGCCCGCAGGGAGTTACAGAGCAGAAACACACACAGGCTGTGCTCGCAGGGAGTTACAGAGCAGAGACACACAGGCTGTGCTCACAGGGAGTTACAGAGCAGAGACACACACAGGCTGTGCTCACATGGAGTTACAGAGCAGAGACATAAGCTGTGCCCTCAGGGAGTTACAGTACAGAGATTTACTCACAGGCTGTGCTCGCAGGGAGTTTCAGAGCAGAGACACACACAGGCTGTGCTCGCAGGGAGTTACAGAGCAGAGACACACAGGCTGTGCTCACAGGGAGTTACAGAGCAGAGACACACAAGGGCTGTGCTCACAGGGACTTACAGAGCAGAGACACACAGGCTGTGCTCACAGGGAGTTACAGAGCAGAGACACACACAGGCTGTGCTCACAGGGAGTTACAGAGCAGAGACACACAGGCTGTGCTCACAGGGAGTTACAGAGCAGAGACACACACAGGCTGTGCTCACAGGGAGTTACAGAGCAGAGACATAAGCTGTGCCCTCAGGGAGTTACAGTACAGAGATTTACTCACAGGCTGTGCTCGCAGGGAGTTTCAGAGCAGAGACACACACAGGCTGTGCTCGCAGGGAGTTTCAGAGCAGAGACACACACAGGCTGTGCTCGCAGGGAGTTACAGAGCAGAGACACAAGCTGCGCCCACAGGGAGTTACAGAGCAGAGACTTACACAGGCTGCGTCCGCAGGGAGTTACAGAGCAGAGACACACACACCAGCTGCTTTTACAGAAAGCCACAGGCACTCGCTCATTATTTTAAGACTGTTTCCTGAAAGAGTAGGAGGCAAGGTTGATACTTCTATTCTGACTGTACTATCCATTTCCTGCTGCTTATTTGCTGTTCTTTTCAGGTTTTCTGTGTATTAAACTGTACACCACTTTGATGCATATTTTGCAAAGGGCAGTATAGCACATGTGAATTCATATAATTGATACAATACCTGTAGGGAGTCACAGAGCAGAAACACAGAGGCCCACAAGTGCTTATTCTTAAGGAGGAGCCTTTGGAAGAGACACTCTAGAACCCCGTGATTCAGGGAAATTTTAGAGAAGGCAGATTGAGATGGAGGATCTCCCTGGTAATTCCACTGAGTCCTTTATAAGCTGTTGGCGTCGTGGACATCTCAGGCTGAAATGGAGGCTAAGAGGCTTTTTTTTATACTAAATCTCACTGATTGATGGGCTGCCTAGATATAAATAGTGACACGTGTTTGTGTATGTGTGCGTATGGCCAGGCGACACTTTAATGCACTTTACTGTCCATAAATAGCTCTATAAAAATAGTGCTTTAATTGGGCCCCTAATGCTGGCTGTTCTGGTCCTGCTATACATAGCTCTGAACCCCTGTAGCAGCCAGACCAGAGAACTGAGATAAGCTGCATTGCGCAATCTACAGGGTCATGAGTGCATTCAGGAAAAAGCTCCGACTCACCTGGGAGAAGGGATATTACGTGTGGTTATGATGACTTAGCAGCTACTGTTCTTCACTCTCTCATCGTCCTACAAGGCATAGATAAACCCCTGGAATGGTATAACCCGGGTCAAAAGTGACTGGACAGGTGAATGGAGGACAGACAGTCAAGGTCAAGCTCACAGCATCCCTAAACCAAGACCCACAGCTGTGCCCTGTTTTGCCTACCTTTTCTGTGGGTCTTTGCTGCCCGGCATGACTTGTGTCTGCAAAGTTGAAGAGCTTCCCGCCGCAGGAATGGCTCACCAAGTTAGGACCCCCGTTGGAGGAAGAAACCACGACGACCCTAAAATTTGGATTCAGGCTCTCTTTTTGTTCTCTCCGCAGGTCTGCCCCCGCTGCCGCACCCCCAGCTGCTGGAGGAGATGGAGGCCCCCCTGCTGGCCCCCCCAATCTCACTAGTAATCGCAGACTGCAGCAGACCCAGGCTCAGGTGGATGAGGTGAGAAACCGACAGCCCATACATCGGTCCAAGGGAGCTCAAAGCTGGGCTTTGCTAACCCTACGGGTGTGTTTCTGTGCGTCTGCTTACCTGTCTGTCCTGCTCCTTACAGGTTGTGGACATCATGCGGGTAAATGTAGACAAGGTTCTGGAGAGGGATCAGAAGCTCTCAGAGCTGGACGATCGAGCTGATGCCCTGCAGGCCGGAGCCTCTCAGTTTGAGACCAGTGCTGCTAAACTGAAACGTAAATACTGGTGGAAGAACCTCAAGGTATGGGCCGAACCTTGCACTTTCTCACTCTGTGCTGCCTCATTTCAGGTGTCTCACATTTCGTGTCCTATTTCCCCTCTGCTCTCTGACTCACCTCTCTTTTCCTGTGTCCCAAATAATGACTTCTCTCTCTGTCCTTTTTCCCTACTTGCTTCCTTAAACCACTCTCTCTCATGTCCCATCCTCTATAGCAGCGGTCTCAAATTCGCGGCCCTCCAGGGACTATTTTGCAGCCCGCGGTCTGTCCTCTCCACTTCACAAGTTTTCCGAATGTGGAGAGGACAATCGCGTACAGACTGCGACTGCTGTAATTGGACTTTCGTCTCTGGAGGTAATGTTGGCAAATGGCTAGCGGCTCACCCAAAGCAGGGGTCCCCAATCTGCTTCCCTTCCCTTCTCACTGCCCTCCCCCCAAGCCACCTCAATTGGGGAACAGGCCATCGCCGAGGTCTTAGCTCTCCCTGCTTATCTTCCCCAGCTTGGAGTTGACCAATTCTCACCACCCAACGTCAATTCTAACATCGGAGAGGAAGTTCCGGGCCAGCCAATCGTTGCCTAGCTGGCCCCGAACTTCCTCTCGGATGTCAGAATTGATGTCGGGTAGTGAGAATTGGTCGGCCCTGCACTGGGGAAGATAAGCAGGGAGAGCTAAGACCTCGGCGCTGGCCTGTTCCCCGATTGTGGCAGTGGCAGCCTGTTCCCCAATGGTGGTGGCTTGGGGGAGGCAGGGAGAAATAAAGAAAGAAAGGGGGGGGGACAGGGAGACAGAAAGAAAGAAGGGAGACGGGACACAGACAGGGGCGTGGAGAGAGAAAGACAGAAAGAAAGGGCGGGCATGAAGAAAGAAAAAAAGAAAGAAAGGAAGCATGGAGAGAGAGAGAAAGACAGACATATAGAAAGAAAGGGGGCATGGAGAGAGAGAGAGAAAGAAAGAAGGGGGCAGGATGAAAGAAATAAAAAGTTGGGGGAGGGAAGGAGACAGATGCCAGACTGAGGGAAAGGAAGGAAAGAAGGAGGGAGGGAGAGAAAGGAAAGAAAGAGATGTCAGACCATGGAAATAGGGACGGAAGAAGAGAGAGACAGAAGGGAAGGTAAGACATGGAAACGTAGATTTTGAAAAGAAAGCAGAAAAATTGAATATTAAGTTAATGCCAAAGATGGATGCAAGGTAGAAAGTGAAGACGGAGAGAAAAACAGTCAAAGACAAGAAGGCCCTGGAAACATAGTTAAAAGCACAGAAAAATAAAGTCACCAGCCAAAATGATTTTATTTTCAATATAGTGATTGAAATGTGTCAGTTTTGAGAAAGGAAAGATATTAAATTTTAAATATGAGGGCTGCAGAAAAAATAGGGTACTTGGAGGGCCGCAGAAAAAATAGTTAATGACAATTTTGCATAAGGTAAAACTCTTTATAGTTTATAAATCTTTCCTTTAACAGTTAAAGGAAAGATTTATAAACTATAAAGAGTTTTACCTCAAGCAAAGTTGTCATTTCTTTAATAAGACATTAACTATTTTTTTCTGCGGCCCTCCAAGTAGCTACAAATCCAAAAAGTGGCCCCACTAAGGGTTTGAGTTTGAGAAAGCTATTAATTTGAAACAACATGGGGAATATCAATGACGTGTACATTTTCAATTCATATTTTTTTATAACCTGGAAATAACAGGAATAACCCCTGAATGACAGGTTTATTCCAGTTTTGGAAAAAAATGTTAGCATTTTTTTCCCCACTGTTAATGTAGATTATATATTGGCCAGCCTTGAACCTGTGACTTTCAAGTTGGAAGACAGCCCCAGCTTTCAAGAGGAGCTTTTCTGCTACTTGAGAGCCTGCTCTAACCAGGCCATCCCTAGCTGTATCTTGTACTTCTGGTAATCTTAGCTCTTGTTTCCTGACAGGAACCATCTCAGGGAAGGGTCAGGCATTTCTGCCCCACCTCTGGGCTCA
The DNA here is from genome assembly GCF_902459505.1 of Geotrypetes seraphini. Classification (NCBI taxonomy): domain Eukaryota; kingdom Metazoa; phylum Chordata; class Amphibia; order Gymnophiona; family Dermophiidae; genus Geotrypetes; species Geotrypetes seraphini. The sequence continues at coordinate 23,144,006 of NC_047099.1, read as the reverse complement.
TTCCCTGCTGCTTCAGTGCTGTTCTTGTCCAGTGGTTGCCCTGGAAAAATTGTATAGACAAAATGTGGCAAACAAGAAAAGCCTGAAAGTGACACAGGAAACTAAACAAAAGGAAATATTTTTAGCCTGATGGTCTTTCCCTCTAACTCTCTCCCTAACTGTTCTCCCCCCATTGACAGCTCCTTTTGCTCTCCAGCTCTCTTTCCTTCCTTCACCATCCACCGACAGCCCCTCTCTACAACTCCCCTCAGAAGAATAGCCATACTAGGTCAGCCCAGTGTTTTGTTTCCAACAGTGGCCAATTCAGGTCACAAGTACCTGGCAGCAGTGGCGTAGTAAAAGGTGGGGGTGCCATCTTGGTGGGGGCGCTGGCCCCCGACCTCCCCTCCACTCCCCTGCTCCTTCCTTGCCCCCCCCCCACTACCTTGCACGGGCACCCCTTCCCTTCCCACGTATCTCTTTAACCCCATCCTGCTGCTTGTGCCAGCGTCGGCTCTCCCTCTGACTTCATTTGCCGGACCCGCACCTAGGAAGTGACATCACAGGAAGAGCCGACACAGGCACGAGAAGCAGGTTGGGGGTTGCTCCTTGCACTGGACATGTTAATGAGGTACGGAGGAAGGGAAGGTGGGGGCGGGGGAGGAGTGAATGGAGTGGGGAGTGGAGAAGAGGCTGGGGGGGCGGGGCACCACCGCGCTATGCCACTGCCTGGCAGAATCCCAAATAGTAGCAACTTTCTATGCTACTGATCCCAGGACAAGCAGTGGCTTCCCTCACGTCTGTCTCAATAGGAGATGGTGGACTTTTCCTTCAGGAACTTGTCTAAACCGTTTTTTTAAACCCAGCTACGTTAACCGCTCGGTAATAATTTCCAGAGCATGACTATTCTCTGAATGGAAAAAAAAAAAAAAAATTCCTTCTATTTCTTTTAAAGGTATTTCCAAGTAACTTCATCAAGTGTCCCCTGGTTTTTGTACTTTTTGAAAAAGTGAAAAATTGATTTGCTTTTACCCATTCTACACCATTCACTATATTGTAGGCCTCAATCATATTTTCCCTCAGCTGTCTCTTTTTCAAACTGAAGAGCCCTAACCTCGGTAGCCTTTCCACATACGAGAAGAGTTCCATCCCCTTTATCATTTTGGTCACTCTTCTAGGAACATTTTCTAAGTTCACTATATCTTTTTTGAGATATGCTGACCAGAACTGAACGCAGTACTCAAGGTGAAGTCGCACCATGGAGTGATAGAGAGACAATATTCTTGGTCTTATTTATCATCCCTTTCCTTATAATTCCTACCATCCTCTTTCTTTTTCTCCCAATTGTGGACCCTTTCTCTGATCCCGCTGTGCTCTCTCTATCCTCTACAGATGATGATCATTCTGGGAGTGATATGTGCCATCATTCTTATCATTATTATCGGTAAGTATCTCAACCTCCCATTCAGTCTATAATGGGTCTTTGCAGCTAGGGGAGGAGGGAGCTTATAGACCTGAGCTGGTTAGTGATTTCTGTGTTGATTGAGAGTAGAGTGGACATTTGGTGGGAGCTTATGAGGGTGCATTATAAGAGTTGCTATACTGGGACAGATCGAAGATTCATCAAGCCCGGTATCCTGTTTCCAACAGCAGAAACCCAAAGAGTAGCAACATTCCAGAGCTGAGATTATGATGTTTTAATGTCTCATTCCACCAATGCCTAAGAGCCAGAATCATTAATGATGTCACAATGGATTGATTGTCCTATACTTGGCTCACATAAGAACATATGACCTGAGCTGGTTACTGATTTTTTGCTGATTGAGAGGGTAGAGGTGGCATTTGGTGGGAGCTCATGAGAGTGCATTAAGAACATAAGAAGTTGCCTCCACTGGGTCAGACCAGAGGTCCATCGCGCCCAGCAATCTGCACCTGTGGCAGCCCATAAGAGTTACCATACAGGGACAGACCGAAGGTCCATCAATTCCAGTATCCAAGATCCCATCTTGAAAGTTCCCACCCAGTTCCTCTCTGGAGAAACTGTAGGTTGATTCAAATTTATGCCAATCCACTTTCTCCAGGATTCATCTGGATCTTTTTCATCTTCTCTTTAGGTTGCATAATCCAAATGAAATCATATGAGACTAGATGAATGGAGCATTTTGCCCATAAAAATGTGAAACATTTAGTAATCTGTGGTTTTGCTAGCTGTCTGAACTGGTTTAGCTTAGATTCGAAAGCTGTGACCAATTTGTTTTGCTTCTTTCATTGGAGCTGCTTGGGTAATTATTAAGGTGGTTGACTGAAGGCTGAATTGGCAGGTTAGTTTTTTAGCTGGTTTATTATATAGTAGTGAATGGATTTAATTGTTAATGGTTAAATGGGTGGACTAGTGGATGGGATAGTGAATGAATGAGTTGGTTGATTAAGGGTTACACAGGAGTACAGTACTCCCCCGAAATTCACAGGGGATCCATTCCAGGAACCCCCGTGAATTTCAAAAAGCCGCAAATACAGTTTTTAGGCAGGGGAGACAGGAGAGGGCAGCTGGAGAGGCAGATGAGGGCAGCCGGAGTGCCGGCGAGTGAAGGAAACCACTCGCTGTATGCTCCAACTGCCTCTTCCTGTACTAAAGTCGGGCCTCACCAATCAGGAGCTGCTTTGACATGCAGTGAGGCCCGACTTTAGTACAGGAAGAGACGGTCGGAGCATACAGCGAGTGATTTCCTTCACTCGCTGGTGCTCCGGCTGCCCGGTCATTCGCATCGGAAAATACCACGAATGACCGCGACCGCGAACCACTGACCGCGAATCCACGGGGGAACACTGTATTGCATGTGGTTGAGTTAGCCAGGATGATAGGGAGTTGAACAGGTGAGTTGAGTAGAGTCAGGAGTTGAACAGATGTGAGGGGGTGGGCGGGTTAGTATTTTCAGATAAGTTAGCATTTGGGTGGAGTCTTTGTCAGTAGCTGTCATTAGTTTTTCTCTGTCTGTATCTCTCCTCTTCTCTCCTCAGTGTACTTCAGTACCTAAGGACCCTCTGGACTCAGATCCCGCAGCAGCAGCAGGGACCCGAATCTCCCAAATCTCAGCCATATCTTCCAGACCCCTTCCTCTGGGGGCAGAGGGGTCCTTCACGAGTCCCCCTTGTACGTGTGTGTGTGCGCGTGCGTGCATGTCTGCAGGGGTGTGCGTGTGTGCTCTGTAAATAGCCTGGGCAATTTCTCTTCTTATTTATACACACACATATTCTATATACATTTGGTCTGTTTGTAGAGTTTTATGACTAGAAGATTTCTAGATGTGGTATTATAATTTCCTTTTTGGTGGCTTTCTACGTGTCTTAATTTAAAATTCGGTCCAGAGAAGAACCTACTCCCTTGTTTTATAACTGGCAAGACTGGGAGGGAGTCGGAGGGAAGGGGAGGACAGGTGGGTGTGCCACCAGCAAGCAAACCTGCCCCCCCACCCCAAGCAGTGAAGAAAGACTTTCCCTTCACCCAGGCACCCCTCTTAACTAAACCCCTCCCCTTGCCACGTGTGTGTGTGTGTTGAAGCTTCCGCAACATTCCCCCCCACTCCGTTCTGCTGTGTGATCTTTCCAAATGTTATCAATGTGTTGGGGGGTGGGGGGAGGAAGACAGCAGGCACTAGGAACTGCTCCAGTGTCGTTAGCAGCTCTCATTATCCCCTTTTAAGAACAGACTGCCTTTTTATTCCTAACTTGGTTATAATGCAATCAGGGTCCTGCAGACAGTGTAGGGATCAGACTTACTATCAAATTATACAGCAGCAGAACTCATATATGAGGGTAGTGAGGGGAGCAGACATTTTATCCTTAATATGAAGTTATAGGGAATAACTCTTGTGTTGGGGACAGTGAGGGGAGCAGGCATTTTGCATGAAGTCTGGGATTGGGCTCCCTGGGTGGGGCTGGGGGGAGGAGGGTCACATATCCTTGTAGCAGGGTAAGTGCTGAGGGACATTTTTGTCAATCAAGGCTTTGACGAAGGAAGGCTGACCCTGCCTAGGGCTTTCCCATGCTCTTAGCTTGATAAGGCCCAGCTATAGCCCTTCGGTGACCTTTGGGTAAAATCTTAATTAATGCGAGTCCCTTGCCTGTGACATATTTTGGATAAGCCCTCCCCCCCCAATTAGAGTTAGCACTCACCGCCCTGTCTCCCATAACTCAAGATGGATCTCATGGGACTGTGTTCCCAGCCTCCAGTTTGAGATTTTCCCCATCCCCCTCCACCTGAGGCCACTCTTCCACTGTCTACATCACAAAAAGGCCAGTGTAGACCTCACTTTGCTTGCCCCGGTGCAGTTGTGGATTTGGGAGCACAGCACATGCCTACCACCTGGGGAGCAGTAAGAATCTAAAGCTGTACCTCGGGGAAAGGCAGGGCAGCAGGAACGAGGGAATTCTCTCTGGGGGGACAACTACAAGGATTCCAGCTCATTGGTCTATACTATAGAGGTCATCAGCATGTTGAGACGTGAAGATGGACAGCCTGATGGAGAAGGAGATTTGCTGACCCCTGAAGGCCAGTGACCTCAGATTTCTCTGAATGATGCCAGCGCGCAAGGCCTAGAGATGGGGGGAGGACCCGATGCCTGGGAGATGAGTAAAGATGGGGCAGAAAATTAGTGCAATGAGGTGGTTTTGAAGACTACCCAACCTCCTTTGTCTTTATAGAGAGGAAACGGGGCAGAGGCTTTTTTTTTTTTTTTGGGGGGGGGGGGGGGGTACAAAGAAGTAAGATGTCTGCTCTTCTTCCTAGCATGGAAAGGGGCTCCTGGAGAGACAGGTGATATTATTGTTCTCATGTGAAGATAGAAATGTGACCATGCCCCATGATGCATATTCTGTAGGTGTGTCAGTTTACTAGAAGTGGCATTTGGCATGTGACATGTATGCATATACTGTATAGTGTGTTGTAGGTTGGAAGGACTCGAACCATCTATAAACTCTCAGCCCTTTACAGCAAATCTGCAGCACAAGAGACTGCGGCCTGGCCTCACTCTGATAGCATGGAGACAGTGTGGCTTAAGCATACTTACTGACAGCACAGAGCGGTTAAACCCTCAACCTGTAGCCTAGTCTCAGTCTAACCATACAGAGATACCGTGGACTAGACTCGCACTCACAGCACAGAGTGGTATAGGGCCCAGCCTCGTCTCACAGTGACAGTCTCACGCTGACTGTAATGAGAGACTCTGGCCTTGGCTTGTATTGAGTTGGCAGTAGGTCCCAGCTGGTGGGGAGGATCACCCTGGAAAGGGTCAGCCTTGCTGCAATGTCCCCTGTTGTGCTAATTCATTAAACCATAATTCATTATACATTCACTTCTAGCACAAAGTCTTGAACCGGTGGCTGTGTGATCCCTGAGACTCTCCCAACCTCTTTCCTAATTCTCTAATTAGAAAAAAAAACTCTGTCCCCCACCCCAAACTCCTTGTACTATTCCAGTTTTTAGCTTTCTATGGAGAACTGGGAACAATTGTGTGATGGCACAAAAGCATAAACCTGTGTTGTGCAAAAAGAAACAGGCATTGAAGAAGATGCCACTGAGGAGTGGGGGTCCTTATCCGAGGAAAAAGAAAAGTCAAGGGGCTCAACTGTGGCATAAAGATAAGGTAGACATTTTGGGAGGGGCATTTGGTAGGGAGATGCCTTTGGCTGCTACCCATAATCCCTAGCCCTTAAAGGAGGGAAACTTGGGGTGTAAAATTGTGCCCCCCACCTCGATTGTTGCTACCATCCCTCTGTGATATGTTGGCTCTGTAATTCATTTTCTGAACCCCCCCCCAACCCCCCTCTCACTGGGATCACTTTGCTGATATCACTGAAACTGGCATTATATTCTGGGACAGGTCAAGGGCCCCAACCAGTGTTTAAATTGTCAGTGAGAGGTAGTGTAGATCAAAGGGGGGGTCGATAGTAGGGGGTTAACTGTAGGGATAGAAGCCCTACATTGGAATGTATTCAGTGTCCCCTTGGGAAAAGAAATTCCTGTTGGCTTCAGAAGGAGCCAAGGATGCACACTGTAGCTTGTTTTTAGAGTGTGGCTTTTGACTTGGGGGGCCGGTACCCCTGTTTTATCTCTACCCCCCTCACCCTCTATTTAAGCACTGGTGAGGCTGTTACAAGTATCCTTCAGCTGAGATTGACTGGAGAATGGCAGGAGGGACTCGGCCAGTGATGTATAATAAATGTTCTTCAAGAATTCTAATGTGTCGTCGTGGTTTGTTTAGAACTGGGAACCCATCCCCTGTTGGGGGGATGAGGTGAGAGGGTGGAACCTTTTTTTTTTTGGGGGGGGGGAGAGTGCGTTGCCAAACTGGCACTTCTGTGGATTTCAGACAAACTGATTGTAGGGCAAAGAGGCTGCATTGATGCTTGGCAGCCTCTTTATTTCTGGTTGCCCTCTACGAAATATATTTTTTAGCTTTAACTGGTGGGTGCTGAACAGATCACCGCAGACATAATGCGCACCTGACCTGGGTTGCCTGTGGGAGTGCTACGGCTACTACTAAGCTCAGCAGGGCAAGAAGATACATACGGGTGTTACTAGGGACTAAAGTTGCTGTAGCCTTTGCCTCCTCACCCACACCTGGAACATCACTGAGGAGGCCTAGAGACTCTTGTGGGGGCTTCCCTTACCCATTAGTAGGTTGCATGAGGCCAGCTTGATGTTGGTCTCATGCTCCCCTCCAGGAAGGATTAGCTTTGCAAGGCTGAACCACTAGGGGTAGCATATTATAGCCTGGTGGGGTAGGGCGCACAAAGCAAAAAAATTTTTTAAAAATTTAAAAATTTATTCATATATTACAACAAATAAAACTAGACATACACATAAATGTGAAAAAGAAATTATTACAATAAAAGAAAATAAACTTTTCAATTTCAAGCCCACATTACTGGGACTATAACACCCGAAAAATCACATATATAGAAAGAAAATGAAATTATAGCTTCTAACAAGCAGGCAGCAAATCTATTTTCCTTTCTTTGTCACTTCTTATCAACCTCTGCAGTAATAGGCAATTTGTCTAATTTGGGTTTATCTTGTAGGAAGCCTTTCAACTGAGACGGATCAACAAAAATATACTTGTTACTCTCATATGTAACCAAACATTTACACAAGAACTTAAACTAAACCTTAAGTTTGTATATTGCATCCTCTCCATAAAGATAGAGCTTGGCACGGTTTACAGGTAATTCAATAAATGAGGGTAAGACATAATAAGAAAGGAAGAATAATGCTCCTATTGCCAACCCTAACCCTCCAGGAAGGATTAGCATTGCAAGTGTGAACCATTAGGGGTAGCATATTATCGTCTGGGGAGCACAAAGCAAATTAAGCTCACCGTTTCCTCAAATTGCTTTGTTTTTGATGCCTATGTGGACAGTGGCATAGTGAGGGTGAGAGGCGCCCTTCCCCCGATCCCCCCTACCACGTGCGCCCCTCCTTTCCCTTCCCCCGGACCTCTAGCTGAAGTTGTTGCTCGAGGTGGTCAACCATACGCTCCTCGCGACCCCCGTTGGCTCTCCCACTGACGTCAATTCCTATGCACGGTACCCAGAAGTGACGTCAGTGGGAGAGCCGACTGAGGTCGCAAGGAGCACGTGGTTGACCGCTGCAACAACAACTAGAGGCATGGGGGAAGGGAAAGGGGCGTACGCGTGTTGAGGGGAGGAGTAGAAAGAGGCAGGGGAGGGAGAGGAGGTGGGGTGCTGGTGCCTCTACCAACATGGTACGCCACTGCATATGGGGGCGAACTATAAGTGGGTGTTGACTGTAAGGTTTGTTAGTGGCCCCCACAATATATGGTTGGTGAGGTCACTTGAGAGCGCCCTTACACACGCCAGGTCCCAGGTTCAGTTCCCTCACTGAAGATTCACCAGGAAGTAGAATCAAAAAGGCACAGCCAGAGGTGATTGCATAAAGAGTATATTATAGAAATAGGCTTACAGAAAAGCAATATTTATAAGCATTACAATTAAGCATTATAATTAATGAGAGAACAACGCAGTTTCCCTGCCTTACAGAGTTCAGAGGAAAAGAGAGACATAGAAGCCCGAAGTTCCAGGGAAAGGCAGAGAGAGAGAAAAGGGGGATGGGGTGATGGTCCAAGCTTCGTGTTCCATAGATAAAGAGAAGGATAGACAGAGAAAGAGAGAGCTCAAGAGAAACAAGAGAGGACCAGAGTGCCAAGAGCCAAGAGAGGGGGGTGATGCTGCGAGGGGGCTTTTATAGTTTGGAAACTTATTCTAAAAACCAGAATCTATTGAGCTTCAATAGAAGTTAAATCTCCCCCCTCCTTCGTAGACAGGAGAAAAATAGGCTGTAGTCATATATGTATTTCCAGTCTGTCTCTGACAATAGTTTCTGATTAACTTTAGTTATCTGTGCACCTGGACCCATTGTCCTAAGCACCCTCTTAATCAGACATTAACACATTAACACCTTTTAGCTAATCATGATTCAATCAGGGCTACTTAAAACCGTCTTTTTCGGTTATATGAAACAGTCTACCTACACTCAGGGTCCATCTGCATTCACATGCCAGAGTCAGATTGATATAATTTCCCATAGGCCTTTGCTGACATTAGTAATGCCAACTGAAAATGCTGAATGCTAGCGATAGCTATGCTGACATTGACATGCTCACCCTATGCCTCTGTCTACATCACTATCAACATATACAAGTTTCTACTTGGAAAGGCATATTAGTAATATGAGAAATATACACTTCTCCCTCCGTATTCGCAGTTTCAGCACTCGCAGTTCCGCTTATTCACCATTTTTGGCATGCTGGCTCCTTCCCCCTAGTAAAGTACAGTACTGATAAAAATTTTGTCGCTTCCCAGCTTTCACACAGAAAAACGCTGCTTCCCAGCTTCAGGTGCGATTAAACAAAAGTACGCGGTTATTTTGCCAAACTGCAAATTAACCCCCCCAAACACTAAATAAATAAAAAGTGTGGCAAGCTCTTGTAAGCTCTTCTGCCTTGGGCCTTTTTCAGTGAAAATAAAGTGTGCAGACAGAAGCAGCGCTACAGCTAGTTGTGCACTTATAAAGCAGGAGGAGCAAAGGGTCGTCTATTACGTCCCGTGAGGAAAATATAATGAAGTAATAGTAATGCCAATTCTGAAGAAGGAAGGCTGCGGCTGCCTAGAATTGCGCAAGCGCGCAGTCTCCGCCCCGGGGAATTTCCTTCGCTGGGCTTCCCCCTGCTTCTTTTCTTTGTGCTTTACTAGCGAGAAGAGGATGATTTCTCCATTGCCTCCCTGCCCTCGGGTCTTTGGGAAGAAAGAAGCTGTATTTTTGTTATTCGCAATTTCAATACTACTGTTACAAAACCCCTGCGAATAACATATAAAAAGTTGTTCGCGGTTTTTCTGTATTCGCGGGTCTGTTCCGCCCCTAACCACCGCGAATACGGAGGGAGAAGTGCAGATACGTGATAGGACACAGAACAAGTGACCAGCATTAGCACATCTGCCTTCACCAGTCAGTGGCAGCTTAGGTGGGGTTACCAGACGTCCGGATTTCCCCGAACATGGCTGGGGGTCCGGACGGCTTTTCAAAACCTGGCACTTTCTCCAGGTGTTGAAAAGCTTCCAACAAATCACCGTCTGGCAGGATGGCATCCACGCCTGCGCAGATGTCATGCGATGATGTCATGCGTGATGTCATCATGTCACCTCCATGCTGCCCGATGAGAGCAGGCGGGGAAGGGAGGGCTGGGACAGGGCTAGCGCGAGTTTGGGACAGGACTGGGGCGTAATGGGTGAGTCTAGGACAGGGGTGTCAAAGTCCCTCCTCGAGGGCTGCAATCCAGTCGGGTTTTTAGGATTTCCCCAATGAATATGCATGAGATCTATTTGCATGCACTGCTTTCATTGTATGCTAATAGATCTCATGCATATTCATTGAGGAAATTCTGAAAACACGACTGGATTGCGGCCCTTGACCCCCGTTTGGAAAATCTGGTAACCCTAAGAGAGGTGACTTCTCCACAAAGAGCTAACAGCTTCTGCACAGGTGTCTTGCTCCCAGGCTCTAAGGCAGGGTTGCTCAAGTCCAGTCCTTGAGATCTACTGGCAGGCCAGGTTTTCAGGATATCCACAATGAATATGCATGAGAGAGAGATATGCATACCAAGAAGGCAGTGCAGGCAAATCTCTCTCATGCATATTCATTGTGGATATCCTGAAAACCTGGCCTGCCAGTAGATCTCGAGGACTGGACTTGGGCAGCCCTGCTCTAGGGTCTCCCTTCTCTGAAGTCTTTGAGATCCCCCCCACTCTCAATCTCTGTCCTCACAATTGCTTAGTTTTGCCCTCCATCCCAGGGCCACATTAAGGCAGTAGTTCTCCCATCCACTTTATGTAGATCTTCTGGGTAATTCCATAGCTTACTTTAGTGAGGGGCAAAGTCATCTGGCAGCAGGGTCAGGGGACCCAAGTTAGCATTAGGGCCTGCAACATCTGGGGGACACCACTGCTCGCCCCAAACTATGCCTGTGATGTGCAGGAAATCGCACGATGTGAAAACCGCCAGCCTTCTCCAGAGTAGCCACTACATTGGAATAAAAAAAGTCTTCACCTAATAAAAGAAAGCCCTTAAGGCAAGAAGCAATGATCTAGTCACAGAAGGACTGACATTGGTGGCAGGTTTTCTGAATCCATATGCAATTGTTCCATAAGTGTCACCCTTATATTCTACTAAATGCCCTGTTATTCTGTATTCTCTGTATATGTCACCCACAAAAAGAAGTGGGAATGGACAATAGGCACAAAAAAAAAAAAAAAAAGAGAAAATAATAAGAAGTAAAAACAGACTTGTTTATTCCAATAGAAAGTAACAAACTTCAACTGTGGTACATTTTTGGGGGAGAGTGTCCATTGTCCGTTCCCACTTTTTTTGTGGGTCATTTTGAATTCGTGGGTTCTTGTCCTGTGGGCCTTTTGTTGTTTATTTGGACTTCTCTGTATATGTCCCACCTCCACTTATATTGTGCTATTAATATGTTTCAAAGAGTGTTGCATTAGCACCATAACATACTATATTAGAACATGTACTGCTATTTGAATGTATTTTTTTTTACTAGTTAAATTGCTTATTGCCTCTGGGAGATTTCTTCAAAAACGTAGTCCATAAACCCTACTAAATTAAAATAAATAAACTCCATTTGAGAAAGCTAAAAAATAAACAACAAAAAAGGCATGTAGAGACCTATTTTGTTCTATACAATTAAAAAAATACAGACATTTTCTCAAAGTGCGCTTTAGTCGTTTCATTTTCTTTCAGTGGCCCCCAACCCTTTGCTTTTCTGGGGAAAAAACGTCATACGGTTGGATAAATCAAGTAAATTGAAGAAAAAAAAAAAAATTAAAAAAAAGACCAACGACTGGAAAATCCTTTCTGACGGTTTTGCTACATGATCTATTTCAATCGCAAATATTTCCTGGCTTGGTCCTGCAACCTCAACGCAGCAAGAATTCACGCAGCGCTGCACATTGTACACGCATGAGACAGTCCCTGCTCCGAAGAGCTTACAATCGAATTATGACAGACACACGGGAGCCAGAACAAGTGCTCGTGTAAGGAATTGGGGAAGGGGGGGGGGGCTGATGAGGTGGAATCGCATAGTAGGACAAAGGGGGAGTCTGAATTGATATGCTCATGAAGGGGCAGAAGAGATGTCGGTAGGGGGCAATGCAAGGTTCAAAGTCACCAGCATTAGGGTGATGTCTGAGCAAATATAACTCCCCCCTCCCATGAATTCGTTCTCTGGACTCATCAACATTTGGGGATTGCTAATAGGGGGGGGGGGGGACTGTCCATGCTCCTCTCCCTCCATGACTAATAAGGCATTTCCGGTGTCTGCTGCGACTGCGCAGAGAGCCTCCGAAGGCGCCCGGCGGTCCGGCACGAGCTCCGCTGGCGACGCACGTGCAGAGCCCCGCCGGCCAATCAGCTAAGCGGAAGCCGGCTCCCGCGAGGAGGTGCGGCCCCCGGCGGCCAATGGGAGCGTGAAAGGGAGGGGGGGGTGGCGCGCGGCCTCACGCGGGGCCGTGCATGGAGCCGCATCCCCGGCTGCTGGCGAAAGCGGTCGGAAGGGAAGCGGAGGGGGCGATCGCGGTGAGTACCGATGCTGTACTCCCCCCTCCCACGTCTAGTCTCTCGCTTTTAATGCTTGCCATAAATCCCACCCACTTTGCTGTTCCCCACTAGATGAGGTTTGGGGGGGAGGGGTCTGTAGTTGCTATGTCTGATGTGGTTTGGGGTGGGAAGACCCCTTGGCATAGGAGCCAGCTCGGGGGGGGGGGGGGGTGCTTGAGCACCCCCAATATTGGACAAATTCATTGTGTCCCGGGAGAGGTCATTTCCATTGGGTTTTAGCACCCCCCACCCCCAATCATTTGTAAAAGTTGGCTCCCCTGCTGTCAACTTAGCCCCCCCACCGGTGTCTGCTATGGAAACAGGTGAACGTCAGACCATCCGGAGCTCATGAACGGAATAAGATTCGTGACATTCCGTGATCTGCTAAAAGGTGAGATGTGTGATAAGCCTGAAATGCCAGCAGAAGAACAGGAGGGGGGCGGCTCTACAGCCCCCACAAGATCATGGCCCTGCTGGCTGTTCTGAAAATAGGTGAATGTCAGGCTAGCCAGATCTCATGAATGGGAATAAGATCACCTGTTGCCCTTCGTGACATTCCGTGATCTGCTAAAGGTGAGATGTGTAATAAGCCTGAAATGCCTGCAGAAGAAGAGGGGGCGGCTCTCCAGCCCCCCCCCCCCCCAGATCATGGCACTGCTCCCACCAGTGCCTGTTATGAAAATAGGTGAAGGTCAGACTGTCGGGATCTCATGAATGGAATAAAATCACCTGTTGCCCTTCGTGACATTCCGTGATCTGCTAAAGGTGAGATGTGTAATAAGCCTGAAATGCCTGCAGAAGAATAGGGGGGCGGCTCTCCAGCCCCCACAAGATCATGGCACTGCTGGCTGTTTTGATGCCCCCCCCACCAGTGCCTGTTATGAAAATAGGTGAACTTCAGACTAACCAGATCTCATGAATGAGAATAAGATCACCTGTTGCCCTTCATGACATTCCCTGATCTGCTAAAGGTGAGATGTGTGATAAGCATGAAATGCCTGCAGAAGAACAGGGCCCCCCAAGATCATGGCATTGCTGGCTGTTCTGATGCTCCTGAGACTGTGTAACCCGTTTAATCGTCGGTTACTATATTACCACTAGTTTTAATTGAAAGCCTTTCATTAATGCTAGGAGAACATGGGAAAGTTGAAAACTATCTGGGTTCTAAGGGAGGATATAACTTTGGGAGGTGTATGTACCACCTAACAGTAGCCTTCTTCACAGAATGGGTATGGGGGATGGGTGTGAGGACTGATGTTGTCGTTAGGTGACTAGATTAAATTGCAGATCTAAAAAGAAGTTGGTTTTGTGCTAGCCCGGAAAGGTCCGCCAGCATCATCCCCATGGTTCCAGCCATCTGATTGCAGGTTGCCTTCTTTGCCAGGTTCCTTCAGTCTTCCCGAATGTGATGGCCTTCAGTGATCTCTCTCTTCTGATGGTGTGACCAAAATAAGACAGTCCTAATTTCATTATTTGGGCTTTGAGTGACAGAGATTACAGTCTATAAGGGGCGGGGAAGGAAGACACACTAGATGATGTCAGGGTACTGAGAGGTCCCCTCTACTCATTTTTTGAGCAAGAAAGGAGAGGTAGGCTAAGGTAATCTAATCTAATCTTTGGTTTATATACCGGGTCATCTCCCAGTGGAGCTTGACTCGGTTCACATATAATTAAGACTAAAGTACATAGCAGAAAATATAAGAGAAGGAAGAACTAATTAAAAACTAAAGTACATAAGAAAAGCATAAGAAAAATGACTATAATATTATCATTTCCTTGAGGCTGTAGTTAAACCATTTAAAAATTGCAAGAACAACAAGTTTTCAGGAATTTATGAAATAATTGCAGCTGGCCTAAAAGCCTAATAGAGTCGGGAAGTTCATTCCAGATCTCCACAAACTTGAAAACAAAAGATCGACTGAGTTTCCCAGCAGATTTAATTCCCTTAAAGGAAGGGAAGGCTAACTTATATCTTTGTGTGTTTCTCAAATGGCAAAGTCTAAGGGTATTCCAACATCAGGGGACAAAAGGATCAAATATTCCATAGAGAAGCTTGAAGATTATGCATGGATCCTAAAGCGAACTGGGAGCCAGTGAAGCTTTATCAACAAAGGGGAAACATGATCATACTTTCGTTTCCCAAAATAAGCTTAGCTGCCGTATTCTATATTAACTGAATTCGTTTTAGACTGCTCTGCTTAATGCCCAGATAAACTGAGCTACAATAATCTAGCTGAGAAAGCACAGAGGATTGTACTAACACTGAGAAATGTTCTTGATGGAATAGTGATCTGACCTTCCTCAACATGCGCAGACTAAAAAAACAGATACCGTAATTGTGTCTATGCATTAGGGAGCATGGAAATAGTGACGCTCATATGTGTGCCCTCACTGATCCCTTCCCTATCTCTCCTCTCACCCCCTAACTTGTGAAGCTGGCCAGGCATGGTCTCTGCTCTGCTTTTCCTTTATTAGCAGTCTCTCTTCTTGTTTTTGATTAGCTGACCCCTAGCTTTCCCTCCCCCTCCCTTTCTTTTTTGTTTGTTAAGAATCCTTAATTCATTTCTTGTGTATGGCAGTGAATTAAGAGAACTCCCACCCCAGGAGCGGGAGCTCTCTTTATTCACTGTCATGCACAAGAACTGAATTCTGGGGAAGGGAAGTTTTTAGTTCCTGGGGGGGGAAAAAGGTGTGGGATAGGGATTCTGTTGGCATTTCTTGTTTTGTTTTGTTTTTACTTTTGTATCTGTAAAGACCCTACTCTTGAGTTACTTGGGCATAACTGGAAACTAATTCCTGCGGACCATGCATACCTCATGGCCCTGTTTTTCCCATGTCACTGCTGCTAACCAGTATTAAGTAACTGTGGCGGCTGTCTGCTCCGATTATATAACAGGAGCTTAGATAGCATCAGAGAGCAGGAAACACTAGACGTGTTTGAATGATGAAATATCTTTTTTCCTTCGGAGGAAAACCTAAGACCTGTGGTACTTCCAAAAGAGGCTTGTAATCGCCTCAGGCAAGCAAGCTGGGACCCAGGAAAGGCTCAGTAAGTAGTGGGCCTTTTCCTGCATCTGCCCCCGAACCTCTTGTTTCTCATTTCCACAACAATCCCTGACCCTTCTTTGCCCAGAGCCCCCATTACCTGTGTGTGCTCTTGATTTCAAGCTTTTTCTATTCCTTGAGGCTTCCTCTGTTGTCTAGAATCGCCTGCTCTGGACAGTTTTTTTCATTGCATGAACTGCATGGTGTCCTACAAGATCTTGACGTTTCTGGGTGGTTCATACCCTGAAACAGCTCCTGTGGACAGGCGACTGAGGTAGTACCACTCAAGTGGAGGAGATTGAGAGGGGACATGATCGAAACATTCAAGGTACTGAAGGGGATAGACTTAGTAGATAAGGACAGGTTGTTCACCCTCTCCAAGGTAGGGAGAACGAGAGGGCACTCTCTAAAGTTAAAAAGGGATAGATTCAGTACGAACGTAAGGAAGTTCTTCTTCACCCAGAAAGTGGTAGAAAACTGGAACGCTCTTCTGGAGTCTGTCATAGGGGAAAACACCCTCCAGGGATTCAAGTCAAAGTTAGACAAGTTCCTGCTGAACCAGAATGTACATAGGTAGGGCTAGTCTCAGTTAGGGCGCTGGACTTTGACCCAAGGGCTGCTGCGTGAGCGGACTGCTGGGCACGATGGACCCAGCAGCAGCAATTCTTATCTTCTTATGTAGACTGGCATTTTGGAGAAGAAGACAGACTCGGGTGGTGAGGAAGAAAAGAGAGGACTTTGTCCTCGTACAGCTTTGGACTGTGGTTCTGGGGCCTCGTAACGTGTCACCGGCAGGCAGTCCACGTTTAGACTTTTGTCCGGCTCGGGGTGGGGACTGGGGGAGCAGTGAGCAAAGCCATGCTATATAACAGAATATGTATCCATGAAGATGATAAAATAACACCTGTGGTGAATTAAATAGGCCATTTCCTGATCCCTGTAAGTATGCTGTGGTACCACAGAATATAGGGACCCAGTGGAAGCTGTTGGGGGTGCAGATATCCCCTGCAGAAAAGGGAGTTGGGTCTGTGCCAGGAAGCAGTTTCCATCAGGGTCCAAGAGGTTTGCCATTGATTAATTCTTCTCAGTTAGTAGAATAGTTTCAGGCCTGTTCGGTCTGAGGCTAGATTTTCTCTTTCATTCTTCTTTGGCCATATCTTTCTGTCGGTATCTTTTATTTATTTATTTCTTCCATTTGTGCGTCGCACATACCTATAACAAGCTCTTGGCAACATTACAGAGGAAGGGGGTAGAAGAGGGTAGGGAGGACAATGGAGGGCAGGAAGATACAGGAGGAGAAGAGGATACAAGTGATTAGGTGTTAAGATAGATGAGTTTTCAGTTTCTTTCGGAATTTGGTGTGGCTAGGTTCCGTCCTGGTCATTTCAGTAAGGTCATTCCAAGTTTTTACACCTGGAAAGGAGTGGAAAACGCGTTGGCATTGCAGATTTTTTTGTGGCTAGGAGACTTAGAAGTATTCTGTTGAGGGTTCTGCGGGAAGTAGACCATGCCTTGGGGAAGAGCTGGACGAGAGGAGCTGCGGAGTTTCCGTGAAGTATATGGTGAATTACACTTTTTGAAGTCTTTCGTTTTTTTTTTTTTAATGCATCACCTTCGCCCTTTCTCCAGATGTTCCACAGAGAGAGGCCCTAAGGGACTGTGATAGGAAGATAGTGAAGACCTTGGAAGAGGAGATTGAGGAGGGATCACTTCTCACTCTGATTTAAATATCGTTTTGTGCTTCTCTGTAGTTATAATTCCGCTGCCATTAAGACCCTGTATTATTTTTAAACAAAAATCTTCCCCTCTCCCCCTGGATGTACAGGAAATGGCTTCCTGTGATGATGACATCATATTTGAAACACATGGAAGAAAGAGTGCAGGAAAGTATATTGTGATGTCATTAGCTGGGGACAATTCTATTCTCCTTCCTTATGCATGCCTGTGATGTCATCAGCTGAAAACAGGAGGGGGAGAGGGTGCTTCTTATACTACTACTACTACTTATCATTTCTATAAGGTTACTAAACGTTTGCAGCTCTGTACATTAAACATTCGAGAGACAGTCCCTGCTCATTAGAGCTTACAACCTAATTAAAACAGACAAACAGGATAGATAGGAGGGTCAAGGAGTGTCTCAGAGAGGGAATGATAAAACAGGCATGAGTGCTTTACAAGCGAGTGGGAATTAGGGCTTAAAAGCAGTCTCGAAAAAGTGGGCTTTTAGTCTAGATTTGAATACTACCACTGGAGTAGGTGAAGCTTCACCTGTCTCTCGCCATTTGCAGGACACAGATTGTCGAAGTCGTTCCCACTACTCCTACCCATGATAACACCGGAACAGCCGTGTTGTGTTTCCATCTTCTTTCTCCTTAGGCATTCCCTGTGTCTATCCCATGAATTTATAACATAGAAAAATGGGGACAGATAAAGACCATACGGCCTAACCATGCCATCTACTGTCCCCTCCTCTTCCTTAGAGACCCAGCGTACTTGTTATGCTTCTTCCTTAGCAGGGTTTAAAAAATGTTTGGATAATTTCCTAAAAGAAAAGTCCTTAGGCCATTATTAAGATGGACTTGGGAGGGTGGGTGGGACTGTTGGGGGCGCGTGAGGGGAGGGTGGGGTTTTTTTGTTTTTTTTTCTCCCTCTCTCTCTCTCTGCTTTCAATGGGTTGGGGTATACTAGTCTTCCAGATTCCTGGAATTTGATAGCTGTATCTCGGAAGACTCGCAGAGTTTGTAGTTTTCCGAGTTTTGCTACTGTGGCAGTTGGGATTGGGGGGGTGGGGTGGTGGGATTCTTACAGCTTGGTTCATTGAGGTGTTAGCTTTCTTTCTTGTGTTGGAATTGTTGTAATGCACAATTATGTCTCTTGTTTGTCTGACATTTGGAGTTTTATCCGGGGAGATGTGGTCCCCTTTCTTACTGTGGTGGGTAGGGGGGGTATAAGCTGTTTACTCTTGCTTGTTGTGCAAATTTTGTGTTAGGCTTGTTTGGTCTGGGTGTTTGTACTTTCATTTGAAAACCAATAAAAAATTGTTTAACCATAAGATGGACTTGGGGAAATCCACTACTTATTCCTAAAATAAGCAGCATAAAATCTGTTTTACTCCTTGGGATCTTACCAGGTACTTGTAACCTGGATTGGCCGCTGTTGGAAACCGAATACTTAGGGCTTGATGGACCTTCAGTCTGTCCCAGTATCGGCAATTCTTATGTGAGCCAAGTATAGGACAATCTAGAGCCATTGTGACATCACTGATGAGGTTGGCTCTTATTGGTGGAATGAGGCATTGTGACATCACAGTCTCAACTCTGGGTTTCTGCCAGGTTCTTCTGACCAGGGTTGACCACTGTTGGTCACTGGGCTTTATGGACCCAGTATAGTGTACTTTGCCTTTTCAAATTAGGCCATTTTGTAATTGCTTGGTTTAAATTATTTTAAGGTATAGGTTTAAGGTTGTTTACTGTATGCTGTTATTTTATAATGATCTGCCATGTTCTGTTTGTTGATGTATGTATTGTTGTTATCCGCATAGATGTCTGATATGGGGGCTATAGGTGTAATAAATATAATACATAGGTGTGGCAGCATATGCCTGCCATTGACATGGTTTAATAGGACACACCTAAAAATGGGCACAGCGATTGTCAACATATACAGTGGTGCCTCACACAACGAACTTAATTCGTTCCAGGAGCAAGTTTGTTATGCGAAAAGTTTGTTATGTGAAACGCGTTTTCCCATAACAATACATGTTAAAAAAAATTATTCGTTCTGTAGCATAAAATATGCTAAGATGACATAAAAAAAGATAAATTTTTTGTTATTATTTTTATTTAGATACATCTAAAAACATAATTTTTTTTTTTAAAAACACACATTTTTTAAATTTTAAGACAGACTAAGTAGAGTCTACCGAATCTTGCACATCTTCATCCATTTTCTGCTTTTTGGCCGATGGTTTCATGAAAAACCTGTCCAAAGTCGTTTGTTTTTCTCTTTTCTCCAACATCTGCCGGAAATAACGGACAAGAGTATCGGAGTAAAGATCGTTGATCCTGTTTGCTTCAGCTGAATCCGGATAGTGGGCATTGTCAGTGAGAGAGGGCAGAGTCTCAGCGGCAAAAACTGGGACTTAACTTTTCTTTTTTTTTTTTTCTAGCATCGGGGAAGCGGCGAGAGTAGCTCCGCCCCCCCAACGCATCAGCAGTAGGCGCCGGGCCCCTCCATAAAAGGAGGCGAGCCGACGGTCCGCCACTGCACAGGGAGCCAGGCGAAGGGCTGTGAGAGAGGGCAGTTAAGCGCAGTGACTAACGACTGCCTGCAGTGCCTGCGCGGAAGGATGCAATACATCGGCAGCTCGGGCGACTTCGTTGTGTGAAACGAAGTTCGTTGTATGAATCAAGACATGAAGTTCGTTGTGTGCAGCGTTCGCTGTGCGAGGCGTTCGTTATGCGAGGCACCACTGTACTAGTATTCTACAATAGAAGCTCGGTACCAAGATGCTATATGCAGACTAGAAATTATTCACAAGCATTGGTCAACCAGGCATCGCATATCGGAGAGAAATCTGGAATATATTATTAACCCAAACCTAAAACACGGCACCCACAATGCACAGCAACGGCGTGTCTAGACTGAGGGGTCGATTCATAGAATTGTCCTGATGGGGGGGGGGGGGGGGGGGTTTCCGTCGCTTCCGGTGCATTAGCCTTGCAACCTTTCTCAAAACTTACCGCGCCTTTAACGGTGGCCGCTAAACTGGTTCCAGCCGGCGTAGTGGGGCCGGCAGTTTACCGTCTTGATTATCGGAACGGCTCACCGTGGTCTTTTCCGAGCCGTCCTAGCAGCCTCCGACTCTGCCGTGCAGATGTAGTACAGCGAGCTCATTAATATTTAAACAAATTCTCTGGACGATTCTCTCATCGTGCCAGATGATTCTCCAAACGAAGCACCGGCTTTTAGCGACCAAAAATTACTGACTGGTCTGGGGGTGCCGATGCTATGGAAAGCGTGTCTCGGGCATGTGTTTCTAGCTGTGGCTCATGATAAAAAATTTTTTAAAAACACAAAGGGCTCCTTTCACTAAGGTGTGCAAGCGTTTTTAGCGCACGCGCAAAATTAAACCGCGCGGTATGCTTCTAGAATAACACCAGCTCGATGCTGGCGTTAAGGTCTAGCGTGCGCTGTTCCGCGCCTTGAGGCCCTTACGCACCTTAGTAAAAGGAGCCCAGCACGCACTCTTCACTTAAATTATAGTACTAAAGTCATGGTAAAACAAATATCAAAAGCACTTGTCTCGAGCGTGTGCATTAATGGTGTATATTAAAGGCATGTCTTGTTGAAAGCCGATTGCATCTCCCCTCCAATAGCGCTGGCATGCCTTTTATTGACCCAACGACATAGTGTTTGCATGTAGCTCTGCGCCCATCCTATCTCCCGCGCCTCTTTCCGCGGACTATTCTGCGCGTGTGCCAATCGCTGTCCCCAACGTGTAAATTTGGCGAACCTCATATGCTTGCGCGGGGTTCTTTGAGAATGGCTCGCCTTTTTTTTTTTTTGAATCGTTAGACTTGCGGACTCTACAGCGGCCCGTCGGATTTTACCGGCAATATTAGAGAATCTGGCCCTCTGTGTGCAAGCCTCTGATGGCACATCGCACCCAGCGATGCGACGATGAGCCGTGGGACCGTTTCTAGTTCACGGCTACAGACTTTCCTTTGTCTGCTTTTATTGCTGCCTTTTCAGCCCCAAAGGGTTGCTGCAAAGGTTTTCCAGGGCGCGGTGTCGCTTCACAAAATGCTGAGTAGCAGGGAGGGTTGCATTCTCTGTACTGAGGTGATGCCAGAATTTGGATATTCTCTTTTGTACTGTGAGCGGCGGCGGTGGTGTGAACATCCTAGCTCTTCTCGGTACCTTTGATTGGGAGAGACTGGGCAAGAGTGGGAGATCTGCAGAATTAAGGGCGCTGCATTTCTCTGGGGAATCTCTCCAGGTTTTGGTTAATGATATATTCCAGATTTCTCTCCGCAGCTCGGTTGAATAATGCATGTGAATAATTTTCATAGTAGCATTTCAAGCCTGCGTATGGCTTCCCTCTGCATCTCTTTCAGAGCAGCTGCCTGCGTAGGCTTTTTCCTGGCTGTTGATTCCTCTAACGAAGCTGATGTTAGTTTCCCAGCTTGCTCAGGGGCCGGAGCTCCTTTGATTCTCGGAGGGTAGCGGCAGGTGGCGCCAGGACATAGAGAAACATGGAAGATGTGAGCAGAAGAGAACCACCCAGTCTGCCTGGGTTTTTTTTTTTCTCTTTTCTGACTACTGTGCTGTTGCAGGTCTTTCTAGAACTGCTATTTTCCTCTGCCACTAAAATCCCCTTATACCCGACCCATGCATGCTAGAATGCTACCTGCTTTGGTTTCTACAATTTCCAAGGAAAATCTGTCCCCGGTAGAGTTACCGGACGGATCCAGAAAAAGGAGGACGGATTGAGACATCTGCGTTTTGCTTTCATTGCTTTCAGGGGACGTGAAACCTAGATGTCTCAGTCTGTCCTTTTTCTGGAGCCATTTGGTAACCCTAGTTCCAGGTGTCCCCCCCCCCTTCCTGCTCGCTGAAAACAGGATTCCTTACCAACGGAAAAGATTTTCTCCCTTTACCTTCAGCCCTCAACTCTGTGGTGCCCTGGGCCAGTTGCCCATGACCGAGACCTGCCAGCAGGTTTTGGTGCCCCTTCGTAAATTTCAGCTCTGAGAAATTCAGGAAAAGCCTGGGAGAGACACAGGATATAAGGCCAGGCGAGACCCATAAGAATCCTCTGGTCTGCCCATTCTAGACTGAATACCACACACTAGCAGCCATAGTCTTCATCCCTTACATCATAAGTTTTTATTTTATCCTTCATATAATTGTAGCATGTCTAACTCTGGCCCTTACGGCAAACCCAGTCATTGGCTGGCTCCTCTGATGACTTCTGCAGTGTAAGCTTCTCATTCTGTAGAACGTTCTGTCTTGTGGTACTTTCTCTCCCTTTTTCTTCTAAAGAGAACAACTTTAGCTCCTCTGTCTACACTAGGCCTTACCACTGAGCACACACTTCCTGTTCCATTCTGATGAGATATGCCTTGCTTCATACCTTACCTCGTGGCTATTTCCTGCCCCTTTACACTCTTCCCTCCATGTACAGTAAAACCTTGGTTTGCGAGCATAATTCGTTCCAGAAGCATGCTTGTAATCCAAAGTGCTCGTATATCAAAGCGAATTTCCCCATAGGAAATAATGGAAACGCAGACGATTCGCTCCACAACCCTAAAAATGCTATAAGTACTTGTATTGCAAGACCTTGCTCGTTTAGAACAGTCGCTACACTCCTGCAGCGTCAGAGAGAGAAGAACCATCGCCTCAGTTGTGATGTGTGTATACTGTATGTACTCGTATTGCAAGACATTGCTTGTATATCAAGTTAAAATTTAATAAAATGTTTTGCTTGTCTTGCCGAACACTTGCAGACCAAGGTTTACTGTAGTTTAGTATTGCAAATTGTGTTGTTTATTGGTTTTCTGGCAAACCACTCTGATTTAGCTTTGATAAACTAATACATGAAAGTTCTTTATTAGTATAATTCATACATAGGACGCAACACAAGCTGTCTCGGTGTCTGTCTCGGTGTATCTGTGTCTGTCTCTTTGTGTCTGTGTCTGTGTGTGTCTCTGTGTCTGTGTGTGTGTCTGTCTCTGTGTCTGTGAGTGTCTCTGTGTGTCTGTCTCTGTCTGCGGCTGTGTGTCTACTTGTGTGTCTCTGCGCATGTGTCTGTCTCTTGTCTGTCTACTTGTGTGTCTCTGAGCATGTGTGTGTGTCTGTTTGTGTGTTTGTCTCTTTGTGTGTGTCTTTGTATGTCTGTCTCTTTTCGGCTAATGTGTTTTCATCAGGAGTCCAATCAGATTATTTCCAAAAAAACAGATGCATTAATGCACATAAACGCATCATTGACTCACCAAGAGAGATCTTTATTTATGTTCTTATAATCTTTTTTTTTTTTTTTTGGGGGGGGGGAATAATCTGATATGGACTCCTGATAAAGGCATGTTAGCCAAAATACAGCTTGTGTTGAGTCCTATGTAAGAATTATATTAATAAAGAGCTTTCATATATTTATCTTGTCACAGTCTAGAGCTGTGGTTCCCAACCCTGTCCTGGAGGACCACCAGGCCAGTCGGATTTTCAGGATGCCCTAATGAATATGCATAAAGTAGATTTGCATGCCTGGCACCTCCATTATATGCAGATCTCTCATGCAGGAGAGGGCAGCTGGAGCGCCGGCGGGTGAAGGAAATCACTCGCGGTATGCTCCGACCGCCTCTTCCTGCACTAAAGTCAGGCTTCACCAATCAGGAGCTGCTTTGACACGCAGCTCCTGATTGGTAAAGCCCGACTTTAGCACGGGAAGTCCCGGTCGGAGAATACCACGAATGACTGGGGGAAACACTGTATATTGAAGAGAGAAGAGAAAGACAAGTATTGTAAATACAAGAGATGTGAACTACAAAATCAGTAGCAAAGCATAAAATCAAAGAATATCAAACAGAAGAGAAGGAAAACTGTAAAAATTAAATATATCCAGGAAAATTAAAAATGATAAAATAAAATAATCCCAGTCGATCACAGTTTCCAAGAACAGCGTTTACAGCCCAGTGCGATTAAACAGCTCATCGGTCAAAGGACTCATCTCTTGGCTCAGGTGGTGCGTTGATGGTCAGCAAGGATAAGACAACTACACAGGTGCTTCCAGACTCCCAGAGGCTACCAACTGGGCAAGATCACATCAAATGAAGCAGAAATGGATTATTATTACTATTATTGGATACATTTTGGTTGGCCATTGAGCTGTCCAGTCTGAAAAAAAAAAAAAGAACCCCAAACTATTCATTAGCTGGCATGCTAGGAAGTTCTTCTTTACCCAACATGTGGTGGACACCTGGAATGCGCTTCCAGACAGCGTAATAGGACAGAATACGATACTGGGGTTCAAGAAAGGATTGGACAATTTCCTGCTGGAAAAAGGGGACAGAGGGGTATAGATAGAGGATTACTGCACAGGTCCTGGACCTGTTGGGCCGCCGTGTGAGCGGACTGCTGGGCACGATGGACCTCGGGTCTGACCCAGCGGAGGCATTGCTTATGTTCTTATGGGAGAGGAGGAGATAGTGGATGCTCTGGATGGGCCATTTGGCCTTTATCAGCCATCATGTTTCTGTGTTTTTATAACCATAAAGCTCTATGACATCACAATGCAGGTGCAAAGAGCCTTAGCCTATAGGAAGAGGAGATGCAAATGTTAAGAGCCTTAGCCAATGCGCTTCCAGAGAGCGTAATAGGGCAGAGTACGATACTGGGGTTCAAGAAAGGATTGGACAATTTCCTGTTGGAAAAGGGGACAGAGGGGTATAGATAGAGGATTACTGCACAGGTCCTGGACCTGTTGGGCCGCCGTGTGAGCGAACTGCTGGGCACGATGGACCTCGGGTCTGACCCAGCGGAGGCATTGCTTATGTTCTTATGGGAGAGGAGGAGATAGAGGATGCTGCGGATGGACCATTTGGCCTTTATCAGCCATCATGTTTCTGTGTTTTTATAACCATAAAGCTCTATGACATCACAATGCAGGTGCAAAGAGCCTTAGCCTATAGGAAGAGGAGATGCAAATGTTAAGAGCCTTAGCCAATGCGCTTCCAGAGAGCGTAATAGGGCAGAGTACGGTACTGGGATTCAAGAAAGGATTGGACAATTTCCTGCTGGAAAAGGGGATAGAGGGGTATAAATAGAAGATTACTGCACAGGTCCTGGACCTGTTGGACCGCCGTGTGAGCGGACTGCTGGGCCCGATGGACCTCGGGTCTGACCCAGCGGAGGCATTGCTTATGTTCTTATGAGTGTAAGGGGGCTTGCTTTCTTCTTATAAACCTACTAATTATATATATGTCAGTGTACAAATTAAATATCAAAATATAACAATCACAAGCATAAAATACAACCAACCCATTGAAAATGTGTTTCAAAACCAGTAACTCTTACGCAGAATAATAAATGTACCCGGGTCAATATTCAGCTGATGCAGTCGGCGTTTTTGTAAATGCCAACTGTGATTGGTCAAAAAATATCCAGATATTCAGTGCCACTGTTTGGATGGTGACTGACTTCAAATGTCCAGATAAGTTCTGGTGCCAATTCCCTTAGCAAGTTTCAAGTTTATTTGAAATTTGATAGATTGCTTATCAAATATCTAAGCGGTGTACATATTTACAAGGTTAATATAAACAGGGGAAAAAACAAAAGGAATTGACCCCAAAATATCCACAAAGAAGAAAATCCAGAGAAAACCAAAAAAACTCTGTGAAGTGATGATGTTCCTAAATGGACTTTATATGAAAGTGTCAAAGTTCCAAAGGTACACTGAAAACATCCACATAAAATAATTCCATCCACATAAAATAATTTCATCCACATAAAAGTAAATCATCCACATAAGAGCCTTAAAGGACCTAGTCCGCTAGGGATACAGGACCAACACGGTCCGCGTTTCGACAAAAAGCCTTCTTCAGGGGTCCCTGGGGGTCCTATAAAGGTGAATACGTGGGGAAACAATTGTGTGGTGAGCCGGAAGTGAGACACTGCTTGCATTTGTTTCCCACGTATTCACCTTTATAGGACCCCCAGGGACCCCTGAAGAAGACTTTTTGTCGAAACGCGGACCGTGTTGGGTCCTGTATCCCTAGCGGACTAGGTCCTTTAAGGCTCTTATGTGGATGATTTATTTTTATGTGGATGGAATTATTTTATGTGGATGATTTATTTTTATGTGGATGGAATTATTTTATGTGGATGATTTATTTTTATGTGGATGGAATTATTTTATGTGGATGATTTCAGTGTACCTTTGGAACTTTGACACGTTCAAATAAAGTCCATTTAGGAACATCGTCACTCCACAGAGTTTTTTT
The DNA here is from genome assembly GCF_902459505.1 of Geotrypetes seraphini. Taxonomy (NCBI): domain Eukaryota; kingdom Metazoa; phylum Chordata; class Amphibia; order Gymnophiona; family Dermophiidae; genus Geotrypetes; species Geotrypetes seraphini. The sequence goes on along the minus strand of NC_047099.1, from coordinate 23,117,801 downwards.
TAAATATAAACAGGGGTACACAATATGTAGAAAGACAGTAACCAAGACAGTCTTATAAAATAATAGGGAAGGGGGGAGACATATAATAATCGAAAGGAAAGAGAAACATTAAGGGCTCCTTTTACAAAGCCGTGCTAGCGGTATAACGCGCGTAATAGCGTGCGCTAAACCGCCAGCCACGCTGGCCGCTGCCGCCTCCTCTTGAGCAGGCGGTAGTTTTTCGGCCAGCGCGTGACGCGGCCTCGTAAAAGGAGCCCTGAGTGGAAAGCACAATAGGGAGGGTTTTAAAAATCGAATAAGCTGGTAATAGTATGCAGACGATATTAATGATCAAATGCATCTTTCAATAAAAAAAATTTTAAAATTTGATTTAAATTTGTTAAGAGAAGATTCTTCACGAAGGTACAGGGGCATAATCTGGATAGCGGCAGTATTCAGTCCTCTGTCTTAATAGCGCAGGACGGTTTTCTATCTGTTTTAAGTTACCATATGGCTCCTGAAAAAGGAGGACGGATTGAGACATCCGGGTTTTACTCCTTTGAAAGCAACGGAAGTAAAACCCGGATGCCTCAATCCGTCCTCCTTTTTCGGGAGCCATATGGTAAACCCTACAGATAAGCAGACTTAGAAAGGGCATACAGATCAGAACTGAGACGTCCAGGCTGATGTCTGAAACGTGGAGGAATGGATATTGATATGCTGGTTAAAACATCCATTTTAGAAAAATAAACATCTGAAATATCATCAGGTTAAAATGGGACACAAAACGTGAATGTTTGTGCCGGCAGATAAATGTTTTATGTTGTGGAATAGCAACCCAAGGGCTCCTATTACAAAGCTGTGGCAGAGGTTTCTACCGCAGGCCGGCGAGGTAAATGCTCCGACGTTCATAGGAATTCTGTGAATGTCGGAGCACTTGCCTCACTGGCCCACGGTAGAAACCTCTACCACAGCTTTGTAAAAGCCAGGCCTAAATGAATCCTCAACAATTGGTCTAATGACAATTTGTCTAATGGACAGTTGGCCTAAATTATATGACGGCTAATGGGTCAGTAGGTCTAAAAGACAATTGGTCTAATAGGGAGAACGAGAGAGCATTCTCTAAAGTTGAAAGGGGATAGATTCCGTACGAACGTAAAGAAGTTCTTCTTCACCCAGAGAGTGGTGGAAAACTGGAACGCTCTTCCGGAGTCTGTCGTAGGGGAAAACACCCTCCAGGGATTCAAGACTATGTTAGACAAGTTCCTGGTGAGCAAGAGCGTGCGCTGGTAGGGCTAGTCTCGGTTGGAGCGCTGGTCTTTGACTAGAAGGCAACCGCATGAGTGGACTGCTGGGCATGATGGACCACTGGTCTGACCCAGCGGCGGCAATTCTTATGTTCTTATGTCTAATGGCACAGTTGGTCTAAAATATATGGTAGCTAATGGGTCAGTTGGTCTAATGAAAGTTCAACTAATTGACAATTGGTCTAAAATACATGATGACTAATGGGTTAGATGGTCTAAAAGAAAATTGCTACACTAATGGTTTAATGGTACAGTTGGTCTAAAATACAATTGGTTTAATGACAGTTTGTTTAATGGACAGTTGGTCTAAAACACACAATAGCTAACGGGTTACTTGATCTAATGAAAAGTCAACTAATTGACAATCGGTCTAAAATATATGATGGTCAGTTGGTCTGAAAGCCAATTAGTTTAATGACCGTTCGACTACCGTGATTGACAATTGGTCTAAAATACATGATGACTAATGGGTTGGATGGTCTAAAAGAAAATTGGTCTAATGTTTACAGTTGGTCGAAAATACATAATAGCTAATGTGTCAGTTGGTCTAAGAGGATTGGTCTAATGATACAATTGGTCAAAACAAAAGACGAGACAGGATACCAATTCAAAAATCAGTATAATTTTGTAAGAAAAACCTAGAGCAAGACACAGGTCTCAGCCCTTTTGATTTTCAGAAATTAAAGAATATATTAGTGAGGAAAGTTAATATGAGAAAATTAAAAAGCATGAAAGTTTGTCAATGTTGTTCTGAAAGCGTAGGTTGAGTAATGCCATGTAGAGTTAATGCTTTGATTAGATTAAAGCAGGTAGCATTCTCATTATTGACTTAAAAAAAGTGATCTTCCACATAAGAAATGTATGACTTTACACCTTTATCTTGATTATTCACCTCCTCCTATACAAAGCCGCGCTAGCGTTTTTAGTGCCGGCCGCTGTGATAACAGCTCGGATGCTCATAGAGTGATGCATTTGGGGAGTAGAAATCCAAGGGGGATGTGTGTGCTTGGAGGCGAGAGGCTGATATCGGATGGGGAGAGGGACCTTGGGGGTGATATAGTGTCTGAGGATCTGAAAGCGATGAAGCACTGTGACAAGGTGGTGGCTGTAGCCAGAATGATGCTAGGCTTTATAGAGAGAGGCATGACCAGCAGAAGAAAGGAGGTGATGATGCCCCTGTATAGGTTGTTGGTGAGGCCCCACTTGGAGTATTGAATTCAGTTTTGGAGGCCGTATCTGGCCAAGGATATAAAAAGGCTTGAAGCGGTCCAAGGTAAAATGGTAGGAGGTTTGCGCCAAGAAATCTACAGAAGAGACTAGAAGACCCAACATGTATACTCTGGAGGAGAGGAGGGACAGGGGTGATATGATAGAGACATTTAAATATTTGACAGGTATTAATATAGGACCAAATCTTTTCCAGAGAAGGGAAATCGGTAAAACTAGAGGACATACATTGAGGTTGAGGGGTAGTAGACTTGAGAGTAATGCTAGGAAATTCTTTTTCACGGAGAGGGTGGTGGATTCCTAGAATGCCCTCCCGAGGGAGGTGGTGGAGAGGTAAACGGTGACAGAATTAAACAAAATGATAGAGGATCTCTAATTAGAATATGAATGGGCAAACTTTCACGGTCTGAATCCCGCAAAGGAGATGGTTTGGATAGGCTGGAATGAGTTTCAACGGCAACTCCAGGAGTTGGAACCTAAGGACTGTACCGGGTGGACTTCTAAGGTCTATGGCTTAGAAAAAAAACAAAGAGAAGAGACAATTTAATCATTTAATTGTAACGCATGTAATTACAGGGCAGACTGGATGGACCCTTCTTGTCTTTATCTGCTGTCCTTTACTATGTTACAATGCTCCAGCAAAGAGCCTGGGAGAGCCACAGAATAGTTATAGTATGGGGGAGTGAATTGTGTTGGTGAGACTGTGTATGGGGAGTGTGTCTCTCACCTGACAGCAGTGTAATGTGTTTGGGGAGGGGATCCTCAGTTGGATTAGCCGGGAGGGTTTTTTTTTCGGATGGGCAGAGTTATAATTTTTCTGGTGTCTCAATTCAGGATTAGCAGAGGGAATATTGGGGCAAGAGTGAGGGGTGTAGGTGGAGCCCTAGATGTGTCAGTCTTAAAATAGCAGAGCGTGCTGGGGGGGGGGGGGCAGGATTGGGGTGCATTGGCAGAGCTGTGTGTGTGTTTGGGGGGGGGGTTGATGTCCTCAGTTTTAGGAAATTGCTCTTCTTATGAGACAGATTGTCCTAATCTTGTGTATGTGTACATCTGGGACTTGTTAACGTTTTTGTGGCCAGTTCAGAGACAGACTATGAACAAACAGGGAGCTGAGCCAAAGTACAGTACGATCTGTTCCTGTCCTACTGCTCTGTGGAAGTCCCGGGCATGGCCTATTTGGAAGCCGTCCCAGGACAGTGTAGCTCCTCCCCCTTTAAAATTCCTGGCTAAATCTGTAGCAGGCTCCGCCTCGGCCACATAGCAGTGTTTCTGTGTGTGTGGAGGCTTGGCGCCAAAGAAGCTCCCGCCCCACCATGCGTTTCTAGGAACAGGTTGCCAGGGAGAGAAGTGCCAAAGGCTGTGCATGTTTGCAAACTTGGATAGTGGCGGAAGACAGAGTCATATTTTTGGCACAAATGTGCTGACTTTTGTTGTTCTTGAAAAGGAAAGAACAGTTTGCTCTTGTACTGTGGAATCAGTCGTGTTAGAACTGGGCCAGGGGAACCAAAGAAACAACTCATGCCTCTCTCTCCTTTCCTCTTCCCCTTTGCCCACCTTCAGTCTGCAAAGTTGTCCTGGCAGGGTGCAACACAGACCGGCCTCTGCGGTCTGCTTTCTCACTGCAGCATCCCTGCATGGGTAATGCACAGACCTGGATTCAGAAGGGGACGCCTGAATGGTGTGGATCAAGGAGGTGACACGGTAATAGAGGTTTGGGGGCTGATGTGTGTGTGAGTGGGGGGGGGAGTGGCTATATTGTAGGCCTGGTATGGAAGCAGTGGCAAAAGGATTCTGAGTCACTGAAACAGTGGCAGGAGGGAGTCTTTCCATTCTCTGTCTTTTGTGTTACTATTTCGATTTCTCTGTAAATGCACAATGCTTCACGCCTACACTGGGGGCTTGGGGAGCACTAGCCATATAAAAACAATATTCTTACTATACCCCTAGCCCCATGAGTAATACCACTGCTTACTTAGGGCTGTGAGTTTCACACAGTCGCTTCCTCCCCCCTCAACTCTCCTGCAGCCCCAGTCATTGCTCCATGGATGGCAAGGGGAGCTAGGAGGGATGCTTGGCTACCTTTAGAATCAAAAATAGTATACAGGAAGCTAGCCTTTTATGGAAAACTAGTCTTTAAGCCCGTTACATTAACGGGTGCTAGAATAGATGTGTCTGTCTGCTTCTTTATCTCTCTCTCCTTGGCCGCTATCTGTATCCTTCTGTCCCCCCCCCCCCCCCGAGCAAAGCTGTCTGCCCCCAGGACACACCTCCCCCCCAAAGCAGCCACCTTTCCCTCTCCCTAACTGTCTCCATGGCCCTCTTCTGTCTCCCCCCCCCCGTGCAAAGCTGTCTGTCCCCAGCACACCTCCCCCCAAAGCAGCCCCCTTTCCCTCTCCCTATCTCTCCATGGCCCCTTCTGTCTCCCCCCAGCACACCCCTCCCCCCAAAGCAGCCCCCTTTCCCTCTCCCTAACTCTCCATGGCCCCGTCTGTCTCCCCCCAGCACACCCCTCCCCCCCAAAGCAGCCCCCTTTCCCCCTGGCTCCCGGTATTGATTCCCTTCTTACCCTCCCAACATCCAGGCGTCTTCTGGCCTGCTCCTCTTCACCAAAGCAGCCTGCGATCATGGTGGACGGCTTTAGCGAACCTCGCAGGCTGCTCTCTAACTCGGTAGCACGTTCCCTCTGACGCGATCCCATGCGTCAGAGGGAGCGTGCTACTGAACCTGGAGAGCGGCCTGCGAAGTTCTTTAAAGCCGGCCACGATCGCAGGCTGCTCTGAAGAGGAGGATCAGCGGCAGCGGTGGCGAGTGAGGGCGGGAGGTGACACGGCGACTCCTTCTGCAGGTGGAGAGCGGCTTGCGAGGTTTGCTACAGCGGCTGGCGAACCTCAGCAGGCCGCTTTGAAGAGGAGCGGGAGGGCGGAATCGCTGGTGTCTTTGGCACAGGCGCCCTGAGGACTGGCACAGAAGCACACCTCAGGGCGCCAGCGCTCACGAATTTTTAAGAACGCATGCGCCTCTAGCATTTTATTATTATTGATTAGTAAGACACCATGATGAGGGCTGCAAAAAGATAGGTTAAGGAGTAACAGTCAGATTTTCAGGATATCCACAATGAATATGCATGAGTAATATCACCTTTGATACCAAAGAGTCCGCGCAGATCCCTCTCGTAGGCATTGTGGATATCCTGAAAACCCGACTGGCTAGGTTAAGAAGCATTGATCTAGTCTTTTCATTCCCGATTTGAAGACCACGCACAGCTTTGCCCCGTCTCGCATCCCTGCATTTTCCGTTATTTTTATACTTAATGTAAAGTTGTGCAGTGGATTTTGTCGTTTGGATACGAAGACTACAAGAACGAGAGGGCATTCGGAAAAATGAAGAGGGGACAGATTCAGAACCGATGCTAGGAAGTTCTTCTTCGCCCAAAGGTTGGTGGACACCTGGAAATGCGCTTCCGGAGGGTGGTGATAGGACAGAGTATGGTTTGGGGGTTCAAGAAGGGATTGGATGATTTCCTGAAGGAAAAGGGGATAGAAGGGTATAGATAGAGGATTACTATACAGGTCCTGGACCTGATGGGCCGCCGCGTGAGCGGATTGCTGGGCATGATGGACCTCTGGTCTGACCCAGCAGAGGCACTGCTTATGTTCTTATGACTGCACAAAATAGAGAAGGCAGAAGAAATAGGCTTTTGATCTGTAAGGCTTTTTTTGGTGGGTAAGAGGTATATTTTGCAACATTGGATATCAGAAGACCCATCTCATCATTGGGAAAGGCGGAATAAACTCTATTTCCTTCTTTTGTGGGAAGCCCATTCGAAGTCCAAAACGTGGGATGGGACACAGTCATTCTGTATTTCACACTGGCGCTCTGCAAATCATTATTTCTGGCTTTTGTTTTCTGATTAATTATCACAGTCCGCGCTGCATCTCCTGATCTGTTTAGCTAAAGTGCCTCTTCATAAAGGTGACTAATAAATTCCAATAACTAACGTGAATGTGACTGGCCGTGGTTTGAGAGGTGAGGAGGAAGAGAGACTTCAGAGCATGGGGGGGGGGCCTGTGCACCTCGGTGTCCTCTGATACCAGTGAAAGAGATGGACGCAGGTCAGAGCAGACAGACCAACTGTCCTTTGAGACTTCCTTTCAGTTCATAGAAACATAGAAATAGACGGCAGATAAGGACCACGGCCCATCTAGTCTGCCCACCCCAATGACCCTCCCCTACCTTTCTCTGTGAATAGATCCCACGAGTCTATCCCATTTGGCCTTAAAATCAGGCACGCTGCTGGCCTCTATCACCTGTCGTAGAAGACTATTCCAGCGATCAACCACCCTTTCAGTGAAAAAGAATTTCCTGGTGTCCCCGTGCAGTTTCCCGCCCCTGATTTTCCACGGATGCCCCCTTGTTGCCGTGGGACCCTTGAAAAAGAAGATATCTTCTTCCACCTCGATGCGGCCCGTGAGATATTTGACTGTCTCGATCATGTCACCCCTCTCTCTGCGTTCCTCGAGTGAGTACAGCTGCAACTTATCCAGCCGTTCCTCGTACGGGAGATCCTTGAGTCCCGAGACCATCCGGGTGGCCATTCTCTGGACCGACTCCAGTCTCGGCACATCCTTACGATAATGCGGCCTCCAGAATTGCACACAGCATTCCAGGTTGGGGCCTCACCATGGATCTATACAATGGCATAATGACTTCAGGCTTACGGCCGACGAAAAGTTCTTTCGATTGGTGCTTGTAAGCTGTGATGCCACGGCTGTTATCTCAAATGCCGCATGGACTCATATGTGGATGGTGATCTGTGGCCACTGCCGGGGAGGGGTGTGCATGGTGGCTTCCTACCAGGTCAGCAATTGCCAAATGGGCACTGCAGTACCTTATATAAGTAACACACAGAAGATGTGTCCTGCCTTGTAGAGTGGCAGCTCGGTCTGCCAGCGAGATCAAGTGGTGTTTTGGAGGTTCCCGTGTGAAGAAGCCATCTCTGAGGACAAAGATAAGCGACGTAACAACATACGGGAAGCTGAATGTGATTCTGGGCTTGTTTTTCTTTTTCCCTCCCCCCCCCCCCCCAATTCAAACTTCTTTTCATTGGCACTGAATGGGGAAATAGGTCTTTTTGCCTCCCTGTGACGATGGTGGCGACAAATTCGAGAGTAGAATTCACAGTTGTCTGGGATAAGGAGATCCTTAGGTGTGAGGACATAGAAGGAAAGGTGTACATGGGGTCTCTAACATTGCACAGAGAAGGAAACTGCTCAGGCCGGATGGACTTTATGGCCCATATCTGTCTTCAGAATCTGTGTCTTTGTGTAATAAGGTGGAAAAAGTATGTGACTTGTGTTTGCTGTAATCCTCTTCTGTTTCAGACAGTGTACTCTGCACCCACTCAGGCACGCTGCGTTTCTTTTAGGAGCACTTGGGATGAGAGTACCCATGTTCCTGTCTCTGATTCACAGACTCTTCCTCTCTGTTACTGTACGTCCTGATCCCTGGCTCTTCCGTGTATTGCACCCGCACTCTCATTGGCACTCTTGCACATGCTGTTGGGCGTACCTGAGTAGCTGCTGGGGTTTGCTCTGCATCTGAACATCCTGTCCAGCACACCTTGTTCTCTCTACGGAAGGCTATAGGCTCAGGGACTGAGAAAGGGGGTGGCGCTACCCTTCTCTCCGCCTCCTTGCTTGTTGTCCTCCCTGCCCTCGGCAATTATTACAGTAAGTACACAGGGAAAACAGGGGCAGGAGGGAACTGGCACATTTTGGCCTGCCAGTAGTGCCGGCATTCTCTGCGTGCCTCGAGAACGGGAGGGGAGGGGGGGGGGGGGAGGAGACTGTTATTTCATTGGCTGGGTGAAAAGTGATGTCACCAGCTTCTGGGCTTCTACGCTGCGGCACACACCTTCAGAGTCATTCCTGAGGTTGTACCGCACACAAGGCAGTAGGAGAGAGAAGAGCGTATGTAAGAGATTTTGTGCATATATTTGGGTATGTATGGATTTATCTTTATGTATCTGGGTGCACGGGTGTCCATGCATTTATTTATCCAAATAATACTGTCTCTTTAATATCCCTACCAATCCTGCACTACATGTTTCTATTTCTATAAAAATGTTTGCATTTATGCACGCCTGTGTTGGTCAGTATGTATTTCTTCTCCGAAGTCTTTGTACTGCTTTTCAAAGTTGGTAAACCCATGCATGTTCTTTTGGTGCAAGTAGAAGGTGCTGGGAAAAGTCCACCTGCGCACTTGGAAGTGATATTTTTTTTTTTTTTTTTCTGCCCACCTCCCTGATCATGAGAAAACCCCTTGGGAGGGACGGGTGATTTTTTTCAGACCGTTGGTTGGCACCGGTCAAGCGCTTTCACCTCCAGCAGTCTCTATAGGAGTTGCACTCGGAGGTCTCCGTTTACCTCATTGTCTATATTTGTACAACTTGATGTCTCCAGCCATGCATTTTCAGTTCCACTGCAAGAAAATGGTGATAATTTAGGATTAAAATGGCAAGGAAATGTTGATAAATTTGGATTGAATGTTGCTTTTACAGTTCTTGCAGCTGAAGGTCTTGTCTGATGACGTCTTGTCTGACTGGATAGTGCTTTGTTTGCGTGCCGATTTTTATTTTCCAGTGGGTTTCTTTGTAATGTCCATAGCTGATCAATACTCGTGTGTGTATAACTGACTTTCATATAATTATCAGATATGTTTGTTTCTATATGATGGGAGTCCTCTTATGTCTGAGAATTATATAGCATTTTTTTTTCTTTAGCCTATATATTGCATTGTATTATTAAGGGTTGGGGTACTGACTCAACTGAAATGAACATGTGTATATATTGCACACATGTGGTATGACATAATGCCTACCACCCCTAATAGCGCTTCTCCAGTCCTGTCCTTGCACGACTGTTGTGCAGAATCTGTTCTTTCATTGGCTTGCTCGTTCAGCCAATAGGAGCATACAAAAGGGTTGGGGGCACATGCAGCACTGGGCTCCACGTGCAGATAACTGTAACAGCAATGACATCAGAGGCGGGCAGCCCATTGGTGGCAGCTTGCCCATTATGCAATGCCCACTGTGTTTCCAGGGCAGGCTCACATGTTAGGAGGCGGGAGGGGTGGAGAGAGCTGAGAGCTCTGCGGGGCTCAGGGACTGTCAGTCCTTGCCTAGATTGTGAGGCAGCTGGAGCGGAGAGAAGCCACTCCGTGCCTTGGATCTGACAACTGCAGGAGTAGAGAGATATCGGTCCTTGCTTTGAACCTCGGGGCTAAAGGAGCAGAGAGACGTCATTCCTTGCTTTTGACTCTCCAGACTTGCAAGAGGAGAGACGTCAGTCTTTGGCTTTGATTTTCAGGACTGCGGGAGCAGAGAAATGTCTTGGATCTGAGAACCTACAGAAGGCATCAGTCCTTGCTTTGAATCTCGGGACTGTGGGAGCAGAGACGTCAGTCTTTACTTTAAATCTCCAGGAGAACGGGAGGCTTCGGTCTTTGCTTTGAATCTTGGGGCTGCTGGAGCTGAAAGGTATTATATTACATTAGTGATTTCTATTCCGCTTGTGCCTTGCGGTTCTAAGCGGATTACAAATTAGTAGTCTGGATATTTCCAGGAGCGTTTACAATACAAAGAAGCATGTATATAGCAGGTTACAATTGATAGTCTGGACATTTCCAAGAGAATTACAAAACAAAGAGTAAGTATATAATAGAAACATAGAAAGTTGACGGCAGATAAGGGCTATAGCCCATCAAGTCTGCCCACACCATTAATAGGTTACTGTGATGAATAATAATACATTCGGGATACAGTAGTGAGTTATACAGTGTTGAAGGAAGCAGTTTTCTGGTTACAGACGGTGATTTCTTGTATAGGTTTCTGACTATGTAGTGGGGAAAAGGTTTGAAGAATTGACTTGGTGTTGCTGTGGTGGTGGTATTCATGAGAGTATATTCTAGTGCTATAGTGAGGCTAGAATGATGGGAAGTGTTTTGAGGGCTGCAAGAACAGCGAGACGTCGGTCCTCGCGCTCGGTCTCAGCGGAACGGGTTTTTTTTGCTTTGAACCTGAGGAGCAGACTTCACCTTGGCTCTCAGGGCCGTGGAAGCGGCGAAACCCTCGTCCGTGCATGTATCCGACACGGAGAGACTTTGTTTTTTGCGAGATTTAGATATACAGGCCCGTGAAGTACGCTAATAACAGGTAGGGAGATGCAAGTGGGTTTTCTAATCCTCTTTCTTTCATGTGTACCTCCAGGCTGAGTGTTGCTTCAGGTGAAGGTTTATATAGAGATTGTACATGGTTTTATCTGATGCGTAGTATTAGCCCTGAGTGCTCCAGTGATGGCTGTATGATACTGGGGTTTATAAATCAACACACATCTTTCTTGGTGGTCTCTCCGGCCATTGTGGTGTTTCAGTTTGCACTGTCACCAGTTTCTGAGAGGCTGGCGTAGACATAGAGTCCTGTGCGCACATGTTCTGTGTTAGTTTGTACAGTGGCACAGAGGAGTTCCTGCACGTGGAGCAGAGTACACCGTGTCATCTTTGCCTGGGATTGGGTCAGAAGGGCACATCTGTGGGCGGAGGTACTTGTTCATTGGTGTTTCCAGTGCCCGTGACTTTGGGACATACTGTTCCTGTTCCCGAGTGTTTTTTAGAAGCGCTAGGAGCTAAACTGCCACTCCCCTCCTTTCTGGCTCTGCCCCCTCTCTCCAGGTTCTGCCTTCTCTCCCTTGGAGTCCGCCCCCCCTCTCAGACTCTGCCTCTTTCGCTCATATGTTCAAGTTTCCATTCCTTTACTGTCGCTGGAGTCTTTTCCTGGTCTCTTGAATGGTGTGAAAAGGAGGGGGGGGGGGGAACCAGTGCCACTGTCCCACAAAATCATGGTGCGCCTTAGTGAGCTGCTTCATCTCCCCATGGGGCTATGAGCTCTTGGCAACGGTGTAGCCATGCATGGGCAATAGTACCCCCCCTTAAAACTAGGAGTTAGACCCACCCAAGCTGATAACAGGAGAATGGAGCATGAACATCAACACTGCCCAGTGCCCCCCCCCCTCCCATTAACCTCGGGCCCCACCAAAGAAAATTGGTTCTGGCTATGCCACTGGTTCTCGGGCAGGTGTACCTGGCATATTTCTTCAGAGCTGCCCACCCTTCTCTAAATAGCCATTGAATTAGTTATTCCCCTGCTCTCTCTTTCAATTTCCCCTTTTCTTGTTACCTTCTGTCTCCGTCTGTGGAAGCAGGAGAAACTTGTCTGAGCAGGTTCTCAGGGAATGAAAGGAGACAAGAGCTAGAGGTGTTAAGGAGACCCTTTTTTGTCCAGTAATCTGCTCTGATAGAGGGAGGGGGCTGTCCCGAGACCTGTTTCTCAACATCCCATGGATTTGATGCAAATCTTTAGGCTGATGGAGGCAGGGATTGATCGCTAGCCTCAGAGGGGCTGGGTAAGGCGGACGAGCGGGTGTCCTGTGGGAGCAGAAAGGGTCGGAAGGTCTCCTTTGAAGCATAAATGATAGCATGTGTGGTTCAGACTGTGTGTTTTCTCTCTGGGAGCCTTATATATGTGTATATCACAGTCCTTGTGTGTTTGGGTGTTCATACATTATCTTGCAGCCTCCGTAGGGGTGTTCTTATCGTCACACCGTTCAAGAGACCAGGAAAAGACTCCAGCAATAGTAAAGGAATGGAAACTTAAACATATGAGCAAAAGAGGCAGAGTCTGAGAAGGGGCGTGATGGAGGGGGGGGGGGCGGACTCCAAGGGAGAGAAGGCAGAGCCTGGAGAGAGGGGGCAGAGCCGGAAAGGAAGGGAGTCTTGCAGGATCACGCCCTGTACCGGAGATGTGCCGGCCCCACTTCAGCTTCTCTTAAGATTCCAGAAGGAGATTTGGGACCCTGTAGGGCTCAGTGCAGTCCATGTGATCGACACATTGAGAAAACAATTACTCTCCCAGGTGGAGGCCTGATCTAGCAGCTTCCTTGCTCAGGAAATACAACAGGTAGAGAGGGGAAAATTTGTAACTCACTGCGTGTGCCAATTCTCTGTGTGTTTTAGGCTTTAAGCACAGATGTGTATTGCACTGTATATCTGCTTGTGTGCACCTTGTTGAATTTCCCTGTTTCACCCCCTTCAGGTGTTGTCCAGAACTGCTTTTCTCACCTATTTCTGTAACCCGGAGGATGCCATAGTTTGGCACACAGAGCCTTAAATTATGAGCAACGGAAACTCTGATTCGGGACCGAGCCATAGCGAGGGCGAGGCCGAGGCCGGCAGCAAGAGCAGTGGGACCGGCGTGGGGAGGAGAGGGCGCACCCCCCGGGATGATGCGGTGGAGGCGGAGCATCGGAACCAGTCCAATGATGACATGGACGCCAATGGCAGTGGGACTGAGTCGCGCGGACGAGACTCCCGCAGCTCCCACAGCAGCACCAGTGGCAACGGGAAGGACTCTGCCCTTCTGGAGACCACTGAGAGCAGCAAGAGGTAAAGACGGGTGGGGGAAGAGGAGAGGGACTTGGGGGCCTGTGTAGGAAGGGAGGGGATAGGGTTGAAGGGCCCAAAACCTTGCACAGCTAGTCAGGGGTAAAATCGCCAAGGGGCAAAGGTTGAGGGGCCTGGAGTTCTGTGTGGGAGGGAAAGGGACACAAATATTGAAAGAATTGTTGAAGAGCCTGGGGCCATGTGGGTGAGTGGCAGACAGTGCGGCCGCTGACAATCCCGCCCAGGGGTAATACGCACTGCTGCTTCTTCTGATTTCAGGCCTTCAGATTTGCGCTCTGAGGGGGTTGGGGGGGAACCCCCCACTACACCTGGTGTTCCCGTTGGGGGTGTGTGTGAGGAGGGGGGGGCAACCCCCCACCTCACTAAACTGAAGACTCCTGTTCTCCTTTCTTCGGGACTTTTCAGTGTAGTGGGGGGGGTTAACCCCAACCCCCCCCCAACAGGAGCGTTAGGACTTTAAGTGTACTGGGGGTTCCCCCCCCCCCCAACACCCCCTTCAGAGTGCAAACCTGAAGGCCTGAAACTGGCAGAAGCAACGGCGCACGTTAGTCCTGCACGCAAATGTCGCCGCGGGTTTGTCAGCAAGCCGATGTCCGGCGCGCTTTAGTCATGGTACCGGCTTGTGTCCGCGGAGGGGGAAATTTTGAGAAAAGGAGAAGTTTTTCTCCCCAAGCTGGCCACTTCATCCACTACTTTTCCTGGCCTGTATTTTTCCCTGCACCCTTTTTTTCTGATAAATGTGGCCGTGAACACTCTCACTGCCTCCGTGTATCGTTCAGGCAGGGTTTGTGATGTTTCTGTGACATCTCAGTGAAAGTGAGTCACTCGGACGTGACAGACGCGATGTTGCGATAGATACCGTTGCAGTTGTCACGGCCTTCAGAAGCTTGGTAGACGTGATGTGTGCTTGCAGGGAGGGGTGGGGGGGGAGCATTGTCTTAGCAAAGACTCCCTAGGATGCGGGATGAGGTGGTCTTAGAGCAGTGGTCTCAAACTCGCGGCCCGGGGGCCACATGCAGCCCTCCAGGTCCTATTTTGAGGCCCTCTGTATGTTTATCGTAAAATAAAACCGTTTCTTGATCATCTGTCTCTTTAGCTATAAATGACAATATTATTATTAAGACTTAGCCAAAAGGAAAGATTTATAAACTATAAAGAGTTTTATCTCATGCAAAAATGTCATTTCTTTAATAAGACATTAACTATTTTTTCTGCGGCCCTTCAAGTACCTACAAATCCAAAATGTGGCCCTGCAAAGGGTTTGAGTTGGAGACCACTGGCTTAAATGTAACCATGACATCCTGTTTGCCTTTGAGATTGTGATGTCATAATGCCTCATTCCACCAATAAGAGCCAGCCTCATCAGTGATGTCACAATGGCTTGATTGTCCTGTTCTCCCCTCTGCCCTCCAACCCAGCCAGCAGATTAACTGTTCCCCTTAACTCAGTGGTCTCAAACTCACGGCCCGCCAGGTCCTATTTTGAGGCCCTCAGTCTGTTTATCATAATCACAAAAGTAAAATAAAACCGTTTCTTGATCCTATGTCTTGTTAGCTATAAATGACAATATTATTATTATTAAGACTTAGCCAAAAGGAAAGATTTATAAACTATAAAGAGTTTTACCTCATGCACAATTGTCATTTCTTTAATAAGACATTAACTATTTTTCCTGAGGCCCTCCAAGTACCTACAAATCCAAAATGTGGCCCTGCAAAGGGTTTGAGTTGGAGACCACTGTCTTAGAGTAATTCGATGTTCTCGCATACTGCAGACACTGGGCAGGCTCTGGCTTGGGTTGTGAAGACTTGTTTTCTTGAGTCTCTGGTTTTAATCTTGTATCTTTGTCTCTACAGCACAAACTCTCACAGCCCGTCACCCCCCAGCAGCTCCATTGCATACAGTCTCCTGAGTACAAGCTCTGAACATGATAACCCTTCCACCAGTGGCTGCAGGCAAGTGTCACCTGGTCTCACAGGGAGTTCCTACATTGTCTCTCTTGGAGACTCCCATCAGCTGAGATTTTTGACGCCTTCTGGCTGTCTCGCTTTCCATGTCTGTCCCGTGTTTTCTGTGCAATCTATCTGTCCTTCTTCAGACACATGCCTCTCCTGTGCCGACACGCTCTCTTTTCTCCCCACTGCAGCAGTGAGCAGTCGGCTCGGGAGAAGACTCAGAAGGAGCTGATGAAGGCTCTGAAAGAGCTGAAAATCCGACTTCCGACAGAAAAACGTAACAAAGTGAAGTCTGGCACTCTGGCCACGCTGCAATATGCCCTGTCCTGTGTCAAGCAGGTGCGAGGTGAGTCAGCCTGTGTAGAGCATTTGTGCACCTAGGCTAATGGTGTCAGAAGTGGGATTTTAACAGCTCAGTCAATAAAATTACTAATACAGCAGTCAATCTAATATATACGCCTAGAGAAATAAATTACCTGCAGACAAAGTTTTTTTAAACAGAAAGTCTTTAGATCATGGCAAAATGATATACTGTACATTCAGCTGAGTTGTTTGTTTGTTTGTTTTTTAATAAGTGGGAGGCTATTGCAGATATAACCAAATGTAGCTTTTAACAAATGCTAGACAGCTTCCCTCTTCTCTCCCCCCCTAACCCCTCCTCTCCCTCAGTCTGCTCTCTGGACCTAAGTATCCACTGTACCACTACCTCCCACTGTCTCCTGTTGCAGCTTGGAGAGAGTGGCTTCAGGATGTGAGTGGCTTAAATGTGGGGAGCCTTGTTAGTGAGGTAGTCAGTCTGTGCAGTGGCTTTGTTTTTCTTCTGTGCTAAAGAAAATTAACCAGGGCAAGGGGAGGGGAGACGAGAAGGTATTGGACTGGGGGGGGGGGAGGAGGCGGGAAGAGTGTAGCTGGGGGAATGGGGCGAGGAGGAGTGTGTTTGGAAGAAGACACTGTCGAACGGGTGTGGGGAGTTAGCGGAGAGCATGGGCTGCTTAGAAAGGCTGGCGCTTAATGTTTTTTGGTTTTTAGTGTCCTCTCAACAAGCTAGCTAGCTCCGCTTTCTGTGCTTTCCCGAGGCTTCCCTAGCAGTGTGCCATATGCACATTTCTGTAACAGCTGGGAGAGATCAGGCACAAGTTTAACTGCCTGCAGTAGACTGATTGATTTTCTCTGGAGAGCATCACTAGGGTGAAGAGAGAGGCTTAAAAGTGGTGAAAGCAGAGAGGAAGTTGGCAGTCTTCCACCTGTGTTCGGAAGGCTTTCCAGTATCCAGTGTGAGGCCTGCTTGCACAGTTTGAGGCCATGGTCTGTTTCTAGTGCCATGGTCTGAGGTGTTCTCTTAGAATGTGAGCTTTGCCTGAGCTCGGGATTCCAGGTCCTTTCTTATAGGGTCAAGTCGATCTCGTGCTGTGACTGAGACTTGTTCTGATGGTGTCAGGCCTACCTGGTCCTATGGTCCAAAGGTCTGCTGTCATGCTTTCCTGTGTCCTTAGGCCTGTCCTTGCTCTTGTCCCGCTGTGAAACTCCTTTGGCCCACATTCGCCTACCCCAGGAGTAGGCGATTCCAGTCCTCGAGAGCCGGAGCTAGGTCAGGTTTTCAGGATATCCACAATGAATATGTACAAGATGGATTTGCATGCACTGCCTCCTTCAGATGCAAATCTATCTCATGCATATTTATTGCGGCTCTCGAAGACCGGAATTGCCTACCCCTGTCCTTACCCCATTGTAATACAGGATAGTAAAGAGGGTAGCGGAAAGAACTGTAAAAAGGAATGGCTTTGTTGATTTTATTTGGCTTCTCTCACTTTGATGCGTGTGCCTGGCAGCAGTGTTCCCATGGTAACCAGAGGCACTTGTATGCCATGCGTTGTACACAGAGTGATTGTGTAGAAACCCCACAACCAGGATACTGTGTCTTTCTTCCTCCCCCATCCTCGCCTCTTTCCTGTATCCTGGTTATCTGCTGCCCCAACACCTACCTCCTTAGCCTTTTCACAAATCAATAGTACAAGTCCGCATTTGGGTTTAGGTCTGTAGGTGCATGAAATGACACAAGATGGAGGCAGGGCTGCTAAGAAACAGCACCTTCATGGGACAAGACAAAAAATTTTAAGTCATTGAGGTATTTGAATTGTAGCCCCTTTCTCCACCAAAAGAATAAATATGCAAAGGATAGTCGAGCTCAGTGCTATGCAGAGAACATGAGTTTGATTCCCAGGTGAGGTCTTCACCTTTCTGGGCCACCTGGGGCTAGGGATACTTTAGGGCAGGAGTGCATCAGCTCATTCCTCTATCTCTAATGAAAATTCCTTACAGTCCGTGCAAGACCAGTCTGCACGAGTGGAACCTGGTGGAAGGCTCAGTCCAGACTGGTCTAGCAGGACTCAAGGAAAGGAAATTAACAAGCAAGTCCAAATTTCCCCATGCATCCATTGTATGCATATCTCTTATCTAATTCATGCGGCAATGACATCTAGTGGCCAGATGAAGGGCCCACAGCTGCAGATTTCTTGGAGGGAATATAAAACGGGGGGAATGAAGGCATCCCACAATGCTACAAAACCAAAAAAGCATGAAAGCATGCTAAGGGCAGATAGTTCTGGTAGCTGCAGGCACACCCACACCATGGAAAGAGCAAAATGGAGCAACTGTTCTGGAAGGCCTGCCTGAGTTGAATCAAGTCTAGAAGGCCTCCGATCCTTCTTCCTACACAAACACTGAAGCCAGCTGCTGCAGGTTAAGGATTCCCTTGAGGTGTAAGGAAGAGATTGTTCTGCTGGTTGTAGAGGTGGGGGGGGGAGAAAAAGGGTTATATGATGTTGGACCTGGATGCTTCTGTTTCTGAAGCCTGTGGTTTCTCTTCTTCTAGCTAACCAAGACTATTACCAACAGTGGACCATTGATGACACACAACCCTGCAGCTTGGACATGTCCAGTTACACCATTGACGAGCTGGAGAACATTACCTCCGAGTACAACCTCAAAAACCCCGTGAGCTGTTTTGCTTTTGCCCTTTGTGACAGCCACTCACAGAAAAGCTGCCAGTCGAGCAAGCAAACCCGCCGCTGGATTTTTCTATCGCTAATGACGTTTTCCTCTTCCTTTCTCTAGGATACATTCTCCCTGGCTGTTTCCTTCATCACGGGAAAGATTGTGTACATCTCGGACCAAGCCGCCTTCATCCTGCGCTGTAAACATGATGTTTTCAAGGGGGCCTCCTTTGCCGAGTTCCTGGCACCCCAGGATGTGAGCGTCTTCTACAGCTCCACAGCACCCTTCCACCTGCCATCCTGGAGTGCTTGTACCTCTGCAGGTGAGAATCCATTGCCATAAACCCTTAAGTTGCTATTTTCCCGTGGCATGCAGGCCGAGATTGTGCATTAGTTTTAGCTTCTGCTGGATATACAAATCGAGATGCACGGACTGTGAACTATGATCTGCAGACCACAGGCAGGACAGCAAAAAAGCTGAGGGGGGGGGGGATAAGTGTAATGTTGGTGTGTTCATACCTGCTCGTTTATGGAGAAAAGAGAGACTGACGTGAACATCTTCCCTTTCTCTTTAGATGCAGCACTCCTGGATTATACACAGGAAAAATCCATCTTCTGCAGGATCAGGTGAGTGCTCTTGGCACGGAATGGGTGGGGAAGGGGTGTCAGTGCTGGGTGAGGGGAGGGTGAAGAAGGGGAAAAAGTGTGGCAAAGCAAAAACAAAGAGTGCACACTCCCCAAAAAAAAAAAGAAAAATACGCTGTTATGTTTTTTTTGCCAAGACTACCCCAGACCAACAATCTTTATCATTGTGAGCATTTCACCATTACTTAAGGGGAAATAGTCTCTTGACAGAACACGCTGTGATAGATTTGTTTATGAAAAACGTAGGTATAAATTTTGATTTTTGTTAATCATCGATGCAGGCATATGCCTTGGGCTTTACATGATCACGTATTTTGTATTTTTACTCCATTGGTTTTTATTAATTTTATTTTATTTTTAGAAAATAGTTCAAACAAATTTTGTTTTTCTATATTTTGGGAGCATGCTCTGTGTTTTTTGCACATGTGTTGCACTGTTTTCTAAGAGAGGAAGTGTAGAACAGGAGAGGGAAGGGTTCCATGCTGTGTTTTTTACATGTTTTCTCTTTCTCATACTTTGGCACTGCTGGGCACGATGGACCTCAGGTCTGACCCAGCGGAGGCATTGCTTATGTACCTTGGCTGAGGGTTTTCCTCCTTGCCCCCCCCCCCCCACCCATCCTGCACTCTTTGTACACCACAATAATCTTCTAGGAAGAGTTAACCCATGCCACGTGGAGAATAGAAACATAGAAACATAGAAAAAAGCGGCAGAAAAGGGCTATAGCCCACCAAGTCTGCCCATTCCAAGTATCCTCCCCCCCCTGAATTTACTCCCTTAAAGATCCCACGTGAGTATCCCATTTTTTCTTAAAATCCGTCACGCTGCTGGCCGTTATCACCTGGAGTGGGAGTCTGTTCCAATGATCCACCACTCTTTCGGTGAAGAAGTACTTCCTGGAGTCGCCATGAAACTTCCCTCCCCTGATTTTCAGCGGATGCCCTCTGGTGGTTGAGGGTCCCATGAGCCAGAAGATATCATCTTCTGACTCGATGCGTCCCGTGATGTACTTATACGTTTCAATCATATCTCCCCGTTCTCTTCTTTCCTCAAGTGAGTACAGCCGCAATTTCTTTAGTCTTTCTTCATACGTGAGATCCTTGAGCCCCATGACCATCCTGGTGGCGTTCGCTGAACCGACTCGATCCTCAGCACGTCCTTTCGGTAGTGTGGTCTCCAAAACTGAACACAGTATCCTGGGTGGGTAGAATAGCCCTGTGTAGGTTTAAATTTTCCGCTGTTTAATATACAGTGGTGAAAAGTGCTTGGTAATTAGAGAGAGTGTGTATGTGTGTGTGAGAGAGAGCATGCACCTTTTCAACTTCATAACTTTCTCTGTCATGTCTGCACTATACTAAAAAAAAAATAAAAAAAAGTTCTAAGCCTCCCTTGCGTCCCAAAGACCAAAAATAACTAAAAGGAAAAAAAAAAAATCAGTTTTCTTCTCTCTGGCTTAGAATGTCTGCAGCAGAAATCCTGCATGGTTCCCTCTCTCACCAGGGTGGGTCTGAGCCACAGGTTCTCGATACGCAGGACCTATGGCACTTGCGAGGGGGTAGGTGGGGGATCTCTCAAACCCTGCCTTGAGCTGCCCTGCAGTACTTTGTGGCACTGAGCAGAGGAGGTGGAGCTGTGGGACTAAGGAAGGTTCTGGTGTAGCAGAAAGAAAGGATAGGGAGGAGAGGTGAGATTGTCTCTGTCTTGCTAGCTTTGGGGGGGGGGGTGGATAATTACAAAGATTCAGTGTCTTCCAGAGGTTATATCTCTTCAGAGGATTCCCAGCTGTGGAATGCACTCGGCATCTCTGCTCTGTCACTCCTCATTAGCAAGGCATTACGTTTAGGAAGGAGGGGTCAGTATAGAGTCCCTTACTGCTGTCTCTTCTTATTCTCCTGTATATATGTGTCTCTTTCTCTGAATTTGGACTTGAGAGAATGGGCTGAAACAACCTAGTCTGTTGTCAGATGGATGTAAAAAGGCCTGAATGTATCTCGGATACCTGGTGCCATATTCACACTGCGAGTGACACAGATACCACAAACATTTTCTTACACTGCCGATAAAAGCGTGTTGAAAATGACCTGTCTGACATTGCCAGGAGTGTGCCATGCCTTGCTCCGCGTTCACCGGCATCGCACCTTATTAAACCATCCTGTGCCTTCCTTGACAACAGGCCCTGCTCCTTGAGCTATGCTATCACCACTGGTGTGATTCATGTTTGGATAGATTTGTAAGTTTAGAGGGCAGCTATGGAGCAAGGCACAGGGAGGGATCTGTGAGTGGAGAGATTGTGCTTGAGAGGTTGGGGGAGGAAAGAAATGTAATGACACAGCATGGAGATTAGAAAGTTGAATTTGTACCTCTTGACACAGTAGGGCATGCTAAGGTGGCAGAGGGCTCTCTTCCACACCGTATTTATTTCTGTGCGGTGCCAATATTTTGGGTCATTGGAAATATGCTGGAGACTGTTGGTGTTGGAAAGGCTCATCACCAACCCCAGTAGAGGGGAGGGTGGGTGGCCACAGAAATGTTGTGGATGGTTGATATGATGTATTCCAGGGTTACTCCTCCATTCCATTTCTCGGGGACGGGCTGTGTTTTTTTATGCTAAGCACAACCTCGACCCCCGATCAGAGCAGCGGTCGGCAGGGGTAGGGAGGGAGGTAGAGGGCAACCCCAGGCACCCCTGACCTTGAGCATTTGAGCTCTTCCGCTGCCCCCCCCCCTTGCCACGTCCCGGTCTCCTGTGGCCTCTGGTCTTATTGCAGGTGTCTGTTTTACAGCGGGGGCCGAGAGCTGCATTACTACCCTTTCCGACTGACTCCATATCTGATGAAGGTACGAAACTCGGACAATGCTGAAGGACAACCCTGCTGCCTGCTCATTGCCGAGAAGGTCCACTCGGGCTATGAAGGTGAGGAGGGGGCCTGGGAAGGGGTTGTAAGCATTAATTTCTACTGTGGTTAGAAGACGGATTTTTTTCCTTTGCCTGGCTTTGAGAAGATAGGAACGCTTACGCCTTGTTCTGCTTGCTCTCCACAGCTCCCAGGATCCCTCCGGACAAGCGAATCTTTACCACCCGGCACACACCAGGCTGTGTGTTCCAGGAGGTGGATGAAAGGTGAGTTATGTGGTAGTTTTGAGCTTATATCTTGTTAGCTCTTCTCATGATAAACTCTGTCCTCTCCTTCCCTGGATCAGGCATATCAGCAATTGTAAAGCTATATGCCAGGGGTGTCCAACCTTTTGGCTTCCCTTGGCCACATTGGCCGAAAAAAATGTTTCTGGGGCCGCACAAACACTGCAGCAAGACAGAGGAGGGAGCCGGCAAGATGGTAAACACCCGGGGGCAGCAGAGGAAAACACTGCATCGCCCTCGACTGGGGCCACACAAAATATTTCATGGGGCCGCAGGTTGGACACCCCTGCAATGCCCTTCTAGGCTCGGACTTGTCAGAACAGGGACGATCAGGATATTGTTTAGACATGTCTATGTGGTAATCGCAGGGAAACAAGATTTTATGTATGTGATATGGAAACCACATATTTGTATGTGGTATATAAATGTTTTAAATAAATTTTAAAAAAGAGGTTTCTCACTCCTTGCCAATTCTCTTGTGTTACAGGGCTGTCCCTCTCCTTGGCTATCTACCCCAAGATCTCATTGGGATGCCTGTGCTTCTGTCTGTACACCCTGAGGACCGTCAACTGATGCTGGCTATTCATAAAAAGAGTAAGTTGCAAACTGTTTTTACCTGTTCAGAAAGGAAGAGTATGAAATTTAAGTGCACAGTTGCAGTGATCGGAGTTCTTCAGTGGCTGTGATTATAGCTGCTTCAGCTCTTAGAAAAGGTGCAGTGAGAGCCGAGGGACTGTGGCTTCATATAGCTCAGAGGTCTCAAACTTGTGGCCCACCAGGTACTATTTGGAGGCCCTCGGTATCTTTATCATAATTGCAAAAGTAAAATAAAACAGTTTCTTGATCATATGTTTCTTTAGCTATAAATGACAATATTATTATTAAGACTTAGCCAAAAGGAAAGATTTATACATTATAAAGAGTTTAACCTCATGCAAAATTGTCATTTCTTTAATAAGACATTAACTATTTTTTTTCTGAGGCCCTCCAAGTACCTACAAAACCAAAATGTGGCCCTGCAAAGGGTTTGAGTTGGAGACCACTGGCTTAACTGTAACCATGACATCCTGTTTGCCTTTGGGAAGCAGAGCTGAGATTGTGATGTCATATTGCCTCATTCCACCAATAAGAGCCAGCCTCATCAGTGATGTCACAATGGCTTGATTGTCCTGTTCTCCCCTCTGCCCTCCAACCCAGCCATCAGATTAACTGTTCCCCTTAACTCAGTGGTCTCAAACTCACGGCCCCGCCAGGTCCTATTTTGAGGCTCTCGGTATCTTTATCATAATCGCAAAAGTAAAATAAAACAGTTTCTTGATCATATGTCTCTTTAGCTATAAATGACAATATTATTATTAAGACTTAGCCAAAAGGAAAGATTTATAAACAATAAAGAGTTTTACCTCATGCAAAAATGTCATTTCTTTAATAAGACATTAACTATTTTTCTACAAATCCAAAAATGTAGCCCTGCAAAGGGTTTGAGTTTGAGACCACTGATCTAGCTTGGCTTTTTCTGAGCTGCTTGTCTCTCTGGCCTCACTTTCCTTCTTCCACCTTCTCTCTTTGCAGTCCTGCAGTGTGCTGGGCAGCCATTCGACCATTCCCCAATTCGTTTTTGCGCACGCAATGGAGAATATGTGACGATCGACACCAGCTGGTCCAGCTTTGTCAACCCCTGGAGCCGCAAGGTGGCCTTTATCTTGGGTCGACACAAAGTTCGCACGTGAGTATCATCTCGTTTCGGTGGGCGAAGATTATATGCCAGCCAGAGGGGAATGGCAGGCAGCAAAGGGTTTGGGAGGGGTGCTCCTGATTTCCCAGTGTAAGGAGCTCCCTCTAGTGGAGAGAGATGTCCCGTACTGGATCTGTTGGAGCCATTTTCTCAATTCCTGGCAGAACTGTGCTCTGAGGAGAGGAAGTCTGGCAGGAGTGAGATCTCTTCGTGTCCCTCAGAATACGCGAGTTGAAGTTTTATTTTGTCTTTTTCAGCGGACCTTTGAACGAAGATATCTTCACAGCCCCTAAAGGGGTAGAGATGAAACCTCTGGACCTTGACATCCAGGAACTCTCTGAGCAGATTCACAAGATCCTCATGCAGGTAAGTGGTCCGCATGTGCACTTATGTGTGCTTCCTGTGGGATGAGACTTTGACACGCATCTTTTATTCACACGTGTGTATATCTCTCTTATCTCACACTCCTGATTTATCTCCCTCTTTTCTGTCCCCGTTCAGCCGGTGCACAACTCCACGCCGACAGGCAAGGGTAATGGGGGAAGCCATACCTCCCAAGAGCAGTTTCTCAGCATTGCATCGTCCAGCGACAGCAATGGGATGGTCATGGAGAAAGTGCAGGCCCCCAGACCGGTGAGTGATTTAGGCAAGGGAGAGGCATAGAGACCTTAGACTAATGAGTTGGCCCAGACAAAGAGAGGGGGGGGGGTCTGGGTCATAGACATGAGCAAGGTTGAGGTGCAGGGACCTCTTTATGAAGCATGGCTCCTGAGATAAGCTGGGGTACCTGTGGGGATTTGGGCAGGGGACTGTTACTGCATGAAAGTGCTTTTGTTGGAGTATGGAGGACCTAACATGGTATATGAAGACTACTTCAAGTGGGAAGTCTGGCGAGGTGGGTGGGGGGCCCTGCCTGGACACATGAAGACTTCAGTCTTGCAGGTAGATTTCTCTGTAAGGGGTGGGGGATCTAATATGCTTGCAGGGAAGTCAGTGTGGGTCCTGCTACACTGTGGGAAGATTTCCTTGGAATGTGCATGGAGTTCAGATACCATAGAGGAAACCCCTGTGCAGTGTGCATGAATAGTGAAGCAACTTCCTTTTTTGCTCTTGCCAGATGACCTTCCAGCAGATCTGCAAGGACATTCACATGGTGAAGAACCAGGGCCAACAGATATTCATCGGTTCCAGGGCAAAACCACCGAGGCAGCGTGCAACAGGTAGGTGTCGGGGAGCTACCCCTGCACTGCTAAAGTCCAGCACCCCATCCAAAGTCTCCGGTTCAGGCTGACCCTTTATTGCCTTTTACCCTCCGTCACGCACACCAGATGGCAGCTGATAATTATGGAGTGTGTTCTTAATGCGCTCTAACCTTCTCCATCCTAGCACTGACATCCCTAAGGAGAGTCGGCCATCAGCAAGCAGAGGGCGAGAATGAGCCTAGCATGGGAAAGGCAGCGACTCCTGAGGAGCCTCACAGGAAAGATCTGACCAATGTTTCCTATCAGCAAATTAATTGTCTGGACAGCATTATCCGGTGAGTGATCCTGTGACTGTGTTTGGTGGGGAGGGGGGGTTGAGGAGCCTAAAGTTCTCTTCCTCTTTCCACTCCCCCCTGTGGTTCCCCCTATCCTTCAGCTCCCCCCAGCAGCTGACATTTCTCCTTCCCTCCTTTAGATTTTTTTTTAATCACCTCTTCTACCTTCCTCCCCTCTCATGTCAGTTTCAAGTAATATATGTAACCTCCCCCCCTTCCACATTTAATTATCATGTGGTGGAAATTTTTTTTTTTTTTTTTACTTTTGCTTTTAAATATTTTTATTGACTGTAAACCCTAGATAAATTTTGATGGCCGGTATATCAAAGAAATAATAGACTAGGAAACTTGGATTTCTCATTTGTGAGACTGATGTATTGCTTCCAATCTTGTGTAGGTACCTGGAGAGTTGTAATATTCCAAGCACGGTGAAGCGGAAATGTGCATCCTCCTCTTACACTGCCTCCTCCACCAGCGACGACGATAAGCAGAAGGCAGCGGCAGACATGTATGCTGCCAAGAAAGGTGAGGGCCATAAATCCCACCCGGCAGCACCAGCTGCTCACAGAAATGATTTCATAGCCAGTAGGGTGCAATCTGAGGGTCCCTTTCACTGAAAGATAGGAAGATTGGGGTGTAATAACATGGCTCTGCTCCTCGGAAATTCTAAAGACCAGGACGAGCTTTTTACTCCTTCTGTAAAACAGTAGCCACGTGGGGGGTGGTTGGGAGAGGAAGGGTAGAAATAGAGAACCAAAAAGGAACAGAAACCCCACGTAAAGCCAAACGACAGAAGAACAAATGGGGAGTGGGACAGACAATCTTTATTTGTATCAATAAATTCACAATGGTAATACACATAAATTCACTCCAAAGTGCACATAAAAATGTCCAAATGTATTAAAGTCCTGGTATAAACTGATGTGACCCGACACGGTCCGTGTTTCGGCTTCCGAATGGAGGCCTGCCTCAGGGGTGTAGTATATGAAGTCTGCCCACTAGGTGTCACTCCAGCGCTGGGAAACTACTTAAAACTGGACGCGTCTGCACAGGCTACGGCGCGAATTCCAGTCAGGATACAGGACTCTAGAAAAGCTTGCAGAATGCACAAAATCGGGAAACGGTGAGGTCGACGTGGTCTATCCCACACCCCGCTTGTTCTTCTGTTGGGAGAGGAAGGGGTACCAGCGTCACCCGCCTCCTGCTCCTTCGGCGGGGCCACGTCTATTTTAGAGAACTCGGTAAGGTGTGCATCTTTGATGCCCCCTTGGGCATAGGGGTAGATGCAGGGCTTGGACACGCCGTGTTGAGCGTGGCAGGCTGTGCGAGTCGTTAGGACTATTTAGCGCTGTGCGATTAATTACATGTTCAGAGAGCTGTGTTTTGTTATTCACAAGAGCATCCTGGTAGTGTTCGCTTAAAAGTCTTGGACAAAACATTCACAGTGGCTACGAGGGGGGAGGAAGTGGGAACCAGGAAGAATGTCACCCCGGCCAAGCCCATCGCTGGGTTCCTTCGACCACCCCATGCGTGTCGTGGGGAAAGAAACAGAGGCTGCCCCTGTTGCTTTTCATATTTTTTTTTTTCTTATTTGACTGTCATTTAACGAATGTTCTGTTCTTTGTGGAGAAGTTAAAGGGATCTGGTCTATGTCATTTCATGGTCTCTATAAGTGGTATCAAATATCTGTCTCTGGCGGGAGATGGTGTCGACAACCTCCGTTGACCTGCTGGCTGTTCTTCACTAAAATCAATCTTCATCTCTTTAAACAGATGTCATAGAGGAAGCCCTGAAAAGCTCACACCAGATAAAAGAACCACAGCCACCAGCAGTGGTGGGGGCCCAAATGACACCCATGGCTCTTCCCAGTAAAGCAGAGAGTGTGGTGTCTGTCACTAGTCAGTGTAGCTTCAGCAGTACCATTGTCCACGTGGGAGACAAGAAGCCTCCAGAATCAGGTATTTTAGCGTCTGTTTACGTTATAGACGGTGGAGGTGAAGATAGGGTTACCATATTTAAGGACGGGAAAACCTGGACGCAGGGCCCTGCCCTGTTCCAGACCCACCCCCCCAAAAAGCCTTGTCTCTCTTTTGACGACCTCCAGGCCGCGTCCGGAGGGCCTTCAGCGTGCTTGTTGAAGGCCCTTTAGACGCGGCTGGTACTCGGGGCTTTCAAAAACCTGGACAAACTGCCAGGTTTGGAACGTACCGTCTGGGAGCCCTGACAGTTCTCTAAAAAGAGGCCATGTCAGGGTTTTCCCAGACAGCTGGTAACACTAGGTGAAGAGAGCTCTCTTTATGTTCAGGGGAGGGAGCAGCTCTGTTGCAACTCCCTGACAGCCTCTTGGACAGAAAAAATTGTCCTCAGTACTCAGAGAGTTGAAAGAGAGCCTTCTCTTAATGGCACGGGGGCAAAATCTTCCCCGTGGGAACTCATTTTCCCTTCCCATCCCGGCGAGTTCTTTTCCCGTCCCTGCCCCATTCCTGCAAGCTCCGTCCTCATCTGCACAAGCCTCAAACACTTTAAAATCATAAGTGCCCGAGGCTGGTGCGGTCAAGACTGAGCTTACAGGAATGGGACAGCAACAAAACTCACGGGGAAAAATTTGTCCCCCTGTCATTCTCTAATGGTGGTGATGGCAGCAGCATGTGGTGGCGGCAGCATGGTGGTGGTGGTGGCAGCAGCATGTGATGGCGGCAGCATGGTGGTGGTGGTGGCGGTGGCGGTGGCAGCATGTGATGCCCCTGCAGGGCCCCCCCCCTCAGAGTTCACCCATTTGTAGCCTGGTGTGTGATCTGCTTGATCTTAAAGAAATCTCTCCAAGGACCCCAGCAGGCAGTGGCTAAGACACACTGGAATCAGCCAGCGGAACTTGGGTGTAGGCCAGTGTCTCGCAAACTTTTCCAAGCCGCAGCCCACTAAACTCGGGGCCGCGGCTGGAGGGTCTCCGCACGTGCCCAGACGTTGACACATTGACGTGTGTGTGATGTCATCATGTAGAAGCCCTCCAGACGAGGCCCTGATCTTGTTAACCCCTAAAATGACTACACCGGTGGGGAAGGCCGGAGAGCGGGAAAGACGCTGGCGAGGAGGAGAGGCGCCAGTGCCGGCTGACTTGCCTACGCTTTGTGCCTCTCGCGGCAAACAATCTGCGATAACACTGGTGTGGGCTAAAGCAATGGGTGGTTTGGCTGTAGGATGAGGGTTTGCAGAATAGGTTGAAGGGGTGAGATACAGGGTAGAGGCTGAGCAGGTTAAATAGTTTGAAGTGAGATGCACTGCTGGGGTGATGGTGGGAAGAGATGGGAGGGGATGAGAAGTGAAGCTTGGGGGTGGGGTGGGGGTTGAAGAGTGAGGAGTAGAAGATTGGGATGAGGCATAGGGCAGAGGAATGAGACTGGTTGGCTCAGGAATTAGGCCACAGCCAGAGCTGATTCATAGGCATAATATTTCAAGATCCCCCTCCCCCCCACCAAAGAAAAACCAGATGACGCTAGGAAACTGCTTTGGATTATGAAACATATGCATAAAGCCTATATATTTTCATTATACAGTGGTACCTTGGATTACGAGCATAATCCGTTCCAGGTGCATGCTCGTAATCCAAAATGCTCGTATATCAAAGCAAGTTTCCCCATAGGAAGTAAGGGAAACTTGCTTTGATATGTTCTCACCCCCCCCCCCCCGAGGCCAGCAGCGCTGCTCCCCCCCCCCATGAGAACCGGCACCCTCCCCCCTGCGATCCGGCACCCCCCCCCCCGCCACCACCGGCACCCCCCGCCGCGACCTTAGATCCCCCAACCCACCCGAACCCTCTTCTTACTTCCAGTGTAGCCTCTGCATCGGCATCGGCACCGGCACCAGCATGTCCTGTGCGTTGGTTCCGGTGCCCGAAAATCTGTTTCCTGTGCCGGGCCTTCTACTTCTAACCCTCTGTTGTAGTTCCTTCCTATTTCTCCTACTGTAAACCGCGTCGAGCTCTACGAACGTGGAGATGATGCGGTATACAAACCTAAGGATTAGATTAGATTAGATTATATCTTATTTTAGCTTTCATTGGACTCTTTTACATTTCACTTATATAAATTTTGATATTGTTGCCCTTTGATAACTGTCCTTAGGAAGGAGGTGTTGACCTCTGAAAGCTAGTCACTACTACTAAATAGACAGAGTCTGCTCAAAAGAGCTTAGAGTCTTAATTTGGACAGACGGGACGTAAAGGATTTGGGGAGTTTCTTGCAGAGAGAATGACAGGATGGAGATAGGTGCCTTATGGCATAGAGCCTGACGTAATGGCTCAGGCAGTCTGTTCCAGGCATACGGCGCGGCAGCAAGATGAAAGGGACAGAGTCTGGAGTTGGCAGTGGAGGAGAAGGGTACTGAGAGGAGGGACTTGCCCAGTGAACGGAGTTCGTGGCAGGGAGAGCATAGGGGGAGATAAGTGAGGGGAGATATTGAGGAGCTGCAGAGTGAATGCACTTGTAAGTCAATAAGAGGAATATTCAGAAATGAGTGGGGAGCCAATGAAGTGACTTGAGCAATATGGCGGCTTTCACAGAATATTATTAACTAGTATTTTAGCCCGTTACATTAACGGGTGCTAGAAGTCTGGCCGGCTCCCTTAATCCCTTGCCCGCCCCCCTCCTTCCCTTCCCGCGGTCCCGACAAACCTGCCGACTCTAGCAGCGTCTGCGGCACTCTGAACACGCTGCTTCGTGGACTTCTACTGTCCTGATTTACTCTGGCACATCTCTGATGACATCATCAGAGATGCGGCAGAGCAAATCAGGGCAGTAGAAGACCCCGAAGCAGCGTGTGTAGAGTGCTGCAGACAGGTTCGGAGTTTGGACCGCGGGTAGGGAAGGGGGGGGGGGGGCGGTCAGACGTCGGGAATGGGAGACCTAAAAAAACTTACTGTTTTTTGGGGTTTTTTTGCCGCGAGAGAGCAGGGAGTCCAGCGCTGGCGGTCAGTGTAGTTAGGTGCTGGAAGGCTGGGGACCCGCGTATGCGCACTCCTGCCGCCACAGACCTACACCTCACGGATCAGGGAAAACGGAACACGCAGGTAGGAGTGCGCATGCACGGCTAGGGTTTTCTTATATTTATTGTTAATCCATTAAAAAAAAGCATCACCTTGTTTCCCTTTTTTTATTCTTGTTGCTTGTGTGTTATTTTTTATTTATTAACCTTTTATCTCCTGGAAACTTTTTTTTTTTTTTTAACAGAAATTGTCCCATGGAGATAGAATAAGCTTGCTTTGCTGCTGCTTTTCTAGGGTCTTGTCGGTCTCTGAGCTCCCCATCCCTCACACCTGTCATGCTTCGTATTCTCTCCGCAGATATTGTGATGATGGAAGAGATGCCCAGCGCCCCTGCGCCCGCTGCGCCCAGTGTGATGCAGGACAAGGATCAAGACAGGGATCAATACCGCAAAGTTGGCCTCACCAAGGAAGTGCTGTCCATCCATACCCAGAAAGAGGAACAGGCCTTCCTCACCCGATTTGGAGATCTCAGCCAAGTGCGCATCTTTGACCCCCCCTCGTTGTTTTACCGGCAGGAACCGCACTACACAGGGCAGCACATGGGTAGAGGTGAGTGCACTACAGATGGAAGGCAGGACCCAGGCACATTGTATGGCAAACGGAAGGGTATTTGACAGGTCAGTAGAGACGCGGTGCTGGATATATTACATCCCCTCTTTATTTTTCTTTTCTTCAGGACAGAGAAGCTCCCAGCCTAGTATCGGCCGGGGTGCCAAGGGAAATGGCCAACGCGGCAGGTCAAAAGCCAAACGCCTGAAGCAGCAGAAGTCGGCCGAGGGCCCTGAGCCTGCATCAAATGGCAGCTCCCAGCCACACCCTCAGGGTCTGCCCGGTTCTAGCCCTGGCAACCTCCCTTCCATGCATTTCCCCACCATCGTACCTGCCTACCCCATGCCTGTTTTCCCTCCACGCGGTGCCATGCCCTCAGCCTCGGAGCCTGGTTCCCAAGATGTTTGTTACCCCATACTGCCCTCACAGTACCCGTCTCCTCTAGTTACACCCATGGTTGCCCTGGTTCTACCCAACTACATGTTCCCTCAGATGGGCAGTCCCATGCCCCCGCCTTTCTATCCTAGTCAGAACTCCTTCGGGGGCAACCCCATGTATCCATTCCCCCCACCACCAGCCGCCCAGCCTCCAAGCACCACTGCCGCAGCAACCCTGGGGCCAGAGGCTATGAACCCTATATCCCGCTCCACCACTCCCCACTCCATGAGTCAGCCAGATAGGGCCGAGTCGCCATTCTTCGAGTCGCGTTGCAGTTCCCCTCTCCAGCTGGATCTGCTACAGATGGAAGAGCCCCCTAAATCCTTAGTGCACCAGGAAGGAGGTAGACCAGCCAGCAATGCAGAATGGAACGCCAGCACCATAGCAGCCTGTGCGGGAAACGACGTTGCCCAGAAGGAAGCCTGCCTGGTAAGAGCCATTCTTCTTGATTGCGAACTTCTTCACTAGGACACGAATTCCTTTCACTTCCCTGCCCTGGTGGGAGAACGAGGTTCTGTTTGTAGAACTAGTCTGGATTTTACTCTAAGCTGAGCTTGAATGCTGACAATCCATGTGGGAGCTGAGATTGGCCTTTTGAAAATATGAGCAATATAAGTTAGAAATGGTTTGAGAGTTTGATACGATTACTCCATAGTGCAAATATGGAATACAGTTTTGAGTTGGGCATGGAAGGTTTTTGCATATGTTATTGGAACTCTAGAGTGATTTTAGAGGTTTTTTTTTTTTTTGAATGACCTATGATTAAGAACTTTGACTTTTGAACAGCAATTGCTACAGGTACAAGCATTTTCCACTGAGGTCTTTTCCTTCATGCCTTTATTATCTAAAGAGATATAAAGCTGGTTAATGTTATACTTTATTAATGAGAATTTGAGAATCTTTAGTGCACCAGATTGAGTGGATTTTTTCCTGGTGGCAATTTTCTGCATAGTCCACTCAATTTCGTGGCACACTTGTTGGACTCGATTATTTGTCATGATATCAGAAATAGCCCACCTTGTCATACAGAGGGTGAAGCACAGAATATTTCCCATTGCTTGGTGCATATTTTTGGCTCCTGCAGTGAATTTAAAATTGAATATATTATAATTTTTTTCATTGCAAACAGAGCTGGAAAGGGATAGAGGGTGCTAAATTACCCCTCTGCCTAGTTTGCTGATAGGCCTTGAAGGATGGGTTTATTTGTATTGTCCGTTACTGATCTCCTTTTGGCCATTTTTCTCGTTGCAGGGGGAGGTCCATGAGTCATCCAATAACGATGCTCTGTCCAGCTCCAGCGACCTTCTCGACCTGTTGTTGCAGGAGGACTCCCAGTCTGGCACAGGCTCAGCCGCCTCGGGGAGTGGTTCGGCTGCTTCAGGCTCTATGGCGTCTGGCTCAAACGGCAATGGTAGTACCTCTGCCAGCGGCACAAGTAAGCTAATCCTCTTAAAATTCTCTGGACTTGGTAGAAGCAGGTCAGAAGTGTCTTTCTGGTTAGGCAGATCTGATCTCTACCTTGGAGCTGCTCTGGATTATTGCATTTCAAGCCTCTCTTGTAGGTACACCTAGCTAGTCAGGTTTTCGGATTACCACGATGAATAGACATGAGAAAATGTCCATATTTTGGGAGATCCATGGTATGCAAATTTACATTCATTTTGGTAACCCTGAAAAGGCAACTGGCTTCATGCCTGCAGGAGAGGATTGAGAAACGCTGGCTCTCAACCCACTCACTCAGGTTATCCACAGTGAATCTGCATGAAATAATGCATACCAAAGAGGCAGGGCATGCAGATCTATTTCATACATATTCATTGTGGAGATCCTGAAAACCTGGCTGTGCCCCGAGATTGGGGTTGCAGTGACATGCTGAGGTCCTTTCCACGTCTTTTTTTGTGAGATTGCGGACACAGTCAGGGCTATAAAAAGGTTTGGTTTTCACAGCGCGTATTCTAGAAAAGAAAGCAGGTACTCGCTTTCCTTTATAGTACACTAGCGTAATTGGATATATACAAAAGATACCTGAATAGAACTCTTGCCTTCCAAGCTGGTCATCTAAACGATTGGCTGGGCAATATCATCTCGCACTCCTCGCCTACCTAAACTTTAGAAAATTATTAAAAAACTAACCTATTTAACCGATTTGTAACCTAAGACCTCCTGCCTGACCCTTACCTCCCAAGATCTCTTATGCCTTACCCGTTTTCCTGCCCACCTTCTCATGTCCCTTTTATTGTACCGGTCTCCTGCTTCCTACATTTTTCATCTGTATTCACTGATTGTACCTCTTCGCTGACTGTCCAGCCCTTCTTTGTTGTAAACCGCCCTTGAACTAATACGGCTTTGGCGGTATATAAGAAATAAAATTATTATTATTATTATATATATATTAGGCATGAGCACTTAACTTCATCCTATGACCTAGGGCTGATATTTAAGAGGTGATAGGTTCAGGAGTAAGCTAAGAATATACTTTTTTACAGAAAGGGTGGTAGATATGTGGAATAGTCTCCAGATCAGGGGTAGGGAACACATCTTTGTCTTCACCAGCTCTATCTGGAGCAGGGGTAGGGAACTCCGGTCCTCGAGAGCCGTATTCCAGTCGGGTTTTCAGGATTTCCCTAATGAATATGCATTGAAAGCAGTGCATGCAAATTGATCTCATGCATATTCATTGGGGAAATCCTGAAAACCCGACTGGAATACGGCTCTCGAGGACCGGAGTTCCCTACCCCTGCTCCAGATAGAGCTGGTGAAGACAAAGATGTGTCTGGATTCAAAAAAGCGTGGGACAGGCACGTGGGATCTCTTAGGGCAGGGGTGTCCAATGTCGGTCCTCGAGGGCCGCAATCCAGTCGGGTTTTCAGGATTTCCCCAATGAATATGCATTGAAAGCAGTGCATGCAAATAGATCTCATGCATATTCATTGGGGAAATCCTGAAAACCCAACTGGACTGCGGCCCTCGAGGACCGACATTGGACACCCCTGTCTTAGGGAGAGGAAGAGATAGTAGATGGGCCATTTGGCCTTTAGGAAACACAGAAAATGATGGCAGATAGAGATGCTGTAAACCAGGGCTGCCCAAGTCCGGTCCTCGAGATCGACTGGCAGGCCAGGTTTTCAGGATATCTGCAATGAATTTGCATGAGAGAAATTTGCATCCCATGAAGGCAGTGCAGGCACATCTTTCACATTGCGGATATCCAAAAAACCTGGCCTGCTATAGAGCTCGAGGACTGGACTTGGGCAGCCCTGCTGTAAACACACACACACCTAGATCAGTGGTTCCCAACCCTGTCCTGGAGGACCACCAGAGCAGTCGGGTTTTTAGGAAAGCCCTAATGAATATGCATGGAGCAGATCTCTTTCATGCATATTCATTAGGGCTATCCTGAAAACCCGACTGGCCTGGTGGTCCTCCAGGACAGGATTGGGAACCACTGACCTAGATTGTTAAAAATGCATATAAATGTAGTGTTGTAGAATTAATGCACAGAACTGTGTGCACTGCTCAGACGACTCCTAGGTGCACCCCCCACCTTCAATGAAAATGCAAGATATCAATTGACATGCAAATGTGCAGAGTCTGGTTATTTACATGTTATCCTGGCACTTAATATTTTTCTAGAACAGTGGTTCCCAACCCTGTCCTGGAGGACCACCAGGCCAATTGGGTTTTCAGGCTAGCCCTAATGAATATGCATGAGAGAGATTTGCATATAATGGAAGTGACAGCCATGCAAATCTGCTCCATGCATATTCATTAGGGCTAGCCTGAAAACCCGATTGGCCTGGTGGTCCTCCAGGACAGGGTTGGGAACCACTATTCTAGAATATAGATTCTGAATAGAAAATGACACGGGGGACAAATTTTTCCCTTCCCTTCCCGTTCTTTTTCTGTCCCTGCTCCATCCTCATCTGCACAAGCCTCAAAGTGTTCGAGGCATGTGCGGTTAACCCTTTCAGGACCAAGGGACATATTTGTCCCATAACTTTAAAATCCTATAAATTTTGATTGGGATAGTCTACAGTTCTAAATTTGATATGTACGGATTCCATATGATACTGCCTTTATGTAAACAAACTGGTTCAGACATTCATTCATTAGCGTCGTTGCCAGATTGACGAGAAGATTCACTTGCCACACTGTCCATAAGCCAGAAGTGTGATTTTTTAAATAAAAATAATGATATTTCACAAAAAAAAATCAATTTTTTGGTATCTGCAAGCCCTTTTTACCATAAAAATGTCGTCAAAACCACAAAAATTGGCCTACGATCCTTATGGTCCTGAAAGGGTTAAGGCAGAGCTTACAGGGACAGCGACAAAACTCACGGGGACGGGAAAAAATTTGTCTCCGTGACCCTCGACCACCAGAGGGCATCCGCTGAAGATCAGGGGAGGGAAGTTTCATGGCGACTCCAGGAAGTACTTCTTCACCGAAAGAGTAGTGGATCATTGGAACAGACTCCCACTCCAGGTGATAAAGGCCAGCAGCGTGACGGATTTTAAGAGAAAATGGGATACTCACGTGGGATCTTTAAGGGAGTAAATTCAGGGGAGGGGATACTTGGAATGGGCAGACTTGGTGGGCTATAGCCCTTTTCTGCTGCTTTTTTCTATGTTTCTATGCTGTAATTCTGAGCTCAAAGCCTGTAGTGACCAATTTCCAAGCGCAGGGGAGGGTTTGAGGGATCATGCACTCTCAGCCTGCTTCATGTCTCGCTCTCTTTGCCCGTCTTCCAGGGAGCAGTCAGAGTAGCAACACCAGCAAGTATTTTGGAAGCATCGATTCATCGGAGAACGACCACAACGGCAAGAAGAGGGTAGAGCAGAAGGACAACGAACACTTCATTAAATATGTCATGCAAGATCCCATCTGGTTGCTGATGGCCAACACTGATAACAAAGTTATGATGACCTATCAGATCCCAACTAGGTAAGGAGGGGAAGAGCTAGTTCTTGTTGGGGTGCTGGCATTTCTCCTAGTGAAATTCACCTTTCTGCGCAGCTCGGCTTTATTGACAAGAAGTTGAACGATATGCAGATTACTCATTGTCCCGCCTCTTGTTCTTTTCTTTCCAATTGGCTGCAGGGACATAGAGAAGGTGCTGCAGGAGGACAAGATCAAACTCAAACAGATGCAGAGGCAGCAGCCCCGATTCACGGAGAAGCAGAAGCGGGAACTGGCAGAGGTGCATCCGTGGGTCAGGAAGGGGATTCTTCCCAAAGCCATTGATGTCAAGGTGAGCAAATATCCGTAAGGACTCCCAAACTCTCTATCCTGGGGTTTCCTTGCTTCTACCCAAGATCCTATCTATAGAGGTCCCCGATCCTGTCCTGGGGGACCACCTGCCAGTTGGGTTTTCAGGATATCCGTAATGAATATGCAGAAGAGATTGGCATACCTGTCTCTTCCATTTTATGCAAATCTCTCTCATGCATATTCATTAGGGATATCCTGAAAACCCAACAGGGTTGGGAACCACTGCCCTAATGTCTTAATTTTCTTGCCTGTTGACTACCTAAAAATGTTACCTCAAACTGCTTCTGTTTGTACCTAGATCCCAGTTACTAGAATAAAGTGTTTTTCATAAGAGCTTGTGTTGGCATGAGCACTGTCAAACTTTTTGCCATCTCCTTTCTTTAGGCTTGTAAGGGATGCAAGGCTGGCATGGTGTCCACCTGTGCAGCCCCACCTTATGACGTGGACATCCACGCGATGGATCTGACAGTGATGCTCGAATCCATTGAGGAAGTTGCAGACACCAGCCTCTCTTCCGTACCCGGAGATACAGTCAGCATGGAGGAGGGAGACGCCGGAGCATGTCCCATGGCAGCAGAAGCCCTAACCCCAGGAGGCTATTTCGGTGTCTCTCCCCCACTAACGGAGGTTACGATGGAGGAGGAGAGTAATAGCGAGAGAAAGGCCCGAGGTGAGAGCAGTATGCAGAAGCCAAGATAAAGAACTGAGAGAGGGATCTGGGAAGACATTGGCGAGAGATTCTCCACCAGCACCAGGCTGCTCTCCAAGGACAGAGAGTTGATGACACGCTGCTCTGGGGCCTAGCATCGACTTTGGCCCATACACCATGGAACTGCTGTTGTGATGCAAGAAGGGGGTGTGGCCACACTGACTTTGGGGATGCAGCTCCATTCTGTACAGTAAATTACTTATTTGCTGGAAGGAGGAGCTAAGAGACAGAGTCCTAGAGGGCAGCCTTCACCAGGGGCCTCTGCTCACAGGGCAGAGATGGGCATGTACCTTGTTGATAGGGGAAGCGCTGTACTGTATTGCAGCCAGACCATGAGCCCAGAGTGGCAGGAGCCCCTTGCAAAGAGCTCTGCACCAGAAGCGTCCGAGAGGAGCCAGCTACTATGTTTTCATAGTATTGAAGAATATTTTTTGCTCCCCATTTTTGATACTGTAAAGCTTATTTATTAAAAAAAAAAAACACCACAAAACGGACAGGAGCTAGAAGAGCATCAGGTACGATCCCAGTAAATCTACCAGCAGGGTTTAAGTATATTTTCCCTCCAAGTACATGGCCAGGGCAGCCACTGTGCATTCATGCTGGTGATAACACCTTCACCCCTGTGCTAGGATTAGGAGAGGAAATGGACCTTTTTTTTGTAAAGTTATTTTTTATATATATAAAGCAGACAAAAATATATTTAAAAAAAGACCTATAATGTTTTAAAATTTTGTACTGTTGCTTGCCAGGCAGAGCCTATAGGCAGGTAAGGAGGAGGGGAGGGGTCCCAGCTGCTACCAGACGGAGTGTGTTTCCCTCTCTGGTCTGCCTGTACGAGATACTCAATGCTGTCAACAACCCATTTATAATGTGGTAGCTTTTTTTTTATGGTGATGAACAGAAATAAACTTCTGTTTTCTGTAATGCCTGTGTCAGTGTGGTTGATAGGTTTCCTACAAAGAGACTAAAGCAGTTCAGCTTCCCAACAAGGCCTGGCAAAGTCATGGGTGGGGGGGGGCTTACTCAAGCAACCCCAGATGACCATAGAATGTAATGGTATTGAGTAGAGAATGACACGGGGACAAGTTTTTCCCCATTCCTGCAAGCCTCAAAACACTTTAAAATCGTAAGTGTTCGAGGCTTGTGTGGTTAAGGCAGAGCTTGCAGGAATGGGGAGGGGGGAAAAAAAATCTGTCCATGTGTCATGCTCTCGTGCTGAGGTTTCTTCAAGCAGGAGAGAAGAAAACCAGGACAATGTCAAATAAAACAGATTTAATGTCATTTCAAAAGTAAAGAAAAAGCTCAATAGTTAATGTACATGAAGAGAGAGAGATGAAAAAATAACCTGGGCCTGGAGCGTACAAGGCTTTTATTACAAGCCCTGGAAGAAGGCCATTTTCAGGTTGTATTAGTTAAGTAGTATGTGGTTTAAAACAAAAGGATGCGGGGAGGAAAAGAGAAATGCAATATATACCCAACTCAGAGAGAGGGTGAGCGAGGAAGATGTCTCCACTCTCTTCGTGCTCCATGTGGTTCCTCTGGAATCTTCCATGAAGGAGCCTTCAAAAGCAGAAGAAGAAGAAAAAAATTAAGTAGACAAGAAAGCCTTGAAATGAGGTGAACCTGCTGCTCCAAGGGCTTTGGTAACTGTTCACCTTAAACAACTATCAACAATACTTTACACTGTGTCTTGATGTATAAGAAATATATATGCTCAGAGGCCTGGAGACCACATGGGGATTCTGCCCCAAATATAGCCTCACCACCCAATCATCACATATACATATCTTTGTTTGTTGTGTCAAAAGTTTTAGTCTGGTGAATATCCGCAATCTTCAGTGAGCAAAACGTGAGGGTCCCGACGTGACCACGTTTCGATTCCTGCTTCAGGGAACGCAAATCCACCTTCAAATGTCAGCTTTGAAACAATGTCGTTGGGTGGGTTATCAAAATCTTAACGGCTGAATTTCTCAAAATGCTTCAAATTCAGCGGTTAAGACTTTTGCAACTAACGACCTTGTTTCAAAGCCGACAATCAAGGCTTTGTTACGGTTTGGCTCTTATCTTGGCGAACTATAGATGGTGGATTCTGAAATGTGTGTTTGCCTTGTCAACTATCAAGCCACGTTTTGAGTTAATTTGCAGCCAAAAACAAGCACATCCATCACATTGATCAGCAATTCTATCTACTTTACTTTTACCGTTCTTACAATTTACTCATACATATTTAAAGTTCTTTAAGCTAACTCTGAAAATGTAATTTTTGTTTGGGTTTGCAATTTTATAATTTCAATTATAATCCTATATAATAAAAGCCTAAGCGCACATGCGCACTTAGGATTTCGTGTTCCCTGCCGCTGTGGTGTGTGATCCGTGGCCGCCAACCCGGTGGCAGGGAACATTCTGGTCACTCACCAAGGAAGCCAGGCAAGCTCTCTCCCTGCCCGCGTCCTCGGCAGGGAACACACCTCCCACCCTCACTCGCCGCTGCTGCTGATCCTCCTCTTCAGAGCAGCCTGCGATGGTGGCCGGCTTTTGCGAACCTTGCAGGCCGCTCTCCAACCTCGGTAGCATGTTTCCTCTGACGCACGAGTTGGAGAGTGGCCTGCGAGGTTCGCTAAAGCCGGCCACCATCACAGGCTGCTCTTTAGAAGAGGATCAGCCACCACGATCGCCAAAAAGTAGAGAGTCCTGCATTTGTGGCAGCAAGGGGACCTGGAGGGGAAGGGAAATACCGCTACTGCTTCTGCAAAGGAAAGTGGGGGGGGGGAGAGACAGAAAGAAATACAGACAGACAAAGGAGGCCAGGGAGAGAGACAGACAGGGTACCAGAAAGACAGACAGACAAAGGGTGCCAGGGAGAGAGAGAGAAAAATAGCAGGAGGGAGAGAGACAGAAAGAAAGGAAGAAAGAGACAGGAGCAGGGAGAGAGACATAAATAAAGAAAGACAGACAGGCATATATTCTAGCACCCGTTAATGTAACGGGCTTAAACACTAGTATGCCACAATAAAACATTTGCTCCGTTTAGTCTGCTGGAGCTAAAAAAAATGGTTTGAGAGATACTGAGGTACAAGATTCTGAAGAGCGAGCCCAGGAAGGCCTCGACAACGAGGGAGACACAACCCAACACAACAAAGAAGTCGTGAGGATGAGATGTCAGTAATTCAGCCAGAGGTGTACAGTTCAAAGTTCGACACTGATAGTATCTTGACAAAGGCACAGATGCCGAAACACTAAGTGGGGAGTGAGATAAAAGATTGTCTCAAGGTTGACCCCTGTTCTGTTTCTATAAATTAAAAAAAAAATACAGAACACATGAATAAAAACACATATATAAAAAGTCCTATGAATGTGATCTAATGTGGAAAGGATCCAATTGATGGCCCATTGTCTGTCCCACTTGTTCTCTCTCTGTTCCTTTTATCTTCTTCTATATTTGTCAAGATACTCACGTGTCCACTGCAAGACTTGGGTAATGCAGAGTTTGCTGGGAGAAGGCCACGCTGCGGCTAGCTTCTTCAGGATGGCCTCAGGGAGGGTGCGTTACTGAGCACTCAGTTACAGGAAGCAAACTGCAACCCCCAAATCAGAAAAGAGCAAGGAGTAAGGCTATTGCAATATTTACACCATCACCCCTTCCCTCCCCAGTGACCTACCCTAGTGCAGACGTTCTGATCCTGTGGCTGCTCAGGCGACACAAAACCCTGTAATCCACTTCCTGGAGCTCCAAACACATCAGCGATACTGGGGCTGGGATGCGAGTGCGGTACTCATGGCGTCCACGTCCGAATGTTCTCATCTGCAGAGAGTCTGCAGAAACGCACATCATGATCAGTATACTGTATACACAGCTCCTGTTTTTAAATCCTGTTTCCATGTGGGGGAGGGGAGGGCACCTATGATCAATGAGGCAGGCGCTACCATTAAATTTTGGCGGCCAAATTTCACACCATTCTTTAAGCTTCGCCAGGTCTTTCTTCACGGTGTGAACAACACGATGAAAGACCTGGCGAAGCTTGAAGAATGGTCTGAAATTTGGGCAGCTAGAATTGAATGCTAAGAAATGCAAGGTCAAGCATTTGGGCTGCAAAAACCCCAGGGAACGGTACAGTTTAGGGGGTGAAGAGCTTATGGGCACGACGGAAGAACGGGACTCGGGTGTGATTGGCCACCTAAAGATACACATACATACAAACAGGTTGAAAAGGTGACGGCGAAAGCGAGGGTGCAGGTTGCATAGGGAGAGGTTTGGCTAGTAGGAAAAAGAAGGTATTGATGCCCCTGTATAAGACTTTGAGACCTCATTTTGAATACTGTGTACAATTCTGGAGGCCGCACCTTCAAAAAGATATAAAAAGGATGGCGTGGGTCCAGAGGAAGGCTACTACAATGGTGCGTGGTCTTCGTCATGAGGCATATGGGGACAGACTTAAAGATCTCAATCTGTATACTTTGGAGGAAGAGGAGATATGATAGAGACGTTTAAATACCTACGTAATGTAAATGCGCATGAGTCGAGTCTCTTTCATTTGAAAAGAAACTCTGCAATGAGAGGGCATAGGATGAAGTTAAAAGGTGAAAGGCTCAGAAGTAATCTAAGGAAATGCTTTTGTGCAGAAAGGGTGGTAGATACAAAACTACTTTGGCTTGGCCCTATTTCAGACCATTTACCCTCCTCCATTCCACTACCTTCTGGCCCCACTCTCCAGCTTGAGTTTTCAAGCAAAGTCCTAGGCTTCGTCTTAGACTCCTCCCTCTCCTTCAGTGATCACCTCAACTCCCTGGCAAAAAAAATGCTTCTTTAGCCTCCATATGTTGAGGAAAGTAAGATCCTGCTTTCACCATTCTCATTTCGCCATCCTCGTTCAATCCACCATCCTCTCCAGACTGGACTACTGCAACTCCATCTATATATGCCTAACTAAGAAAAACCTCCACAGACTTCAACTAATTCAGAACGCCGCGGCCAAGCTTATTTTCGCAAAAGGCAAGTTTGATCACGTCTCCCCTCTCCTCTCCAAGCTTCACTGGCTCCCAGTATACTCCAGAGTCCTCTATAAATGTGCCTGCTTAGCCTTCAAGATTCTACACGGCATCCTACCCCCCGTTATCCCACTCCTTTGGAATTCCTCTAACCCACTCTCCTCTAGATCCTCCCAAAAACTGAAACTATCTTTCCCATCTACAAAAGGTATATCCCGCGCAGGAAAACTTGGAACATCCCTCCCTTTTAGAACCACAGAACTCTGGAACAACCTCTCATCCCCGCTCAGAAATGTTAGCTCCTTCCAATCCTTCCGTAAACACCTGAAAACTTGGCTCTTTTCAAAAATCTAATCACCCCCGTTCTCTAGTACCCTGTTCCCTCCCTATCTTCTTTTTCCCTCTCCTATATCCATCCTTGTAGTTCCTCTCCTCTCAACCTCTGTAAACCGTGCCGAGCTCTGCGCTTGCGGAGATGATGCGGTATACAAACCTAAGGTTTAGTTTAGTTTAGTTTAGATACGTGGAACGGTCTCCCAGAAGAGGTGGTGGAGACAGAGACTGAGTCTGAATTCAAAAGGGCCTGGGATCGGCACGTGGGCTCTCTCGGAGAGAGAAAGAGATAATGGTTACTGCAGATGGCAGCTCTATGACCTCACAATGCAGGTGTAAAGAGCCTTAGCCTATAGGAAGAGGAGATGCAAATGTTAAGAGCCTTGGCCAATAGGGAGAGGAGGAGATAGTGGATGCGGATGAGAGACTGGATGGGCCATTTGACCTATATCTGCCATCATGTTTCTATGTTTCCCCAGTCTCTCTTACCTGCAAGGGAAGCCTCTCCTTCCTGCCGATGGGGCCTGAAAGACAGCAGGACAGGCCGGCAGACGAGGGGACTGAGGCACAGTTTCCTCAGGTATTGTACCAACAAGTCTTCATCTGGCGCCTCGGTGTACTGCAGATCAAAAGAGGGAGGGGCGGCGGGTCAGTGCCGGCACCAGCTTTATGTTCAAACAATTTTATTTTCAATAGCAAAAACAGTCAATACACAATGTGCAACACAGAACAAATCGCAAGAACAACTGTCTATATAAAAAAAACCAATGCCAAAGAACACCCCCTCACCGCCCTCCCCACCCAAACAAAGTACCAACTTAAGTAAGGGCACTGGGTCAGTACCAGCAGTGAGGGAGAAGCAAGAGAGTGGTATCGGTACCATCGTGAGAAAACACTGGAGCAGAGGGGTCCCTGCCACTGCTAAACAAGAAGGAAGGGGAGGGAGGAGGTCATGCCAGGAATGAGGGAGGAAAGAAGCAGTAGATTCTCTACCAGTGATCGAAGAAGAGGAGCAACAGTGGTGTTTCTGTGCACTGTACATCTTATATTCTTTTGGGGTCCCAAAAAATGCACTAGGTCTTATTTTCGGGGAAACTGCCCAATCCCAAACCCACAGCGTCTTTCTATCCCTCCTGCGACGCAGCCGAACCCTCACCGAACCTTCCATCTCTCCCTTCCCACGCCGACCGCGAAACTTAAACATATCATTGCCTAGTTCCAAAAGGCAGAGTCGGCGGCAGCAATCTAAACGGGCTGCTTCGGGCCTTCTCACGTCGGGACGTTCCACTGCGGCATTTAGGAAGATCCCGGTACCAGCAGTGGACTTTTATTT
This sequence comes from Geotrypetes seraphini, assembly GCF_902459505.1. Lineage (NCBI taxonomy): Eukaryota > Metazoa > Chordata > Amphibia > Gymnophiona > Dermophiidae > Geotrypetes > Geotrypetes seraphini. The sequence continues at coordinate 23,074,109 of NC_047099.1, read as the reverse complement.
TGCTTTCCAGCACCCCAAAAATAAGCGCTTCAACTAGGGCTTATTTCCAGAGTAGGTCTTATTTTCGGGGAAACACGGTAGTAACGCTTTAGAAGCGATAAACCCTAGTAGACGGAGTATGTGAAGAGGGGGAGGGGGGGATCAACGGAGAGAAGGGACTGACCTTGTGCTCCATGCTCCAGCCACGGTGATGGATAGACACATGCCCCTTCGTCAGCACCTCCTCCTGCACCCCCTCCCATTCCGAAGGGCGCAGGTGCAGCAGGGCGGAGACCTGGTGATGCCTGCACATAACATGGGCCTCGGTACTTCCATCCTCTACTATAATCCTGCAGAAGGGAGAAAAGAGAACGTCCCAGAAACTGAGGAGAAGAATATTCACCGGAAGAGAGACGGTGCAGCGCTGCGAGGGCGCACCACGTGCGGAGAAACAGAAAAATCCATTCCACACCACAGAGCACTCACTTGGCATAAGCCTGGAAGACTGCTGTCTGGGACGAACAGGTGGGCCCAGTCCTGCGACAGCTCCCCTGAGAGACAAAGAAAGATGTCCAGAACTGGAGCTTATCACAGCCATCAATAAAATCGACCTTTACAGTAAAAAAAAGGCACGGCTATGTCCCACCCACTGTTGATGGGCGGTGCCATTTCCTTCTGTGCCTTATGCTTGGAGGTGCTGACACGGGGACAAATTTGTCCCCACAGGAACTCAATTTCCCCGTCCCTGTGAGTTTTGTCACTTTTCCCGTCCCTACCCCATTCCTGTAAGCTCAGCCTTAACTGCACATGCCTCGAACACTTAGGGTTTGGGGCTTGTGCAGATGAGGACGGAGCTTAGGCATTGGTGGAACAAAGCATTATGACATCACAATCTGAACTCTAGAATGTTGCTGCTTATGATTTTAAAGTGTTTGTGGCTTGCACAGATGAGGACAGAGCTTAGGCATTGGTGGAATGAGGAATTATGACATCACAATCTGAACTCTAGAATGTGGCTACTTATGATTTTAAAGGGTTTGAGACTTGTGCAGATGAGGACGGAGCTTGCAAAAATAGGGCAGGGACAGGAAAAGAACTTACCGGGATGGGAAAATTTGTCCCCGTGTCATTCTCTAGTGCCTACTCTCCTCATCTCTCCTTTAAAGCTTGGCGAACCAGGCCCTCTAATTCTTCATTTGTAGCTAGGGCTAGTTGCCTTTTCTTGCTCACTTGCAATAAGAGGTCTTGCTCTCTAAAGCTACAGTACTAACCCCTCCCTCTGAATGCATACAACAAGGCTCCACCCCCCCTCCCCAAGCTACCTTAGCAAAGCCACTACCGCAGAGAGAGCAGGCCCAGTGCAGGCCTAGGCTGAGCACACAGACCACATGGCACACTGAGCGGCCCCGAGAAAACTGCGCCGGCTGCGGCATCAACTGGGACAGGAACACCATTGGAAGACAAGACTCGGAGAAGGATTCATTGTCCAGTGCCTTTGACCTGGAGACGGAAGAGGAAATGTATGAGCTCGTCTGAGGTCCATATTATTTTTTTTTGTCCAATTTTTTATTCATTTTTCCATCTTACAAGAAGTGTACAATATTACATCAATTGAATCATAGATATCACTATAATTTCTTTTCTAATATCATCTTCAATACATAAATTAAGCCCCTTCCCCACCCTCCCTTACATATAATATATTCAAAAATATTGATTAAACCAATAATATAGCAATATATCCCCCTTTTCCCATAATTATAATTTTAATGTAAAAAGGTGTCTAATCATTACAATATGTTATCAATGGCCCCCAAATCTTTTTAAAATTATTATAATTCCCTTTTTGTATGGCAATTATTCTTTCCATTTTGTATATATGGCATACCGAATTCCACCAGAAGGTGTAATTAAGTCTGGTGTAATTTTTCCAATTTCTGGTGATATGTTGAATGGCAAATCCTGTCATTATTAATAAAAGTTTTTTATTACTAGATGAAATTTGACTTTTTATTCTCATTGACGTTCCAAATAGGATTGTATCATATGATAGGGCTACATGGTTTTCTAATAAACAATTAAATTGAGACCAAATTGATTTCCAAAAGGCCATGATACAGGGACAAAAGAATAATAAATGATCTAAAGTCCCTGCTTCCAGATTACAATGCCAGCATCTATTAGACTTTTGTAATCTAACTGGGGTCCAAAATGCTCCATGTAACAAAAAGAACCAAGTTTGTCTCATAGATGCAGACACTATACATCTCATTCTCCAAGACCAAATTCGTGGCCATTGAGATGCAGAAATTTGATGCTTAATCTCAATACTCCAAATGTCTCTAACACCAGTCTTTGGTTTTTTATTCATAAATCCAGATATCAATTTATACCACTGTGTGGCTTGGTGTCCCAAGAAATCCGTCTGAAAGCATAAGAATTCCAGACTATATTGACTGTTAAGATTTTTCCATTTAGGGAACCCCTCCTGAATAGCCTGCTTCAGCTGCAACCATTTAGAAAATGACATGGAGACAAATTTTTCTCCATCCCCGCGGGCACTCATTTGCCCATCCCCGCGAGTTTTCTCTGTCCCATCCCTGTAAGCTCTGCCTTAACCTCTCACGCCTTGAACACTTATGATTCCAAAGTGTCTGAGGCTTGTGCGACAGAGCTTGTAGGAATGGTGCAGGGACAGGAAAAGAATTCGCCGGGACGGGAAAATGAGTTTCTGCAGGGATGAGGAAAAATCTGTCCCCGTGTCATTCTCTAGTCCTTACATACAGAGAACCAATGAGGGCAAGAGTGCAGTTTGAACCACCTGCAAGGCAAAGATAAGGTAAAAATGCAGAGACCGTGCAGACAGAATGCAGAGAAGATGCAAAGCATCAAGAACATACACAGAGCTCAGAAAGCACCTGGCGCAGGAAGAGAATGTGAAGCCTGAAGGCCGAAGTGCTCCTGTGGCACAGCCAGTCAAAACTGGAGCAGAAAAGTATGCAAGTTAGAGACTAGAATCTCCAGACAAGGGCTTACCGCACGGCTGGCTGTGAGGGAAGCTTCACCACGTTAAAGGAACTGCAGTTTACAAATTTACAATACACGTTATTCAGCCTAAAAGAGAGAGAGAAAAAAAAAGTCCGAGATCCAGCAATATGAACAAGTAGTTGGTATATCCAGATCTCTCAAATTTTGAGAGGTTTTATTTCCTTTACTTGAATCCTACTAAATCAGTCCAGAAGCATTGGTTTATGTCTCCCTGCCAGCAGATGGAGACAACTGGGGATTTTTTTTGTGTGATATATTCACTTTACTGAATGAGTGGTACAGACAAGATACATAGTAACATAGTAGATGATGGCAGATAAAGACCCGAATGGTCCATCCTGATTCAATTTAATTTTTTTTATTCTTAGCTATTTCTGGGCAAGAATCCAAAGCTCTGCCCGGTACTGTTCTTAGGTTCCAACTACTGAAGTCTCCCTCAAAAGCTCACTCCAGCCCATTTACACCCTCCCAGCCATTGAAGCCCTCCCCAGCCCATCCTCAACCAAAAGGCCATATAAAGACACAGACCATGCAGTCTGCCCGGTACTGGCCTTAGTTCTTCAAAATTTACAATTATATTCTGATTCTAGATTCTCTGTGTTCATCCCACGCTTCTTTGAACTCCGTCACCGTCTTCATCTCCACCACCTCTCAGGAGCGCATTCCAGGCATCCACCACCCTCTCCGTAAAGAAGAATTTCCTTACATTGCTCTTGAGTCTACCACCCCTCCACCTCAAATTGTGTCCTCTGGTTTTACCATTTTCCTTTCTCTTGAAAAGATTTTGTTCTACATTAATACCTTTCAAGTTCTTAAACGTCTGAATCATATCTCCCCTGTCCCTCTTTTCCTCTAGGGTATACATATTCAGGGCTTCCAGTCTCTCCTCATACGTCTTTTGGCACAAACCTCCTATCATTTTCATCGCCCTCCTCTTATGTCCTTCGCCAGATACGGTCTCCAAAACTGAACACAATACTCCAAGTGGGGCCTCACCAACGACCTGTACAGGGACATCAACACCTTCTTCCTTCTACTGGCTACGCCTCTCTTTATACAGCCCAGCATCCTTCTGGCAGCAGCCATCGCCTTGTCGCACTGTTTTTTCGCCTTTAGATCTTCTGACACTATCACCCCAAGGTCCCTTTCTCCCTCCGTGCATATCAGCCCCTCCCCTCCCAGCATATATGGTTCCTTCCGGATATTAATCCCCCAAATGCATTACTCTGCATTTCTTTGCATTGAATTTTAGTTGCCAGCTATTAGACCATTCCTGACAGCACAGTCAATCACCTTATCGACCAGAAGGAAATCTGCTCAACCAGGGGAGACTATTCGCTAATTACTGTCCTGGGAGCCAGGGCTAATTCCAACTAGGAAAAGCAGACTGTTGCACTGCAAGTGAAAAGCTGAACTCTGCTCTACTACGGAAAGCAGCCCACAGACCATTTTGCTAGGAGAGGAAGTCTAAAATCATTATTCTCTATCAGGCCTGAAGACGGAGCCCTGGAAACAAAAGTTGAATCCTGCGCTACAAGGGGAAACATCCTGAAGCCCAATCTGTTGCAAATGCCCAGCATTTGGTCCATCTGCTGAAGACAGAGAATACTAGCAAGTGCCTTGTCACACAAAGAAAATTGTGGTTCTCTGTCTCCATCTGCTGGCAGAATGGCATAAATTCATATATCTGAACTTATTTAGCAGGATAATGAAGAAAGGTTTCCTCTACAGTGCTGGAAGATCTTCTGTGCTCTGGACAGCAATCATAATGAGTAGGGAGCAAACAGTAGATGGGACAGCTGCCTTAAGTTTCAGGACACAGCAGCCTGGCAAGGAAGGCACTTAGGGCTGCAGGGAGGTAATAACTCCACTGGAAAGGCAAGAGATTATGAAGGACAGAAATCTAGGCAAGGGGAACACTAGGCCATTACTAGTTACAATTCTTATTGTAACTAGCAAGGGCAAACTGGAGGTTGTGAGGTACGGTAACCCTGGCAAGAGGGACACAAGGTTGTGGAAAGAGGTGAGTGCCACTACAGTGGTGATAGTCCGTTCCTGCATAATCGCATCATTAGAAAGAGAGTTCAGAAGGAAGGAGTGGCCTACTGGTTAAGCTACAGCCTCAGCACCCTGAGGTTACGGGTTCAAATCCCACACTGCTCCTTGTGACCCTGGGCAAAGTCGCTCAATCCTTCATTGTCCCAGGTATGTTAAATAGATTGTGAGTCCACCGGGACAGATAGGGAAAATGCTTGAGAACCTGATTGTAAACTGTTTAGATAACCTTGATAGGCAGTATATAAATACCTAAATAAAATAAACAAACAATCAGTCTGCATGGCCATATCAGAGGCCTTTCCTCCCCTCTCAGTCAGGATGGAGGTGGGAGGGTGGGTATTGTCCACTCACAATATCAGAAGGGGAGGAGGGGGACCATCCAAGGTGTTGCTTAGCCTGTCAAAGGCCTTGCGGTGGAGAGGGAGAGGCAGTCACTAAAGGAACAGAGAAGTAATAACCACTAGAGGGGAGCATGCTTGAGGTTGCAGGAAGGCAGTGACTTCTGGAGAGACAGCAATAGGAATGAGTTACCTGGAGGTTTTCCTTTCGAGATTGTAGAAGTGTACCCTTGCTTCGGGCAGTAAGCCCAGTGGGAAGGGTACATCGGAGACGTTTATGTAGACATGAAGTGTCTTCCCGGAGCTGGAGGTATCGCAGACAGTCAACTTCAGGGTGTATTCCCAAGGCAAGAAAACTGCTAGCAAAGCCCAGAAACAAAAGAAGCAGCCTCAGCTTTTATGGCAAAGAGGTTTATGAATACAGTTCCTCAAAATTCAAACAGTCAGTTCCTGAAATGAATATCTAGCTTCCACAGCACATGTTCTCACCCTCATCCCTACTCTTGCTCAATGCTGCTGGGTTCCAGACTTTCCTTTCTGGCTCACACAGGGTCCGTTCCAAGATTTCACCCGCAAAGGACACCAAGGACTTTGCAAACCTGAAAGCAGAGACAGCAAGACAGCTAAGGAATTTTGCTCCGCTGGAATCTTCCTCATACGAGGCAAATGCTTAAAGCAGCTCCTGGTGTTCAGGAAAAAGAGAGAGGCAGAAGACAAGACTTCATCCCTTCAACCTTGCAGACAACTGGAGCGTGAATAGCCTTACTGGATCAGACCAATGGTACATCAGGCCCATTCTCACAGTGGCTAATCCAGGTACCTGACCAAAACTCAAAATGTAGCAATACAGTGCTCCCCTGCAAATTCGTGGTTGGTGGTTCGCTGTCCCGGTCATTCGTGGTATTTTCCGACCGCGAATGACTGGGCAGGAGAGGGCAGCCGGAGCGCCGGCGAGTGAAGGAAATCACTCGCTGTATGCTCCGACCGCCTCTTCCTGTACTAAAGTCGGGCCTTACCAATCAGGAGCTGTGTGTCAAAGCAGCTCCTGATTGGTGAGGCCCGACTTTAATACAGGAAGAGGCGGTCAGAGCATACAGCGAGTGATTTCCTTCACTCGCCGGCGCTCCGGCTGCCCTCTCCCATCTCCCCAGCTGCCCTCTCCCGTCTCCCCTGCCTAAAAACCGTATTTGTGGTTTTTCAAAACTCGCGGGGATTCCTACAACGTAACCCCCGTGAATTTCAGGGGGGGGGTACTGTATTCCATGCTACCAGTCCAAGCAGTGGCTTCCCCCATATCTTTTTCACTTCTATTAGAGTGCCCACCAGGACAGATAGGGAAAATGCTTGAAGTACCTGCACGTGAACCGCTTTGACCGTGGTTGTAAAACTACAAAAAGGCGGTATACAAGTCCCAATCCCTTTCCCTCGAAAGTAGTGGTTCCCCAACTAGTTCTGACAGACCCTCAGCTAGACGGGTTTTCAGGATATCCAGCATTAATATGCATGAGAAAAATCTGCACGCAAATTTATCATGAATATTTAATTTTGGATAGCATGCAGAAGGAGAGGCGCTGGCGTAAGCTGACTGACAACAGGGCACGCCTCTCGTGACGAGAGGCACGTCCTAAACTAAACTAAACTAAACCTTAGGTTTGTATACCGCGCCATCTCCACAAGCGTAGAGCTCGGCACGGTTTACAGGGTTAGGTTGAAAAGGACTACAATGAAGGGTTATAGGAAAGGAGCTAGGAAGATAAAGAACCAAAGAGCGGGAGGTGTTAGATTTTTGAAAAGAGCCAAGTTTTCAGGTGTTTGCGGAAGGATTGGAGGGAGCTTGAATTTCTGAGCGGGGATGTGAGGTTGTTCCAGAGTTCTGTGGTTCTAAAGGGGAGGGATGTTCCTAGTTTTCCTAGGCGGGATATACCTTTTGCAGAGGGGAATGATAGTTTCAGTTTTGGGGAGGATCTAGTGGAATTAGGGATAGAGGAGTTCCAGAAGAGTGGGATAACGGGAGGGAGGATGCCATGTAGGATCATGAAGGCTAAACAGGCACATTTAAAGAGGACTCTGGGGTGAACTGGGAGCCAGTGAAGTTTGGACAGGAGTGGGGAGACGTGGCCGAACTTGCCTTTAGCGAAAATAAGCTTGGCCGCGGCGTTCTGGATTAGCTGAAGTCTATAAGCAGGCAGCCAGCACCGCGCAGCACAACCAGAATCTGAATGTGCATCCTGGGCCACGTATGCTTAGCAGTGTCAAAGAAATAAGTGGCAGAACATTTTTACCAAATACCACACACAAGCCTAACAGAGTGAGTACATGTTTCCATCCTGAGGCTCATCACCGGCAGGAAATTCACTCACCGACATCAATATTTATTCATTCATCCATCCAATTTTCTATACCATTCTCCCAGGGGAGCTCAGAACGGTTTACATGGATTTATTCAGGTACTCAGGCTTTTTTCCCCGTCTGTCCCAGTGGGCTCACAACCTATCTTCACAAGGAGCAGTGTGGATTTGAACCCACAACCTCAGGGTGCTGAGGCTGTAGCTTTAACCACTGCGCTACTCTAGAAATCAAAATGTAGTAGACGTGAGCCAAGTACAGGTCAATGTAGCATCATTGTAGCATCACTGATGAGGTTGGTTCTTAGGCATTGGTGGAATGAGGCATTATGACGTCACAATACCAGCTCTGCTTATCAGAGGCTGAAACTTTTCACCCTATTAATTTTATGTATTCAGTTTTCTATACTGTTCTCCCAAGGGAGCTCAGAACGGTTTACATGAATTTATTCAGGTACTCAAGCATTTTTTCTGTCTGTCCTGGTGGGCTCACAATCTATCTAGTGTACCTGGGGCAATGGGGGGATTAAGTGACTCGCCCAGGGTCACAAGGAGCAGCGTGGGTTTGAACCCACAACCTCAGGGTGCTGAGGCTGTAGCTTTAACCACTGCGCCACTCTAGAAATCAAAATGTAGTAGAAGTGAGCCAAGTATAGGGCAATGAAGCCATTGTGACATCACTGATGAGGTTGGTTCTTAGGCATTGGTGGAATGAGGCATTATGATGTCATAATACCAGCTCTGCTTATCAGAGGCTGAAACTTGTCACACTATTTTTTTATTCAATTTTCTGTACTGTTTTCCCAGGGGAGCTCATAACGGTTTATATGAATTTATTCAGGTACTCAAGCATTTTTCCCTGTCTCTACCTGGGGCAATGTGGGGATTAAGTGATTTGCCCAAGGTCAGAAGAGCAGCGTGTGTTTGAACCCACAACTTCTGGGTGCTGAGGCTGTAGCTTTAACCATTGTGCCACTCTAGAAATCAAAATGTAGTAGAAGTGAGCCAAGTACAGGACAATGAAGCCATTATGATATCACTGATGAGGTTGGTTCTTAGGCATTGGTGGAATGAGGCATTATGATGTCATAATACCAGCTCTGCTTATCAGAGGCTGAAACTTGTCACACTATTTATTCAATTTTCTGTACTGTTTTCCAAAGGGGAGCTCAGAACAGTTTACATGAATTTATTCAGGTACTCGAGCATTTTTCCCTGTCTGTCACGGTGAGCTCACAATCCATATCTGAGGCAATGGGGGACCAAGCGACTTGCCCAGGGTCACAAGGGCAGTGTGGGTTGGTACCCCCAACTTCAGGGTGCTGCGGTTGTAATTCTAACCCTGCGCCATGCTGGCAAACATTGTCCGACATAGATGGCAAAACATAGTTAACAAAGCATGCTAACATAATATGTCAAAACGTGGAATGGCGAGACATTGCATAGTACGAGCAAAACACAGCATGGCAAATAGCTGCTCCAAGATGGTACAAATCTACCATCACAGATTTCCCCCCCCCCCCCACCCTCGATAAAAAGCTTTCTAACCCCAGATCTTACCTAGGCTGAAGAATTTCTGTAATGGACTGCAGATCTGGCCTTCCATGAGCAAGTGTCTGGTACAGGACCTGTAACGGGAGCAGAGATTGGGGATAACAAAGCCCTGGGAACAAGACAGGGTAGGCTCGGTACTACTTGGCACCAGGGCATGGTTTCCAGTCGTGATGAAGCCTGGGAAATGGACCATCTATGATTATAGGACAAAGTTATATTTAGATGTGCATTACTTTGGGAGGGGGGGGGGGGGGGAGGATGCTCAAGATAGCCAATTAATATAGAGCACAACTGACCTCTTAAATGTAACCAGCCTATAGAGGGTGATCAAAAAAGTATGAATAAAATGCTCAGAGATGTGAAACTCTGAAGGGAAGGCTGAAAAACCTCCCTTTGGTAAGAGTTTACCTTCCAATCATTGTCACTTCATAAAATGTTTTTGATCACACACTCAAAGGCTGTGATATTTGGTTTAATCTGGTATTAAAGTCTTTCAAATATTCAAAAAAAATCCCAATGATGTCTTCTCTCTCTTCTTATATCAATCTTGCAAACGTCACTGCGCTTTTAAGACGATAAAGCTTTCATTTACCTCATAAACAGGGTTTGTGGTAGAGAATGACACGGTGACAAAATTCATCACCGTCCCCGTCCCCGCGGATAACCGCGGGAAATAATCCCATATCATTTTCTAGTGTCTGTTTCAACCTCAGTCCTTCTACACCAGCATTCTTCAAAGCAAAGCTCGAGGGTCAGTGGTTGTGGCCATTCATACTCTGATTCTTATGGGAGCCAAGGATAATGAAGCCACTGTGACATCACTGATGTGATTGGCTCTTAGGCACTGGTGGAATGAGGCATTATGACATCACAATATCTGGATACCAGAGACTGTCATTCTGTAGTGTCTATCTCAACCTCAGTCCTTCTACACCAGCATTCTTCAAAGCAAAGCTTGCGGGTCAGTGGTTGTGGCCATTCATACTCTGATTCTTATGGGAGCCAAGTATAGGACAATCAAGTCATTGTGACATTACTGATGAGTTTGGCTCTTAGGCATTGGTGGAATGAGGCATTATGACATCACAATATCTGGATATCAGAGACTGTCATTCTGTAGTGTCTATCTCAACCTCAGTCCTTCTACACCAGCATTCTTCAAAGCAAAGCTTGAGGGTCAGTGGTTGTGGCCATTCATACTCTGATTCTTCCCTCTCTCCTTAAAGAATGACATGAAGATGGTTATCCGCGGGGACGGGAACGGTGATGAATTTTGTCACCGTGTCATTCTCTAGTTTGTGGGGTCCCAACATGGCCCCGTTTCGAACCCTGCTTCAGGAGACCCGAATGGTACGTGTTCAAAAGGAGTTCCTGAGTGCTATTCATGGTAATATTATATGACTTCGTGACTTGCAATCACATCGCTGCTGGAAAGTTGATAAAGTCAATTCTGAATGCTCCAACCGCCTTCTTGGCCAGTGCACCAACTTGTGATGGCAAAACTCCCAGAGCCAACTGAGTGCCTAAATCACTCTTATTACTTAGAAAGCGGATTTATTGAGAGGCGGTCTCTGTAAAGATCTGAGATAGTTAAGAACAGAAGAATAGCCTTACTGGGTCAGACCAATGGTTCATCCAGCCCAGTCGCCCCATCTTCACGGTGGCCAATCCAAACAGTAGCAACATTCCATACAGAATCCCAAAGAATAGCAAGATTCCAGACTGCCAAAGAGTAACAAAAGATTCCAGAATCCCAAGCGGTAGCAACATTCCTTGCTGCCGATCCAGGGCAAGCGGTGGTTTCCCCCATGTCCGTCTCAATAGCAGACTATGGACTTTTCCTCCCAGGAATTGTCAGAGCCTAACAGAATCCAGTTTATCCATAAACATGATAGACGCTCCTAATTTATAAGACATAAATACGATCATGCCTCTCCATTGTTGAGGTTACTTCATTGGCTTCCTGTTTACTGGCGAATTCAATTTAAGTGTGCCAATGTAATTTTTTAAAATTTTACATGGAATTTTTTCGCTTTTATTACCTATCATTTAACTCTCTTCGGTTTCACACTACCAGGAATACATATTCATTTAAATTGCTCTTCCCTTCTGTTAAAGGGATTAAAACCCTAGGTAAATTCTCACATTCCTTATCATATTCCTTGGTAAAAGTTTGGAATGATCTTCCCTCGATTATCAGAACGTCATTATCTCTATCACCTTTTAGGAAAAATCTGAAAACTTATCTCTTTCAGAGATTCTTAATTGAGGACTGATCTAATTTATTGAAAAATTTTCTATTACCTTCATTACTGTTTTCTATTATATTCTTTTAGACTTTGTTAACCGGCTCGAGTCCTCGCTGGAATGATCCGATATATAAGATGGAAATTAGATTAGATTAGAACTTATTTTGCTAAAAAGAAATTCCTCCCATAGAAAACTTTTTTTTTTCCAGTAATGCATGTGCGGTATAAGAATATCTTGGTCAATGTACATTGTTCAGTAACCCAGTGATGTGGGAGTCTACCTGGTATTTGATCAGGCTCTCCAGCAGGGTGACATAATGCAGTTTCCAGTTCTCTGGCACTGGCAGGTACAGGGAGTAATTGGAGAGATGGAGGGTTTTCACAGGGACAGCAGGAGCACACAGTCGCTCGAATATCCCAACATCCTGAAAAGAAAACAAGACGTCTCAAATTAAGTTTTTTTTAAAAAAAAGATGTTTTGCTTGCAAAACTGTAGTCTTTGCCGGTTTGTGGCGAGGCATTCAGCTGAGGCTCCTCTAAGAAAAAAATTTGGGGAGATGGGGAAGAGACTCGACCCTTTGTGTGTGGAACCCTCCCCCCCCCCCCCGAGGTCAGACAGACCCACAAATAGTCACCCCCTAAGTTCTGTCCGGACAGCAAAAAGGGACAAGAGAGGCCACCAATCAAATCCAACAGGCCCTAACTAACAAAGGGAAAGACTGCACAGGCTTGCCACCTCCACCTGCTGGAGACAGAACAGACTGATTCTATGAGGGACTGAACAGCCCACTTGTACTACTGCCAAATGCCAATGTGTTCTCTGTCTCCACCTGCTGGCAGAGGAGCGCAAACGCATCTGTTCTGTGCCAGTCTGGAGGGATGATAAAGAAGGGTTTTCACAGTGACAGTAGGAGCACATAGTCGCTTGAATACTCCAACATACTGAGAAGAAAACAAGGAGTCTCAAATTAAATAAAAATTAAAAAAAAAGAAGATGATTTGGCACAGGCTAGACTGAGGCAAGCATTGTATGAACAGCGATATTCAGCGGCCAGATTTAACGCTAAAGATCATAGGTCCCTGAAGGAGCCCTGGCACAGGGGCCCTAGATAAAGGCGGTTATTGTGATGTCTGGTTTCAGCGAGGTGGGGTAGCGGGGGACAGGGGAAGAAAACCCAGGAGATTGGAAATGGTGCAGGAGAAAATGGCCAGGCCTGAAAAAAATATATATAAAAGACCATGCCCTGCTAACAGGAACACTCATAGGTCTGTGTGAGCACCAGAGACACTAACCGAACACTTAGGTATGATGAGCTGGTACAAGCAGTCTGAATGTAGGATAGGGAACCATTTTACGCCTTTTCCCGTGAAGAGAAGCAATACCTAAAACACAAAAGCAGAAAGTCACGGGTGGACCGGCAGGAAGAGATTTAGAAACAACGGGGTCACAGATAGTAACATAGTAGATGACAGCAGATAAAGACCCGAATGGTCCATCCAGTCTGCCCAACCTTACCCTCTCTTTAAATTACTGGATGGAGGAGGAAAGGTGCTGGGTAAGAGAAAGGGGTTAGAAAAGCTCCATAGCAGGGGCTCTCAACCCAGTCCTCAGTATATCAAGCCAGTCAGGTTTTCAAGCTTCCACAATGAATACACAAGAGGTAAATTTGCAGCATCCAAGTCACTCACCCTCTGTGTCTCCCATTCTCCATCAGTGATTTCTGGGGTCCCCTGGGCATCTGCTGGCTCAGCCAGAGCCTGGGGTTTCCCCACCCACACCACTGTGGCCTGGAAGGAGAGCTGCAGAGTGAGCCTCTCCTGCTGTCCAACATCTCCTGTTCCATCCTCCTGGAGGGGGGCACAGTTCCGCAGTAATAGCCCCTCCTTGTGAACGAGCAGGAACAGCTGAGACACAGCGGCCTGTCTACAGACCGCGTCTGGCTTTCCGCCTCCCTGACGCTCTGCATGCGTGGCGTCTCCACAGACCCCGTCGGACTGTCTGCCTCCCTGATGCTCTGTATGTGTGGCCTTTCCAGCTTCTGTCACTCTCGCCGCCTTGGCTCTAAAGGACACGTGGAAAGGAGTGTCAGGCCCAGCCTGGCGCTTTGAAGGCCGGTCCTTGTTCGCGACAAGTTCTGCAGGGATCTCATGAGGTGGTGATGTTGACTGAAGCTTGGCTTCCCTGGGAAGCTGGTGGATACTGCTGATGGTCCCAGATGGGCCCAAATTCACTGCATCTTCCATATAAAACTGGATATAAACCCTACAGAACAAAAGTGGTCATAATTATTCAGCATCCTACCTACAGCTTCACTGCAATCGCCAGACTCAGCTGGATATAAAGCCTGCCACGGATCCGTCACTAGTACAGCACTTCTCACCGAGATGCTTACCGCACCCTAATCTCATACCAACACCTCTAAATACTCACCACACACAATTGCAAATTAAAGGCCAACTGAAACCAGTTGTGGCAGAAACCGGCCCAACTACCCCCCCCCTCCCACACACACACACACACTTATGAGGAAAGATTAAAAAGCAATGTTACTTACCGTAACAGTTGTTATCCAGGGACAGCAGGCAGCTATTCTCACTAGTGGGTGATGTCATCCGACAGAGCCCCGATACAGACGTCTCACAAGCATGTCTTGCTTGAAGAAACTCAGAAGTTTTGAGATGCCCGCACCGCGCATGCGCCAGTGCCTTCCCGCCCGATGGTCCGGGCGTGTCTCCTCAGTTCAGGTAGCTAGCAGAGAAGCCAACCCAGGGGAGGTGGGTGGGACGTGAGAATAGCTGCCTGCTGTCCCTGGATAACAACTGTTACGGTAAGTAACATTGCTTTATCCCAGGACAAGCAGGCAGGTATTCTCACTAGTGGGTGACCTCCAAGCTAACCTCAATGGGATGGTGGGAGAGTTGGCAACTTAGGAGAATAAATTTTGTAACACTGTTTGGCCAAACTGTCCATCCCGTTTGGAGAAAGTATCCAGACAATAATGAGAGGTGAATGTATGAACTGAGGACCAAGTGGCAGCCTTACAAATCTCCTCAATCGGTGTCGATCTGAGGAAGGCTACAGAGGCTGCCATTGCTCTGACCTTATGGGCTGTGACCTTACAGGGAAGGGGTAATCCAGCCTGGGCATAGCAGAAAGAGATACAAGCCGCCATCTAGTTGGAGATGTTGCGCTTCGAGACAGGTCGTCCCAACTTGTTTGGATCAAAGGAGACGAAAAGTTGAGGAGCAGTTCTGTGTGGTTTGGTGCGATCCAGGTAGAAAGCCAAAGCACGTTTACAGTCCAGAGTGTGAAGAACTGATTCTCCAGGATGAGAATGAGGCTTTGGAAAAAACACTGGAAGTACAATGGATTGGTTGAGATGAAATTCAGAGACCACTTTAGGCAGGAATTTCGGATGAGTGCGGAGGACCACCTTGTTATGATGGAATACTGTGAAAGGAGGATCCGCCACTAAGGCCTGAAGCTCACTGACCCTGCGAGCAGACGTGAGGGCCACTAGAAAAACCACTTTCCAAGTGAGAAACTTTAGTGGAGCCTTGTTGAGAGGCTCAAAAGGAGGTTTCATCAGCTGAGAAAGGACAACATTGAGATCCCAAACCACTGGAGGAGGTTTGAGAGGAGGATTGACATGAAAAAGTCCTTTCATAAATCTGGAAACCACAGGATGAGCAGAGAGAGGTTTCCCTTGTAGAGGCTGATGGAAAGCCGCAATAGCACTCAGGTGGACTCGTATAGATGTAGACTTGAGACCAGACTGAGACAGGTGTAGAAGATAGTCCAATACAGAGGATAGAGAGGCTCGCTGAGGTTCCTTGGAATTGGAAACACACCAGGAAGAAAATCTAGTCCACTTCTGGGAGTAGCATTGACGAGTAGCAGGCTTCCTGGAAGCCTCCAAGACATCCCTCAACGCCTGTGAAAACTGGTGAGGAGTTACGTTGAGAGGAACCAAGCTGTCAGGTGGAGAGACTGCAGGTTGGGATGAAGCAGTGAACCTTGATGTTGAGTAAGTAGTGAAGGAAACACTGGAAGAAGCACCGGCTCCCTGCTGCTGAGTTGAAGGAGAAGGGAGAACCATAGCTGTCTGGGCCACCGAGGAGCTATCAGAATCATGGTGGCATGGTCGGATCTCAACTTGACCAGAGTCTTTTGAATGAGAGGAAATGGAGGAAACGCATACAGGAAGCGATTCACCCAATCCAGCAGAAAGGCATCTGTCTCGAGGCGATGAGGAGTGTAGATCCTGGAGCAAAACTGAGGCAGTTTGAAGTTGTGGGGAGCCGCAAAGAGGTCTATCTGAGGCGTCGCCCATTGTGCAAAGATCTGATGAAGGGGGTTGGAATGGAGAGTCCATTCGTGAGGCTGGAGGAGACGACTCAAGTTGTCTGCCAGGACATTGTCCTTCCCCTGAATATATACAGCTTTGAGGAAGGCGTTGTGGCGAACCGCCCAATCCCAGACTCTGAGAGCTTCCTGGCAGAGGGAGGCCGATCCCGTGCCCCCTTGCTTGTTTACATAATACATGGCGACCTGGTTGTCTGTGCGAATGAGGACCACCATGTCGTGCAGCAGATGTTGAAAAGCTTGAAGAGCATAGAAGATGGCTCTGAGCGCCAGAAGATTGATTTGATGGAGTCGGTCCGCACTGGTCCAGAATCCCTGAGTGCGAAGTCCATCCAGATGAGCCCCCCAGGCATAGTTTGAGGAATCTGTCGTGAGAACCTTCTGGTGGGGAGGAGTATGAAACAGCAAACCTCTGGATAGATTCGAAGAGGTCATCCACCAAAGTAGAGACTGCCGAAGAGCAGGAGTGACCATGATGTGTCGAGTCAACGAGTCTGACACCTGAGTCCATTGAGAAGCCAGGGTCCACTGAGGAATTCTGAGATGGAGTCTGGCAAAAGGCGTCACATGAACTGTAGAGGCCATGTGGCCCAGGAGGACCATCATGTGTCTCGCCGAGATGAACTGGCGAGAAGATACAGATTGGCAGAGATGAAGAAGAGCATCCATGCGCTGAGGAGGAAGGAATGCTCGGAGCCGAATGGTATCCAGGACTGCCCCGATGAAGGGGAGAGACTGGGTGGGCTGGAGATGAGATTTGGGGAAGTTGATCTCGAAGCCCAAACTCTGCAGGAAGCAAATTGTCGCCAGGGTCGCCGAAAGGATGAGCCAGTCGTCGAGGTAGGGAAACACCTGAAGACCCTTGGTCCGGAGTGCAGCGGCCACCACCACCAGACACTTTGTGAACACTCTGGGAGAAGAGGACAGGCCGAATGGAAGCACTCGATACTGCAGATGCAGATGTCCCACCCGAAACCTGAGGAACTTGCGGGAGGCCGGATGAATAGGAATGTGAGTGTAGGCCTCCTTGAGATCCAGAGAGCATAACCAGTCGTTCTGCTCGAGAAGGGGGTAGAGAGAAGCAAGGGTCAGCATGCGAAACTTCTCTTTGACCAAGAACTTGTTGAGGACCCGAAGGTCCAGAATGGGTCGCAGGTCGCCCGTCTTCTTCGGGACAAGGAAGTACCAGGAGTAAAAACCCCGGTCGTGCTGGTCCACCGGGACCGGCTCGACGGCCCGAAGCCGGAGCAAAGCCTGAGCTTCCTGAAGAAGGAGGGCGGTCTGCGTCAAGTTGGAAGGATACTCTCTTGGAGGGTGGTCCGGGGGGACCCGATGGAATTGAAGAGAGTACCCTTCTTTTACGATGGAAAGGACCCAGAGGTCGGTGGTAATAGCCTCCCATCGATGGAAAAAATGGTGGAGGCGACCCCCGATGGGAAAAACAGGAGAATGCAGAACGAGGTCGGTTATGCTCCCTGGTATGGAGTCAAAAAGGCTGAGTAGCCTTGGGTGCAGCCGGCGGTTGAGGTTTCTGTTGAGCCTTCTGAGGAGGCTGCCACTTCGCTGGCTGCCTTGCAGCCGGAGCCTGCCTCGGAGTGTAGCGCCGCTGATAAATCAAGGGCAGTCTAGAAGGCCGAGACTGTTGAGGCTTAGGCTTAGGCCGAAGGATAGATTGAAAAGACTTCTCATGGTCTGAAAGCTTCTTTGTCACCGTCTCGATGGACTCGTCAAACAGATCCGCTCCCGCACAAGGCACATTGGCAAGCCTGTCCTGGAGGTTCGGGTCCATGTCAATGGTCCGAAGCCATGCCAACCGACGCATGGCCACGGAACAGGCAGCAGCACATGCCGATAGCTCAAAGGCATCGTACAAGGATTGCATAAGCTGTAGACGAAGCTGGGAAAGCGAGGCTACCACTTCCTCGAACTCAAATCGAGCCTGAGAATCGATGTAGGGAGTAAATTTCCGAAGTACAGGCAAGAAGAACTCCAAATAAGAAGCAAAGTAGAAATTATAATTAAGAACTCGGGAAGCCATCATCGAGTTCTGGTAGATTCTCCTCCCAAACTTATCCATCGTCCTGCCCTCGCGACCCAGTGGTACCGAGGCATACACCTGGGAGGAATGAGAACGTTTGAGGGAGGATTCGACCAGCAGGGATTGGTGAGAGAGTTGAGAGCCCTCGAACCCCTTGTGATGGACTATGCAGTATCGGGCATCCAATTTGCCCGGGACTGCAGGAATAGAATAAGGTGTCTCAAAACATCGCATAAATGTCTGGTCAAGCAATTTATGGAGAGGCAATCGAAGAGACTCCGCAGGAGGGTGAGGCAAGTGCATGGTGTCGAGATACTCCTTAGAATATCGAGACCCAGTGTCCAAAGTAACATCCAAGTCATCAGCCATCTGTCGGAGAAAAGAAGAGAAAGACAACTGGTCGGCTAGTACCGGTCTCCAAGACGGACTGGACGAAGTCGAGGCCTCAGGATCCAGAGAGACTTGGGATCGACAGGGAGAAAAAGAGGTAGATGGTTCCTCGTACTCCGGATCCTCCGGGGGAGACATGTCAGAGGAAGAGTACCCCAGACGCGGTAGCTTCTTCTGCGGCGAAACCTCAGAATGGCGCGAGGAGTGCCGTGATGAATGCCTGGACGGATGCCCCTCACGGTGACTGGAGGGGGAGCGAGAATGACGATACTTCGCATGGACCCCTGAAGCTTCCAGTGAGTGAATGGGACTCGAAGCTGTAGATCGAAGAGGTGGAACAGACGACGCGTCATTGAACGCAGCCCAGGCTTGGTATGGGGTGCGGAAGAACTCTTCCTGAGACTTGCTATGCCCAGGGCTTCGATTACCCACCGGAGGGTTCCTGCCCTGTTGGCATGGAGGCGTAATGGGCTCCAAAGGAGGCATGTCGCTGAAGGAAGCCCGCCTCGAGGGACCGGCCGCCCTACGTTGCTCCTCCTCGCCAAGTAGCGAGACTGACCGGCGAGGAGGAGGAGGGGGCGGTCCGCCCCCCGGAATCGGGACCGGGAGGTCACCCTGGATGGAGGCAATTAACCTGGGTCCCATAGTGTGCATGAGCTCGACAAACTGAGCTTCCAAGAGGGACCGTAACGAAGCCGATATGGAGGGATCCGCACCGAAAGGGGGTCCTCCAGCACGGTCTTCACGCTCCTTCGTGGTCGAGTGCTTCTGCTTGGAAGCTTTCGGCAACTTAATGACCACGGGCGAAATGGTGGAAGGCAGTACCTGAGCCGAGGAGACGGGGACAGGCACCGGCGCCGAACTCGGGGCCGAAGCCGGAGTGAACGAAGCCGGCTTCAGAAGGCCCGGAGTAGCAGGAGTAGCAGCTGGCTTCGCATGGACAGGCGAAGCGGCTGATGAAGTCGAAGCCGAAGGTTCTTTACCAGCCTCCATCTTGAACATCGAATCCCACAATAGACAGCGCTGTAAGAGTGGAACAAGGCCGGCACGATTTTGGGAAATGTTCCGGACCAAGACACTATAGACAGCGTCGATGCGGGTCCGTCAGCGAAATCGCGCGCTGGCACTTGCTACACTTTTTAAAACCGGTGATTGGCCGGGACATAGGCCGAAAAAGCTCCGCCGCTAGATCGAAGGAGCTGGGCCTGAGCCACGTGGCCGACCCGGCCAACTCGACGGAAGAAAAAAAATTTTTTTATTTTTTTTTTAAATAAAAGAAAGAAAACACACGAAAAGAAATCCAAAATCGCGGAATTAGAAGGCAATAAAACGGGAATTCAGTCAGCGCAGAATTGAAGTAAAACTTCTCAGCTCCGCGGAAAGAAAAGAACTGAGGAGTGCGGGCATCTCGAAACTTCTGAGTTTCTTCAAGCAAGACATGCTTTGTGAGACGTCCGTATCGGGGCTCTGTCGGATGACATCACCCACTAGTGAGAATACCTGCCTGCTTGTCCTGGGATAAACTCAATTATTTAATAGATTGGGTTCTTAACGCTTTTTATTATTTTAACATTTTCTATTCCATTTTTAAATTGCCTGTATCCTTTCATTTTGTATGTATTCCTCCCTATTGTATGCATATAACTCATCGACTCTTAAATAAAACGCACTGTTTGTACTATCCTTAATTGTTGTGAACCACCTAGAACTTTCGGGTATGGCGGTATATAAAAATAAATAATAATTATTATTGAAAAGGTTAGGGTTCTTCAGCTTGGAAAAAAGATGGCTGAAGGGAGATATGATTGAAGCCTACAAACTCCCGAGTGGAGAGGAACAGGTACAAGTGGGGAGTGTGGTGCAGAGCTACAGCCTCAGCACCCTGAGTTTGTGGGTTCAAACCCCCACTGCTCCTTGTGACCCTCCATTGCCCCAGGTACATTAGATAGATTGTGAGCCTGCCGGGACAGACAAGGAAAAATGCTTGAGTGCCTAAATAAATTCATGTCAACCGTTCTTGAGCTCCCTTGTGAGAACAGTATAGAAAATTGAATAAATAAACAAATTGATTTTTCACTCCGTCAAAAATGACAAAGACTGGGGGACACTCGATGAAGTTACAGGGAAATACTTTTAAAGCCAATGGAAGGAAATATTTTGTCACTCAGAGAATAGTTAAGCTCTGGAACGCGCATTGCCAGAGGTTGTGGTAAGACCTGATAGTGTAGCTGGTTTTAAGAAAGGTTTGGACAAGTTCCTGGAGGAAAAGTCCATAGTCTGTTACTGAGAAAGACCCAGAGGAAGCCACTGCTTGCTCTGGATTGGTCAAAAAAGATATACAGGGGTAACTCTTACAAGTTAAGGTTACTGTCGAGTGACTAAAGAAATTGGTAGAACAAAATAAAGTCACCACACTCATCAATATGCTCAGTAAGCTTATTTTCTGCTTAGAACTCTGCTCAGAGACATGAAGGCTGATTGCTCGGCCTCACCTACCAATCAGTGCAGTGTTCAAAAAAATTTTTGATTTTGATTTTTCTATTAGTGCGCTAGCCAAAAGGCTATGCTAAAAGTATTAATATTCTCATAAATTTTTATAAACTATACAGAATGACTTAACTTTGAATAGTGACTGGAACCAGTCACTATTCAAAGTTAAGTCATTCTGTATAGTTTATAAAAATTTATGAGAATATTAATACTTTTAGCATAGCCTTTTGGCTAGCGCACTAATAGAAAAATCAAAATCAAAAATTTTTTTGAACACTGCAATGATTGGTAGGTGAGGCCGAGCAATCAGCCTTCATGTCTCTGAGCAGAGTTCTAAGCAGAAAATAAGCTTACTGAGCATATTGATGAGTGTGGTGACTTTATTTTGTTCTGCTCTGGATTGGTAGCATGGAATGTTTCTACTATTTGATATTTTGCGAGGTACTGGTGACCTGGATTGGCCACCATGAGGATAGACTACTGGCATGCGCAGACTGACTGTGGATGGTCTGTGCTTGCGTTTGAGACCCGTCTGAGCTGCGGCTTTTTTTTTTTTTAAGTTTTTACTTTACTTTTTGTAGCCCAGCGAATCCGTGGTTTTAACCCGCTTTAAATCCATTGGTTCGCAGTGTGGGGAAGGGCAGGAGAGATTCAGGGCGGCAGGCAGGAGAGATCCGGGGAAGAGCAGGGGGGGGGGCGATTTGGGACGGTAGGCAGGAGAGATTCGGGGCAGCAGAGAGCAGGGCTTCAATGGAGCTGGAGAGTTGGAAAGGAAGTTTGCGATTGGTCCCCAGCAGTCGCTTTCTTGGGTTGATCGGCCAGCCCAGTCGGATTGCGAAATTTGTTTTGTGACTCGCGTCCCTGCCTACTTTGCATGCCATTCCCCTCATTTGACTGCACAGATTGGAATCGGATCGGCAAAGAGGTAAGTGAATCGGGCCAGAGTAAAATCAGGTCGCAAAACGATCGGTACATAAATTCTGAATGCCGAAACCAAAATTCAGTTGGTCTCTTTATCGCAAATATACATTTATATACTTCGAGTTCTCACCTGCTATGCTTCTCTCTTACGTATTCTGGACTTGCCAGCTGCTTCCAGGACGGGAAATCACTGCGGATGAACCTCTCCACCACAATTTGAAAGCGCTCCACCTGAAGCACGCTGCCTGCCACAGAGAGACAAGAGCACAAGACTGAGGCACTGCTCATCAAGGTTCAGACCGTCTTCACTTCCCAGAGAAACAAGCGAACGCAAGCTATTTCCCCAAGATAAAAGGCACACGCCAGGTGGCTGCTGGAGCTTTCGAGACGCTGCTGGAGCTTTCGAGACGCTGCAACACACATGACTCAAAAGAGCCAGGATTTGCTCACCTACGGACCCTGTGTCAGTGAACTGGCTGTGGTGGGCGCTATCCCTCTTGATGATTAGACAAGGTATGGAGTGACTTTCATCCTGCAGCTGGAGGGAGCCAGAGCGAGAGGAGAAACGCAGCACCCCTAGAAGTACCTGTAAGAAGGGGGGAGAAGCACAAAAATCAGAGAGGAAGCCAGGCCGGAAAAGGTGGCTGTGAGAAAAGCAGGAAGAGCACTGACACATTGTGGCTGGAAATCCCAAGCATCCAGCATGAGAAAAGACCAGGCTAAGCGCCCATTCAACTCCTGCATACTCATATACTGGGCCTGGGAGCTGGGGAGCAGCTGGGGCAGATGCAAACGCTCCCAGCCCTGCCGCTCCGCGTCTGCATACAGCCGAGAGAGAGAGCGCACCTCACAGGGATCCTTCAGAGCCGAATACTGCAGGGAGACAGAGAGAGAGAATATTAAGTGTGTGTGTGGGGGGGGGGGGGGGAGAGATAGGCAGGACCTGATGCAGAGCAAAGCACTATAGTCTCACACACTTCCGAATCTGGAAGTTATTGCCACAGGATTTTGCAAAAGCAATTAGTGTAGATGGCATAAAACATAGTAGATGACAGTAGATAAAGACCCAAATTCAGTCTGCCCAACCTTACCCTCTCTTCAAATTACTGATTTAATTTAAATTTTCCTTCTTAGATATTTCTGGGCCAGAAATTTAGAGCTCTGCCCGGTAATTTGCTTAGGTTCCATCTACTGAAGTCTCCGTCAAAGCTCACTCCAGCCCATCTAAACCATCCCAGCCGTCGAAGCCCTCCCCAGCCCATCCTCAACCATTTGGCCACATATGGACACAGACCGTGCAAGTCTGCCCAGTGCTGGCCTTAGTTCTTCAATATATACCATTATTTTCTGATTCGGGATCCTCTGAGCTCACCCCACACTTTTCTTGAACTCTTGTCACCGTTTTCCTCTCCACCACCTCATTCGGGAGCACATTCCAAAAAGTTTGGACAAACTCTTGGAGGAAAAAGCCTTAATGGCTACTAAGGTAGACTTGGAGAAATCTACTGCTTATCTCTGGGATCCTGCCAGGTACTTGTCATACTGTGTCTGACCAATCCAGATCACAATACTCATATACCCTTGCAGGAGCTCTAAGAGCCTCTCACCACTCTCATTTCTCTGTTCTTATTGTCAGTGGCATAGTAAGGGGCGGGCGGGTGGGGGGAGAGCAGTATGCCCCGGGCACCGTCTTGGTAGGGGCACGGCACCCATCACCCAACTCCTTCCCCCGTACCTCTGTAACGTTCCTGGCGTGAGAAAGCAACCCCCAACCTGCTGTCACGCCTGCGTCGGCTCTTCTTCTGACATCACTTCCTGGACCCGCACCTAGGAAGTGATGTCAGAGGAAGAGCCCATGCAAGCACGATAGCAGGTTGGGGGTTGCTGCGTGCACTAGGAATGTTACAGAGGTATGGGGAAGGGAAGGGACTTGGGGAGGGGGAAGGAGCGTGTATGGGTGGGGAGGGCGTCACCATTCCGGTCGCCTCTCACCCTCACTACGCCACGGTTTATTGTGTTGTCCTTTTGCTTGTTTTTATCTTATAATTTATTTTTTGCTTATGTATGTTTATTCTATAAAACCACTAAGAGTTTCAGGTTGAGCGGAATATACAGTGGTACCTCGGTTTGCGACGGTTTTGCAAGACGAGCAAAATACTCAGCAAACTTTTGACTTGCAAACTGAGCACTGCCCTGATCAACGAGCACTTACAGGGGATTCCTCTTCTGTCTTCCGGCCAGCCTTCTACATCGGGTGCCTTCTGCAGGTTGGAGAACCTCTGTCTGGGCCTGCACAGCCGTGTGCTGTCCCTCCTGTGCGTTGCATGTGACGCGTACATCAATCATCGGCGTTGTGCGTGTCATGCGCTGTGTGCGGGTGGGGCTGCGCTCGGCTGCGTGGGCTCGGGTGGGGGCTCTCCAGCTTGCGAGGGGCATCAGACGTGGAGGGCTGGCCGGCGGATGGAGGAGGCATCCCTCTGAAGGCACTGCGAGGTTCTCCGGCGTCTGGCATCCCCCCCCACCCCGAAGCAGCACTGTGGGGTTCTCTGGTGGCTGGCATCCCCCCCAAAGCAGCACTGTGGGGTTCTTCTTCCGATGACGGACAGAGGAGGCAGACGGAGGAGACGGCGCTGCAGCACCAGGCCCCGACAGGTACAGACCACGGGTTCTGGAACCAATCGTTGCTGTTGCCACTATTGTCTATGGGGAACTTTTGTTTTGATAAACAAGCATTTTGGATTACGAGCATGCTCCTGGAACGGATTATGCTCGTAATCCAAGGTACCACTGTATATTTAAACAAAGCAAGCATGCTTTATAATTATATGATATCCACTTACAGTGCCACCTAGTGGCTAGTCAAAAGCTGTCACAGGGCTAGCTGTGTCCAAGCCTGCAGACAGCATTGTGGGTTACAGGAAAACTGGAATAAGGTTTGGGGGTCCAGAGGACCCATGCTGACCTTGGTGAGGGGGCATTGATGCTGCTCAGTCACAATCTCTTCCTCAACATTCCTGTGTCTGAGTGCAGAAGGTGACAGCGAGTGAAGGATGGGAACAAGGACTTTCTCTGTTATTCTAACAGCTACGGTTCCCACAGAGGCCTCCAACTGCTGTTGTTTGACGAAACGTGGGCAGAACCTGAGCCACAGAGAGAGAAAGGAGAGAGTGTGAGAGAAAAGCTGGAGACAGAGAAGGAAAGGGAGGCAGAGAGACAGCAAGCTAGGCATACAGAAAGGGAGAGATAGTATGATCCAAAAAGAGAAAGGCATACAGAAAGTGGAGAAAGACATAAGACAGGCAAAAAAAAAAAAAAAAAAAGTTATCACTCCTGTTTGCATAATCGTGGACCTTAACACATTACCAAATTCTTGTTTACCACCCCTTGATGCATCCAGGGCAGAAACTTGGAATTAGGCCCCAGAGCCCACAAGCAGACAGGCTTAGGGACCACTGTAAAATAGGGAGCCAGGGCAACTGCCCTGTTTGCACCCCCTCTACACATTGGTCCCGATTGCGCATCTCACTTGGCAGGACTGATGTGGAATAGGGTCAAGGAGTGGGGATTGTCAAAGAGAGGGGAAAAGCCAACATTGTTCATAGCAATGAATCTGACTTTTGGGGATGTAAGGATAGGAAAGACCAGAAGGAACCAGTCTAGACTGAGTTACTGCAAGAGGGCAGACTGCTACAGGAAGTATCGTCATTGCTTTTCCAGAATGAAGGGACAAGAAGATGCCTGCAAGTTCAGAAAGGATGGGGTACTAGGGACCATAGATTCTTGCACCCTCCTGCCTTACTTTTCTTGTATATCTTTCATGGTCTTCACCAGCCAGAGGTACTGAGGCAAATCCAGGTGATGCTTTAGCAGCAAAGACACATAGAGGTTCCCTGAGGTGCGGAAGGGCTGATGAGCAGAGCAGAGGCTGGAGAACTCTTGGATATGAATCACACTTTGTAGGCAGCAGCACAGCACAACCAGGGGGAAGTGTGGCGAGGGTCTCTGCAGGAAATGCACATCTCGTATCTACAATACACATGGAGACAGAAGACAGACTGCAGCTCAGCATCAAAGGGTGATGGTGAGCATTCTGAATATGTGTGATGCAGACAGGTATTTTCCAGTGAGAACAGTTCCAAGAATTATGAAGAATTTAAGGACTTTTCAGATCTTAACTTTTCTTTCCTTAGCATCCTCACCAGAATCTATAGTTTTATGTCTGAACTGCAGATGATGGACATCCACAGGTTCTGGACTGGTCTGGTGAGGATGCTAAGGAAAGAAAAGTTAAGATCTGAAAACAATTTAATTTTGCTATCCACCCAGTGGTATTCGCTTTCAGTCCAAGGTCTGCCAACAGATCAGATTTTCAGAAGATGATGGCATGCAAATCTCTGTATAAGACTCTGGTGAGACCTCATTTAAAATATCGTGTACAATTCTGGAGACCACACTTTCAAAAAGATATAGACAGGATGGAGTCGGTCCAGAGGAAGGCTATTAAAATGGTTGGTGGTGTTCGTCATAAGGTGTACGGGGACAGACTTAAAGATTTCAATATGTATATTTTGGATGAAAGGCTGGAGAAGGGAGATATTTAAATATCTACATGGCATAAATACACACGAGGAAAGTCTCTTTCAATTAAAAGGAAAGTCCAGAGTGAGAGGGCATAGAATTAGGTTAAGAGGAGTAAGAACATAAAAATAGCCTTACTGGGTCAGACCATCAAGACCAGTAGCCCGTTCTCACAGTGGCCAATCCAGGTCGCTAGTACCGGGCCAAAACCCAGAAAGGTTGGTAGATGGGTGGAATAGTCTCCTGGTAGAGGCGGTGGAGACAAAGACGGTGTCTGAATTCAAGAAAACATGGAACACGCATGTGGGATCTCTTAGGGACAGGAGGCGATAGTGTTTGGGCAGACTGAATGGGCCATTTGGCCTTTATCTGTCGTCATATTTCTATATATTCACCAGTGATATCCTGAAAAAACTGCCATTAAGGGTAATGCATTTGATATACTGCCTTTTCGTGGTACAACCAAAGTGGTTTACACATTATATACATGTATTTGGTGGCCTTTGAGTGAATACCACTCATCTAATCGAGCTCCTGCTTCTAGGTAGCATCAACTGTATCCAAGCTGTCAGGCAGATGTGCACCTAATATAATCTAATATTTCTAATTCTATCACCTTCGTGGACGCATTTGACTCCCGCCATGGCCTGAGGCGTTTCTAATGTGTTCAGGTTTTCAGGTTTATTTAAAATTGGATTATATCGCTTATAATACTTCTAAGCGATGTACACTTTAAAATGGGGTACATTATTATAAAATAAGAATATACAGTGGTACCTCGGTTTACGAGTGCACCAGTTTGCGAGTGTTTTGCAAGACGAGCAAAACATTCGCAAACTTGGTGCCTCATAAACCGAGTTTGTCTCGCTGTACGAGCGCCCCCCCCTGGCGATCCGGCATCCCCCCTCCCGCTCGCATTGCCCCCCCTCCACCGCGATCCTACTCCCCCCCCCCCCCCGAGCAGTCAATGACACCCTTTACCCGACTTGGCACCAGTGCCGGTGCCCGAAGATCCTCCTTCTTCTGGCGCGGCCTGGGCTGGGCGGTGCGTTGAAGATCCTCCTTCTTCTGGGCTGGGCTGGGCTGGACTGGCTTTGAGCATTTGCGCATGCTCAAAGCCTTCTGGTCTCGCTCTCAATCTCGGAGAGAGCGAGACCAGAAGGCTTTGAGCATGCGCAAATGCTCAAAGCCAGTCCAGCCCAGCCCAGCCCAGAAGAAGGAGGATCTCCGCAGCACCGCCCAGCCGCGCCAGAAGAGGGAGGATCTTCGGGCACCGGCACTGGTGCCAAGTCGGGTAAAGGGTATCATTGACTGCTCGGGGGGGGGGAGTAGGATCGCGGTGGGGGGGGCAATGCGAGCGGGGGGGGATGCTGGTTCGCAGGGGGGGAAGCTGGATCGCGGGGAGGGGTTTGGAACAGCGTCGGATTCCTCAAGGGGGGGGAGAATGGCTCAGCGTCAGTAGCCTCGTGGAGGGGGGGGAGGAGGTGGAACCAATCAAAGCAGTTTCCCTTACTTCCTATGGAGAAACTTGCTTTGATATACGAGCAATTTGGTTTACGAGCATGCTTCTGGAACGAATTATTCTCGTAAACCAAGGTTCCACTGTATATCAAACCATACAAGGACCAACATGATACGACAGGGAAAGGGGTGGAACTACAGTAGTTATAGTAAAGAGAGCAGTTTAGGGAAGCACATAAAGGGTTGACAGGTGGAATCTCTGATGTCTCCTGAGTTGTATACTTCTTTCAAAAGAAAGATCATACATTTGATACTTAAGTGTGAAAAACATCTTGAAATAAAAAAGACTTTAAGCTGCTCTTAAAGCGATCGAGCGTTTGTTCTTCTCTAAGATGAGAGGGTAAAGTGTTCCATAGCTGCGGAGCATGAATTGTGATTATTTAATTTCTTCGAGTATTAATGACTTTTAGGGAGGGAATTACAAGTAAATTGTGATCTGCAGATCGTAAAGTTCTCAACGGTGTATTTGGTAGTAGGAGTTTATCTGGGACTGCTGGTAAGTTTGATTGTCGTATTTTAAAACACAGCAAGATTATTTTATAAGTAATCCGATGGGATATTGTCAACCAGTGGGCATTCTGTAGAAGGGGCGTCACATGATCAAATTTTTTTGGAATTAGTGATGAGTTTTATGGATGCGTCTTAGTTGGATCTGGGTGACGTTTTTATATAGTGCGTTACAGTAGTCCAGTCTAGAGATGACGAGGGAGTGGACCAGGGTGTTTTAATGTGGCTGCTTCTAGGACTTTTGACATTGATCTTATAAGAACATAAGAAGTTGCCTCCACTGGGTCAGACCGGAGGTCCATCTCGCCCAGGGCCCGCTCCCGCGGCGGCCCACCAGGTCCTTGACCTGTGAAGTGAATTCTTGACCTTTATAATCTACCTCTACTTCTATAACCTACCTCTGCTGCTATCTGTACCCCTCAATCCCTTTATCCTTTAGGTACCTATCCAAACCTTCCTTAAACCCCTTTACTGTGCTCTCGCCTACTACACCCTCCGGAAGAGCATTCCAAGCGTCCACCACCCTCTGGATAAAAAAGAACTTCCTAGCATTGGTTCTAAACCTGTCCCCTTTCAATTTCTCCGAGTGACCCCTGGTGCTCGTGGTCCCTCGCAGTTCGAAGAATCTGTCCTTATCCACTTTCTCTATGCCCTTCAGGATCTTGAAGTTTCTATCATGTCTCCTCTAAGTCTCCTCTTGAAGCTTATAAAAACAGCTTCTTACCACCAAACTTATTTGATCACAGTATGATCATTTTGGATCTAGTATGATGCCAAGAATTTTGATGTTATGAGCCATTTCCAGGGGTATATTATTAATTTGAACTTGTGCCAATAGGGATATTCCTTTCTTCCAGGTAAATAACATACCGTATTTGCCGGCGTATAAGACGACTGGGCGTATAAGACGACCCCCCAACTTTTACAGTTAAAATATAGAGTTTGTTATATACTCGCCGTATAAGACTACCCCTTCTTCCGATTCGCGACCCCCCCCCCCCCAAGCCGGCAAAAACAGCTTTGCACCGCAGGCCCAGCCGCCCAAGACGAGTCGGAGGCCCCTACCCGCCGCATCCTGCACGTGGGCAGACTCAGCACAAACGCTGCTGATGGCCTCAATCGACACGCTGATCTCCCCGCGCACGCTGACCATCTTCTCTCTGCCTGCACTTTCCCCGCGGCCCTCTTCAGCGACTCAGCAGGGGCAGCGATCAAGACAGGCTGCAAACGTCGGGACCTTCCCTCTCTGAGTCCCGCCTATTTTGTTTCAACTTCCTGTTTCCGCATAGGCGAGACTCACAGAGGGAATGACCGCCTGTCTTGATCGCCCGAGGCTGGGAGGAACAGAAGATTTCTGCAAACACCATTGGGGCAGAAATTTTAACGGGTCCATCTCGCCAGTCCTGTGCGGACCGGCAGGAATTTTCTGCGGACCGGCACCGGTTGAAGAACTGTGATGTAAACAGTGCCCGGCGTATAAGACGACCCCCGACTTTGGGGAGGATTTTAAGGTACTGAAAAGTCGTCTTATACGCCGGCAAATACGGTAGTTTTGGATTTTGCTGTTTAGTGCCAGCATATTTTCCCTCATCCATAGGTTGATTTTTTTCATTTTCTCATTTATTTCTTGAATTTGTTTAGGCTTTCCTGATTCTATTTGGTGTAAGAGCTGGATATCATCTGCATTTGCATATTTGGGTGGAGTGCGTGGCGCAGTGGTTAAAGCTACAGCCTCAGCACCCTGAGGTTGTGGGTTCAAACCCACGCTGTTCCTTGCGACCCTGGGCAAGTCACTTAATCCCCCCCCATTGCCCCAGGTACATTAGGTAGATTGTGAGCCCGCCGGGACAGACAGGGAAAAATGCTTTGAGTGCCTGAATAAATTCATGTAAACCGTTCTGAGCTCCCCTGGGAGAACAGTATAGAAAAAAGTGAATTAAAAAAAAAAAAAAAAATTACATTACATTAGAGATTTCTATTCCGCCATTGCCTTGCGGTTCAAGGCGGATTACAAAAGAATTACAATAAAGGTATTGCATGAAGAAGATATCTGGTAATTTCTAGTGGAGATACGGAGTAGATGAGGTTGCTTTGGGGAATCGGGAAGGTATTGGGAAGTGGGAGGAGCTAGCGGTGTTAAGTCCTTTGCAGGAATTTCTTTTTTTTTTTTTAAATATTTTTTATTCTTTTTTTAAATTCTTACATCAAGTGAAATACATGTAATACATTCAATTATGAAAAAACACTTGAAATTATTATTAAATGTTCTTACAATGTGAATTAAATAAACCCTTTATCAGAATTTTATATCATATTAATATTACAATAGTTTTCCCTCCCTACCCCTTCTATATGTTCTATACATGTGTTATTATATCTGATCAATAGAATAATTTGTCAATGGTCCCCATATTTTATTAAATTTTTTAATATAACCTTGTTGTAATGCCAATACTTTTTCCATTTTATATATATGACAAATTGAATTCCACCAAAAAGTGTAATTCAATTTAGTGTAATCCTTCCAGGAATTTCTTGAAAAGTAGAGTCTTTATTTCTTTTCTGAATGTTTTGTAGTCTGGGGGTCATAATTAGTAAATTGGAGATTTGGTTGTCCAGTTTTGCTGCTTGTGTGACTAGGAGCCATCAAAGTTTTTTCCGTTTGACTTCTTTGATTGGTGGGGGGAAATGCGTGAATGGAGTGTGGGTTTTCCTATGTCTACTTGATGTAGTTTGGATGAGGCGGTTATTCAGGTAGGTTGGGCTGTCGCCGTTTATGGTTTTAAATAGTAGACAGTAGAATTTGAATAGTATTCTTGTCGGAATTGAGAGCCAGTGTGAGTTGAGGTATGCCTCTATGATGTGGTCATGGTTCCTTAATGAAAAGATAAGTCTCATGCTTTGTTTTGGATAGTTTATAGTTAACATAAGAACATAAGAAACGCCTTCACCGGATCAGACCGAGGTCCATCTAGTCCGGTGCTCTGCACACGCGGCGGCCCATTTAGGTACTCCTTTTTGGAGACCCGACTTTACCGTATCCCTCAATATGATATGCAAGAAGGTGTGCATCCAACCTGTGCTTGAATCCCAGTACCGTAGTCTCCGCCACAACCTCCTCCGGGAGTGCATTCCAAGCACCCACCACCCGCTGTGTGAAACAGAACTTCCTGACATTTGTCCTGAACCTGCTGCCGCTCAGTTTCAGGCTATGACCTCCTGTCCGTGTCACATCAGAAAATGTTAGCAATGCTGCTTCTTGGTCTATTATATCAAATCCTTTTAATATTTTAAAAGTCTCTATCAAATCCCCTCTCAGTCTTCTCTTCTCGAGGGTAAACAAATCCCAGTTTCCTGAGTCGTTCTTTATAGCTCAAATGCTCCATTCCCTTGACAAGTTTCGTGGCTCGCCTCTGCACTTTCTCCAACAGAGTTATATCCCTCTTGAGGTATGGAGACCAGTGTTGGACACAATATTCTAAGTGCGGTCTGACCATTGTTCTATAAAGTAGTTGTTTTATCATTGTTGCTGGGCGGGGAAGGTAGAGAATGTTGCAATAGTCTAAAAGGCCCAGGACTAGGGATTGTACTAAGAGCCAGAATTGTGTTCTATCAAAGAATTTTCTAACTTGTCTTAAGTTTCTCATAACTGCAAATGATTTCTGTATTGTTTCACTGATTTGTGGTTGCATGGTGCAGCATCTATCTATCGTCATTCCTAGTAGTTTTAGGGTGGGTTGAATGGGTTAATTGGTTGAGATAATTTCTATATTGGTTATGGTTGGGACTTTGTTATTTTCGAGGAGGATGAATTTTGTTTTGTCTGGGTTCAGCTATCTTTCATCCATGTTACTACTGTTTCTAGTGTTCGGTGTAGTGCGTCTGTCATTGATCAAAAGGTATGAGAATGGTGATGTCGTCTGCATATGGAGTTAAACCTATGCGTTGTCTCTCTCTCTTCTGCTGCGATTTAAACCCTCAATTTCTTGTGCCTTCTTTAGCACTGAACCACCCAAAGGAGCTCCATATATTTTACAGACTGCTATTATGTCACCCTTCCGAGTCAGACAAACCCAACTCCTCAAAGCTCACATTTTCCGAGCCTCTGATCTTTATGTTGCTTTGCTCCAGACTTTGTCATATTTAATTTAATTTGAAGAAGTATGATCAAGCCACTGATTTCTATCGCCAATTGCACTGGCTTCCAGTTGAGGCTCGGGTTAAATTTTAGCAGCTCTCTGGCGTTTTAAATTTCCCCAACTATGGAATGAACTTCCCCTAATTTTGAGGTGTCCCAGTTCCTTCCAACTCTTCCGTAAACTTCTAAAAACTTTTTTATTCGCTAAACATTTTGAAAACTAACTCTTGTATTTCAGTTTACTTTATTTAAAAAAAATTAAAAAAAAATTATTGTTAACCGCGTCGAGCTTCCTTTGGTTGAAGACCCGATATATAAGGTTAAGTCTTAGTTTTAAGAACATAAGAATTGCCACTGCTGAGTCAGACCAGTGGTCCATCATGCGCAGCAGTCCGTTCACACGGCAGCCCTCTGGTCTAAGACCAGCACCCTGAGACTAGCCCTACCAGCGCACATTCTTGTTCAGCAGAAACTTGTCTAACTTTGTCTTGAATCCCTGGAGGGTGTTTTCCCCTATAACAGCCTCTGGAAGAGCGTTCCAGCTTTCTACCACTCTCTGGGTGGAGAAGAACTTCCTTACGTTTGTACGGAATCTATCCCCTTTCAACTTTAGAGAGTGCCCTCTTGTTCTCCCTATCTTGGAGAGGGTGAACAACCTGTCTTTATCTACTTTGTCTTGAATCCCTGAAGGGTGTTCTCCCCTATATCAGCCTCTGAAAGAGCATTCCAGTTTTCCACCACTCTCTGGGTGAAGAACTTCCTTACGTTTATACGGAATCTATCCCCTTTTAACTTTAGAGAGTGCCCTCTTGTTCTCCCTACCTTGGAGAGGGTGAACAACCTATCTTTATTTACTTTGTCTTGAAACCCTGAAGGGTGTTTCCCCCTATAACAGCCTTTGGAAGAGCGTTCCAGCTTTCTACCACTCTCTGGGTGAAGAAGAACTTCCTTACGTTCGTACGGAATCTATCCCTTTTTAACTTTAGAGAGTGCCCTCTTTAGTTTAGTTATTTGTTACAAGGCGCTAACAAGTATCTTATGGAATCTTTTATCATTACAAATTCTAAACATCCTAGAAAATCTCATTCATTATTCTCATCCCCTTCTGTAAAGGGTTGTAAATATAAGAAATTTCAGGATCATTTGCTATCTTTTCAAGCAGCCTCATGGACTAGGGATTTAACTCACACATTCAAAATCTCAAATTCATACCAACAATTTCGACGTGCCTTAGAGACAAATCTTTTTAAGAAATTTTTGTAAGTTAGATATAGGATGCTTATTCATTTGTATTATTAGTCTTTGTTGAACCGCATAGAACTTAATGGTATTTGGGGTATACAAGTGCGTTTTATGTTATGTTATGTTCCCCATTCGCTTTGTGTCCTTAGCATGTGAAGCCCTAAGCTGACCACAGTGGCACAGAAAAGGAGTGGGAGGTGGGGCGTCGGTCTGCCCTGGATGCCGTCGTAGTGGGGCCACCTGCATCCATCCTCCTCTACGCCCACCCGCTCCTTCCCTACCCCCTTTCCAATGCGCGGGTGCTCCTTCCCTGGTACCACTTTCATGTTCCCAGCGCAAGCAGCATTGCGAACTCGCTGTCCGCGGTCGCTGTCGGCTCTCTCTGCCATCGCTTCTGGGTCTGATGCCTAGAAAGCGACGTCCCGAGGGAGAGCCGACATAACGCAGGCTGCAAGTTTACGATGCTGCTCGCGCTGGGGAAATGAAAGATTAGTACAAACAGGGCTTTAAATCACTTAAAATGGCTTCAGCTAACTCAACAATAAATACCTACTAACTTTAAGAAGCCTTCTATTGCGCTTATCAATTTTTATTACCACATAACAAATATATTTCTATCACACTGATTTAAATCACATATTACCCAACCACACTCTCTGTGAACACTACACAACTGTTTTCTTTATAAAATAGCTCAACGGGAACACCCCATTGGGCCTGGAAATCTGGACTGGAACCAAAGCCTTTTCTGTTTCAGTGCCTTTCAAAATCACATTTTTTTTTTCTTATATATCGCAAATACCATTAAGTTTTTTGCGGTTCTCAAAGACTAGTGATACAAATGAATAAACATCCAATATCTAACTTCCGAAAGATTCCCTAAAAAGATACATTTTTAAGGCACGTCGAAATTGCTGATATGCATTTGGGAATATGAATATATGAGTTAAATCCCAAGGGGCTCATAATAAAAAAATTTTTTTTTAAAAGTCTAAAAAGTGGCCTAAATGGGTACTTGGATGATCAAAAAGCCCGATTGTCCAAGTACCCATAATCAAAACTGGTTTTAGACATATCTAAAACCAGCTTAGGCCTTTCCCCCGACTCTAAACGCATGGAGCGAATAGAGGCTTTTTAGAGGCGGGGAAAGTGGGCGGTGGGCGGGAGGTGGGCCGACCTACACCTAGGCGTACAGCAGGTATAACCAAAACTTTTGACAGGTTGCCTAGTCGGCACTTATACGTTTTGACTTAGACCAAGTTAAAACAGGTATAAGCAGGGCTGTGGAGTCGGAGTCGAGGTCGGAGGAAATTTCGGGTACCTGGAGTCAGAGTCGGAGTCGGAGTCAGAACATTTATCTACCGACTCCATTTTTGAACTTGGCATACCAATCACGAGCGATTCTTTCAGCTATAGCACCCACTATATACACAGCACAAATGATGCGAGCAGCTTCTGCGGCCTTAGAACCTTGATTAAAAGCAAAAAGGTGGTGGTGTCGAAAATGCTCATTTCTCTCAACTTGACATTCCATTTTAACGATCTGAAAATTAACCAGTGCTGTGGAGTCGGAGTCGAGGAGTCGGAGTCAGAGGAAATTTCGGGTACTGGAGTCGGAGTCTGAAGTACAAAAAATTGAGAAGTCGGAGTCGGAACATTTATCTACCGACTCCACAGCCCTGGGTATAAGTGCCAAAAAAAGGGGCCGCTGAGCTGATCAGCTCAGCGGCCTGGCAACCTACCCAACCCCCACCGCAACTATTGGGGCAGGAGAGATGCCTCATCTCCCCTGCCACAATAGCGATACTACCAAGTGCCACCAAACGCGGCACTTGGGATCGCTAAAGCGGCAGGAGAGATGACCCATCTCTCCTGCAGCGATCCACCCCGCCCCCCCGATCCAATCAGGCCAGGAGAGAGTCCAAGCCCTCCTGGCCCCGCCAACAACAATCGTGGCAAGAGGGAGCCCAAGCCCTCTTGCCCTGCGGCACCCCTGACACGATCAGGGCAGGAGGGAGCCCAAGCCCTCCTGCCCCGCGGCACCCCCAAACCCACGACACGATCAGGGCAGGAGGGAGCCAAAACCCTCCTGCCCTGCCAAAACCCCCTACTCCCCACCCCCACTAAAATACAGGCAGGAGGTGTCACCACAAATTAAAGTATTAGAAGAGAAATATTTAGAACAAAGAAATGAAATAAATGGACTTAAACAGGAAAATATATCGATGAAAAATAATGTGGAAAAAATAGATAAAAAGATAATTGAAGTAACTCAAATCCAAACGACACTGATTAAGGATAATCTTAACCTTAGGAGAAAGGTGGAAATGATGGAAAATAATATGCGATTGAATAACCTTAGATTTTTGAACTTTCCAAAGATTCCTTCTTTATCAGCAAAAGAAGTTTTGAAAAAGTACTTTTGTGAAGTTCTTAATGTTCCTAATGATGCCTTTCCTCCCTTTTCCAAAATTTATTATTTGCCAACATCAAAAAATTTGGAAGAACAGCGACCACCAGAACAACAGGGTCAGGGTGAACAAATGGATATAACATTATTATTGGAATCTTCAATGAGGGAGGTAGCTATTCCAGCTACCCTATTAGCTACGGTGGTTTTATCACCAGATAAAAATTGGATATTACAGCTTTACTTTAAGAACAGACATAAAGAATTTCTTGGACATAAAATTCAAATATTTCCAGATGTGACAAGGGAGTCTCAGAAACGAAGGAAAGAATTTTTGCTTCTTAAGCCTGGGGTCACTGCAATGGGGGCATCATTTCTTTTACGATATCCTTGTAAATGCATTGTAAAATATAAATCTTGCAATTATATTTTCTTTGAGCCCTCTCAGTTGACAGGATTTCTCTCTAGGAAGGGCCTTGAAGGGGATAAAAAAGATCTCAATGTATAAATTTACTCTTGGTCCACTCTCATCTGACCGCCTAATTGCAATTTGAATTTATTCTTTTTCTTTTAATAATTCTCACTCAGGAACATCTTGGATCTCAATTTAATTTTGGGACTTTAATTATGATGAGTAAATAGTAATTTTGTCATATAACTGATACTTCATTTGTTTTATATTATGTTGACTCACTCATATTCTGTACAAGAAGATTATTCTTGATAATATGTTTAAAATTTAAATAAAGATTAAAAAAAAAAAATAAAATACAGGCAGGAGGGACGCAACCCCCCCTCTACGACTGCTCCCCCAAACCCCCCAGACACCGTTTCCAGAATCCAGCTTTTAAGCGAAGGACTGGCTCCTCCTTCGCCTAAAAGCTCTTGTTTTGGGCGTTTGGGAGTTAGCCTTTTTTTAGGTTGATTATATGTGGTAAGTGAAGACGTAGTGGTAGTCTGGGCATTTAAACAGCTGAATGTAGAGGCAGGCCATTATAAAAAAAACACACCTTCTTTTGGACATTTTTTTGATAATAGATATTTCCCTGCTTCTACTTTCAACGTTTAAGGCCTTAGGCCAAAAGGGGACTTAGACGTTTGTTTTTTTATTATGCCCCTCCACGTCTATAAGGCTGCCTGAAAAGATAGCAATTGTTCCTGAAATTTCTTATATTTACATCCCTTTACAGAAGGGAATGAAAATAATGAATGATTTTTTTCTAGAATGTTTAGAATTTGTAATGATAAAAGATTCTATAAGATACTCAGGAATTGAGCCCGTTAGTGCCTTAAAACAAATACAGCCGAGCTTAAATTTAACCCGTGCCTCCACTGGAAGCCAGTGCAGTTGACGATAAAAAATCAGTGATATGATCTTACTTCTTTAAGTTGAAAATCAATCTTGACTGCTGCATTCTGAATTATGTGCAGTCTAGGAAGATTTTTCCGAGTACCAGCAAGATGAACAATGTTACAATAGTCCAACTGACTAAGGACAAGTGATTGAACCAACAATCGAAAGGAGTTAATATCAAAGTATGCTCTAATATAGGGGTGGGGGAACTCCCTTCCTCGAGAGCCGTATTCCAGTCGGGTTTTCAGGATTTCCTCAATGAATATGCATGAGATCTATTAGCATACAATGAAAGCAGTGCATGCAAATAGATCTCATGCATATTCATTGGGGAAATCCTGAAAACCCGACTGGAATACGGCTCTCGAGGACCGGAGTTCCCTACCCCTGCTCTAATAGTTCTTAGTTTCCATAAAGTATAGAAACCCTTTCGAACCAACGAGTCAACCTGATTTTTCATAGTAAGGGTATGATCTAGAATCACACCAAGTATCTTTAAGGCTGCCCAAGTCCGGTCCTCAAGATCTACTGGCAGGCCAGGTTTTCAGGATATCCATAATGAACATGCATGAGAGAGATTTGCATACCACAAAGGCAGTGCAGGCAAATCTCTCTCATGCATATTCATTGTGGATATCCAGAAAACCTGGCCTGCCAGTAGATCTCGAGGACCGGACTTGGGCAGCCCTGCTATAGATTGTATCATTTTAAACAAATTGTTACCACAATCTCGTGTTGCTCAGCCACAATGATTATAGTTTATACTTTCTGATATCACCATTGGACTCTGCAATCATGTTGCTCAGTCGGCCCCACACAGGGCTGTGTTTCGCTGGATCAACATCTTCAGGAGCCACTTTGGGTTTTCACCGAGTTACTTCACCTCTGCAATAAATTTCTATTTACTAGTGAACATAAGAATTGCCGCTGCTGGGTCAGACCAGTGGTCCATCGTGCTCAGCAGTCCGCTCACACGGCGGCCCTCTGGTCAAAGACTAGCGCCCTAACTGAGACTAGCCCTACTTGAGTACGTTCTGGTTCAGCAGGAACTTGTCTAACTTTGCCTTGAATCCCTGGAGGGTGTTTTCCCTTATTTGAATCCCTGGAGGGTGTTTTCCCCTATGACAGACTCCAGAAGAGCGTTCCAGTTTTCTACCACTCTCTGGGTGAAGAAGAACTTCCTTACGTTTGTACAGAATCTATCCCCTTTCAACTTTAGAGAGTGCCCTCTCGTTCTCTCTACCTTGGAGAGGGTGAACAACCTGTCCTTATCTACTAAGTCTATTCCATTCAGTACCTTGAATGTTTCGATCATGTCCCCTCTCAATCTCCTCTGTTCGAGGGAGAAGAGGCCCAGTTTCTCTAATCTTTCACTGTATAGCAACTCCTCCAGGCCCTTAACCATCTTAGTCGCTCTTCTCTGAACCCTTTTGAGTAGTACCGTGTCCTTCTTCATGTACGGTGACCAGTGCTGGATGCAGTGTGTGTGTGGTTCCATCTGCTTACTATCCTAATACTTATACATAACTACCTCAACATATATGAATGAAATTTACCTTATCATAGTTCATTTGATCATATAAGAACAGCAGCAGCATGAGGTTCAAAAGACAGACTTTAGTTTGGAGGAAGAGAGAGATGCTACAGAAGTTTTGAACCCCAAGCTGCTGCTGTTGTTATATGATCAAATGAACTATGATAAGAGGTGAATTAACTCAGTGAAAACCTGAAGCGGCTCCTGAAGATGCTGATCCAGCGAAACACAGCCCTGTGTTGGGCCGACTGAGCAAGATGATTGTAGAGTCCAATGGTGATGTCAGAAAGCATAAAGTATAATTACTGTGGTGGAGCAACACGAGACGGTGGTAACAATTTGCAACGCAGCAAGAGAATGTGTGATAATTAAAAAAAAAATGGGACAAAGTGGTTTTGAAAGGAACTGAAACAGAAAAGGCTTTGTTCCAGTCTAGATGGAATGTTCCCGTTGGAGCTATTTTATAAAGAAAACAGTTGTGTCGTGTGATTTGTTCACAGAGAGAGTGGTTGGGTAATATGTGATAGAAATATATTTACAATGTGGCAATAAAAAATGAAAATGAAAGAGATACAGGGGAAGGGGGATGTGCATGGCCGGAGGGAGTTGGGGGGGGGGGGGTCGGGAATGAGCGGAGGGTGCAGAGAAGAGGGCAGGGGAGGGGTACCACTCACTCTTACTATGCCACTGGGTAGACAAAGTCTCCAAACATAGGATGGAAACGGTTTCCAAAGTCTCACCTCTATGCGGGCCCCAGGACGCAGCCCACGGCCCCAATTCACCAACTGCTGATATGCAACACAGAGACAGATGCTCCCATCCACTTCGTAGAGGCCGGCCCGAGCATTTAACACTTTGGTAACTGTTCCCTAGGATAAAAAACGTCCAGTGAGATATGGATGGAAGATGATTAAAGCTGTCTCTGCTGAGGGAGAGAGTAAAAAGCAAGACCATGGAGTTGAACGGGGAAGTTTATGACAGAGGCCAAAAGCCGAGATGATGGTGGAAGAGGGGCTGGATTGAAATGCTGGAAATAGGCAAAGTGGGAGATATGAGGAAGGCCTGCTTCCCTCACCTTGTATGATACCACTTTAGACAGTTTGATCCCAGGGGCTAACTTGTCTTCCAGGACCTCCTCAAAATCCTGGGGCTTGACTTCTGCCTTTGAAGGAGCACAGTTGTGGCTTAGCAAGGCCTCAGGAGGCAGCTCCTGCTCCTGCACTTGTCCTTTGTCGAAGGGGAGGAGCTGAGAGGAAGTGCTGACCTGCAACAACTTATGCTTAGAACGCTCTACAGCAGCCAAACGGAGCCTAGTTATCACATAGCGGTTGCCCACAGTTAGGCTGAAATGCCAGCTGACTTTAGTCGGATCCTATAAAACAAAAAAAAGGAGTGTCACCAGGAATCCACCTTGGCATGGCTCTGACCCGTCATCCTCCCCACTTGCAGTGGCCCGCAAGGGCTAAGGATGAGGGGTGCACCTCGCGCCTCAATATACAAGTTATTTCATGCTAGTAACATACACAGACATGTAATTTAATCAAAATAATTTTTATTCAATTTATATTCAATTAACTTGAGGTTCAAATTAGAATTAAGATTACATTGCCAATTAATTATATACATTACTTCATTGCTAATTCTGTGTTTGAGGGGGGCCCGCCTTTCCTAAGCATGTGGCCCAGGAGAGAGAGAAATCTCCCCCCGAACAAAAGCTGGTGCTTGCTTATGCACTCTCGCAATGACCAATATTACATCACTTTAATCTACCAATGGCCAGCTAGCAGAGGCTGTACTTATTTATTTGAACAAAGAAATTCCTTTTAGCTCTTATAGATACCAGGCTTAAAGAAAAGTTTTACAGATTATATATTTGTTTATAGCAATTTCTGAATATACATAAAACATTATAATATACCCAAAAAAAACTTTCCCAGTGTCCTTAAGAGTTTGAATCAAAATAGTTCTCTGACCAAATTGTTTGCAAACCTGACTGTTTTACATTCCACAGGCACAGAAAAGAAAGCTCAAGCTCCTACAAAAGGTCAAACTAACTGACCTTTCTATATCCTAGGCCTCTAGAGGGTTTCCATGGTAACCATTCCTTCAACCTTAACTTAACAAGTTCCATATGTTGCCTCTCAGGACCTCTTATAAATGTAAAAGGTTTTAAATTAAGCACAAATCATTTCATCATATATATTTTATTCATTCCTGGATCTAGGGAACAATCACAAGCCACACATATATGATCTTTCTTAATAACCCAGTAATTTACATAAATACTGAATATTATTATGACCATTCTTACTATTAATCCCTAGTATTTTTCTGGCCTTGGCTGCAATCCATTTTCAAATTTTTATATCTTTGCACCTAACTTTTCATAGGCTCTTAATTGGGCATCGGCCCTATCTACCACAAGGGCATTACTAACTAGATTTACCTAGAATCATATGAAAAGTAGGTGTCTTGCATGTAGAAAATCTACAATGTATTCAACAAAACAATCCTTGCACACTATCCATTCCAGTACGGTCTGCCACACCCTAGCACCCTTTGTCCAACAGGGCCCATGCCGTAGGGCAGTGCATCTCAACCCTCTCCTGGAAGCAAATCCTGATAGACATGTTTAGGCCTGGATTCTCTATACGGCATAGATATTGGCATCCACCTAAAAAGTGGCCGCCGACCACGTGTCAACCACGCAACAGTGCCATATAGAGAATCAAGCCTCAATAAAAGATAGGTGCCAGAAATGTAGGCCAGGGTTTTCCAGGCCTACATTTCTGGCACCTATTTTTGCCATGAAACGCACCTACATGCCGCTTCCTGCATTAGCCACACCCAAAGTGGCATTAAGCGCCAGAAGGCACCTCCCGAGGTATGATTCCAGCACCGATATGTGTTTTAAATTCAATGTTAATCGCTATTTCAAACAGCGTTTCTCAATTAACTTAGGTGCTAGTAGGGCACTGTTTATAGAATTTCTCCCTCAGTGAATTACTACAATTCTTATAATATGTATTTTGCATTGGAGAGTCATTGTTTGCAAATGCATCTCCTACATATTCATTGCGATATTCCTGATAACACAATCGGCAGGTTGTATCAGTCCACTATTTTGTAAATTATTATTTCTCTTTTCATTTTTTTCTCTGTATAATAGCGATATGTGCAACACTTAACGAAAATAAAATTGTAGTGACAAAGGTAGAGTTGACAAGTTATCAAGTCCAAGGAGGAAGATTCTAGGTCGGTCCTGGATTTCCTGCAGGCTCCATTTAATGCATCATGGGAACAGCAGCACTGTTCCCAACCAAAGAGTTTTGTGATCAGATAATCAGATGAATCTTGAACCCAAATCACAATTACCGGATGCTAGGGTCCACCTTGGGGGTTAGCACCCAAGAAAAGGATCTGGGTGTTATTGTTAACAATACGATGAAACCTTCCGCCCAATGTGTGGTGGCGGCCAAGAAAGCAAAGAAGATACTGGACCACACTATCTCCAACCTGCTGATAACAACAAACGACTACAAATATTTTCGCAAAGAAATCAAAACCCACCTATTCAAAAAATTTATACAGATGGCTTAACCCCAACCGGACCCCCCTCAACGCAACTCCCCCCTCCTCCCCCCTTCACCAGTTCCCTTCTCTTTAGCCTCAAGCATGTCAACTGCTTCCCTAACGGTATATATACTGGATCTGCACTATTTCCTATTTGTACAGCATCTTGTAGCTCTTGAAATATACAGCTCCATTATTCTTGTAACTTCTCCTGGAAATGACCAGAATTCTCTCTGTAATTATCCTGGAAATGTCCAGTTGTCTCTTTTGTAATCCGCCCAGAACTGCAAGGTTGAGGCGGAATAGAAATCAGTAATGTAATGTAATACTAGGAATTATTTAAAAAAGGGATGGTAAACAAGACTAAGAATGTTATAATGCCTCTGTACTGCTCCATGGTGCGACCTCATCTGGAGTATTGCGTTCAATTCTGGTCTCCTTATCTCAAGGAAGATATAGTGGCGGTAGAAAAGGTTCAAAGAAGAGCGACCAAGATAATAAAGGGGATGGAACTCCTCTCGTATGAGGAAAGACTAAAACAGATTAGGACTCTTCAGCTTGTAAAAAAAGACGGTTGCGGGGAGCTAGGACTGAAGTCTACAAAATCCCGAGTGGAGTAGAACAGGTACAAGTGGATCGATTTTTCACTCCGTCAAAAATTACAAAGACTAGGGGACACTGGAAGTTACAGGGAAATACTTTTAAAACCAATAGGAGGAAATTTTTTTTTACTCAGAGAATAGTTAAGCTCTGGAATGCATCGCCAGAGGTTGTGGCAAGAGCAGATAGCGTAGCTGGTTTTAAGAAAGGTTTGGCAAGTTCCTGGAGGAAAAGTCCATAGTCTGTTATTGAGAAAGACATGGGGGAAGCCACTGCTTGCCCTGGATCGGTAACATGGAATGCTGCTACTCTTTGGGTTTTGGCCAGGTATTAGTGACCTGGATTGGCCATCGTGAGAACGGGCTACCGGGCTTGACCCACTAAGGCTACTCTTATTTTCTTATTGCATCATTGAATTTACTGAGACAAGAAAAAAATTTGACAGTCTATGGGGTAA
Organism: Geotrypetes seraphini; assembly: GCF_902459505.1. Lineage (NCBI taxonomy): Eukaryota > Metazoa > Chordata > Amphibia > Gymnophiona > Dermophiidae > Geotrypetes > Geotrypetes seraphini. Next base: position 23,030,419 of record NC_047099.1, on the reverse strand, counting down.
GTACAAAATGCGGTTTTGTGGAATTTATTACCAAATGAAATTAAAGCAGTGTTCTGCTGTGATGCAATTTAGGAGAAGTGTGACAACATTGCTATTCGAGAGAGAATATAGGTAAGTTTGTTCATATTTGTAGGTAGACTTCTGGTTTACTATGTTCTTGCAAAAGTTTCTGTGAGAACAGCTGGAGATTGCAAATTTTATGAGTCTTATTTTATGTGTTTGATTGTTTGTTACAATTTGATTATGTATGTTCTTATGGAACCCACTCAGAACTGTGGATGTAGCGGGATATCATTTTTTTTTAATACTTTGGGATATTGGGTCAAAACAGGATTGGCTAAAAAGCCTCCCTCGTGGAACCAAGTAACTTGGCAGCTCTGACAGTTATCCAAATCCAATCTGTTTACGGGAGACTTGATTTTTCTGGGTAAGTTTGGCACTGTTTGGTCACTGGTGCCACCATGTGGCTATTGCATGCATTACAGCAGAAATTATAGAAACTTGCCCCTTTCTACATAAAAACGGCCATACTGTGTTAGACCAATGGTCCATCTAGCCCAGCATCCTGCTTCTACAATGGCCAATACAGGTCTCAAGTACCCGGCAAAAGCCCAAATAAAAGCAACATTTCAAGCTACCGATCCCAGGGCAAGCAGCGGCTTCCACTATGTCTGTCTCAGACTATGGACTTTTTCTCCAGGAACTTGTCCAAACCTTTTTTTAAAACCAGCTACGGTAACCGCTCTTACCACATTGTCTGGCAATGTGTTCCCGAGCTTAATCATTCTCGGAGTGAAAAAATATTTCCTCCTATTGGTTTTAAAAGTATTTCCCTGTAACTTGTACCAGAACCCCCCCCCCAACAACAACACCTTGTACTGTAACTATGACACATTGTTAACGGCATATTATGTATGTTAACTCGTTCTGAGCTCTTTGTGGAGGGCGGGATAGAAAAGAAATTAAACAAATAAATAAATAAATAACTTTATCGAGTGTCCCCTAGTCTTTGTAATTTTTGTTGGTAGTAAAAAAATCGATTCCATTCTGTAACCACTCAGGATTTTGCAGACTTCAATCATATCCTCATTTTGTCAAAGGGAAAGGGAAAAGGCATTGGATTTGATATACTGCCTTTCTATGGTTACAGCCAAAGCGGTTTGCATTAGAGCAGTGGTTAAGCTGGGTTCGACCGAGCCCCAGGGGTTCGGTGAGTCAGTCTCGCGGGTTCGGCGGAGGTCAAAACACCTCCGACTCATATAGCGCTTCGGTCACGTTCAATCATCTATCAGTTATTCAGTGATTTTGATCAAGACTGATCGTGTACTCGGTTTCTTGATCTATCAATCTGTAACTAACGCCTAATATACATCCATCAATTCCTGATCAAAATTTGTGATTTAACTGATAGATGATTGAACGTGACCGAAGCGCTTATGATTCGTGATGATACGCCCCACTTGTCCATAATTGGCTGCAGGTGATCACGCAACATCGCTTGGCCTATCTGTGCTGCAGGGGATTTGATGCGCACAGTAGTCGAATTGTAACTGTTGTGATGGTACGTCGTGTGATACCTATCTTAATATTTTAATCCCTTACTAACTATGTCGAGCAAATTACGAAAGTGGTCGGACGAATATGTACAATATGGATTCACATGTATAACGGAACGTGATGGGAGTCAGCGTCCTAATTGCATGATTTGCAATGCCAAGTTGAGTCATTCTAGTCTAGCTCCGGCAAAACTAAGGGAATAAAGAAGGGTTCGGTGAACACGCAAATGAAACTGGTGGGGTTCAGTACCTCCAAAAAGGTTAAGAACCACTGCATTAGAGAGTTGGGCAGGGACTGAAATCCTACCCACCAATATCCTGTCCATCCCTGCCCAACCCCACTGAGGAATCTCCTCTGTCCCTGCCCGTCCCCCCTATAAAAGTTACCTGTCCCCATAAAAAGCAGCAATTATTTCTGACAGTTTTGATTTTTTTTAAGTCTTAGTTTATTTGAACCAACAATAAAAGACATTATAAACAAATTAACAGTGAACAGAAATAAGAGATGCATACATCACTGGAAAGAATTAGAATAGACATTAGGTCATGTGATTGTAGGGGGGTCGACCATTTCTTGTTAAAAGAAATAAGAGTTGGATTTTTTGGCAATATAAAGCTCATATCTGTAGAGCAAACAAATCTGGTTCCACCATCTGGCAAAGGTAACTTGTGAAAGGTCCTTCCAAGATCCACAAATGATTTTTAATGCAGCAATGAGTAAAGAATCAAACAATAAAGAATCAAAATCAATTAAAGCAGAATTGAGAGAGGCACTTTTCAGGACAATGGTTGCATAAGAAAAATGTGCCAAAACTGAACCGGAAACTCCAAAACAAACTCAGCAAGTACTTCATTTTGTACTAAACACAATTGGTGGCATAACCATGAGAGGGGGCTGGGCTTAGCCCCCCCCCCTCAAAATGAACATCTCCCTTGCTGTAGCTGGTGGGACATTTTGGTTTTCCATCATCTTGGTCCCAGTTTCTGCTTTTGTCTATCTTCTACTAATTCTCTTTCCAGGCATCGGGAATCCTGGTTCCATCCCCGTGGGAGTCCCGTAGACCTGGGGGGTTCCCTGTGGGAGTCCCACGGGACCCGTGGGATTCCCGCAATCCCCATTCCCGTGCAGACCTCTAGTTTACATATTATATACAAGTATTTATTCTGTACCTGGGGTACTTGGCCGAAAGTCGCAAGGAGTCAAAAGGGATCATCTATGAAAACATTTATTTCAAAACTACTTTGAAGAAGCAAATTTGTTTTAAATGTAAATTTTGCTCATAATATGTAAAGTGCTTTTAATTTTAGTTTTATTTTTTCCTTCTGTTTAAAGACTTGTTTCTTTGAAATCCACCTTGAATTCTAACAAATAAAGCAGCATATAAATCTCAAAATAACAGAATAGTATCAATGCCAACAGCGTGCCAGATTTTAAGGGTAAATGGGATGCCCATGTGGGATCCTTACGAGGGTCAAGATAAGGAAATTGGGTCATTAGGGCATAGATAGGGGGTGGGTAAGCAGAGTGGGCAGACTTGATGGGCTGTAGCCCTTTTCTGCCGCCATCTTCTATGTTTCTATGATGGGTCATTTGGCCTTTATCTGCCATCATGTTTCTATGTTTCTATAATCAGAAAGTTCTATGACATCACAATGCAGGTGTAAAGAGCCTTAGCCTATAGGAAGAGGAGATGCAAATGTTAAGAGCCTTAGCCAATAGGGAGAGGAGGAGAGAGTGGCTGCTGCAGACACCAGAAAGTATTTCTTCACAGAGAGAGTGGTTGATCATTGGAACAAGCTTCCAGTGCAGGTGATCGAGGCAGACAGCGTGCCAGACTTTAAGAATAAATGGGATACCCATGTGGGATCCTTAAGAGAGTGGAGTTAAGGATGGGTCATTAGGAGAGGGATCTCCAGGAGAGCAGACTCAGGGGGGTGGGTCTGTGAAGTGGGCAGACTTGGCCCTTATCTGCCGTCATGTTTCTATCCAAGGAAATAGTCCCGGCTTAAAAGAACCTTAGTCATAGGCTCCAGTCCCAGTCAAAATGACCTAGGTGGCACTTCTGAGGATCGGTGAATATACAAGACCTAATGTGAAGAGTACATTGGAGGTGTTTTATTTACACACTCTGGCTAATGAGAAGAAGAGGAAAGAAGAAACCGGACAAGAAAGGCAGAAAAAACTTTCTATTTGTTTTCTTTTTTGCTTTAGGATAAAGTAGTATATTAGTTGTGTTGATAAAACATTTATAAACAAAGCCCTGCTCTTCCTCTACTTCGGCAGTGAGAACTTTGATCTATAAAAGGACAATTGTACAGAATATTGTTTTCTTTTTATACTTCAATAAAATAAGTTCAGCATAAAACTATTCGAGGCTTGTGCAAAAGGGATCAGATGGTTTGCGGGGATGGGGGCGGAGACAGGGATCGAGCTCGCGGGGACAGGACAGGGACAAATTTTTCCCCCGTGTCATTCTCTAGTTCATAATCAATTTCGTCAAATCAAAACTTCAGCCAATGCATTGCCTTACTTACACTGGAGCACGACTAGAAACGGTCTCTGCCAGAGCCTATCTACCAGAAGAGCGTCATCAAGTAATCATGACCCTGACAGTAAATGCAATAAGCAGCTGAGCTTCCAGCACGTGAAGTTTTGTGCCTCCTAGGCCACATGGTGGTATCCCTTGCTCTAGTTCCACAGGCCGGGCTCCACACGCATCCCCTATAATTACATCTCAAACCCAACTGGACAGAGTATTCACTTGTTGGCAACAGTGATTCCTCTGCCATCCAAGGTCAAAGATTCTCTCTCTGTCCTTCAAACAAGGATGCCCATTCCAGTCTCCACCTCCTCTATGCACCATCACCACAGATGCCTTAAACAAGGGTTGGGGAGCACACCTCAATCACCTCCAGAGAGGTCAACTTTCACTGAAATCTGGAACTTCAGCAATCAATCCTGTGTGTACCTAGTATTCTTCCCTACGACCTGCCCCTCATGCAGTCGCCAGATATGCGTGTTCCATTCCATGGAATCTCAATCTGCTCTATGCTTTCCCACCGACTCCATTAATCTCCAAAGTTCTTCAAAAGGTCATCAGACAGCGCTCACCTAATTCTCATTGCATCTCACTGGCCCAGACAAATCTGATATCTGATACTCCTGGACCTCCTCAAGGCTCCAGCATTTCTGTTAGGGGACCATCCGTCTCTTCTATCCCAGCACAACGGTGGTCTGTTACATCCCAATCTTCGCAGTCTCAACCTCACGGCATGGAGATTGAATGGACAGTCCTTGCTGACATCCCTGTCTCTTCATCAGTAAAGGAAGTTCTCCTGGTAGGAAGATGACCATCTACAAGGAAATCTTATCCGTTAAAGCGGAAGCGTTTTTCCCTATGGGCACAATCACAAGCTCAAGATCCGTTCCGCTGCCCGATTGATCACATTTTAACCTACTTGCTACACTTATCAGATTCGGGACTCAAGTCCAATTCAGTATGACTCCATCTTTCAACCATCTCTGCAAACTATTCCTTACTGGATGGGAAACCAATCTCACAAAATCCTTCAGTTTCTCAATATGGTTTGGGACCATTTGATAAAAGATCTGTTTGAACCTTTGGGGTCTGTTACATGACCTTTTCTTACCTGGAAAACAGCATTTCTTGTAGCTCTTACATCAGCAAGAAGAATCAGCAAATTGCAAGCATTAGTCACTTATGCTCAGCTCCATATCTTCAATTTTTTCTTCATAAAGTGCTACTACGCACTCATCCAAAGCTTCTTAAAAAAGTAGCAACAGACTTCCGTATCAATCAGTCTATAACACTGGTCTCAAACTCCAACCCTTTCCAGGGCCACATTTTGGATTTGTAGGTACTTGGAGGGCCTCAGAAAAAATAGCTAATGTCTTATTAAAGAAATGACAATTTTGCATGAGGTAAAACTCTTTATAGTTTATAAATCTTTCCTTTTGGCTAAGTCTTAATAGTAATATTGTAATTTATAGCCAAAGAGACATATGATCAAGAAACAGTTTTATTTTACTTTTCTGATTATGATAAACATACCGAGGGCCTTGAAATAGTACCTGGCGGGCCGCATGTGGCCCCCGGGCCGCAAGTTTGAGACCACTGGTCTATAATATTACCAGCGTTTTTTTTTCCTCCTCCACATTCTTCTTTAGTGGAACAAAGTCTTTACACACTGGATTTGCAAGAGGGCACTTTTGTTTTACGTGGACAAACCTGCACGTATCCGTACTACTAATCAACTTTTTGTCTCCTTCAACTTAGCTACTTGTGGAAATGCAGTATTTAAACAGACTATATCTTCATGGATTGCTATTTGCATCTCTCTTTGCTATGCTAAAGCTTGCTTAGCTCCTCCAGGACAGATTGGGGCACATCAAGTGAGCGTAATGTGACCAGAAGTCCCGTTTTGAACGGGACTGTCCCATTTTTCCCACGCACAGCTTCGGGATGCCGAAATGCCCCGTTTTCAGAAGAAGCGGGACAGGCGAGCTAAAAACGGGCTGCCGCCGCCTATTTCTCCAAGCCACCGCCGCACTAATGGATCATCTTCGCACAGCGACTGCACAAGCCTTCCCCCCCCCTTGCCATCAATTTTGACATCAGAGAGGACGTTCCGGGGGAGGGGGTCCTGTCCCGTTTTGAGGACAAAAATAAATGGTCACGTTAAGTACGCACTTAAGATCCGTCCCAATTCACAATATCTGCAGAACAGCTTGGTCCTCTGTTCACACATTCACTAAGCACTATTGTTTGGGTCCAAGTTCAGCGCAAGATACGCAGTTTGTCCAGTCGGTCCTCCGAAATTTATTTGCGCTGTACGTTTTTCTCTCCACCCATCTCAGTGCTCAGCCAGGGACTCAACAGCAAGTGGGGCTGCATATCCCCTGCTTGTCGCCGGAGAAAGCAACGTTGCTTACCTGTAACTGGTGTTCTCCGTAGACCGCAGGGGAATGCAGCTGCACTTGCCCATCATCCCCTCTTACCAGATAGTACCATAAGCTGAGAGATGAGAGGCAGAGTCCCAGAGGCAAGGTAGAAAAAAAAAACAACAACTATCTACCGTTTCTAGGGGTGGCTGCATTCCCCTGCTGTCTACGAAGAACCTCTGTTACAGGTAAACAACTCTGCTTTCATTAACATATCTTTCTGAGTACAGAGGGCATCAGCATTAGAGAATGACACGGTGACAAAATTCATCACCGTTCCCGTCCCCGCGCATAACAGCGGGAAATAATCCCATGTCATTTTCTAGTGTCTATTTCGACCTCGGTCCTTCTACACCAGCATTCTTTAAAGCAAAGCTTGCGGGTCAAGTGGTTGTGCCCAATTATACTCTGATTCTTCCCTCTCTCCTTAAAGAATGGCATGAAGATGGTTTCCCGCGGTTATCCACGGGGACGGGAACGGTAATGAATTTTGTCACCGTGTCATTCTCTAATCAGCATCTTACCTGCACCAGATTTTAATAAGAGAAATTCTTTTCTACGCTTTTGCGTGTCTCTTGCCAAGTCAGGAAACATTTGTATCTTAAAGTCATAAGAACATAAGAAACGCCTTCACCGGATCAGACCTAGGTCCATCTAGTCCGGCGATCCGCACACGCGGAGGCCCAGTTAGGTGCTCCCTGTTGGAGACCCGGATTTCCCGTATCCCCCGATATGATTTGCAAGAAGGTGTGCATCCAACTTGTGCTTGAAACCCTGTACCCTAGTCTCTGCCACAAGCTCCTCTGGGAGAGCATTCCACTCGCTGTGTGAAACAGAACTTCCTGACATTTGTCCTGAACCTGCTGCCACAGTTTCAGGCTATGACCTCTTGTCCGTGTCACATCTGAAAATGTCAGTAATGCTTCTTCCTGGTCTATTATGTCAAATCCTTTTAATATTTTAAAAATCCAAAAACTTTTTTTCTTTGTTTTTAAAGAAAAGTCTCAAGAGCCAATTTTTATCCAAAGTAAGAGCTAAAGTCACTATTAATGTTGCTGGTATAGCACTTTCCTTATCTAATAGCTCAAGTAAAGCTGATACATCGAGTGGACCTTGGTTTCTTTCCTGTTGTTGATTTTTATTTTTATTTGGCAAGTAATAAATCTGTGTGAATTTATTAAAATCTGGAGTTTTAGCTCTTGGGGCAACTTTCTATCTTCGTCACCCATGCAAGTGCATAATACAGTATAATTCTCAGAAATATGTTTTCTTTGAGCCACTTCAGCTGACGGCTTTTCTTTCTTTATCCCGCCTGGAGAAGGAAAAGAAATGAGGGCTTTAAAATGTATTAGACACCTGTACATCAGTTAATCGTGTATCACGCTTCTTATGTTAATTTTTCCTTATTATTCCATTTATATTACATCTTGGATCTTATTGTGGACTTGCTTCGATTAAGCAATATTTACTTTTCTATATATTTGGGGAAAAATTTTATTTGTTTTAAATCGCTTTCTGTACAAGTTTAATCTTAAACTAAACTATACCTTAAGTTTGTATACCGCGCATCATCTCCATAAAGACAGCTCGGCACGGTTTACAGGTAATTCAATAAATGAGGGAAGGACATAATAAGAAATTAGAGGTTATGAAGAGGATAGCTAGCTTTACATTTTAAATAGATAGCTTTACGTTTTGGAGAAAAGCCAGGTTTTCAGATGCTTTCAGAATAATTGGAATGAGCCCAGGTTCCGCAGCGGGGCAGGGAGGTTATTCCAAAGCTCATTGAATTTGAAGAAAAGGGATTTCCCTAATTTAACCTGAATACATGACGCCTTTTAACGAGGGGAATGATAGTTTGAGTATGTGGGCGGATCTGGTAGTGTCAGGTCTCGAAGAATTCCAGGATAGTGGGATTAGGGGAGGAAGAATGCCATGTAGGATCTTGAAGATTAGGCAGGTACATTTAAAGTGAATCCTAGAAATCACCGGAAGCCAGTGAAGTTTTGGCAGAAGCAGGGAAACGTGGTCAAATTTGCTTTTTGCGAAGATCAACCTGGCCGCAGTGTTCTGGATCCGCTGAAGTCTTTGAAGATTTTTCTTGGTTAGACTTAGATAGATGGAATTACAATAGTCCAGTCTGAAAAGAATGATTGATTGTACAAGGACAGCAAAATGTTGCTGGCGGAAGCAGGATCTCACTTTCCTCAGCATGTGAAGACTAAAAAAACATTTTTTTTACCAGAGAGTAAATCTTGAATTGTAAATTTGGAAACAAATAAATAAATAAATAAATAAAGCATCTTACTTGCACCATGACTGGGACACAGTGGCCTGTTGAAAAACACTTCAAGAAAAGGGTAAAAAAAACGCATCCCCGGATATCCAGAAGAGAGCTATATCTGCTCAGCTCTCCAGCCACATTCACTGGAGGGATCCTGCCCTCTGCCCTGTAAGGAGAGGAGGGAAATAAAGTCAGTGGCGCTCTTTCGCGTGTCCCCTTCCCTTTCCACGTACCTTTTGTAACGTCTCTGGCATGAGCGACATGCCCACGTCGGTGTCGACTCGCCCTTTGGTGTCGCTTCCTAAGCGCGCGTCACGGAAGTGAGGTCAGAGAGCACGCTGATGCAGACGCAGGCGGCAACCTCATGCCAGGAAAGTAAAAAAAAGGTATGGGGGAAGGCAAGGGGCGTGTGCGACAAGGAGAGGAATGGGGGGGCGAGAGGAGGAGGGGTGCCATGCCCTTAACAAGACAGCACCCAGGGCAGACTGCCTCCCCCGTCCCTCTTACTATGCCACTGGTTGCACAGGGAGGCCAGTACAGGCTGAACTGTCACTGCAAACAGCATATAGTAACATAGTAGATGACTGCAGATAAAGACCCAAATGGTCCATCCAGTCTGCCCAACCTGATTCAATTTAAATTTTTCTTCTTAGCTATTTCTGGGCAAGAATCCAAAGCTCTGTCCGGTACTGTGCTTGGGTTCCAACTGCTGAAATCTCCATCAAAACCTACTCCAGCCCATCTACACCCTCCCAGCCATTGAAGCCCTCCCCAGCCCATCCTCCACCAAAAGGCCATATACAGACACAGACCATGCAAGTCTGCCCAGTACTGGCCTTAGTTCAATATTTAATATTATTTCATTGCCTGTTAGCGTATTTCCCCACATATAGGCCGCAAAAAAATGCCTATACAAGTTTTAAAACTGGTAGATAAGCCGCCCCATTGTATTAGCCGCGGCTTATCTACCAGTAACTGGGGCAGCCTTCACAGTTTTTAAAAATCATTCCCCCCACCTTCCCTCCCTTGCTGGACGGCCTGAATCACTGCCGCCTCGAATCGCAGCCAGCGGTGCAGGGCAGGAGAGATCATTTCGATCTCCATCCCGGTCCCGCGCTGCTTCCTTTGCCATCAGATCTCACAGGTGCGAGTCTCACGAAAACTGAACTGACAGCATCGTGCCAATGCAGGAAGCAGCGCGGGGCCAGGATAGAGATCGAAAAGATCTCTCCTGCCCTGCACCGCTGGCTGCGATTCAAGGCCCCAGCAATTCAGGCCGTCCAGCAAGGGAGCTAAGGATGGGAGAGAGATGATTTTTAAAACTTGTATAGGCCGCCCCAGTTTTGCAAGCCGCACCCACTGGGCTGGATTGCAAAACCCATATATAGGTCGCGGCCTATATATGGGGAAATATGGTGTTACCATGGCTAGGTATTCAGCTGGAAACATGATTCTGTATTTCTGTCCTTACCGTGTGTGGAGAAGCTGTGCCGCAGCATGTGGATACAGGACCCTAATGGGCTGCTCATCACTGGATATCAACCGCTCTGGTTTGGGGAACATTGATATGGGAGGAGACAGAATCTCCAGATACCCTCCAGAGGAGCCCCGAGCAGACGCAGGAAGGTACGACCAGCCAGGAAAAAGGAGTAACTGATCCAGCAAATCCAGAGAGAAGTGCAACATCTGATGACCAAGAGAGAGAAAAAGTACTGTGCTAAACCCCTTGAAAAAACTCTACCGCCATCCTATCATCTGGTTCTCAGCAGGGACCTTCACCTGCTGAGCCCCCCTCCACCCATTTTCCCTCCAGTTCTCATCAGGGATCCTTCCCCCACAAGGTCTCCACTCCTTCAAAAGGTCTGTCTTAGCTCACGCAGGAAGAATTAGTGAGGATCTCCCATCCCTGTCCCTCCTTTGCATACCTCACAAGGCATTGCGCTTCTGTTGTCTCTGACATAGAGACTCCCATCCACCCGACTAGCCCTCTCCTTTGAGGCCTGATCTGTCAAGTAGCCAATCAGGATCAAGCGTGCCCGTGGCAGGGCCTTCTGATTGGGCAAGAGAGCTTCCCCCTGACGGGTCCATTTGTTGTACTGTTCAGTGCTCCAGAAAAGATGGCTGCAGCAGGGGCTGCGCTGCTGGGACCTCAGCTCAGAGATGGAGACAAAGCTAAAAGGAAAGACAAGGGTATCGAGCATAATAAATCTCAGCCAATCATAGCATTCAGCAATATTCCAGTCCTCTCATCCACTGTAAGAATGTCATCTTGAATGCATCGCTTGTCCCTGTATTTCACCTCTTTCTGTTTAAGGTGTTCCTTGTCATTTATAGTGAGTTAAGCAGGGCTGTGGGATACCAAATCAATGATCAAGAGTCAGAAATGCTGTTAGCCTCCTTATTCAATGTTTTTTTTGGGGGGGGTTATCTTTCATGCTAAGCTCTCAGCTGTCTCTGCCACTCCATCTGATGGGCTGCCAAGAGATAGTGAAAGGATCCTAACTAACCTCTGGGCTGGTAGATATGGCTACAATAGGAGCCTCTATCTTCCAACCAGTGGTGTTCAAAAGAGGCACATCTCACCTGTCTGCTACCTGATCTAGATCCACCCTGATATGGCAGAACAAAATACCTGTTCCATCTATGGACCTGCAATTCCGTCTTTCCGAGAAAAGCCCAAAGATCTAGTGGAGATATGGAAGGTCCCCCTCCCCCAAGTCTAGAGTTACGGTAGGGCAAAAACCAGAACCAGATTTGTTTATAAGAACTAATGTGGGACAGGCAGACAAGCTAAATCTCCCATATTTGGTAAGCGTCTCTGGCTTTGGAACTCTCTCCAAATGCAGCTAGAGCAGTGGATAAGAAGCAAGCCAACCTCTCTATGCTAGAAGGGAAGAAGGAATGTGTACGAGAAAGGGAAGCTGGGGATACGTTAAACAGAAAAGGGAAATGACACAGAAAGAGTTAGTACTGTCACCAGGGAAGTTCACACACCCCACCAGCACATACACCCCTCCAAATAACTATGGGGAGCAGGCGTGTAGGTTCAGGAACAAACCAGTTAAGAGGGTAGAGGAATGCATGGTTTCATCTAGATTCCTGCATAACCCCCAACCTCCACCCAATTTGGTACTTACCCTGCCCCATCCATTATGATGCCCTTGGGTAGGGTAAAAAGAAAAAAAGAAAATGACACAATAGAAATGTGGCTTAAGAATGAGATAAGCAAAAGAAAAAAAGGAAGTGTCACCAAGAATGAAAAAGCAAACAGATGAGAAGATAAGGAAGGGAAAGAGCAAAGAAATTTTTCTGTGAAAGGAATGTAGAAACACCAAGAATGAACAGATTGATAAAAATGAAAATAAAATGCATAAATCCATCACTAAAAACAGCTATGAAAAAACTGAGAAAGATCAGGAGAAAGGATAAGAGGAATATAATAAGAAGCAGTTCTAAAGGACTAGCAAGATTTGTAAAATGAACAGCAGAGATCATGCTTTATCAGTGAGCATCAGACAAAATAACCACGTTATTTAGGTCAAGAAACAAGAGTGTTGTCATCAATGTAAAGAATATGCTTTTCTAGAAGGGAAGCTAGGCATACTACACACAGAGCCTCACTCATTTTCAGAAAATGCTCTCTCTTCAGCAGCAAATCAGTCAGGCAGTAGAAGCCAACCGAATTTCAGTTTTGATTTGGCACTGAAACTAGCCTGAAAGTTAGCTTTGTCCATGTTTAAGTTTTAGCCATAAGTGCTGAAACCAAACTCCCCCCTCCCCCAAATAAAAGTGGTGACCATTCCCTTCTTACCCTATCCACCCCCCTCCCCTGACCAAAAGTGATGCTCTTCCACCATCCATAGGCTTACCCCAAGCCTATCTCAGAAGCCCTGATAATCTAATGGCCTATTCAGGGCAGGAGAGATCCCCAATTGTGCCTTCCCCATGCTGGCACAATATTTAAAATGGCTGCTGGGACCTCCTGCACAGTTTTGCAGGGGGCTTGGGGCCACTTTTGTCAAGGGGGACTGTGCTGCCCTGGATTCAGTTTTGGCTTTAACTGTGCAGAGAATTTCAGCTGCAGATTAGGTTTCGGCCAAAAATGGGAAAAAAAACCCAAACCAACCAACCACCCGGTTTTGATCACTAGGGTACTTAGGGCCAGGTCTTACTACCCTCCAGCTGATTCCTCACCTGTAGCTGACAGGCAGCCCCAGCCAACCCTCTTCCTGCTTCCCACTTTTACAAAGGCATCGAATAATTCCTTCCCTGAACTGTTTTGTGTCTTCTGTTTGCCTGGTGCCTTCAGTGAACAGCCACTGGGTAGCAAAGGTGCAACCGGTCTGCAGCCAGCACTCTTCCTGCAGGAAAAGGGAATTGACAGGTAAAGGTGACCAACTGAATCCAATTTCAACAAGCAGAATGTGTCCTGTTTTATTGTCTAACTCTGCCCTCTACGTGCATCCTGGGACTTGTAGTCCTTAGTTTGGCGGTAGCAATCAAAACTACAACTCCCAGAATGTCATGATGCTAAAACTAGGCTTAGGATAATCTAGAAAACATATAATTATTCTCACAAAGTGTTCGAAAAGGAGGCTAAGCTCCCAAGCCAGTCTATGTAGTTCTGCCATAATTCCACGGTGGCGATTAGAATTCCCAGAACTTTTGCCCCTCGGTGCATGCTGGGAGTTGTAGTTCCAGCGCTCTGCCAGAAACCCAGCACTCTAGAGCGTTCGGCAAAAGCGCAAAACCCTGCCTGCTTTCACGGCTCCGGCAAGAGGCGGACCCCGACTTCTCTTACCGTGCTGGGCGGGCTGCGCGGTCCCGCTGAAAGCGCACAAGAAGCAATCCCCTCCATCTCCGCCATGCTGCCCCAAGTAACTTCCGCCGGAAGCGCAGACAGAGGCGAAGGGAAGGTTCACCGTGTGACGCCCTCCGTCACGTACGTTACGCACGCCTTGCGCACGCGGAGACTGGACGCTGTTACCGATTTTCCATTAGGGGGCGTCCCCTTTCCCTTTGCTTGCTATGAGTGCAGCCGTGCATGGAATAGTGTGATTGCAGCGCTACTCACTTTTATACAGATATATTTATTTGGTTAACTTAATACATTTCTTTGACTAGCTTTGGGGATGTTGCAAATGTGTCTTGCTGTTCAAATGTATTTCTCAATCTTTATACACATCCAGAAAAAGGGAGGGGAGGGGTTTCTTGTATCATATATCATACATAAGTCTACAAGTGCTTTGTGGGATATTATTGATATGTATTTTGTCGCACTTCCTGTAAGAGGTTTTTTATAAAATCAATAAAATAAACACTTTCAACAGTGATTAATATTGTAATGTGCAGCAGTGTAATATAAGGACAGCATAGGCTATTAAATGACTGAACATGAAGGAAAAAGCCTCAGACAAGGGCCCTCCCACCTCCACCAAAGTGGTTTACTAAAGGTGGTCGATTGGTCACTTCATCGGCAAAAAAAAACTTCAATGAAATAAAAGCTTTATGCTGTGCTTTGCTAATGAAAAACCACTTTTAGTAAACCACTTTGGTGGAGGTGGGAGGGCCCTTGTCTGAGGCTTTTTCCTTCATTTTCAGTCATTTAATAGCCTATGCTGTCCTTATATTACACTACTGGACATTACAGTATTAATCACTATTGAAAGTGTTTATTATTTTATACAATTTGTTTTCATGACATCTGAGTCATTTGTGTTTATAAAATCAATAAACAGTTATAAACATGAACACATGCCGGTGAAAAAGTACTTGTAGTTTTCCTTAATCGTACTTTAATTATTAATAAGAAAAACTCAGGACAGTATTATGAAGACAGGGCAAGAAAGAAGAGGCTGCGGCAAACGAAAGGAAGGGGATTACTAGTTTTAGTCTCATGCACAAATGCTGCTTTAAATAGACTTGTCAATGCCTTGAACTTACATCAAGAATTCTGTGATTATACTTACAAGCTGCTGAATTTATCAAATCTAGAGGGGAGAGAGGAACAAAACACGGGGGGAGGTGCAAACAATTTTCCACTTTTTCTGCGATTTTCAGGAGGAAATCATTTATGGATGGGCAGATTAGATGGGCCATTTGGCCTTTATCTGCCATCATGTATCTATGTTTCTATGAACCAAATCGACTGCGCATACAAAAAAAAAAGGCAAATATGCTATAGAAACCACATAAGTGAGAGTCGAAAGTTTGCAAATAGAAAGCGTTGGTGGTATAGTGGTGAGCATAGCTGCCTTCCAAGCAGTTGACCCGGGTTCGATTCCCGGCCAACGCAGTACACATTTTTATTCATTTTCTTACCTAAATAGTTATTTAATTCATTTTCTCTCCTGTTGTAATAAGAAGTGGATTTCCCGTCTTTATATTTTTAACTTGAAAAAGTGATTCTTGTCATGCAAATATTAAAATCTTTATATATTTTATAAAGCATATGGATCTGTATATATGTGTGAGCAGGCAGGAATGCGTACATGATTTTTGTCAATCAAATATTAAAATTATGTTAGAATGAGTGTGTGTGACAGAGAGATAGAAAATGTAATAACAGATAATATTATTTTATTTCCATATTTTGCATTTTTATTCTTTCCAAAACAATAGAAGTTGCAACATATTATAAAAATTCATTAAAATGCATTGCAAACCACAACAATAGAACTGGGAAGAATTATATGAAAGGGTCCAGATGTCTTATCTGATAAAATAACCGCAAAAAATATCTAACACAACAGGAATAAACTTGGTATGAAGGGAAAACTCAGTACAAAAAAAAAAGATTCAGCTAAGATAGAACCTAATATGCAAATTGGGTTTGTTGTATTCCATCTTTTCTGAGAAAACATTAAACTGAGGCATAATATTTTGTTTCTCCATTCCTTTTCGGAATATATCAGCTGTTCTGGAAATGTCGACCTTTTGTCACCACATATTTTCTTATTCAGCAAAATAAAAGTGTGGAGATGCCGGGGATCGAACCCGGGGCCTCATACATGCAAAGCATGCGCTCTACCACTGAGCTACATCCCCAACTGTA
The DNA here is from genome assembly GCF_902459505.1 of Geotrypetes seraphini. Classification (NCBI taxonomy): domain Eukaryota; kingdom Metazoa; phylum Chordata; class Amphibia; order Gymnophiona; family Dermophiidae; genus Geotrypetes; species Geotrypetes seraphini. Next base: position 23,014,562 of record NC_047099.1, on the reverse strand, counting down.
AACTGCGATCTCCCATCTAAGGTATTACTTTACTTCACTGTATTCATGCATGCATTACAGAATGTCTGTTCATTCTAGCAATTTTTGTTTATATTCTTTATGATTTTTATTTCTATTGCTTCCTGTCTCTTACAACTATCTGGTTGTATTAAACTCAAAAGTCAATGGAGCCTCCTGTAAAGGTTTGAATGTTGCTTATAGCTTCAGAAGTCATCCAAAAAAGTAAAATAAAACTGGCAAGGTTAACAAACAAGAGATATAAATTATTATACACTTGTTGTGAGATGTAAAAATGAATAAAGATTTTTTTGAGATATAAATTACCCTTATTGATTGGGATGGTGTTTCCTGAGATGCTAAGGAGACAGAACTCCAAATGCTATGAACTATAAGAATTGCCATACTGGGTGAGACCTCAGTCTCCATTTTCCACGGCAGAAACCCAAATGGCTGCAACATCCCAGAACAATCAGTGACTTCCCCTAATAAAAGCACATGCTGTGTTGGCCAGGAATCAAGCCCAGTTATGCTTACTACTATGCCACCAATGCCATTATTGTCGTTGAATAAAATGTTTCTGCATGTGGAGACTGTAAATTCTCATATCGGATACAGTATATGGGATAAATATACCAGACATAGAGTTCTAAATAATTTGGATTCAAACCTAGCCTCCAGCTGGCCGGTTAGCTCAGTTGGTTAGAGCGTGGTGCTAATAACGCCAAGGTCGCGGGTTCGATCCCCGTACGGGCCAGGTCCTGCAATTTTATATAATAAAATACTACTTTTCACGTATTTATTTTTGTCCTGTGAAGGGAAGGGCGTTAATTAAAAGGTTGAATTGTTGAGTTACATTTTTTTTTTTCGTCAGCCTGCATTTCCTGGTTGCAGACTAGGAAAGTGCTTTTCATTTTTGCTTAAGAATAAAGATTTGGGGGGGAAAAAAAAGAGAAAGGGAGAAATAAACTTAAGAATCAGACAGAGGAGAGGGAAGAGAGGATGGTAAGGAAGAAGAGACAGTTAAAGAGAACAAAGAGGAGAGATGCAGATAAAGGAGAATTGGAGTTTCTTGACTCTCCTCATGGTGAAAAGTGAAATGTAACTCTATAGGGTCTAGGCTTGCTCATTATGCAGGGTGATGGGGGAACACTAAAGCAGTGATTTCAGGGAGCCAAAGAGAGACGCATGACCAACATCTGTCTGAAGATGACGGTCCTCTCCTTTGGTGCACTAACATAGTAACATACATAGTAACATAGTAGATGATAATAATAATAATAATTTATTTCTTATATCGTGAAGTTCGAAGCGGTTTACAATAAAGATACATTTTGACAGTACATGGGATACAAGTGGGTTACAGTAAAGATACATTTTGTCAGTACATGGGATACAAGTGGATTACAATACAAGTGGTTTACTATAAAGATGCATTTTGTCAGTGCATGGGATACAGGTGGGTTACAATAAAGATACATTTTGTCAGTACATGGGGTACAAACGGTTTACAATAAAGATACGTTTAGTCAGTACATGGGATGCAAGTGGTTTACAATAAAGATACATTTTGTCAGTACAAGGGATACAAGTGGGTTACAGTAAAGATACATTTTGTCAGTACATGGGATACAAGTGGATTACAATAAAGATACTTTTTGTCAGTACATGGGATACAAGTGGATTACAATACAAGTGGTTTACTATAAAGATACATTATGTCAGTACATGAGATTCAAGGTGGAAAGTATAAGTTAGTTTCAGACCTTGGATTTGGGGGCGAGGTGTGGAATAGGGTCGTGGCGAGGAAGATTGTTTAACAAATTTAGAATTTGTTAAACAATCGAGTTTTCAGGGATTTTCTAAAGTCTGCGTATGTAGTGGCCTCAAGTATGGGCTTTCCAAGCCATGTGTTCAGCCTAGCTGCCTGGAATGATAACATTCTATCTAGAAACTTTTTGTATTGATAATATTTCAAGGAGGGGTAATTAAATAGGTTTGTTCTGCGAGTGCTCTTGTTGGACTCGTTGGGGGAGAACTGGGAGATTAGGTAAGTTGGAAGAATGATGGCAGATAAAGACCCGAATGGTCCATCCAGTCTGCCCAGTGCTTATTAAATACTAAGAAGCCCATAGGTATGAAATAGGCTTCTTAGCATTTAGCAGGAGCTAATCCTTAGTGTGTGCTAAATTCATTAACACGCCTTAAGTATACAGAGCACTTTTTTTTACACCTGAGCATTAGATCCCTTCTTTGTTGCAATTCTGTAATTCTGTAGTTTCATTAAAAAAAAAAAAAAAAAGAATGGGGGTAGGGAAGGGGGAAAAGGGGAATAGTGGGGGGGGGGGGGTTGAAATAGGTCATATGGAAATATATTTTGGGAGGAATGATAGAAATATGTATGGAAATATCATAAATGTGAATTTAATCATAATGCATATCTATTTGTTTTATATTATTGTATATTTATTTGTTTCTTTCAATAAAATGTTATAACATAAAAGGATGAAAAGGGGGAATAGGATTTGTCTTATAAAATATTTGGAGGAATGATAGTATTTAATGGAATATATGGATTTGAATTTTCAAAATTTGTGAAATTATTTGTAATTACTTTGTTCCTTCAATAAAAATGTTTGAAAGTATTTTTTTTTTTAATGTAGGATACTTTTTGAATTCTTCCCAACTTAGCTCAGTGATTAACAGAACAGTGGAATTGTATATTATTTGAATGATTTCCTGTACACTTGTAAAATTTAAAATGAATAAAGATTTTAAAAAAACAACAAAAAAACAAAAAAAAAAAACAGAACAGGTTGGGACTTGGGGCCAGATTCACTAAGCCAGACCCGATTCACTAATCTTCTGGCCAATCCTGTCTGCACTAGAGGTCTGCATGGGAATGGGGATTGTGGGAATCCCGCAGGTCCTGCGGGGGTCCTCGCGGGAATCCCCCCTAACCCATGGGACTCCCACGGGGACCCCCCTCTGGCCCACAGGACTCCCACGGGGACTCCCTTCTAGCCAACAGGACTCCCACGGGGATGGAAGGCTTTGGAAGCAGGGTTCATCCATATAATATAATGGACACGTCAGTCTTAGTAAAAGAGGGGGTTTATAAGTTAATTACCTGAACAGAAAACAAAAAAAGGGTTCCACCAAAGAGATTCCACAAGGAAAACAGCAGCGCAAACACAAAAGAAACTGTGGAATTGCTGCTTTTTATGGGGACGGGCGGGGATGGAGGTAATTCCTTGCAGGGATGGGTGGGGATGGAGAGGATCCTGATGGGGACGGGTGGGGACGGAGAGGATCCTGGCGGGGATGGGTGGGATTTCTGTCCACGCGCAACTCTCTAGTCTACACCCGATCCAACCCGCACATGCAAATGAGGGGAAATGCATTCGGCAGCGATTCACTAAACAAACCGATTGGGCTGGCCGATCCAAACGTGAGCGACCGCTGAGGACCAGTTGCTCACGTTCTTGCCGACAAAAGCGCCTTGCTCTCTGCCGTCTCTGCTTCCCCAGTTCTCTGCCGCCCAGTGCAAAACCAGGATTCCCTCCGGTGACTGAACTCTCCGCTGCCTGCTCAGAAGCCCCCTCTGTGAACCCGTGTTTTGAACCCGTGGTTTAAAAGCAGGGCTGCATTACGGCGAAGGTGGATGGGGAGAGCGAGCGCTGCCGGCAACGGTCTTTTAAAGGCAAATTCTACAGGCAAAGAAGATGGTCTGCTCATGCGTCGGGATCACTCTCCAGCGATCAGTGCGGTCGGTTGGGGGGCATGAGGACGCGTCGTGAATCGGGCGCCCAGCCACCTCACGGATCGGATCGCCCATGGAGTGGACTTGATCCGTGAGGTTCGTGAATCTAGCCATTGGTTGGAAAGGCACTTTAAGTTCAGAAATGGGCCAGTCTGGACTGGAGGTGCCTGAGAAATACCCCTCCCCGTAAATAAATAAAATAAAAGTGACCCACCCACTGCATTTCTTTGGGAGGAGTTCCAGCTTCAGTATGAAAGTTAGAGAATGACACGGTGACAAAATTCATCACCGTTCCCGTCCCCGTGGATAACCGTGGGAAATAATCCCATGTCATTTTCTAGTGTCTATTTCAATCTCAATCCTTCTACACCAGCAATCTTCAAAGCAAAGCTCGAGGGTCAGTGGTTGTGGCCATTCATACTCTGATTCTTATGTGAGCCAAGGATAATGAAGCCATTGTGACATCACTGATGTGATTGGTTCTTAGGCACTGGTGGAATGAGGCACTATGACATCACAATATCTGCTCTGGATACCAGAGACTGTCATTCTGTAGTGTCTGTTTCAACCTCAGTCCTGCTACACCAGCATTATTCAAAGCAAAGCTTGAGGGTCAGTGGTTGTGGCCATTCATACTCTGATTCTTCCCTCTCTCCTTAAAGAATGACATGAAGATTGTTTACCGCGGTTATCCGCGGGGACGGGAACGGTGATGAATTTTATCACCGTGTCATTCTCTAATGAAAGTACAAACTCAAAGCATACAATAAAATATAGTAGTTAGAGAATTGCTCCTTTCAAACTGCCTCATTACTATTCTCAATTCTCCCTATTCCTCCAAAACTACCCCCTCCCAATGACTTTTCTCCCACTGATCCCACCATCCCCAATACACACAGTACACTGACTGGCTGATACAGACACACACAGAGAAGAGCTGGCATACTCCACACGCTTCCTCCATCAGACCCTGTGATAATTTATTCTCTTTTTGCTGCATTTTCTATCAGCATAAGGGTTTTAATATGGGAAAATCCACACTGGAGAAGACCATGGTCAGCATGTCGATGAAGGCAAATTTGCAGCAAAAGGAATTACTCCAGATGTTCCTGTTCTAGTCTCGTGAGACCACGGGATCTCAGCAGCACAGCTCTGCACGGGGCAGGAGTGACGGAAGATCACCAGGTAAAGTCCGGGGGGAGGGTCAGAGCCAGCCAAAAATTTATATGCGATTTTTCCCTATTCGCGGGCCGGCTCTGCCCCTAACCCCCGCAAATAGGGAGGGAGAAGTGTAAGTGTGCAAATAAGCTCCAGGAGCATGAATGTATTTTTTGGGCTGTTAATCAAGTTTCAAGTTTATTATAGAATTTGATTAATCGCCTATTCCAAATTCTAGGCGATGTACAAATCGATAAAAATGACAGAGTTAGGGGAAACAAACGTAACTAACAAAAAAACTAAATCTACTAAACATAATTTAAAAAACCCAACTTATACAAACATAATAAAACACAAGGAAAGGCTGGGAAAGAAATACAATCTGATTATAAAGAAAAACAATTAAGGTTAAAAACAATAGGAAAGAGAAAACTGTCAAAAGATAGAATGAGAGTCATAAGCAATTCATTTAGTCATTGAATGCATCTTTAGAAAGAAAACCCTTGAGTTTGCTCTTAAATTTTTCCAAGTTTTTTTTCCTCTCTTAAATAAATTGGAAGGGAATTCCATGTTTGAGAACTGTAATGGAAAAGATGGATTGCCGTCATGTGTTAATAATTTTAAGAGAGGGAATGACCAATAAGTATTGGTCATTCGACCTCAGTAATCTAGATGAAGTATAAGGAATCAAAACTTTATAAATAAAAGTTGGGGTTTTGAATGTCAGAGATTTAAAGGTGAGCAGACTTAATTTGTACATTATACGATGAGCAACTGGAAGTCAATGTGCTCATGGACAAATATCTACATAGAAAGTTTCTTGCCGCTTGATTGCTGATTTGAGATGTAATTAGTGCTTTTAAAGCATGTAGTGGCTCTGTAGCACATTGGACTTCTAGTTGGTAAAAGAAATTCAAAGGTTGTGGGTTCAAGTCCCACCTGAGTCGTTTGTTTTGCTGATGGACAAGTGTCTACATAGACAGTTTCTTGCCGCTTGATTGCTGATTTGAGATGTAATTAGTGCTTTTAAAACATGTAGTGGCTCTGTGGCGCAATGGATAGCGCATTGGACTTCTAGTTGGTTAAAGTGATTCAAAGGTTGTGGGTTCGAGTCCCACCTGAGTCATTTATGTTGCTGATGGATAAGTTTCTACATAGATAGTTTCTTGCTGCTTGATTGCTGATTTGAGATGTAATTAGTGCTTCTAAAGCATGTAGTGGCTCTGTGGCGCAATGGATAGCGCATTGGACTTCTAGTTGGTTAAAGAGATTCAAAGGTTGTGGGTTCGAGTCCCACCTGAGTCATTTATGTTGCTGATAGACACATTTCTACATAGATAGTTTCTTGCACTTGTTTGCTGATTTGAGATGTAATTAGTGCTTCTAAAGCATGTAGTGGCTCTGTGGCGCAATGGATAGTGCATTGGACTTCTAGTTGGTTAAAGAGATTCAAAGGTTGTGGGTTTGAGTCCCACCAGAGTCATGTATCAAGTTTATTATAGAATTTGATTAATTGCCTATTCCAAATTCTAGGCGATGTACAAATCGATAAAAACAACAGAGTTAGGGAGGAGAGAAGCTGATATGCACAGACAGGGAGAGGAACCTTGGGGTTATAGTGTCTGAAGATCTAAAGGCGAAAAAACAGTGTACAAGGCTGCTGCCAGAAAGATGCTGGGCTGTATAAAGAGAGGCGTAGTCAGTAGAAGGAAGAAGGTGTTGATGCCCCTGTACAGGTCATTGGTGAGGCCCCACTTGGAGTATTGTGTTCAGTTTTGGAGACCGTATCCGGCGAAAGACGTAAGAAGACTTGAGGCGGTCCAGAGGAGGGCGACGAAAATGATAGGAGGCTTGCGCCAGAAGACGTATGAGGAGAGACTGGAAGCCCTGAATATGTATACCCTAGAGGAAAGGAGAGACAGGGGAGATATGATTCAGACGTTCAAATACTTGAAGGGTATTAATGTAGAACAAAATCTTTTCCAGAGAAAGGAAAATGGTAAAAACCAGAGGACATAATTTGAGGTTGAGGGGTGGTAGATTCAGGGGCAATGTTAGGAAATTCTACTTTACAGAGAGGGTAGTGGATGCCTGGAATGCGCTCCCGAGAGAGGTGGTGGAGAGTAAAACTGTGACTGAATTCAAAGAAGCGTGGGATGAACACAGAAGATTTAGAATCAGAAAATAATATTAAATATTGAACTAGGCCAGTACTGGGCAGACTTGCATGATCTGTGTCTGTGTATGGCCGTTTGGTGGAGGATAGGCTGGGGAGGGCTTCAATGGCTGGGAGGGTGTAGATGGGCTGGAGTAAGTCTTAACAGAGATTTCGGCAGTTGGAACCCAAGCATAGTACCGGGTAAAGCTTTGGATTCTTGCCCAGAAATAGCTAAGAAGAAAAAAAATTTAAATTGAATCAGGTTGGGCAGACTGGATGGACCATTCGGGTCTTTATCGGCCGTCATCTACTATGTTACTATGTTACTATGAAACAAAAGTAACTAACAAAAAAAATTAAATCTACTAAACATAATAAAAAACCAAGTTATACAAGCATAATAAAACACAAGGAAAGGCTGGGAAAGAAATACAATCTGATTATAAAGAAAAACAATTAAGGTTAAAAACAATAGGACAGGGAAAGAGAAAACTGTCAAAAGATATAAAGATAAAATGAGAGTCATAAGCAATTCATTTAATTGGCCGAGGAGAGAAGGGGAGCAGGAAGCAGAGGAGACAGGCAGCGTTGGTGCCGAGCACTGAAGAAAGCAGGAGGACAGTAGGCTCGGGGTAGCGGCGAGAGTTCGCTCCGCCCCCCCCCCACGCGTCACAGGCAGCGCCGGACTCCCCCTTGAAAAGGGGAGGAGCCAGCGCAGCACACGCGGTGCCGAGGAGAGAAGGGGAGCAGGAAGCAGAGGAGACAGGCAGCGTTGGTGCCGAGCACTGAAGAAAGCAGGAGGACAGTAGGCTCGGGGTAGCGGCGAGAGTTCGCTCCGCCCCCCCCCCACGTGTCACAGGCAGCGCCGGACTCCCCCTTGAAAAGGGGAGGAGCCAACGGCACCCAGCCATTCGGCGCGCGGCGAAGGCGAAGGGCCTTGCAAGGGACGAGCGCTAATCTCAAGAACACCAGAGGAGAACAGACCGGTAAGGAACCGACAAGCACAGAAGATAAGGAAAAGACAGACACAAAAGAAACCAACCCGCACATACAATCAAGGTGAGGTAGAGCAGAGACAGCACACACGAGAGAGACAACAAGGCAAGAAACACAAGGAAGCAGCAGGCAAGGGACACAAGCACACACAGGCACAGGCACTGTAACACAAACAGACTCACTCAAATAGGAAGACTGCAGTCAGGAAGTCAGAAGGTAAGGGGGAGGTAGGATCAGTAGGAAAAAGAGCAGCAGTAGGTTACAACAAATCACTCAGACAACCCACGAGTGAAGCACGAAATGGAAGCCCAAGGAAGTCAGAAGATGAGCTTTCCTGTCTTCTGTATCGACTGCAATATGTATGACTACCTCCCTTCGGGGATCCAGGCATACATTTGCGATCGATGCATGGAGATGGATAGCTTGAAATGTCAGGTAAGACTATTGGAGGGAACAGTGATGGAACTCGAAGACAGAATCCGAGCACAGGAGAAGATTCTAGTGGAGCACAGCCCAAACGACGAGGTCAAGGATCTAGAAATGTTCATAGAGGAAGCCCATCAGCACCACGTAGAGATCCCAGGGCTGGAAAACTGTACTCAGGAAACCCAAGTGAGGAGAGAAGACACCCATGCAAACACAGAAAAAAACGAAAACGAGGTAGGAGACAACCGCACACCAGGAGGAATAGTGAGAGCACAGGAAGATGTCCCCCCACCCAAAGAACAGGAAACAATTTCAAGAGTATCATTGGAGGAAGATGACAGGCCCTACTCCAAGGACGTGGACCTACGCCCCCCAAGGAACTCCCGAATTAAGAAGATGGGGATCATCGTAGGTGACTCCATTATACGACACGTGGACAGCCACACCACAGGAGGAAGAGAGGACAGAGTCGTCACCTGTCTGCCTGGAGCAAGAGTAAAGGATGTGACCAACAGGATCTCCAGGATCATAGATGGCGCACGGGGAGTGGACACCGCTGTGCTTATCCACGTAGGAACAAATGATGTGAGCGGGCGGAAGTATGACAGGGAAGAGATGAAGGGCCAGCTCCGCTCACTCGGAAGACAACTGAAGATCAGGGAGGTGAAGGTGGCCTTCTCTGAAATCCTCCCTGTACCAAGAGCAGATGGAAAGAGACAAGGGGAATTGCAAGTAATCAACGCCTGGATGAGACGATGGTGCGAAGACGAAGGCTTTGACTTCGTGCGCAACTGGACGGCGTTCTGGGGAAAAAGCAAGTACTACAGAAGGGATGGACTACACCTCAACAAGGAAGGAGCAAGAGTTTTGGCAGGCAACATGAAGAAAGCAATAGAGAAGGCTTTAAACTGAAGGACAGGGGAAAGCCGACAGTCGACCACCGGTCGATGGCACGGACAACAGGATGCCCCGACGTAGGAACAAAGGACTACTACTCATACACAAGAGAGGTCGACCTCACAGCCAACAAAGGAGAACAAGCAGGAAGGGACAACTCAGACACAGGAGGGGATGACCACACAGCAAACATGGGAGATAACACAGGAGCAGTAAAGGATACCGTAAATGAAACTGTTAGGACAGCCAAGAGTAGAAGGTCCAAAAAGGTAACACGAAGGGAACTTAGATGTATGTATACAAATGCTAGAAGTCTAGGAAACAAAATGGGAGAACTAGAGACGATAGCAAGACATGAGAACATGGATATCATTGGCATAACAGAAACATGGTGGAATGAAGAAAACAAATGGGACACAGTACTACAGGGATACAAACTATATAGAAGGGATCGAGAAGGGCAGAAAGGTGGAGGTATTGCCCTATATGTTAAGGAAGGAATAGATTCTGTTGGAATAATTATAACAGACAGGAAAGAGAAGCTGGAGTCCCTCTGGATCAAAATTCCTGGTCACAATGGCGCAGATACAAAAATTGGCCTTTACTATCGTCCCCCAGGACAGGCGGAGGTCACTGACTCAGAAATGATGGAGGAAATCAAACAAGTATGCAAGACAGGCAATGTAGTTATATTGGGAGACTTCAATTTCCCAGGAATAGACTGGAAACTAGGAGCCTCCAACTGCGGCAAGGAGGCCAAGTTCCTGGTGGTGCTAGGGGATTGCTTCCTGGAGCAAATGGTAAAAGAGCCGACAAGAGGCGACGCCACCTTGGACTTGGTCCTAAATGGTCTCACCGGACCGATAACAGAAGTAGAAGTCATGGTTCCACTGGGAACGAGTGATCACAATGTAATCAACTTTAAACTTGACATCGGGAAAGGGAAACATGCCAAAACCTTAACCACCACCTTAAACTTTAAAAAGGGTAAATACGATTGCATGAGAGCCATGGTAACAAAACGACTCGAGAAGATGGTGGACAAACTTGAAACAGTAGATCAGGCATGGTGCCTATTGAAAAATACTATTGCAGAAGCACAAGATCTCTACATTCCAAGGATTTCCAAAGATCGGAGAACTAAAGGCAAAGGAGAACCGGCATGGCTTACCATACAGGTGAAGGAAGCCATAAAAGAAAAGAAGGACTCTTTCAAAAAATGGAAATGCACGAAGACAACCGAAGCCTGGAACAAACATAAAGATGAACAGAAGAAATGTCACAAGGCGGTGAGGGATGCAAAACAGGACTATGAGGAAAAAATAGCCCAGGAGGCCAAAAACTTCAAGCCCTTCTTTAGATACGTGAAAGGGAAAAAACCTGCAAAAGAGGCAGTGGGACCCCTGGACGACAAGGGAAGAAAAGGGTACATCAAGGAAGATAAACAAATTGCAGACAAACTAAATTCCTTCTTTGCGTCCGTCTTTACGAAGGAGGACACCTCAACAATACCTGAAGCGAAGAAACTGTTTACAGGAGAAATAGAGGACAGCCTCACCACAGTTGAAGTGAACTTAGATCAGATATACTACCAGATCGACAAACTTAAAAGTGACAAATCCCCTGGACCGGATGAAATTCACCCGAGAGTCTTGAAGGAATTGAAGGTTGAAATCGGAGAGTTATTGCAAAAACTAGCAAACCTGTCAATCAGAACTGGTCAGATACCAGACGACTGGAGGAAAGCGAACGTCACGCCAATTTTCAAAAAAGGATCGAGAGGAGAACCGGGCAACTATAGACCTGTGAGTCTTACGTCTGTCCCCGGCAAGATGATTGAATCACTGATCAAGGATAGCATAGTTCAGCACTTGGACACACACGACTTGATGAAACCCAGTCAACATGGATTCAGGAAAGGGAAATCGTGTTTGACGAATTTACTCCAATTCTTTGAGACTGTGAACAAGCAAATTGATAGTGGAAAGCCGGTGGACATAATATACTTGGACTTCCAGAAAGCATTTGACAAAGTTCCACACGAAAGACTTCTCAGGAAACTACAAAGCCATGGCATAGAGGGAGATATACAAAGATGGATAGGCAAATGGCTGGATAACAGGAAGCAGAGAGTGGGCATTAATGGGAAGTTCTCCAACTGGGAGAAAGTGACTAGTGGTGTACCCCAGGGCTCGGTACTTGGGCCGATCCTTTTTAATATTTATATCAATGACCTGGAAAACGGAACATCCAGTGAGATCATCAAGTTTGCAGACGACACAAAACTCTGCCGGGCAATCAGATCGCAGGAGGACAGTGAGGAACTCCAGAGCGATTTGTGTCGGTTAGAAAAATGGGCGGAGAAATGGCAGATGAAGTTCAACGTGGCACCCATGCTTCTCTAGAATACTTGCTTGCCTCAGTCACTGACGAACTCCGCACCCACCCATTGGGCATCCTAATACTATACCGACCACCCACCCCTTGGACCAAATCTTCCAATCTCGTCTATGAGACCATAACAAATGCCTTCCTTAAATTCCAAAGACTCCTGATTGTTGGTGATATCAATCTCCACCTCGACGACACAAATAACAATGACACATCTGAATTCAACAACTTCCTTACCTCTCTAGGTTTTCCCCCACCCACCCCATCCCCAACCCACGAAAAAGGGCATACCCTAGACTTCACCACCTTCATGGATCTTACTGCCTTCAAAACCTCAACCGACGACACTCGCTGGGAACAAGTCCCCTGGTCAGATCACTTCTTAGGGACTACCTGTCTCCCTGTCTTCATGTCACATCTTGACTCCCCACCCCACTCCTCTCATTCCATAACCTTCCGCAAAAAAACCTCAAGCAATCTATTCTGGTCCAAACTCCTCAACAAACTCTCCTCCAACCCTAGACCTACAGATCCCGAATCACATTGGCACAACTGGACCGCCCTCTCCGAGTCCACCTACCACTCCCTTGCTCCATTAACCACCAAAACCATCTCCTACCCCCGAAAGGCCCCCTGGTACCTACCTCTTCACAGAGAGTTGAAACAGAAATGTCGCGCTTTGGAGCGCAAATGGAAAAAATCTAAATCCCCCTCTGATAGACAGACCTGGAGGACCAATATTAAATTTTACAATTCAACATTAAAAAAAGCCAGAAAAAACTTCTTCGGAGACAAGATCTCTAGATCCAACAACCAGATCAGTGCGTTGTTCAACATCTGGCGCTCCCTAACTACAAAAAAAGACCCACCTTCGCTTCCACCATCTCTATCTGCCGATGCCCTTGCAAAGTTCTTTAATGAAAAGGTTACCACTCTAAGATGCTCCTTCCCTCCCACAGTCTCGTACAATTCCCTGACCTCTATTGATCTCAACCCTACCTTACCTGTATCCACCCCTATTCCTGCCGACAGATCCTGGACCACCTTCGAGCTTGTCTCTGAACCGCAAGTCTCCAAACTCTGCCTCAAACTAAAAACTTGCAAGTGCATTTTGGATCCTTTCCCCTCCTATCTATTCGAGAATATCCCTACACAGGCCATCGCTTCCCTCACCGACCTTATAAACTCTGCCCTAACATCGGGCCTTTTCTCCCCTGACATGGGACACATTTCATTGTCCCCTCTACTGAAAAAGGCCGACCTTGATCCCACCATTCCATCTAACTACCGTCCTATAGCAAATATCCCTCTCCTAACCAAGCTATTAGAATCCATCATATCCACCCAACTCTCATCCTACCTAGAACGTTTCTCTATCCTCCTACCCCACCAATTCGGCTTCAGACCCAACTTCAGCACCGAATCCCTCCTGGCCTCACTAATCTCTAAGGTACAACAACTCCATTCTCACAACAAATTTGCTGTTCTTCTTCAATTCGACCTCTCCGCAGCCTTCGACGTCGTTCACCACGACATCCTAATCTTCCAACTCTCCGAAATAGGCATTAGCTCCACAGTCCTTGATTGGTTCTCGAAATTCCTACGCTTCCGCTCCTACACCGTTAACACAAACGGTTCCTCATCCCCCGCCTGGAAGCCGAAATGTGGAGTCCCGCAAGGCTCACCCCTCTCCCCTATCCTTTTCAACATCTACATGTCCTCTCTGAAACTCCTTCATCTATCCCCCCTAGAAACTCTCTACTCCTATGCGGACGACATCCTCATCCTCCTCGAAACTGACGCGAACCTCTCGAACCTCGCCGAGAACATCTCCACATGTATTACGAACCTCCAATCCTGGGCCCAATCTGTACAAATGAAACTGAATGAGTCCAAAACCAAACTACTCTGGCTCGGCCCAATTTCTGATCATTTACCCACCTCCATCCCTCTACCTTCCGGCCCCACTCTTCAGCTTGAGTTTTCAAGCAAAGTCCTAGGCATCATCTTAGACTCCTCTCTCTCCTTCAACGATCACCTCAACTCCCTGGTAAAAAAATGCTTCTTCAGCCTCCATATGTTGAGGAAAGTAAGATCTTGCTTTCATCATTCTCATTTTGCCATCCTCGTTCAATCCACCATCCTCTCTAGACTAGACTACTGCAACTCCATCTATATAAGCCTAACTAAGAAAAACCTCCTTAGACTTCAGCTAATTCAGAACGCCGCGGCCAAGCTTATTTTCGCAAAAGGCAAGTTCGATCACGTTTCCCCACTCCTCTCCAAGCTCCACTGGCTCCCAGTATACTCCAGAGTCCTCTATAAATGTGCCTGCTTAGCCTTCAAGATTCTACATGGCGTCCTTCCTCCCGTTATCCCACTCTTCTGGAATTCCTCAAACCCGCTCTCTTCTAGACCCTCCCAAAAACTGAAACTATCTTTCCCATCTATAAAAGGTATATCCCGCGCAGGAAAACTCGGAACATCCCTCCCCTTTAGAACTACGGAACTCTGGAACAACCTCTCATCCCCGCTCAGAAATTCTAGCTCCTTCCAATCCTTCCGTAAACGCTTGAAAACTTGGCTCTTCTCAAAAATCTAATCACCTCCCGTTCTCTAGTTCCCTGCCCCTCTCTATCTTCTCAGTCCCTCTCCTATACCCTTTCTTTGTAGTTCCTTTCCTCTCAACCTCTGTAAACCGTGCCGAGCTCTGCGCACGCGGAGATGGTGCGGTATACAAACCTAAGGTTTAGTTTAGTTTAGTTTAGAAATGCAAGGTAATGCATTTAGGCAGTAAAAATAAGGAATACGAGTACAGAATGTCAGGTGCAACTCTGGGAAAAAGTGAACAGGAAAGGGATCTGGGTGTACTGATAGATAGGACCCTGAAGCCGTCGGCACAATGCGCGGCAGCGGCAAATAAGGCAAATAGAATGTTGGGCATGATAAAGAAAGGAATCTCGAGTAGATCAGAGAAAGTTATAATGCCGCTTTATAGGGCAATGGTCAGACCCCACTTGGAATACTGCGTCCAACATTGGTCTCCCTACCTAAAGAAGGATATAAAACTGCTGGAGAGGGTGCAGAGACGAGCAACTAAACTAGTGAAGGGTATGGAGAAACTGGAATATGAGGATCGACTTAAAACACTGGGATTGTTCTCCCTTGAGAAAAGGAGACTGCGTGGGGATATGATCAAGACCTTCAAAATACTGAAAGGAATCGACAAAATAGAGCAGAGAAGATTATTTACATTGTCCAATTTGACACGGACAAGAGGACATGAAATGAAGCTAAGGGGGGGCAAGTTCAGGACTAATATCAGGAAGTTCTGCTTCACACAGAGAGTGGTTGACATCTGGAATACTCTCCCAGGGGAGATTATTGCGGAATCGACAGTCCTAGGCTTCAAAAGCAAACTAGATGCATATCTCCTTGAGAGAGGCATATAAAGATATGGTAGGATATAAAATAAGCCAGGTGTATACCTAGCAGGGCCTCCGCGTGTGCGGATCGCCGGACTTGATGGACCGAAGGTCTGATCCGGAGATGGCGCTTCTTATGTTCTTATGTTAATCATTGAATGCATCTTTAAAAAGAAAACCCTTGAGTTTGCTCTTAAATTTTTCCAAGTTTTTTTCCTCTCTTTAATCAATTGGAACAGTTTGTAATTCAAAGGGAACATTAGTGCTAAAGGTTCTGCAGCTCTTCATGAGAAGTCAAGAAACAGATTTGACACCAGTATTGCTAGAGAGTTGTACAGATCTAAATAGGAGTATATACTTATTTTTGAATATTCTTAAAAACTTTTTCGTAGTTTTGTTAAATACTGTCTGGATTTCCTGAGTAATGATGTATATTAAAATGAATGGTCCTTCATAAATGTGGGATAATGATGGAAATTACTGTAAATGTAATTGACGTTTTCCTATTTTGCTATTGTAAATATCCATTTCTTTCCTGTATTTTGGCAAATATTGTAATAAAACTGATAAAAAAAAAAAAATTAAAAAAAAGGAGCCATAGCATGGAACATGCTACCAGCTAAAATAAGATCTTGTCCTTCATATACCCCCTTCCATTTAAAAGGAAACTCTGCAATGCGAGGGCATAGGATGAAAAGACAATAGGCTCCGGTGTAATCTGAGGAAATACTCTTTTTTACAGAAAGGGTGGTAGATGCGTGGAACGGTCTCCCAGAAGAGGTGGTGGAGACAGAGACTGTGTCTGGATTCAAAAGGGCCTGGGACAGGCACGTGGGATCTCTCGAAGAGAGAAAGAGATAACGGTTACTATGGATGGGCAGACTAGACGGGCCATTTGGACTTTATCTGCCATCATGTTTCTTTAACCATAAAGTTCTATGACATCACAATGCAGCTGTAAAGAGCCTTAGCCTATAGGGAGAGGAGATGCAAATGTTAAGAGCTTTAGCCAATAGGGAGAGGAAGAGATAATGGTTCATGTGGATGGGCAGACTAGATGGGCCATTTGGCCTTTATCTGCCTTTATGTTTCTAAACCCTTGTGAGCGTTTTTAGCGCCGGCTGCTGCAGTAACAGCTTGGCTGCTTATAGTAATTCTATGAGTGTCAGAGCTGTTGCCATGGTGGCTGGCAATAAAAATGCTAGCACGGCTTCGTAAAGGAGGGGGGGGAGGGGATAGTCTTTTTCAGAAATGTTTGAAGTTTTATATGCTTGCTAGATTTTTGTTGGTAAAATGGTGTGGATCCCAAGCCCTCCTGCTGGAAGGAGAATCCCCGCTGAACCCTGAACCGGCAGGAGGTTGCCCAAGCCCTTCTGCCAGAAGGCGAACCCCCCCCCCCCGACTTCCTCCAACTAACCTTATCAGATGGTCTGCTGGATGTGTCCTTCGTCCGGCTGACAGGCCCGCCGTCCTCCAAATGGTGGGCCTGCCCCTTCCCGGTGCATTGTGGGATGCACCGGGGAGGGACCTAGGGCCTGATTGGCCTAGGCACCTAAGGCCCGCCCTTAGGAGGGTCTTAGGCAACTGGGCCAACCGGAATTGTCTAAGGCTGCTAACTGGATCCAGCTGCACAGGACAGGGTTGATCCAGCCTAGAGAATGACACGGGGACCGTTTTACCCCGGTAAACCGTGGGTCATTGCAGTAATATGCAGGAATGGAGACAAGACCTTTCACTGCCCCGCGGGAGTGGGGACAAGACCTTTTACCACCTCTGGGAGCGGTGAAAAGTCTTACTCCTATGGTAAAAAAAAAATTGCGCCCGTGTCAGACTTGGCATCTTCTCCCCAGCTCCTCATGCACCTATTTTACCTTCAGGAGCCAGCCATGCCACGATGAAGACAGAAGGAACCTAAAACGAAAGCCTGAGACCAATGTGATTTGAAGAATAAAATTACCAGACAACAAAAATAAAAAACATAAATTTATTTTATATTATGTAATTAGAATATTTCAGATCTGAAATATGTATCCTGCTAGAGCTGGTAATAGCATAACTGGGGACCGCAAAGTCCAGGCTGTGCTTCTTTAGCTTCCAGCTGGCTTAGGGCTCTCTCTATGACCAGGAGGCAGGTGCCCTAGTTGCACTTCCCTGACATTATTCTTGCCATGTGTGACTAAAGTATTCTGTTAGCTTGATTTTTCTATGTAGCATTCTGTAGTAATTTGGTTTGTTCAGTTTTCACAATAGTGAAGGGGATATTTGTGAAAGGAAGGGGAGATGGGTTTTGTTGAATCTTGCTCTGTTTTATTTGTGTTTATAAAATGACAATTGTCAGAGGAGAAGCTTCCGCCCACATGTACGCGACTACAGGATGGCACAGGCAGGCTTCTCCGGCATCAGTTTCTTTTCAAAAGTGCCGCAAAGGTAAGTGGGAGGGAGGGAGGGAGATAGATTTGGCTGTAGGTAGGGAGGGAGGGAGGGAAGGAAGGGGCCATGTGTGCGATTGGTTTCCGCGTGCCTTCCCTCCTTTAAGTTTCTTTACACCACGAAGGTAAGGGGGAGGGAGGGAGATTCTCGAGCCGCTGAAGGGCGGTGAAGTGGTGAGAGGGAAGGGTGGATGCTGCGGGGACGGGGTGGTAAAGGAGACGGTGGGTTCGGGGACGGGGCGGTGAAGGGGATGGTGGTCCGGTGACGGGGACAAATTTTTTTCCCCGTGTCATTCTCTAATCCAGCCCTCTGTTTACTCCATTGCATGCAGGGACTTACTTTTCATAGTCAAACCAATGGGAAAATCAGAACTACAAATCCCTGCATGCAACATGGTAAACCAGGACTGGATCAACCCTGTCCTACAAATCTGGGTTCAGTTAGCAGCTTTACTCTGGTTTGCTCTCTGCTCAGTGGTGTTAGTTCCACTTCAGACCCTCAAGCAAATGTTTTTAAGGGCTCCTCATAGCTGGAGAGAGGGGGCAGTCTCCTCCTCCCCCCGCCCCCATCGTCCAAAGCCTTAAATATAGACCGAGGCAGAGTGCGACCTTCCTTAAAGTGTTGTCGTGACATCTGTATTCAATTCAGTGCCTCGATCCCCACTTCCCTCAGCAACCTGAGAAGTGCTTAAGCACATAATCTCCTGTTTAAGGCCAAGCATTGCAATAAGAGCTTCCACTGTCATCACAAGACTTGGCTCAAGTAATGAGCTCTAGCGGTCAGAGAGGCGGGAAATGGGCTATTTTAATGGGATACAGATACTGGGAAACTACTTATGTCAGCGAAGGCCTATGGGAAATTATATCAATCTGACTCTGGCATGGGAATGCAGATAGACCCTGAGGGCAGGAAGACGGTTTTAAGTAGCCCTGATTGATATGTTTTAAGTATCCCTGATATGTTTCAAGTAGCCCTGATTGAATCATGACTAGCTAAAAGGTGTTAATGTCTGATTAAGAGGCAGTACCACTGCTTCTGTCACAACACAGAATTAACACATATACTGTAGTACAGAGATGTGTATATGAAAAGGTAAGAATGCGCATCACACATTTTTGAAAAAATTGTTTTTTTAAATTTATGCGAACTATCATCTATCCCAATAGATACCTCTCATAATTGAAACAGGTAGAGGTTCCAAAAGAAAAATGAAATAAATCAAATTGATATAGAGGGAGAAGGGTGCAGACACAGAAAGGTGAGAAGATATTGGCAGATGTGGGGGGAGGTCGTAGGGGGCAGTAAGGGCCTGATGTCTAAGAGAGCGAATAGAATGCTAGGTATAATCAAGAAGGGTATTACAGCCAGGACGAAGGAAGTTATCCTGCCGCTGTATCGGGCGATGGTGCGCCCACACCTGGAATACTGTGTCCAGTTTTGGTCGCCATACCTTAAGAAGGATATGGCGTTACTCGAGAGAGTTCAGAGAAGAGCGACACGTCTGATAAAAGGGATGGAAAACCTTTCATACGCTGAGAGATTGGAGAAACGGGTCTCTTTTCCCTGGAGAAGAGGAGACTTAGAGGGGATATGATAGAGACTTATAAGATCATGAGGGGCATAGAGAGAGTAGAGAGGGACAGATTCTTCAAACTTTCAAAAAATAAAAGAACAAGAGGCCATTCGGAAAAGTTGAAAGGGGACAGATTCAATACAAATGCCAGGAAGTTCTTCTTTACCCAACGTGTGGTGGACACTTGGAATGCGCTTCCAGAGGACGTTATAGGGCAGAATACAGTACTGGGATTTAAGAGAGGATTGGACATTTTTCTGCTGGAAAAGGGAATAGAAGAGTATAAATAGAGGATTACTGCTCAGGTCCTGGACCTGTTGGGCCGCCGCGTGAGCGGACTGCTGGGCAAGATGGAGCTCAGGTCTGACCCAGCAGAGGCATTGCTTATGTTCTTATGTCAGGGCTCAAAGAAGGGGGCTGAATTAACACAGGAACTGGAGGGAGGTAGAAACAGAGAACATACGAATATAAGAATTGCCACTGCTGGGTCAGACCAGTGGTCCATCGTGCTCAGCAGTCCGCTCACGCATTGGCCCTTAGGTCAAAGACCAATGCCCTAACTGAGACTAACCTTACCTGCGTACGTTCTGGTTCAGCAGGAACTTGTCTAACATTGTCTTGAATCCCTGGAGGGTGTTTTCCCCAATAACAGCCCCCAGAAGAGCATTCCAGTTTTCCACCACTCTCTGGGTGAAGAACTTCCTTACGTTTGTACGAAATCTATCCCCTTTTAACTTCAGAGAGTGCCCTCTCGTTCTCTCTACCTCGGAGAGGGTGAACAACCTGTCTTTCTCTACTAAGTCTATTCCCTTCATTATCTTGAATGTTTCGATCATGTCCTCTTTCAGCCTCCTCTTTTCAAGGGAGAAGAGGCCCAATTTCTCTAATCTCGCACTGTATGGAAACTCCTCCAGCTGAAAGGGGATAGATTCCATACAAACGTAAGGAAGTTCTTTTTCACCCAGAGAGTGGTAAACAACTGGAACGCTCTTCCAGAGTCTGTTATAGGAGAACACCCTCCAGGGATTCAAGACAAAGCTGGACAAGTTCCTGCTAATCTGGAACGTATGCAGGTGAGGCTGGATTCATTTAGAGCACTGGTCTTTGACCTGATGGCCGCTGCATGAGTGGACTGCTGGTCAGGATGGACCACTGGTCTGACCCAGCAGCAGCAATTCTTATGTTCTTATGTTCTCTGGACCCTTTCAAGTAGTACAATGTCCTTCTTCATGTACGGCGACCAGTGCTGGACGCAGTATTCCAGGTGTGGGCATACCATGGCCCGGTACAGCGGCATGATAACCTTCTCCAATCTATTTGTGATCCCCTTCTTAATCATTCCTAGCATTCTGTTCACTCTTTTCGCCACTGCCTCACATTGCGCGGACAGCTTCATTGACTTGTCTACCAGAAAAACGAAGGTGTATTTGCCCATCCATACCTATCCCTTCTTCCCCTTTAAGATTCCATGTTCCTGCCCTAAGTTTTGTTGAGAAGAAATCTAATTCTGGGCCTTGGAGAAGGAGTTAAAGAGCAGGGGTCCCCAAACAAAAAGGCATTGTGTTGCCCCTAGGATATACCTACCACCTCAAACCAATATGTGGTCCATTCTATAAGCTCTGCATGCTTTTCTTTCTTATTAACATTACATTGTCCTTGGGATCTTATGTTCTTATGTGAGCCAAGTATAGGACAATCAAGCCATTGTTACAAGACTGATGACGTTGGCTCTTAGGCATTGGTGGAATGAGGCATTCTGATGTCACAGTCTTAGCTCTGGAACGTTGCTACTCTTTGGGCTTCTGCCAGGTACTTGGGATCTGGGTCGGTCACTATTGGAAACAGGATACTGGGCTTGATGGACCTTTGGTCTGTCCCAGTAGAGCAACTCTTATGTTCTTATCCTGTCAGTCCATAATAAGTCACAATTTCAAGAAATAAGTAGAAATATCATCTCCAAGGACACACTAAAATGCTGAAACATAGAAGCCACCGCAATGTATTAACAGTACTTACCAAGAAGTAGAGATGCTATAGGACTAGGGTCAGTAGATGTCCCATTGGGCAGCTGAGAATTCAAGAAAATTGATAAATGGGCACGCTTATAGACTGAATTTGACCGAACGGTTCATAGACAACGGCGCGAAAGACAAAAAGCGCCGCACAAAAAATTACAGTTTTTAGGGGCTCCGATGGGGGGTTTTGTTGGGGAACCCCCCAGTTTACTTAATAGACATCGCGCCGGCGTTATGGGGGGTTTGGGGGGGGTTCTAACCCTCCACATTTTACTGTAAACTGAACTTTTTCCCTAAAAACAGGGAAAAAGTTAAGTTTTCAGTAAAATGTGGGGGGGTTACAACCCCCCACACCCCCCACAATGCCCCCACAACGCGGCGCGATGTCTATTAAGTAAAGTGGGGGGTTTCCCCCCATGCCCCCCCCCCCCCCGTCGGAGCTCTAAAAACAGTAATTTAGAGCGGCGCGCGCCTCCGCGCTGCGCCCAATTGTCTGGGCGCGCCTTTGTCCCGGCGCGCTTTTGACCTGACACCGACCGAACATTTACTAAGAAAATGAAGCTAGAAGAGACACCCTCCCCCTCCCCTCCCCTCCCCCAATGTGCAAGAGTCCAGATCACAAAGAAAGTGTTTCCTTCTTTTTTGGATGGACCTTCTTCATGACCTAGTGACACCAAATGTTACATATAAAAAAAAGGGTCTCCTGTTATGAAAAATAGAGTCTAAGAACCCAGTCTGGGACTGATTCTATAAGTTAAGTGCCTCTTAGGTGCCAAATTTAATTGGCAAAATACCCTTAACAGCCTCAATAATTGGTTTAAAAATTTTAAATTGGGAGAGAGGTGCCTAACTGATTCTATAAAAGACGGTGCTTAGTAGTGCCCAACGCCTACGTGGGCGTGTCTATGGGCGGAGCACGAGTAAGGCACCACTAAGCGCCGGCGTAATTCTCCAAAAACTGAGGCCTTTAAGCCCTGGCCTGCATTTCAAGCGCCCGAGGGCTCCTTTTACACAGCCCGCGCTAGCGGGTTTTAGCGCACCCACCGGATTTAGCCGTGTGCTAGCCGGAAATCTACCGCCCGCTCAAAAAGGAGGCGGTAGCGGCTAGCGCACGCGGGAATTTAGCGTGCGCTTTTCCCCGTGCTAAGCCCCTAGCGCGGCTTCGTAAAAGGAGCCCTAAGTTTTTACGTAGGTGCCACTAGCGGCAATTCTGTAAATGGCGCCTATGGATGATTGGCACTAGAGAATAACACAGGTAACCTGCAGGAATGAGGGGGGGGGGGGAAATCGACTGGTTGCTGTGGGTTTCGGCGCAAATTGCCTGCGTCAAGGGTCAAAACTAGAAAATACAAATACAGTAAAACCTTGGATTGCCAGTAACTTGGTTTGCAAGTGTTTTGCAAGAGAAGCAAAACATTTTAGGGCTAGTCTCGGTTAGGGCGTTGGTCTTTGACCTAAGGGCCACCGCGTGAGCGGACTGCTGGGCACGATGGACCACCGGTTTCACCCAGCAGCGGCAATTCTTATGTTCTTATGTTAATATATGCCCTCCCCCCCCCCCTCACAATTACCTTAAAGTTCACCCTAAAGATACATGCTCACCCAACGCCACTGAATTACATCAGTAAAAGAAGGCTAAAGAAACTATTACAATTGTACATAAGATGCTAATGGACCCCAAACGAAGTTAAATATGATTGGGCCTAAATGTGTTATGCAAATTTGGTTGCAGAAAGAATCTCCAAGTTTTTGGCATTGGAGGAATCAATTACATCGCTTATTTTTATTTGAGAGTTGGGAGGTTCGAGGTTCGCCTAAAAAACACTCGTCTTTTTATGGAGGTTTGGGATCCTTATATTCAGAATCTTTCACCAAAAATACGAAGTTTGGTTATCAATGATTTATTATGAAAATTAGGTTTAATAATTACATTTCAGTTATTTATTTTAATTCTTTATTTTTGTCAACTTTCATCCAGGGTGAGGGATTTCATTTAGGGCAGGGGTGTCCAATGTCGGTCCTCGAGGGCCGCAATCCAGTCGGGTTTTCAGGATTTCCCCAATGAATATGCATGAGATCTATTTGCATGCACTGCTTTCAATCCATATTCATTGGGGAAATCCTGAAAACCCGACTGGATTGCGGCTCTCAAGGACCGGCATTGGACACCCCTGATTTAGGGGAAGATAGTGGGTAGGGGATGGAATTAAGGGGGGTGTAGATAAGATTGAATTAATTCGTATGGAAATTAAATTTGAAAGAATGATTTAAATTTGTATGAAATATTATTGTGATTCTTATTGTATTGAATGTATTTTTGTATTATCCTATTGTACTGATTATTTGATTCTTTCAATAAAAATTATTATACATAAATATCTTAGAAAGCCCTAAAATATTGGCAATCATCTTTTAATACCTGTAGCTTAAACATAAGCTCGTCCACCAAAAGGAAAAATTAAGACGATCACAGTTTCTCCAGTTTCGAGTTATTATCATCTGTATGGCTACCCCAGTCATGATCAGAAAAAGCCGGCATTTATAACGATCCATGGGGGGCTTAACATACAGTACTGTTCCATAAGTCAATGGGTTATCAGTTCCAATATGAGGTTAATCTGCCCCCATATTTACTTCCAAAAGTTGAATTCTGGTTGTCCCAGGCGCCTAAGGCCTCTCCTGTGGGCAGGCTTTGAAGCGCCTGGGCCAATTAGGCCCTAAGGCCCGCCATTCTGAGGATGGTGGGCCTGCCGGACGGACAGGCTAGGGACCCGTCCGTCCGTCCAACTTTTTTTAAGGTAAGGGAGAGGTGTCGGGGGTGGGGGGTGGTGCTGCGGGGTCGGCGGGGGGGGGGGGGGGTCTCACAGATCGGCAGGTGTTCGGCGGGATGATTGGGGGTTCGGGGGCAGTCATGGGGGGGCTGCGTCAGGGCAGGAGGCCTGAGATCCCTCCTGCCCAGATTGAGTCGAGAGGGGGGGGGGGCACCGGAGCAGGAGAGCTTGGGCTCCCTCCTGCCCAGATTGGTGTCGAGCGGGGGGGGGGGGGGTTGCTAGGGTAGGAGGGCTTGGGCTCCCTCCTGCCTGGATCGTTGTCGGGCGGGGGGTGTCGCTGGGGCAGGAGGGGTTGAACTCCCTCCTGCCCGATCTTGTCAGGGGGGGAGGATGATGGATTGCGACAGGAGAGATTGGCTATTTCTCTTGCCATGATGGCAATCACCCCTCTACCCAAACTGCCACAAACCGCAGCAGGAGAGATTGAGGTTGCCAGGCCGCTGAGCTGATTGCGGCAACCGTCATCAGCTCAGCGGCACCTTTTGTGGCACTTATACCTATTTTGACTTGGTCTAAGTCAAAACGTATAAGTGCCAACTAGGCAACCTGCCTAAACTTTTGGTTATGCCTGCTGTATATCTATGTCTAGGTCGGCCCACCTCCCGCCCTTTCCCCTCCTCTAAATACGCCTCTTTTCGCTCTATGCATATAGAGGCAGGGGAAAGGCCTAAGCTGGTTTTAGATACGTCTGAAACCAGCTTTGGTTATGGATTCTTGGACGATCAGGCTTTTTGATCGTCCAAGTACCCATTTAGGCCACCCATTTAGACCTTTTTTTATTATTACGAGCCCATATCCTTCCCCCCCCCCCATCCTTTCATACAGGATAAAGATAAGCAAAAGTAATACAAATGATCAAGACCAACAAATACAATCAAATAATAATTTAAAGGCATAACCATAAAGGATGGCCACTAGGATGGTCTCGGGGCTCAAGGGTCTCTCATACAAAGAAAGACTGGGCAAACTGCAGCTCTATACCCTAGAGGAGCGCAGGGAAAGGGGTGACATGATTGAGACATTTAAGTACGTCACGGGTCGTGTCGAGGTGGAAAACGATATATTCTTTCCCAAGGGACCCTCGGTCACAAGGGGGCACCCGCTCAAACTCAGAGGAGGAAAATTTAGTGGTGACACCAGGAAGTATTTCTTCACAGAAAGGGTGGTAGATCACTGGAACAGACTTCCGGTGCAGGTGATCAAGGCCACCAGCGTGCTCGACTTTAAGAATAAATGGGACATCCATGTGGGATCCCTACGAGGGTCGAGTTAAGGAACTAGGTCATTAGCATTCAGACTTAATGGGGTGGGTCAATAGAGTGGGCAGACTTGATGGGCTGTGGCCCTTTTCTGCCGTCATCTTTCTATGTTTCTATGTTTCTAACCCCCCTCCCCCACCCCTCCTGGATGTGTATAATCAATGTAAAAACTTCACTGGCTTCCGGTGATTTCTAGGATTCACTTTAAATGTACCTGCCTAATATTCAAGATCCTACATGACATTCTTCCTCCCCTAATTTCGCTATCCTGGAATTCTGCGAGACCTGACACTACCAGATCCGCCCACATACTCAAACTATCTTTCCCCTCGTTAAAAGGTGTCATGTATGCAGGTAAATTAGGGAAATCCCTTTTCTTCAAATTCACTGAGCTTTGGAATAACCTCCCTGCCCCGCTGCGGAACCTAGGCTCATTCCAATTATTCCGAAAGCATCTGAAAACCTGGCTTTTCTCCAAAACGTAAAGCTATCTATTTAAAATGTAAAGCTAGCTATCCTCTTCACAACCTCTAATTTCTTATTATGTCCTTCCCTCATTTATTGAATTTATCTGTAACCCATGTCGAGCTCTATCTTTATGGAGATGATGCGCTATACAAACTTTAGGTTTAGTTTAGTTTATAATCAATAATAAATAGTTTAGTTTAGTTAAATCAATAATCAATAGTTTAGTTTAAAACCAATAATTAATCTTTACAACATTTTGTCAATGGCAATTTTGCTCTGTGAAGAAGGCAGAGCCCAGGACTGGAAGGTGTGGCAGAAAGAGAATCCCTGAGACTTCAAAAAGTGATTGGTGTGGGAGGGGACACAGGAAGTTAACTCCTTCTTCCAGTAGGCGAGGCTTTATTTCACCACTTGCGATTCCTGGGGGAAAGGATTTAGCATGAAGTTTGGGGCTTTCCTCCTGGGGGTTTTCTTAATAATCTCTTCTGCCCCGGCCCGAGGTAAGTGAAGTCCTCTTATTCTGGAACTGTTTGGAAATGCTGGGTTTTACCTTGTTCCTTTACCTTGTACCTTTCCCCAGGCACCCTTCAGGAAGGGCCCGTATTCTCCGCAAGCAGGAAACTAATACACCCAGGACAGTTACCGGGGGTAAAAGATGGATCCAAGTCTTTCCGGATCGACTCACCAGGGTGCCCAGGGCTAGGCTTGCGCTCCCCGTGGTTTTCTAGAGGGCAGCACCCCCCTTCCCTCCTCCAGAGATCTAGGCCTTTAAAGCTTCTTAGGGAAACCTGTTGGGGAACCATCAGTACAGCAGCTTAGATTGTAAACTCTTCCGATCAGGGACCGTCTATAAATGCGTATGCTTTTCAGCGCTATATAAGTGAAAAGTAGTAGTAGTGATAATAATTTCCAAAGTTTACAGTAGCAGGGGTTAAAAAAAAAAAGGTCCGGGGAAGGGTGGCTTTGCTTCTGTCTTTTGTTTGGAAAACGAATAAAGAGAGAGTTTCAAAGAATAATTTTATCAGCCCTTTATGGATTCGTGGCACCTGGGGGGGGGGTCGATGCAAACTTGCATTTAAAAACTAAAATGGAAATAGCCTTGTAGGCCTTATTCGGCCTGAGGAACAGATCTGAACACACTTTATGGTAAATAAATGCCAGACTAGGGGAAACTGAAAGGTTGTCTAACTTAGGTCACCCTATTCCTGCTTCATAAAGTTAAAATCACACATTCTTGTTTATATGATGAGCCAAGATTAATCTGTATTACTTGCCTGCACTTGTGCAAATATACCCCACACCCCACTCCTTATTTTGTAACTTTTTTTTTATTATGTATAACAATTTTTATTGAAAGAATCAAATAATCAGTACAATAGGATAATACAAAAATACATTCAATACAATAAGAATTACAATAATATTTCATACAAATTTAAATCATTCTTTCAAATTTAATTTCCATATGAATTAATTCAATCTTATCTACACCCCCCTTAATTCCATCCCCTATCTTCCCCTAAATGAAATCCCTCACCCTGGATGAAAGTTGACAAAAATAAAGAATTAAAATAAATAACTGAAATGTAATTAGTAAACCTAATTTTCATAATAAATCATTGATAACCAAACTTCATATTTTTGGTGAAAGATTCTGAATATAAGGATCCCAAACATCCATAAAAAGATGAGTTTTTTTAGGCGAACCTCGAACCTCCCAACTCTCAAATAAAAATAAGCGATGTAATTGATTCCTCCAATGCCAAAAACTTGGAGATTCTTTCTGCAACCAAAATTGCATAACACATTTAGGCCCAATCATACAGGCTTTCTGAAATAAAAGACATTTTAGTTGGCCAAAAACCCCACAAGCTGATGCTTTACCAAAAATTATTCCCCTAGGACAACCCACTATCAAATTACCCCATAAAGAACCCAAAAAAATAATAATTTTGTACCTTTTCTGGTGATTTGGGTTGATGTTACCCCAGTTAAAGTGTGAAATAGCATCTGCTTATCTTTAGGAATATGAGATTTAAAATTATTATTTTTTCCCAGTTATTTCAAACAAATGAAATGCTAAAACAACTTAAGGCAGGGGTGTCCAATGTCGGTCCTCGAGGGCCGCAGTCCAGTCGGGTTTTCAGGATTTCCCCAATGAATATACATGAGGTCTATTTGCATGCACTGCTTTCATTGTATGCTAATAGATCTCATGCATATTCATTGGGGAAATCCTGAAAACCCGACTGGATTGCGGCCCTCGAGGACCGACATTGGACACCCCTGACTTAAGGGGACCTTTTACAAGCTAATGTGTGCTTACTGCAGCAAAAAAAATGGCTTTTTACCAGGGGGTGCAGTAATTTGAGGATCTGCTCAATAGGTCTGGGGCAGGGATCTCAAAGTCCCTCCTTGAGGGTCGCAATCCAGTTGGGTTTTCAGGATTTCCCCAATGAATATACATCGAAAGCAGTGCATGCACATAGATCTCATGCATATTCATTGGGGAAATCCTGAAAACCTGACTGGAATACAGCTCTCGAGAACCGGAGTTCCCTACCCCTGGGTTACCTGTAGAACAGGGATCTCAAAGTCCCTCCTTGAGGTTCACAATCCAGTCGGGTTTTCAGGATTTCCCCAATGAATATGCATCGAAAGCAGTGCATGCACATAGATCTCATGCATGTTCATTGGGGAAATCCTGAAAACCCGACTGGATGGCGGCCCTCAAGGAGGGACTTTGAGATCCCTGGTCTGGGGGGCAGAGAGTGGGTATGTTCTGCGCTGATTAGCCCAGGCTTAGCTTATGAATCTCAGCCGCCTACACAACAGGTAAGAGGAGGGGCCCACGTGCTAATGGGAAAAATCAGAGCGGACTATTTTAGCCCAGTGGTAAAATTGGCCATAGTGCATGAGAATAATCCATGTAAGGCAGGGGAGTCAAAGTCTCTCCTTGAGGGCCGCAATCCATTCGGGTTTTCCCCAATGAATATGCATGAGATATATTAGCATACAATGAAAGCAGTGCATGCAAATAGATCTCGTGCATTCATTGGGGAAATCCTGAAAACCCGACTGGATTGCGGCCCTCGAGGAGGGACTTTGACACCCTTGACGTAAGAGCACGCTAAGGTCACTTTTTACCGCTGTTTGGTAAAAGGACCCCTAAATGTAGAATTATCCGTGTTGAAACAATTCTTAAATAACTTGTTGGTGGGTTTTTTTTTTTTTTTTTCATTTCAGATTGGAATTTAGTTCATTTGTATTTTATTTCACTTTAGTTACTTTAATTTAATTTTTCTGCTAAGTTATGTTTAATTTTCACCTTTCTGCTTCATTTACCCCCCTCCCTTCCCCTTTTTACAAAATCGTAGCACGGTTTTTAGTGCTGGCTGCAGTGGTAACAGCTTCAATGCTCATAGGAATTCTTTGAGTGCCAGAGCTGTTCCTGCTGTGGCTGGCGCTATAAACCGCACTACAGTTTTGTAAAAAGGGGGTTATATTGTTGTTATACTCTTATATATTTCATATTCTTTCTTTCTTAGGCATGTTAGTTTAGATCAGTGTTCTTCAACTGCCGATCCATGGACCGGTGCCGGTCTGCAGAAACTTCCTGCCGGTCCACAGGGCCGGCACGTGCATCAGGCCCCAATTCGGTGCTCTTTGGCCGCCAGTCCACGGTGTGATTGATGCGGTGTTATCTTCAGACCGGCTCCCTCTTCCTCAGTGCTGCAGTGCACAAAGCCGTGGGCAGAGGCTCCTATGAGTGTCCTGCGCCTGAACCAGAAGCCTTCTCTCTGATGTCGCAACGTCAGAGGGAAGGCTTCCAGATGAGGCACGGGACGTGCGAGGAGCTGCTTTCCACGGCTTTGTGCACTGCAGTACTGAGGAAGAGGGAGCTGGCCCGGGGACAGGCCAGAAGGCAAGGCACAGCATGGAGGGAGGGAGACAATGATAGGGGGAATGGTTTGATTTTTTAATTTAGTGATCGATTTACATCTGCTGTCTGTTCAGGAAGAAATGCATTTGTTTCTTTTCCTCTGCATGCAGTCTTGCATCTTAGGGTTTGTTTGTATAGATTAGTACTTTTAGTTTTTGGTCCCGTATTTGCATGGGGTTATCTGTGTTCTGGTAGGAATGAATATTGAGAAGAGTACAGTGTTCTTTGTGTAATTTAATTTTGTGGTTAACCATTATGAGTTGTCAGGGCCGGATTTAGATGAAAAGAGGCCCTAGGCTATTCCACTTATGAGGCCCTTTCACCTCCCATTTTTAAGTTTGTAAATTACATGAGAGATAATAAAATACATCATTACTGTGATATATATCAATATGTTAAATGAAACATGTTATTGGTACTAACCTTTATAAAAAAATGTGACATGGATAATAAATAAAAAAAAGTCGAGAACATTTATTTGGACATTTATTCTCAGCACCATATATAGTACTTGTAACAATAACTAATCAAACATAACAAACAACATTGCCCCTTCCTATGTCCTTATCCTCACCTCACCCTACCCTCCAATGCCCGCCTGCCTCCCATCCCCCTTCCATTGAACACCCCCCATGCCATCCTGCCTGCCTGCCTTCCATTAAACCCCCCCACCCTACCCTCCGATGCTAGCCTGCCTGCCTCCCATCCCCCTTCCACTGAAACCCCCCCCCCCCCAATGCCAGTCTGGGCCGCCCTGTCCTGACGGATCCACGTTTTGCCTCTCTCCCCGCGGGGCTGGGCTTTGCCCAGCTGCTTCCGGACTGACGTCTTTCCCTCCCCGATCCTCCTCCCAGGGCGAGAAAAAGAAAGGGAGAAGCCAAGTTGGTGCCCCGTTGCGGCCGGAGCCGGTTCCGATCCCGAAGCGTAGAATTTCTCCTTATTTTCGGTTCAGTATTTTAGTGTTCACTGTTTTTAGAATAGTGTAATTTTAATTTTGCTAACAATTTGAATGTAGGCCCCTCTTGATCTTGAGGCCCTAGGCTGAAGCCTAGTTAGCTTATAGGAAAATCTGGCCCTGTGTGTTGTTAATATGATTATATTGTGTGTGTGTGTATATATATGAAAAATGAATGGAAGAAATGGTGTTACAATTAGTACTATTATAGGGGCGGGGTCTGGGGCGGAGATTGGGTAGAGATGGGCGGGGTCTTGCCCACGACTTAGCCCAGTGTTCTTCAACTGCTGGTCCGCGGACCGGTGCCGGTCCACAAAATAATTATTTTATTTCCGCCGGTCCATAGGTGTCAAAAGGTTGAAGAACACTGGTTGAGATTGTGAGCCTATTTGGAACAGAGAGGGCAGCTCAATGTGCCTTCAATACAATGTATTCAAATTGTGATCTGCTTAGGTTTTAAGTGGAATATAAAGTGTTAAAAATAAATAAATGTAGAATTCCTCTTGTTAAAACAATTCCTTAAATCAATTTTTAAATTGCAGCATTCTACTTGCTAAGGGACACTTTTGAACTCAATTTTATTTTTTGGAACTTTTCATAAAACATTGCCCATGTAGTCTACCAAAAAATTAAAAGGAACATCGTCTTAATAGTGACAGCCATTAGCAGAGCTCTCGTGACTGGAAAAGGAAGAGTAGATGGACTAGGGTGTGTGTTTTGGGGAGAGCGTGCTCAGTCTTCTTGCTTTCTTTTCTAAGGTCACCTGCACTGCCACCCTATTGCTTTTGCTGTTCCTGTTCGGGCCCAGCAGGGGGCTACCATCCTGCTCCCTTGCACCTTCAAATGGACTTCTGAGCCACCCCGTGACAAGAAGGTGATTTGGCAACGGGCACAGGCAGGTGTGGAGGACGAGGTGGTGCACTTCCAGAACGGCGGGGACATCCGGGACCAGCAGAGCGAGGCGTTTGTGGGAAGAACCTTCATGGGACCTGCGTGGTTTGAAAATCAGAACGCCAGCCTCATCCTGCAACCTGTCCGTCTGGAAGACACAGGGCTCTACTGTTGCCTGCTGCTGACCTATCCTCTGGGGTCTAACTCCCTCCACAATTGCTCTACGGTCCAGCTGGATGTGGATACCCAGGAAGGAGGAAGGAGTGTGGATGAAGAAGAAGGTCCACAGATGAAGACATGCGACTACAAGCCCCCAGGTTAAACAAACATACACACTGGGTTTTCTGTGTCACTGCTCAAATCAATGCTGATAAAGCCCTTCATTTGATGACAGAAACGGAGACTATTGCCCAACCTGTAGATTAGTAAAATTTGTGTGTTTTTGGAAAATACACATTTTTTCCTGTGGAAGGAAGAGATGGTAGAAGGGGATTATAGCAGGCGTGGAAACTGGAGTTACAAGTTTAATTCTAAATAACCAAAACTGTGTGAATATTTCTCTCGCTGAAAGAAAAAGCAGGTGCAGTCCCTGCACGTAACCTTTCCTGGGGTGATAAATCAAACCCCAGTCTATTGGTGGTATTGGTATACTCCCTCCTCCCTGGTAGGGATGTTCAGAGCTTGCAATGTTGCAGGCCGTTTTCATTATGGTCCCAGCAGGTTAATATGGGGACTCTGGATTGTCAGAAAACGTTTCGCAAGAGACTCCCGAGGAAACTAAAAATTCACAGGCTGTGTTCTGTTGTTGACTGGGACCTGGTTAAAAGAGAGAAGACAGAGAGAGCACCAAGTGGTCAGTTACCTCAAAAGTAAATAGTGGAGGGATCTGGACCGCGATTTGGGTTCACTGGTAGGGGCAAAAGGCTGGGAGCCATTTGCTGCTGGACCATCACATGTTTTATTTTAGGAAACAGTATCCCAAATCACTTACGAGAAATAACAACTCTTGCCAATTTTAAGGCGAAGTTAAAGACCTTTTTATTCCTTGATGCTTTTGAAACTTAAACCGTCCTTCTAAGGACGGTTTAGATTCAGGAAAGGTTTCTTCCTTCAGTTCCCCCCTCCCTTTGTTCTTGCCCCCCTTGAATGTTCTCTTTCTCTCTATCAATTGTAGTTCCGACCCTTCTTCCCTTTTGTTCCGGTTTGTCAATGTCTTTATAAATTGTCATTTCCCTTGGTTTGTCTTGGTTCATATTGTATTTTAATTGGCGCATTGATTTGGTGGGTTTTTTTTGTACACCGCCTAGAAGGCTTGATTAGGCGGTGTAAGAAATTTTAAATAAACTTGAAACTTGAGAAGAGGCAGCCGTGGTGGTGCTGAGCGCAGTCTCTGCTCTTCTCTAGAATAGAGAGTTGCGCGGGGACAGAAATCCCACCCAACCCCCGCCTGTCCCCGCCAGGATCCTCTCCGTCCCCACCAGGATTCTCTCCGTCCCCCCCCCAGGATCCTCTCTGTCACCACCCGTCCCCGCCAGGATCCTCTCCGTCCCCACCTGTCCCCGCCAGGATCCTCTCCGTCCCCGCCAGGATCCTCTCCGTCCCCACCCGTCCCCGCCAGGATCCTCTCTACCCGTCCCCGTCAGGATCCTCTCTGTCCCCACCCATCCCCGCAAGGAATTACCTCCATCCCCGCCCGTCCCCATTAAAAGCAGTACTTCTGAAGGATCATCAATTCCACAGTTTCTTTTGTGTTTGCACTGCTGTTTCCCTTGTGGAATCTCTTTGGTGGAACCCTTTTTTTGTTTTCTGTTCAGGTAATTAACTTATAAAGCCCCTCTTTTACTAAGGCTGACGTGTCCATTATATTATATGGATGAACCCTGCTTCCAAAGCCTTCCATCCCCATGGGAGTCCCGTTGGCTAGAGGGGTGTCCCCTGGGAGTCGCGTGGACCAGAGGTGGGTCCCCGTGGGTTAGGGGGGGATTCCCGCAGGACCCCCCGCGATCCCCGTTCCCATGCAGACCTCTACTCTAGAAGTCCTGGTACACCTCCTCCTGAGCCCAGTCTTATTTGTGTCCTCCTGTCCCACATGTAGCTTGAAAAATGTTTACACATTTTATCTTGGGCTGCTGCTTGGGTCTCTCATGATAAGAGCTATGATTGCACGTCAGTCAGAGATGAAGCACTTTTCCAGCTGGGGGGGGGAGGGGTGGTGAAGACTGGGATCAGCAGATAAGTGATGTGTGCGTCACGCTTCCTCCACTCCATATAAAAAAAAAAAAAGTGTGTTAAGCACTGTAGCAAGAGATGAGGAAGGATGTGTTTCCTAAACCCTCTTTTGCACCCCATCATCTCTGTCGATTACTTTATATACCCCCAGGCTCCTTTTATTGGTCATGTGGCCACCTCAGAAGTCCTTCTCGGACCCCTCTCTTTACACACACACACACAGACACATATTCAAAACTGTAGATCACACTGCTTCATTAAAAACTCAGCAAGCTTGGTATTTCAGGCTTGGTTCTGAAATGTTTTTTTTTGGGAAATTTTTGCATAATGGGTATTATAGGGCAGTGTTTCTCAGCTTGGCCCTGGAGTACTCCCTTGCCAGTCAGGTTTTCGGGACATCCACAATGAATATGCATGAAAGAAATCTGCGTATAATGGAACAGTGTATGCATATCAAGTTTATTCTTGTTCATTGTGGATATCCTGAAAACCTGGCTGGCAATGAGATACTCCAGGACTGAGCTCGGAAACACTGCTATAGGGTGAAAATGATCTTTCTAGTTGGAAACCGTTGTGTGGAGGGCCACAGGGATCCCCTCTTTCCCTCTTGGAAGTAGAAACGTATTTCAGAGTATTAGGATTGATCTGAATATTTAGTGTACTTTGGATGACGGTAGTTTTAGTGTAAAGCAATTTTTATTGAAGCGAAAATAACACAGCAAAAAGATAAAATCATGTGGAAAGAGTAACAAGTCCCCCCAAACCCAACCTCTCCCCAACCCACCCCTCAACCAAAACCATCCAAGCATCAGAAAGAAGAAACAAGAATATGCAAGCCCAGAAACCAGCAGCATCCCAACCCTGTGCCACTGGGGAGGTCCAAACACCAGAGTCCAAAATACCATGCAAACAGAGCTCTGTACTCTGATGAGCCCTGAGAGGAACACTAGCCCCCCCCCCCCCCCCACATCCCTCCCCCCACCACAAGATAGGAGAAAAATAAAGAAACAAGGAAAGAAAAAAATAAAGAAATACAAATTAAAACAAACAAAAAAAAAAAACCACCACAGCCGGGGAGAGGCACCCCCACTCACCGCTCAGAACAGCTCAAAGCCACAGCAGATTAAGAATTAAGCTCCGACTTCTAGGGGACAGTGAATAGATATAGGGCCTCCAAACCCATAGAAAACATTTTTTCTGTTGAAAGGAAGCACGCACCCGATTCCTCTCAAGTAACATCAAAGCATGCAGTCTATTGCGCCATGCCCAATACGCAGGAGGGTCAGCCGACACCCACTCAGTCAATATGACCTTTTTAGCTACCAAGCCCGCCTTCCGCAAGAATAAACTGCCGACACCAGGCGGCAAACGAAAAGCCTCAAATTTATCTGGATGACGGTAGTTTAAAGAAGTTTTCTTCAGACTGTGCCAAGTAAGGTCACTATATTCACTATTCAGTGGAGAATATTTTCAACTTCTAGCTCTGTTTGGCTTGTTGTGATGCACGTGGTCAAGCAAGAAGGTGTTTGTAACACTGTTATTGCTCAGACAGGCAGCTTGCCTTCATTTTAACATCATTCTTTCTGACCCCTGATGCAGGCATACCCTAGAACAGGGGTGTCCAACCTTTTTTGCTTCACTGGGCCGCATTGGCCGAAAAAAAATGTTTCTGGGGCCGCAAATATGCTCAAAAGCTGCGGCAAGACAGAGGAGGGAGCCGGCAAGACGGTAAACACCAGGGGGCAGCAGAGGAAAATACTGCATTGCCCTCGACTGGGGCCACACAAAATACTTCACGGGGCCGCATGCGGCCCTCGGGCCGCAGGTTGGACACCCCTGCCCTAGAACACGGGCTGTTTTGGGTCCAATAAAAGCTGCTATTTCTCACACTTGGCTTCACCTGTTTGTTCCATTCATGGCCTACAACAGTGGTTCCCCAACCCTGTCCTGGAGGACCACTAGCCAGTCGGGTATTCGGGATAGCCCTAACGACTGCGCACGGAGCAGATCTGCATTCCTATCATCTTCATTACATGCATATCTCTTTCATGCATGGTCATTGGGGTGTCAGGTAAAAAGTGCGCCGGGACAAAGGCGCGCTCAGACAATTGAGCGTAGTGCGGAGGTGCGCGCTGCAGAAAATTACTGTTTTTAGGGCTCCGACGGGGGGGCATGGGTTGAACCCCTCCACTTTACTTAATAGAGATTGCGCCCTGTTGTGGGGGCATTATGGGGGGTTTGGGGGGTTGTAACCCCCCACAATTTACTGAAAACTTCACTTTTTCCCTGTTTTTAGGGAAAAAGTTAAGTTTACAGTAAAATGTGGAGGGTTACAGCCCCCCACAACGCCGGCGCCATCTCTATTAAGTAAACTGGGGGGGCTCCCCAACAAAACCCCCCGTCGGAGCCCCTAAAAACTGTAATTTTCTTCGGCCTCCGTCTTGTGCTCAGTTGTCGGCGCGCGCCTTTGTCTTTTGCGGGGTTGTCTATGAACCGTCATTGGGGCTATCCCGAAAACCCGACTGGCTGGTGGTCCTCCAGGACAGGGTTGGGAACCACTGGCCTACAACACTGTTCTCGACCCACTCGTGATATTGCCATACCTGGGTTTTTTTTGTAATGCCCTGTTTGTGGGTTTGTCTCCACCACTCAAATCTCAATACGGCTGTTAAATTATCTATAAATATCCTAAAATACGATTGAGCGGCGTCTCTGTTAATCCATCTGCACCGATCCCAGTTTTAATTATGCACAAGATATTTGGCGGTACAAATACCAAGCGCCCTGTCCGTGTCTCGTCGTTTTCCAGCTCTGCTAAAACTGTGAGAGCAAAGATCATTTTAGCTCAGTACAAGATTTACGCTACGGGAAAGTATTAGGTCTTCATTTTGCCTATTGAGTGTCTAATCTGGAATGAACTGGCTCCAGATCTTTTGTCCTCGGCCATCTTGTTTATTTAGTATGTCATCACTTGAAAAGGTTCTTATTAAATAAGAGGATCCTTTTTCACTAAGCTGCGTCAAAAAGTGGTCTGCGTTTGTATTAGCGCAAGGGATTCTTGTGCGCCGAGGCCCCACTTAGCGCAGCTGTAAATTGGCCACAATTTTTCCATGTTCTGAATTAATGGCCACACGCTAACTTCCAAATTAGCACACGAGCCCCCTACCACCATCTCTTTTATTAGGCGGTAAGGACCTCCAAGCTAATCAGTTAGCACGCAGCGATGTACATCCGCTAACCGATTAGCACAGGGCACTTGTATTCTCTATTCTTTTTTTTTTTTTAATTCTTTATTGATTTTCAACCTACAAATGCGCAATAAATGATTCACAATTTTGTACAATATTATATAATAAGCGCCACAAAACTGACAAATATTACTGTGCAAAGAAATTCCCCCCCTCCCCTCCCAGCTAATAAACAAATATATCAAAACCTTCATGAAACTATTCATAAAATCCCCGGATCAATTCCAATCCCACCCCCTTCCCTTACCTCCTCCTCCCCCTCCCCAGGATGTGTATGTTTACTTGTCTATAAAATAAAATTAATTATTTCTCTTTACACTGCAGGGGTGTCCAACCTGCGGCCCCGTGAAGCATTTTCAAGTTTCAAGTTTATTATAAAATTTGATTAATCGCCTATTCCAAATTCTAAGCGATGAAGAAATCGATAAAATTACAGAGTTAGGGGAAACAAACATAACTAACAAAAAGACTAAATCTACGAAACATAATAAAAACCAACTTTACAAACATAATAAAACACAAGGAAAGAAATACAATCTGATTAATAAAAAGAAAGACAATTAAGGTCAAGAACAATAGGAAGGGGAAGGAGAAAAACTCTCAAAAAATATAAAGATAAAAAGAAATTCCTAAGCAATTCATTTAGTCATTAAATGCATCTTAAAAAGAAAAAATTATTTCCCTTATGTTTATTAGTTTATGAGGTAGGGAGGGGGGTATTTTATTATTACATATATCATACAATAATGGAGTATATGGTTGGGGGGGATGGGCGAGGGATAGGGATAAGAATATATGTAATATACCAATGATTGTTTATAAGTGATGTGTGAATGAAAATATTAACACTTAATGTAATTTGTGAAAATGAATAAAGAATTATTTAAAAAAAAAACCCAAAACCCTTGAGTTTGCTCTTAAATTTTTCCAAATTGTTTTCCTCTCTTAAGTAAATTGGAAGGGAATTCCGTGTTTGAGGAGCTGTAACGGAAAAGATGGATTGCCGTCGTGTGTTAATAATTTTAAGGGAGGGAATGACTAATAAGTGTTGGTCATTCGACCTCAGTAATTTAGATGCAGTGTTTTCCTCTGCTGGCCCGGGTTGTTTACCATCTTGCTGGCTCCCTCCTCTGTCTTGCTGCAGCGTTTGCGCGTCCCCAGAAAAATTTTTTCGGCCAATGCGGCCCAGGGAAGCCAAGGTTGGACACCCCTGCTTTACAGTATTTAGCCAACGGCTCCCAAACATCCATCAAATTCTTAAATCGTCCCTGTTGTACGGCCATGCAACGCTCTATTTTATATGTATAAGGCAGGGATTCCCACCAGAATGTATAGTTTAACCTATCCCAGTTTTTCCAATTTCTTAAAATAAGATGCAAAGCAACCCCGGTCATTACTAATAGAAGCTTGTTATTTCTCATTGATAACTGGCTTTTAGCTCTCATAACAGTACCAAATAAAATAGTATCATAAGATAAAGCCACTGGATTCTCTAACACAGTGTTCTTCAACCACCGGTCCATGGACCAGTGCCGGTCCACAGAAATTTCCTGCCGGTCCACAGGGCAAGCACGTGCATCAGGCCCAAAACAGTGTTCTTCAACTGCCAGTCCACGGTGCGATCGATGCGGCGTTATCTTCGAGCCAGCTCCCTCTTCCTAACTAATTCAGTGCACAAAGCCACGGGCAGTGGTTCCTACGGGCATCCTGCGCCTGAATCGGAAGCCTTCTTTCTGACGTTGCAACGTCGGAGGGAAGGCTTCCAGATGAGGCACAGGACGTGCAAGGTGCAATTAGTACTATTTGGGGGCGGGGTCTGGGGTGGAGATTGGGAGAGATGGGCGGGGTCTGGCCCACGACTTAGCCCAGTGTTCTTCAACTGCCGGTCCACGGACCAATGCCGGTCCACAGAATAATTCTTTTATTTCTGCCGGTCCATAGGTGTAAAAAGGTTGAAAAACACTGCTCTAACATATTATTTACTTGTATTCTATGCTCACCTGTGCTAAAAAATTAAATATTTTTTAGTACTTGGAAGCATGCACTGATCTCAAAACTACCACAGGGCGCCCGAGCGCATCCCGTGACGGTACCTTTTTGTAATCTGTGGTAAGCATATCTTAATAGAAAGATCCCTGAAGTGTTTTTTTAAATAATCCATTTTGGAACCCCTATGGGGAGTTGGCAAAACACTGCCTGACATACCCTCCCCGTCCCCTCTCCACAAGCCTTGCAACCTCATCTTTTACACACATGCCTATGACCGCTGTACTCGTTGACGGTTCATAGATGAAAGCGCGCGGACAAAGGAGCACAGACAAATGCACGCAGGATGTCAGCGTGCTGGGTTAAAAGTTAAATATAAAGCGCTTTGAGGGGGGGTTTGGGGGAGAACCCCCCACTTTACTTAGAAGTGTTGGCGCTGCCATTGGGGGGCTCGGGGGGGGGAGGTTAAACCTGTTTTAGGGAAAAAGTACAGTTTCTTCTATAGGGGGGGTTCCCCCCAGTGCCAACACTTCTCCCCATACTCCCCCTCAGAGCGCATTTATCTGTGCTCATTTTTCCGCACGCGATTGTCTCGCGCGCTTTAGTCCCGTCACCCTCGTTTGACATACACAAGCCCTACTCAGCCCTTGCTTCAGAAATCCCACTCATAGCAGACACATCCCACCAGTGGCGTGGCAGGGGGGTGGGGCAGACTGCCCCGGGTGCTGTCATGATGGGGGCACTGACACTTCTTCACCCTCCCTTCCCCGCTCACCAGCATGAGCAACTACTTCTGGCCTGCTGCTCATGCTGGCCTGGCTCCCTCTGAAATCACTTCCGGATCGCGGGGCCAGAAAGTGACATCATAGGGAAAGCCAATGCAAGCAGCAGGCTGGAGAGGCTGGTCGCTCTGGCAAAGATTTGAAGATGAACGGGGTGGGAAGGGAGGGCACAAGGGGTGGGGTGGAGGGGCACAGGGAGGTTGGCGTGGAAGTGCCCAGGGAGGACGGGACACGGAGATCTGTATCTGTATCTGTACCCTGGGTGCCTCCTACCCTTATTACGCCACTGAACCCCACACAGGTAGGTGTGTGTGCATCTATACCCCCTCCTCATTTTCTGTACATAATTCTCCATTCCCATCCCAGTTACCTATGAAAAGATGGTATTATAGGGGGTCCAGAGACGATAGAGGTCTATAAAATATTTAGTGGAGTGGAAAGAGTAGATGTGATTTGCTTGTTCACTCTTTCCAAAAATACTAGGACTAGGGGACAATGATGGAGCTACTAAGCAGTAGATTTAAAACGAACTGGAGAAAATATTTCTTCGCACAACCTATAATTAAACTCTGGAATTCATTGCTGGAGAATGTGGTGAAATCAGTTAGCTTAGCGGGGTTTAAAAAAGGCTTGGCTAATTTCCTAAAAGAGAAGTCTATAGGCCATTATTGAGATGGCTTGGGGGAAATCCACTGCTTATTCCTAGGATAAGCAGCATAAAATCTGATTTACTCCTTGGGATCTTGCCAGGTATTATTTTATTTGTTTACTAGTCTTTAAGCCCGTTACGTTTACGGGTGCTAGAACATATGTGTGTGTGTCTGTCTTTATTTCTTTCTCTCTCTCTCCTTAGCCGCTTTCTTTCTTTCTGCCTTTATTTTTCCTTGGCTGTCCTCTGTTCCTTTTTCTTCACCCCCCCCCCCTGTCCATCAGCATCTCTTTCCTTCTCCCCCTGTCCAGCAGTAGGCATCCCTTCCTTTTTTATCCTCCCTCCTCCTTCTTATCCCTATGATACTCTTATCTTGCTCTGTCCCTGATCAGAGGTTCCCGACAGCCGCCCAGTTGCACCCATTGGAAAAGTTCCCACTGCCGCATCCCGCACTCCTCCTGACGCGGCTCCCGCTGTCCTTTCTGTCTGTCTGTGTCCCTGGCCCCCTTTGCCTGTCTGTCTTTCTGTGTATCTCCCTGCCCCTGTGTCTTTCTTCTTTCTCCCTCTGTCTGTCTGTCCAAAGCAGCATTCCATCCTCCTCCATTTCCCTCCCCCCCCACACCAGTTCCCTGTGCACCTGCCCCTGTGTCTTTCTTATTTTCTTTGTGTTTCCCTTCCTCTCTCTGTCTGTCTGTCCAAAGCAGCATTCCCTCCCCTCCATTTCCCTGTGCAGCAGCATTAGCGTTTCCTCTACCCCCCCCCCCCTTTCCCTTCCTGCGGTCCGGACTACAAACGTGGTGATTACAGCAACGCTTGCATCAGTCTCCACACGCTGCTTCGGGTCCTTCTACTGCCCTGATTTACTCTGGCACGTCCCTGATGACATCATCAGAGACGCGGCAGAGCAAATCAGGGCAGTAGAAGGGCCCGAAGCAGCGTGTGAAGACTGATGCACATGCTGCTGGAATCGCCATTCGGGCCCGCGGGAAGAGAAGGGGGTGGGCGGCAAAGGAGGAACGGAGATCGTCGTCTGGCTGCGGTCGGGCTTGTGGAGAGCAGGGAGGCTGTGACGTATTAAGCGAGCAGGTGGTGACGTAAAACCTGCGCATGCACACTCGTGTTTTCGCGACGGATCAGGGAACACGTTTTTTTAGTGCGCATGCGCGGCCTATCATTTTATTATATTAGATTTTAAGAATTTATATACCGTTTAAAACTAAACGGTTTACAAAGTTTACCTACACAGTATTTAAAATGAACACATAATAAAAACAAACAGATTGTTAAAAAAAACATATAATAAAATAAACATAAAAACAATTTTCAAGAGAAACCATAAGGTGGGTAAAAAGAACATAGATAGTTCATCAATTTTGCCAAAAATACCTAAAAAAAAAGGCGTCAACAAATAGCTGTGTCTTTTGAAATTTTCTAAAGCTACCCTTTTCACAGCAATTTCGTATCGGACCCACCAAGGAGTTCCATAACTTAACTCCTGCGCAGCAAAAGGTCATTTTGCTAGTCTCGACAAGCCTTGGGTTCAAAGTCATCTTCAGGTTCTTGGGACCTGGGTTGGACCACTCTTGGAAAAAGGATACTGGGCTTAATTTTTCCGTTAAACCCATTCAATCTGAGCTATACCCACTGCTGGGCCTGGTGTTTTTCTAAATAATCTGGAGGAAGGAGTAGTAACAAGTGAGGTGATGCTAAGCTTTTATTCATCATTGAATTTCATGTTAAGTCATGAGGAGGCCCTGACAAAAGTGTGTGTGTGGGGGGTGAGTAATTAAAGGTAGATGAAATGTTGTATGGACCAGCGCAAAGTATCAAATTCAGGCCATAGCTACGCGATGCAGGGTTCTGTTTTCAGAACAGATCAGGAAAATCTTGACGACGTTGCTGACACTTTGTAGAAACTCAGTCCAGAGGGGGGCAGCAGTCAAAAAAAAAAAACGTAAACGGAATATTCGGAATTATTTCCTGTGGCAATAGGGTGGTGTCAGACACTCGTTGCGTGATAAGTTTTAACCCATTTAGAAAGGCTCTGGAGATATGCAGAGAGGCCTAATAACAGCGCCTGTGTATTGACCACCCTTTAAAATAGAGTTGCGGCTCTGGTTGATCACACACCAAAAAGGCACAGCAGATCTAGAAAAGGGTGACAGAAATTCAAAAAGGGGATAGAACACCTCCCTTATGAAGAGAACTTGAAACGATTAGGGCTCTTCAGCTTGGGGAAAAGATGACGGAGAGAATCTGATAAAGAAACTGTTGCTTTAACCTTTCAAGCATTTAAAACACTGGGACAGGCCCTGAAACCAGCTGGTAGCAGATGGAGCTGGATTTCGCTTGTGTTGTTGTGTGTAGAAGAAAGACAAACTGTTGCGGCTTCTCCTGAAAAATAAACTTAGCAAGCCCTTGTGCGATAGGTGGCCCTGCCAGTCACTTGGGCTTCCTGTTACCATGGAAACCCATAGGGTTAGGTGGTGAAGCCGGGTGCAGCACCATTCCATACCACAGAGCCTCTCCGCAGAAGAGATGACAGGCGCAAGGCTGAATATACTAGTGGGAGCCTCTGCAACACTGCTGGGCCTATCTTTCCTTTCCAGGATAAGCAGCATGATGGCAGGCCTTGGCTGCGCCATAGCCATGGTGCCGACACCCGGGCACCTATTAAAATTTGGCACCAGAGGAAGTGCCTGTGGTTAAATCTGGGCCTGGTCCCATATTCTAAAAAGTTTAGGAAAGTATTTGTTGAATGTGTGCCCGGAGAGTGCCCCCGTTGGCATAGCATAAGAGTTTTGACACATATATAAGGGCTGCAAGTTAATGGCAGTTAACTCTACGATTAGCACATCATTAATTGCGGGTTAAAAAAAGAAATGAATTGCAGTTCTGTGTCTCCAGTCTCTTCCAAACATCTCGTCTGCTCTCTTCCACTCCTACCTCTGTCTTTGGTGCAATCAGCATCTTATCCCCTCCCCCCCCCATCTGCGATTCAACATCACCCCCACCACCACACCAGTCTTCTGTTGGTCCTTGACATTGGCAGTGTTGCACAGATGCTGCCTGCAGCCTCTGAATCTTTCCCTCCGACCTGATCTGCCTGTTGAGAAACAGGAAGTGATGTAAGAGGCAGGAGAGAATGCTTCGGAGCAGGCTGTATGTACAATGCTTCTGGGGAGCAACAGAAGACCGCCTTTGAGGTGGATTGGAGGGGGGATGGAATGGGAGCAGAGGAGTGAGCTTCAGGCCCGCAGAAGAACCGGAGGGACCGCAGGTGAAGCTATGGCTGAGAAGGTAAACTCCATCAGCCAGTTTGATGTTGCTCATGGAGGTGGAGGGAAGGGGAAGGGTGGGAGGAAGAGAAGAAAGATAATGGACCTAGGGAGAGGGAGAGATGCTTGATCTTGGAGGGCGGGAGGAGAGATCTGATATGTGAGTATCATCTTTGTGCGATTATGATCAAAGTGAGGTTTATATATTATATAACAAAAACAGAAGTGGTGAAGGGACTGTGCACATTAACCTCTGGAACAATTGCAATTTATTAAAAACTAACTCTTTAAGCCCATTACATTAACGGGTGCTAGAGACGCTTCCTCCCTTTCCCTTGCACGGTCTCCCTCGTGATCAGGACGGGGTGGAGGGGGCTGCCCTCCGGGGCCGGCGGAGAGGAGCTAGGCGGTTGGAGGAGTAGCAGCAGTCGCTGCCGATCGCAGCCTCCGTCCTACCTGGATTTCCTTTTTTATCTGCATTGGGAAGGTTCGCTACAGCGGCTGGCCAACCTCAGCAGGCCGCTTTGAAGAGCAGCGGCAGCGGGAGGGAGGAGTCTCTGGAACACGCGCCTCCAGCTAGCGCAGGCGCCGTGAGGTGTGACACAGAAGCACACCTCGCGCCACCAGGAATCACGATCTTTGAAAAGCGCATGCACGCTTAGCCTTTTATTATTATGGATAATCACAAGATAAAAAGCATATCGCATATGTAAAAAAACCTTTTGCATTATATAGAGTCCTTTTGCTTATTTCTTTGGGCGCTTTTTTTTTTTTTTTTTTTTCATTCAGCACTTAAGGGCAAATTCTAT
This sequence comes from Geotrypetes seraphini, assembly GCF_902459505.1. Lineage (NCBI taxonomy): Eukaryota > Metazoa > Chordata > Amphibia > Gymnophiona > Dermophiidae > Geotrypetes > Geotrypetes seraphini. The sequence continues at coordinate 22,970,005 of NC_047099.1, read as the reverse complement.
AAGAAGCGCCCAAAAGTTAGGCGCCGAAGAAGGCACCGTTCAGTGCGATCCAAGTAAAATCGGGCGCTGTTTAGTGAATCGCGCTGAGCGGCACCTATTTTGGAAGCGCCCGAGAAATAGGCCAGCTCTAGGAACAACTAAAAGTTAGGCGGCTACGCGAGCGCTGAAGCACGCTTAAGAGCAGCGATTCTGCAACAATGCGCCCACGCCTAACGTGCTTAGCGCCTACTTTTTTGAAGGCCGCCTAAATTTTTAGAGGCGCCTTATTGCAGAATCGCTCTTGGTAGGCGCCGAAGGGGTTCCTTTATCAAGCTGCAGTAGTGGCTTAACGCGCGGAATACCGCACGTTAAACCGCCTGCCGCGCTAGCCGCTAACGCCTGCGTTGAGCGGGTGTTAAGTTTTTTAGCCGGCGGCGGGAGTTAGCGCATGATGAAATGTCCGACGCGCTAACCCCGCTGGCGCGGCTTGATAAAAGGACCCCTAAGTTTTTTTCAATTATTGCTGATTAAAAAGCTTAATTGGGCTTGTTGATCAATTTAGATAGGCGCCTCCGAAATAAGAGCCTAACTTTAGGCACTGCTTACCGAATTTGGGCCTTAGTGTTTCTTAGCGCAGCGCCTTAGGGTGAATTTTTACGCCTGTTCTGTTGGATTTTGTTTGCTTTATCCAATCTGTTGTTTTTTTTTGATACTCTACGTACCAACATCCGGGACCCCCGAGGAAGAAGTGTTTTTCGAAACACAGACCGTGTCGGGTCCGGTCCACAGGAATCCAAGGCCCGGTTTTTGGATATATTTATTATATCTTTGCTATCTATGATTTTTATTGCACCTTGTACATTCCTCTGCAGTTTTGTTTTGGTTTTTTGCTTTTGCATTTTTCACTGTGGTTTTCGTTGGTTTCCTTTGCCTTGCTTTTTTTTTTTTTTTTTACATATGTGATAAGCTTTTTATCTTATGATTATCCATACTAATAAAACCCTTAGCACGCATGCGCACTTCAAACTCCGTGTGTCCGTCTTCTGTGCCACGCATGCGTAGTAGGCTGATCTGTCTGAGGAAGAGGCAGGGTAGCGCTAAGCATGACCATCCCCCAGACAGAAACATTTGCGCGCACAGTGTGTGTACGGGTCTGGAAGAGTCAGCGCATGGCGGGGTGAGGTGGGGCAGAGCCGAGAAAAGAGGGGGGGGGGGGTCATACGCAAGCTGTTGGGGAGGAGGATGGACGTTTGGCAACATCCGGGACCCCCGAGGAAGAAGTGTTTTTCGAAACACAGACCATGTTGGGTCCGGTCCACAGGAATCCAGGGCCCGGTTTTTGGATATATTTATTATATCTTTGCTATCTATGATTTTTATTGAATAAATTCCTGCACCTCGAACATTCCTCTGCAGTTTTGTTTTGGTTTTTTGCTTTTGCAATTTTCACTGCGGTTTTCGTTGGTTTCCTTTGCCTTGCTTTTTTTTTTTTTTATATATGTGATAAGCTTTTTATCTTATGATTATCCATAATAATAAAACCCTTAGCACGCATGCGCACTTCAAACTCTGTGCGTCCGTCTTCTGTGCCACGCATGCATAGTAGGCTGATCTGTCTGAGGAGGAGGCAGGGTAGCGCTAAGCATGACCATCCCCCAGACAGAAACATCTGCGCGCACAGTGTGTGTACGGGTCTGGCAGAGTCAGCATGCAACGGGGTGAGGTGGGGCAGAGCCGAGAAAAGAGGGGGGGGGTCATACGCGAGCTGTTGGGGAGGAGGATGGACGTTTGACACAGCTAGAGCAGTTCATGAGCTCCCGGCCCTTCGGTCGCAGATGTCTCCAAACTCCGGCCGAAACCAAAAATAAAAACAACCGCTGACGCAGAGGGGGATAGGGACGCTTCCGTTTGCGGCAGGGAAGGGTGGGGCTTCTCAGTGATGGATAGGCACCAGGGACATGTGAAAAAAGGGGGCTGGGGCTGGAAACTGAAAGGGAAAAGATGGAGGGAGGGGGTTAAAAATGGGTTTGGAGCTGGGGCTGAAAATAGGGGACACGTGAGGGAAGGAGGCTTTACTAGCACCCGTTAATGTAACCGGCTTAAACACTAGTTCTTAATAAATTGCAGTTGTTCCAGAGGTTGACGTGCACAGTCCCTTCCCCACTTGTGTTTTTGTTTTGTTCCGCTCTGCATGGGGTTGAGTTTTCCTTTCTCTTAAGGAGCGCATTGTTCCATATTAAATATACAGGTATTTATATTGTACCTGGAGCAATGGACTTGCCCAGAGTCAGGAGGCGCTACAGTGAGAAATTAATTACACCATTAAAGCTATTCTGTTTATCACGATTAATTTAGGGCTGGTGAGGGCTTCTCCTTTTACAGCCGGGCGTGAACGGCAAAGAATGAATTCTCCCTAAGGGATCTTTCCAAGTGACCTGCAGCGGCCACTGTTGGAGAAGGGGTGGTGGGGCCTAGCTTGGCACATCTCGTGGTCATTCTTGCTCTAACTTTTTCCCTTCTCTCTTCTAGGTTTTATCATCTTCATGGCTTCACTGAGTTTTTTAGTGGCATGGGTCGCCATGGTGGGGATTTTCTTCTTGATCATTTTTCTCCACCCTAACGGTACGTGACCAAGAAGTGCCTCCGTTCCTCCCTGAGGCCTTCGCTCAAAACCATGCAGCACCTACAGAAGTGGGGTTCTCCCTGGGGTGGGGCCTTCACACACACACACTGAGCAGACAAAATGGCTTCTCGTATTTCTAGAAAAAGGCCCGACTGGATACAGTGCGGTCTCGCATTAGAATTGCGGAGGGAAATGGATCGGATTACCTTCAGGTAAAAGCTGAAAATTTTGAGCAGTGGAGTAGTAAGGGGGGGGCAGGAGGGTGGTCCGCCCTAGGCGCTGTCTTGATGGGGAGGGGGCACTAGCTCCCCTCCTCCTCCTCTCCGCCCCCCTGCTCTTTCCTCGCTCCTTCCCCCCGCTCTTCGCTGGTGTGAGCAGCAACTCCAATCTGCTGCTCGCACTGGCGTCGGCTCTCCCTCTGATGTCACTTCCGGGTCTCGCGCCTAGGAGGTGAAATCGGAGGGAGAGCCGACGTAGACGCGGGCAAATTGGTGCTGCTGCTTACGTCGGGGAAGTTTAAGAGGGACAAGGGAAGGGGTGTGTGTGCACAGCGGGGGGAGCAGGGAGGCGGAGAAGAGGGTGAGGGAGGGGCGCCACCTTCCCAGGCCCCTCACACCCTCCCTACGCCATTGATCTTGAGCCTAGAATTCAGTGGGTCTTGATGCTGCTGAAAATCCAGTCAGTGCCGGGGTGGAGTCCGGGCAGAGCTAAGAATTGCCCATGGTTAGCGGCAGTATTCAGTCTGCTAATTGGCTAACTTACCAAAAGGCTGTTGCAGCTTTATCCTGGTAGTTACTCTTCAAGATCTGATGTGAATGTTGCCGGGCATAACCAGACATTCAACGTCTATATCTGGATGCAATCTGGCATTGAATAGCCAGGTATGAAAAGCCTGCAGAAGCCAGTACGCTGACTTGTGCAGTGGTGCAGCCAGAGAGTGGATGTTGGGTGGGCCTATGAGGCAAATGGGTGGACACTAAGGCCCCGATTGTATAAAAGATGCCTAAATTGGCCTGCCTAGTTGATCTAGACGCCTCACTTAATTGGCTTAATTGAAAGCATCATTAAGAACCAATTAAAAAGTTTATTTAGCTGGTAGGTGCCTACCATTTTGAGGTAAGTGTCTACACCGAGATGCCTACTGTCAAGTAGGCGTGGTTAAGGGCAAATTCGGGGTGGAGTTTGGTTGTGGATTGACGTAGGCGCACTCATTTAGACCAAGAAAACCCTGGCCTAAATTACAGCGCGACTAAGGATTCAACACCTACTAAGAATCACTAGACACGATTCTATAAATGACACCTAGCAGAGGACTGAAACTACGACTTAGGCATCGTTTAGAGAATCGGGGCCTAAATGTTCCCCTCCCCCCCCTCTCCTTCCACTTGAAAGAAATTGTAGGTACCTGAGCTGGTGGGGATTTCAAGCCCCACCAGCTGCCCTGAAGGTTCCCAGGGTGCAACTGGGCAGCCGGCAGCTGCTTCCTGAGCCACCGACGCTGGAACCCTGTTCCTGCTCCATTTCTGTCTGTGCGCAAAAACTGAACTTGCGCAGAGCACCGGCCTTGGTGATTCGGAAAACAGCTGCCGACTGCCAAGCTGCCCTCTGGAGTTTCTAGAGCGTCTTCTGGGAGATCTTCTGGTGGGGCTTGGGATCCCTGCCAGATACCGCAGCAGTGTGCCACTTTTGGGTGGGCCTGAGTAGTGGTGTAGAGAGGGTGAGTGACGCCAGGGACGGTAGCGCCTCTCCCCTGCCCCCTCCTGTCACGCACGTGACCCTTTCCCCATCCCTTTTTAATTTTCCCAGTGCGAGCAGCATCACGAACTTGCTGCCCACGTCGTGTCGGCCCTCCCTCTGACGTCGCGTCCTTGGTGCGGGACCCAGAGAGCCGCCACCGATGCGGGCAGCAAGTTCGTGATCCTGCTTGCACTGGGAAAATTTAAAGAAGTATTAAGGATGGATCAGGAAGGAGAGGGGGATGGGTGGATGGGAGAGCAGAATGGGTGCCGCCCGTCCCTCCCCTCTTACTATGCCACTGTGCCTGAGCCCAAAGTGGTTGGGCCTGTGCTCACTCGGGCCCTCCTGCGGTTGTGCTGCCGATGCCACTGAAGGCTGAATTTTCATCCTTTGCTTTTATTAAGTTCCTTGAGGTTGTGCTATAATATAATTATAGAAGCTTAGAGTGTGCTTTACTTTAGTTAATTTACATTAGGATTGTTTTTAGAGTGTTAATGTTTGTTTTTTTATGAGGTAAAAATGTTTCTGCACTTTTTACATTTTTACGGAAAATGGTTGGGACGAGGGAGGAGGTAAGAGGGCGTGTCATGTAGAATGTCATGTGACCAGTCAGTCAGGCAAGCCGGCTCCCCTTGCAGGTCGTGGGAGAGCCGATAGGCTGTGGGGAAGATGGCTGTGAAATTTACAATTACATTACGTTACAAAGCTTTTCATATTCTGCCCTAGCCCTTATAAGTTCCGGGCGGATTACGGTAAAGCAGATGACCAGAAGCAAACCTGGTTAAACAGGCAATATTGAAAAAAAAAAATCATAAAAAACAATCGGTTCAAACATTTCTTGAATAAAACTGTTTTTAAAAGCTTTCGAAAAACTAAACCGTTAGTTTCTGATCTAACAATGAGAGGAGGTTTATTCCAAATAGTTGGAGTTTGATAACTAAAAGAAGCATTAAGTTGAATGAATAGCTTAATTGATGTAGGCGATGGAAATTGTAAGCAGAATTGATTTCGTTGGATGTGACCTTGTCTACTAATCATTAAGGAAACTAAATCCAGGAAATGAGGAGAAGGTAGGCCATGTGAAATATTAAAACCCAAAACATAGAGCTCGTAAGTTATCCTAGCAGAAATTGGTAACCAATGTAAGGGGCAAACATAAGAACATAAGAAGTTGCTTCCGCTGAGGCAGACCAGAGGTCAATCTCGCCCAGCAGTCCGCTCCCGCGGCGGCCCATCAGGCCCATTGCCTGAGCAGTGGTCCCTGACTAGCTCTATAACCTATCTCTACTCCTATCCCTATAACTTACCTCTACTCCTATCCCTATAACTTACCTCTACTCCTATCTCTATAACCCATCTCTACACCTATCTATACCCCTCAATCCCTTTATCCTCTAGGAACCTATCCAAACCTTCTTTGAAGCCCTGTACAGTGCTCCTGTCTACCACAGCCTCTGGAAGCACATTCCATGTATCCACCACCCTCTGGGTGAAAAAGAACTTCCTAGCGTTTGTTCTAAACCTGTCCCCTTTCAATTTCTCCGCTTGCCCCCTTGTACTTGTGGTTCCCCTTAGTTTGAAAAATCTGTCCCTGTCTACTTTCTCTATGCCTTTCAGGATCCTTTCATATTTGGAAATCAAGAATATAACTCTTAACTGCAGTATGTTGAACAGTTTGTAATCTCTTTAGGAGTCTTGTAGTACACCCAAGATAAACTTAGGGCCTCTTCTATTAAACTGTGCTAGCAGTTTCTAGGGCGGGGAGCCGCGCTGCTCCCGACGCTCATAGAGTTCCTCTGAGCGTCGGGAGCAGCGCAGGCCATTCAGCGTGGCTCCCCGCATGAAAAACTGCTAGCGCAGTTTAACAGAAGAGGGGGTATGTTACAATAATCCAGTTGCGAAATAATTAATGACTGGACCACTAGTGAAAATGCTGAAATATCGAAACATTTTCTGACTAATCTTAATTTCCTTAAAAGCCCCATATTCCGTAGTTGAAATCCCAATACTCTAGTTTGCATTTCAAACTTGTAACCATTCTGACAGAAAGAGGCCAAAAGATCTGATCTAGCCAAACCTGCCGGACCCAGCCAAAGGAATTTGGTTTTTTTCTGTATTTATCTTAGTTTGCACCAAAGAGGAACAACGATCTGTTGTACTTTTTTTTGGTATCAATAAAGAAACCCAATAGGAAAGCATGACAAAATACTCTACAAGAAAAATCTCTCCCTGTATTCTAAATAGAGAATGACACGGTGACAAAATTCATCACCGTTCCCGTCCCCGCGGATAACCGCAGGAAATAATCCCATGTCATTTTCTAGTGTCTGTTTCAACCTCAGTCCTTCTACACCAGCATTCTTCAAAGCAAAGCTTGAAGGTCAGTGGTTGTGGCCATTCATACTCTGATTCTTATGTGAGCCAAGGATAATGAAGCCACTATGACATCACTGATGTGATTGGCTCTTAGGCATTGGTGGAATGAGGCATTATGACATCACAATATCTGCTCTGGATACCAGAGACTGTCATTCTTTAGTGTCTATCTCAACCTCAGTCCTTCTACACCAGCATTCTTCAAAGCAAAGCTTGAGGGTCAGTGGTTGTGGCCATTCATACTCTGATTCTTCCCTCTCTCCTTAAAGAATGACATGAAGATGGTTTCCCGCGGTTATCCGCGGGGACGGGAACGGTGATGAATTTTGTCACCGTGTCATTCTCTAATTCTAAAATAGGAGAGCAGTGGAAAAAAACTAAACTAAGGGCCTGTTTAACAAAGCCACGCTAGTGGCTGCCGCGTGGCCACAGCCCCGAAGCCCTTTAAGGGATCCTTTTTATCAAGCCGCGCTAGCGGTTTAACACATGCCGGCCGTGCTAGCTGCTACTGCCTTCTCTTGAGCAGGCGGTAGTTTTTGGCCAGCGCAGGGGTTAACGCGTGATGAAAAGTCACACGCGTTAACCCCGCTAGCGCGGCCTGATAAAAGGAGCCCTAAATCTCTATGGGCTTCGGGGCCATTACCGCGCGGCAGCCACTAGAGCGGCTTTGTAAAACTGGCCCTAAGTTTCAAAGGATTTTTAGAACATATATAAATACGAAGGGAGGGCCCTTCAGTCTTCACCACGGAGTGAAACCCCTCAAACAGAGTTGTTGTTCTGGTAAACCCGAAAGGGTATTGCCTTGTGAAACATCCCAGGGCCTCTCCTTCAGTGCAAGTGAAGACAAACTATGAAGTCTCTAAGCGTGACCTAAATATTTCAACAAAATTCACAGTTTGTCTTCAGTTGCACTCTGTTTGAGGGGTTTCACTCCCATTCTGAAGACTGAGGACCCTCCCTTCATATTTATATAGTTAAAAAAATCCTTTGAAAAACTTTTATAGTTTTTTCCGCTGCTCTCCTAGAATAAGGGGAGAGATTTTCCTTGTAGTCTGTCCAATATTGTATTAACATGTTCCATGGATTTTATCCAGTTTTCCCCCTGTTTTTATATGTTTTTATGTTTTAATACGTCTTCATGTAATTTTACACTGTACACCGCTTAGAAATTTGAGTAAGCGGTTTAAAAAGCTTTTTAATAAACTTGAAACTAGAGTACATTTTTTTGTAGGCAAAAGGTGTACTGTAGGGATGTCAAAGTCCCTCCTCGAGGGCCGCAATCCAGTCAGGTTTTCAGGATTTCCCCAATGAATGCATGAGATCTAAACTAAACTAAACCTTGGGTTTATATACCGCACCATCTCCACGAATGCGGAGCTCGGCACGGTTTACAGGAAGAAAGATGAGAGAGGAACTACAGTGGAGAGATTAAAGAGTTAGGTGTAAAGGGGGAAGGTGAGAGGCCTAAGAGGGGGGAAGTGTTACAGTTTTGAGAATAGCCAGGTTTTTAGGTGTTTGCGGAAGAGTTGGAGGGAGCTTGAGGTTCGGAGAGGGGAGGTGAGGTTATTCCAGATCTCAGTGATTCTAAAGGGGAGGGATGACCCAAGTTTGCCTACATGGGAAATACCTTTTATGGAAGGGAAGGATAGTTTAAAAATTTGCATGCACTGCTTTCATTGCATGCTAATAGATCTCATGCATATTCATTGGGGAAATCCTGAAAACCCGACTGGATTGCGGCCTTCAAGGAGGGACTTTGACACCCCTGGTGTACTGGGAGAAGAAATTCATCACTGCATGTGTGCTCAATACGGGGACAAAGTTTTCTCTCGTAAAGTCGTCCATCTGATGGTGATGTCCACCTTTTTGGATCACTGAAAGAAGCTTTAAGGGGCAGAAGATTTTTCTGTGACGGTGACGTGGAAGGGGTGGTGCCTCAGTGGCTACGCGCTCAACCAAAAACATTCTTTTCTGATGGTATTAAGAAGTTAGTAGGACGCTGGGAAAATTGTATTGCTGATTATGTGGAAAAGTGGTGTAATTTGCTTTTGAGTGGGTGGGCAACTCCAGTCCTCAAGGGTCAGAATCCAGTTGGGGTTTCAGGATTTCCCCAATGAATATGCATGAGATCTATTTGCATGCACTGCTTTCATTGGGGAAATCCTGAAAACCCGACTGGATTCTGGCCCTCGAGGACCAGAGTTGCCCATCCCTGTTCTATACCATTCAAAACTAAATGGTTTACATCAATGGTTCCCAACCCTGTCCTGGAGGACCACCAGGCCAATCGGGTTTTCAGGCTAGCCCTAATGAATATGCATGAGAGAGATTTGCATACAGTGGAAGTGATAGGCATGCAAATTTGCTCCATGCATATTCATTAGGGCTAGCCTGAAAACCCGATTGGCCTGGTGGTCCTCCAGGACAGGGTTGGGAACCACTGGTTTACATGAATTACATACATAAATTATAAAAGAGCATAATAAAACAAACAGTCTTAAAAACATATCTGCAAAAGATTGGCCAAAGCTTAAATTTAATAATAATAATAATAAATTTAATAAATAGTGTTTAAAAAAAATTAAAGTACGGAAACTTTTTGAAGCTCCCTCATATTTTTCCTGGTTATGTTCTTTATAATTTGCCCAGTCGTGCTGTGATAAAGAAGAAGAAAAAAATTAAAATAATTTGAATAGTAAGTTACGTCTCAGTCTTAAAGAGTGCTACCTCAGAGGTTTCTCATTTACAAAGCCGCGGTGGCGGTTCTCCCACGGCAAATGCACAAAAGCCCATTCATTTCCTATGGGTTTCAGTCTATTCGCCACGGGAGAAATGCTACCGTGGCTTTGTGAAAGGGGTCCTTAGCTCTTTACAACGGTTACACTCTTATACCATAAGACAGGGGTGTCAAAGTCCCTCCTAGAGGGCCGCAATCCAGTCGGGTTTTCAGGATTTCCCCAATGAATAGGCATGAGATCTATTTGCATGCAATGTTTTCATTGTATGCTAATAGATCTCATGCATATTCATTGGGGAAATCCTGAAAACCCAACTGGATTGCGGCCCTCGAAGAGGGACTTTAACACCCCTGCTAAGAGGTATTGCTTAACTGCGTGCAATAATAAAAAAAAATAAGGCTGGAGGTGAGGTATCTTTCATCCTGACATGTTCTTTTTCCCTCTCTCTACAGCTCTGCGGCATGCGTCCCCTGGTTTCATAGGAAATCCTGTACCTGGCTGAACTGTCGTGGTTTACACAGCTCTGCCTAAAGTCCTCGCTTGAGCTGTTAAATGTTTAACTATGTTAATTGCATAAATGTTGTCAGCGGGCGAGGCATATGTCCTCTGGGTTGGGCCAGTGCAAGAGAACTCGGTCCCCGCCTCGCTCATTCTCTGGCCAGGGCTCTGCCTTCGGTCCTTTTCCAGGACTCAGTTCTGGCCCAATGCATGTTGTGAGGAGCTGACAGGTTGCGCATTATTTGAGGGGGGAAGGGGAGAGGAGGAATCGGGGGGGGGGAGGGGGGTCCTTGACTGTCTTGCACTGAGATATTGCCACTAAGGAATGTGTGGGGGAACAGGACCTAAAAAAATATTTAACTACAGGAAACAAAGAAAAGCTATGAGCTTGCAAAGCTTTTTTTTAATTGCTAAAGGCTGAGCAGCCGAAACACGGTCGTGTGGAGAAGGTGACTGCTTTGGAACAGCGTTTGTTCTTCCAGAGAGCAACTTGATTTGATGGACACTGCTTGATTGTCTGAAATTACGGGATGCTTGGGTGGGAGATTTGAATATGGAATTTTCTAATGAAGTAATTTTGAATGCTATTAAAAAAACTGCCTTTGTATAGTAAATATGCTATTTTTTGGGGAACAACACTTCAAATTGATTCTCCGCCTATATATTTCTCCTCGGAGAGCTTTTTTGGCGGGGCTCTGTTTGACTGCGGACTGCCAGAGTTGTGGTGCTCCGGACGCTGGTCTCGGCCACATGTTTTGGTCTTGTTCATCCATACAGACCTTTTGGGACGCTGTTTTTCTTTTTGTCGATGACATCTGGAACGTCACAGTTCAGAGATCAGCCCTGGTGTTATTTGGAGCATCTTTGCATTTTCATCCCCGTAGGCCTGGGGCCTCTGCATTTCTTCGTTGGATGGCTGCGGTTGCAATCAAGTGCATTTTGCTTAAGTAGATGGAAGCGGAGGCTCCTGACTATTCCCTTTGGCGTAGTCACATGATTACGTTGCTTTCTTGGGAGCGAAGAGGTGTTCAGGACATTTCTTCCTTGCCTGGACGGGCTTTCCAACGAATTTGGGAGCCCTTTTGGTTTATACTATCTACGGTGGCTCGTAGCCGCCTTTTGAACTGCTAGGGTATTCTTTTATTTACCTCACTTTGTTTAGCATCAGTGAGAGGGGAAGGGTGGGGGGATGGGTTGGGTTGGTAGGGTGGGTTTGATGGTTTTTGTATACAATTTTGAGCTACCTTGTTGTTTGTTCTTTGTTCTTGATTTTGATTGTATTTGCTCAATAAAATATATTTAATGATATTAAAGCTTATTTGGACTTTTTAGTGTTTCACTTTGTTGACAGTTCATGAAACGATTTCTTTTTGCTCATTAAAATGTTTTATCATGTATGGTGTGGACATTATCATGTAACATACTATGCCATACTTTGTATTGTTTGAATATGTTTATTGTTTATTGCTCGGGTTTGACTTATTCTTGCTGTACACCATCTTTAGTGAATTCCATCAAAAAGATATGAAATAAATCAATATGTATGTAAGTGACATTGCTGAAGGGTTAGAAGGAAAAGTGTGCCTTTTTGCAGATGATACCAAGATTTGTAACAGAGTAGACACCGAAGAGGGAGTGGAAAATATGAAAAAGGATCTGCAAAAGTTAGAGGAATGGTCTAATGCCTGGCAACTAAAATTCAATGCAAAGAAATGCAGAGTAATGCATTTGGGGATTAATAATAGGAAGGAACCGTATATGCTGGGAGGAGAGAAGCTGATATGCACGGACGGGGAGAGGGACCTTGGGGTGATAGTGTCCGAAGATCTAAAGGTGAAAAAACAGTGTGACAAGGCAGTGGCTGCTGCCAGAAGGATTCTGGGCTGTATAAAGAGAGGCGTAGTCAGTAGAAGGAAGAAGGTGTTGATGCCCCTGTACAGGTCATTGGTGAGGCCCCACTTGGAGTATTGTGTTCAGTTTTGGAGACCGTATCTGGCGAAAGACGTAAGAAGACTTGAGGCGGTCCAGAGGAGGACGACGGAAATGATAGGAGGCTTGTGCCAGAAGACGTATGAGGAGAGACTGGAAGCCCTGAATATGTATACCCTAGAGGAAAGGAGAGACAGGGGAGATATGATTCAGACGTTCAAATACTTAAAGGATATTAATGTAGAACAAAATCTTTTCCAGAGAAAGGAAAATGGTAAAACCAGAGGACATAATTTGAGGTTGAGGGGTGGTAGATTCAGGGGCAATGTTAAGAAATTCTACTTTACGGAGAGGGTGGTGGATGCCTGGAATGCGCTCCCGAGAGAGGTGGTGGAGAGTAAAACTGTGACTGAGTTCAAAGAAGCGTGGGATGAATACAGAAGATTTAGAATCAGAAAATAATATTAAAGATTGAACTAGGCCAGTTACTGGGCAGACTTGTACGGTCTGCGTCTATGTATGGCCGTTTGGAGGAGGATGGGCAGGGGAGGGTGTAGATGGGCTGGAGTAAGTCTTAACAGAGATTTCGGCAGTTGGAACCCAAGCACAGTACCAGGTAAAGCTTTGGATTCTCGCCCAGAAATAGCTAAGAAGAAAAAAAAAAAAAAAAATTTCAATTGAATCAGGTTGGGCAGACTGGATGGACCATTCGGGACTTTATCTGCCGTCATCTACTATGTTAGGAAACGTAATTAAAGTAAAATCACTATATCCTCTCTGGTTCTACCTGACAAGACGTAGTGAGACCCGGAAACTTGCAACATGCAAAGAATAATTGTTTATACACTTCTTCCTCCGTATTCGCGGTTTCGCTTATTTGCGATTTTTCACACGCTGACCCCTCCCCCCCCCCAATTAAGTCATGAGTAAAGTACCTGTACTGTACCGATAAAAAAATTTGGCGCTTATCAGTTTTCACTCAGAAAATCGCTGTTTCCTTGCTTTCACCCTCAAAAATCGCTGCTTCCCAGCGTGCACAGAGAAAATCGCCGCGTGCCTGCTATCAGCCTGAAAATCACTGCTTGCCAGTATCTTAGGCATGTTGAGAGGGAGGGAGTTAAGGACTGAGTGAGATGGGTACAAATCACGAATATGACCATTGTTATTTGCGATTTCAATAGTCATAATGGTGGCTGTTACAAAAAGCAAATAACATATATAAAAAGTTAGTCGCGGTTTTTCCGTATTCGCGGTTCTGTCCCGCCCCTAACCACCGCGAATACGGAGGGAGGAGTGTATTCATTTACGATTTATTGGCCGACAAGACGTAGCGAGCCCCGGATACCTGCAGCAAGCAAAGAAGATTTGTTAAGACTCGTTTTCAATTTGTTGACTGACATCCAATTCTAGATGTTATCAAACTTAGAAGGAAAAACATCGGAAATATTCAAGGTCACAGGAGAAAGTATTAGAGTATCATCTGAATAAGAGCCGGGCCAGCTCAACCTCTGAGCCAGGCGAGGCCCTGGCCCAGGGCGCTGGTGATAAAGAACGCCAAAATCCCAGTCTGGTCTACCTTCAGCCTTCTAGAGCAGTGGTCTCAAACTTGCGGCCTGGGGGCCACATGCGGCCCGCCAGGTACTATTTTGTGGCCCTCAGTATGTTTATCATAATCACAAAAGTAAAATAAAACAGTTTCTTGATCTTATGTCTCTTTAGCTATAAATGACAATATTATTAAGACTCGGCCAAAAAGAAAGATTTATAAACTATAAAGAGTTTTACCTCAGGCAAAATTGTCATTTCTTTAATAAGACATTAACTATTTTTTTTCTGAGGCCGTCCAAGTACCTACAAATCCAAAATGTGGCCCTGCAAAGGGTTTGAGTTGGAGACCACTGGCTTAACTGTAACCATGACATCCTGTTTGCCTTTGGGAAGCCGAGCTGAGATTGTGATGTCATAATGCCTCATTCCACCAATAAGAGCCAGCCTCATCAGTGATGTCACAATGGCTTGATTGTCCTGTTCTCCCCTCTGCCCTCCAACCCAGCCAGCAGATTAACCGTTCCCCTTAACTCAGTGGTCTCCAACTCACGGCCCGCCAGGTCCTATTTTGAGGCCCTCGATATGTTTATCATAATCACAAAAATAAAACAGTTTCTTGATCATATGTCTCTTTAGCTATAAATGACAATATTATTAAGACTCGGCCAAAAAGAAAGATTTATAAACTATAAAGAGTTTTACCTCATGCAAAATTGTCTTTTCTTTAATAAGACATTAATTATTTTTTTTCTGAAGCCCTCCAAGTACCTACAAATCCAAAATGTGGCCCTACAAAGGGTTTGAGTTTGAGACCACTGTTCTAGAGGGATAGATGCCGGACTAGGATTTTGGCAACCTTTATCATCCGTGCCCTGAGCCCGTGCTTCATCTGGCCTAGAAGGAGGGGGGAGATGCTGGATCGCAGTTGGTGGGGGGAAAGGGGAGAGTGATCAGATTGGTGGGGGGGGGGGGGTGCCAGTGCAAAAGTAAGCTCAGGGCTCCACAAGCCCTTGAGCCATTTTTGCATAAGAGAAAAATGTAATCTTGACCCAATCCACTTAGATAAACATAAAATTTAAGTGGCTGAGAGGGGGGGATCTCTGAAGGACTCCCTGTGCAGTAAGGGGGGGATCCACCCTGGGCACAAGCAGGAACCCCAGCTCATGCCAGAGGAAGAGCTGACGTTAAAGAGATAAGAGGGAAGGGTCACGCGAGTGTGGCAAGAGGGGGTAGGGAAGAAGCAGAAATGGGGACGGAGAAGAGGTTGGGGGAGGGGCGCCTCTCACCCTCACTACACCACTGTCCCTGTGCCATATACCGCTTCACTGAAATATCCTTTTGCAATTCACTTGAAAAGGTCTAGACTTTTTTCTTGTAAACCAGCTAACGCCTTCATGAGCATCGGGTTTAAATAAAGGTCCTGATCTCACTGGATTACTGCAACATAATCTACCTAGGGTCGCACCAAAAAACCATCAGGAAACTGAGTCTAGTCCAGAACACGGTCGTTCGACTAATCTTTGGCCTGAAAAAACCCGAACGCATCACCTCCATACTTGCAAGAAACTTCACTGGCCAGAATAATCTTCAAATTCGGCTGCCTCTGCTGCAAGACCCTCTTCGGCACCGCTCCTCCACTACCTCCTGAGACACTTCATCCTACAGGACAAACTCCGCTTCCCACGCAGAACACTCCTCTTTGCGTTCCCCTCCCCCCAAAAGGATGCCGATTCAAAAGATTCCTCCACGGGACTCTCGCCTTCCAAGCCAGGGATAGGGAACAACACCCTGGGCAACCTAACCCTGAACTCGCTAACATGCCACACATTCAGAAAATCACTAAAAACCACACCGATTCGACAAATTCGTCTGAGCCTCCAAAATAGTTCAACGCCTACCTCGTCTTACACGTTCCCCCCCTCCCACCCCCCTATGCTGCCCAACCACATAGCCATCCACCTACCCCCTTCCCAATTCCAACCGATGTTAACTTGCTGTTGTCAACATCTCCTATTGTACACCGTCTTGAACTGAAAGGTATGACGGGATCTAAATAAAGCTATTGTTATGAAGCGGTGCACTGATGTCTCTGCAATTAGGTATCCATTTCTGAACCCGCATTAAACGACTTGCTAAGCCGCGTGAACGTTAATTCATCGACCCCTGAGAAAGAACGAGGGGGGGGGTGGAGTGGAAAACAAAAATCCTCGTTTGCACGGAATGATTTTAGTTAGAGGTTTTTGCTCTCAAAGCTAACAGGGCAACCAGGTCCTTATGACTCACCCCATCCACTCTTCTTCAGTTCGTAACCCACGTACTTCCTGAGGAAGGTATAAAGACATCGCGCAGTGACCCAGAAAAGACCTGCAGGATCTTGCATGACAGTTCCTGCCGTCACAACTGGCCTGGGGAGAGAGGGGGGGGGGGCGTGGGGGGCACAGCAGGAGTAGTGGAAATATCACTCCAACAACCCTCTCTACAGCTCCCCATTCAAGAGAGGGATAAAGAGGCATCTCATTTGCAATATCAGAAAATGATCCGCATGCAACACTCTTAGATTTTGCGTTTCATTGGGTTTAATCTTCTGCTCAAGGTCAACCACAATCCCCCTCATGCGCTGAATCTCAACTATCTTCCCCTGCTTGACGCAGGAGCTGAAGCATAGGGATGCTGTGTGGAGACCAGGGCACCCCCCCACTCCCCCAAGCTTGAGATGCAGGGTAACATCATGACCATGAAGACTGAATGGATCAGGCTAATAAAAAAAATTTGAAAAGTACGATGGTTTCTGTTCCGATTGAACTAACAATGCATTTTTTTCCTAGATTTTGGAGGCCACAACCTCCATCAGGTCAGGGTAATATGAGGAAGGAGATTGTGGCCTCTTAAAGCTGGTCAAAATATATTTACATAGTTAGTCCAAAACTTTATTTTTTCACTTGTAGAATAGTTAAGCTCTGGAACACGTTGCCAGAGGTTGTGGTAAGAGCGGATAATAATAACAGCTTATATACCGCAATACCGTGAAGTTCTATGCGGTTTACAAAGATTAAGCAAAGGTACAAATTGATTGACTTTAAGAGGGTTGGAAGAAAGAGGGTTAATAGGACAGGAAATCCATTTTTGAGGATAGAGTAATCAATAGAACAAGTTAATCGCTATAGAGGGGAGAGAGAAGAGAGGGTCAGTTGTCTAGATACTTTAGGAACAGGTGTGTTTTCAGACGTTTCCTAAATTCCTCATAAGTAGTGGGCGAAAGCAATTGTTCTAGGTCTTTACCCCATGATGCTGCTTGGTGCGAGTGTTTTTTCAGTTTACAACCTCTCACTGGGGGGGAAACGAAGTTGGAATGTGAGCTTCTCTTGTGTCTATTGGCTGAGAAGACGAAAAGGTTAGTTATATATTTAGGGGCAAGTCCGTGTAGTGCTTTGAAGCAGAAGCAGGCAAATTTAAAGCGGACAGCAAAGCTAGTTTTAAGAAAGGCTTGGACAATTTCCTGGAGGGAAAAGTTCATAGTCTGTTATTGAGAAAGACATGGGGGGAAGCCACTGCTTGCCCTGGATCAGTAGCATGGAATGTTTGCTGCTCTTTGGGTTCCAAAACCTTGCAACTCTTTGGCATTCCAGAATCTTGCTACTCTTTGAGATTCTGGAATCTTGCTATTCTTTGGGTTTTTGCCAGGTACTAGTGACCTGGACTGGCCACTGTGAGGACTGGAAGGACCATTGGCCTGACCCAGTAAGGCTATTATGTTCTTATTAAATTTTAGATTGAACCAACATGGCTATCCCCTACTTTATCATGAATGAAGCAGGTCATTTGCAGGGTGGCATTAAAAAGTGATCCTAGAATAATGAAAATAAAGGACTAGGAGAGCATTCCAGAAGTCACTCAGATTCCTGAAACGTAGGTAGGACTGGGGAGGGCGTGGGAGGGGAGCTCTAGAAGTCAGAATCATGAAAATGTACCAAAGTAGGACTGGAAGAGATCTTCAGAGGTTGCCTAGAGCAGTGTTCAGCAATGGCCGGTCCGTGGACCGGTGCCTGTCCGCAGAAATTTTCTGTCGGTCCACAGGGCTGGCACCTCCATCGGGCCCAAGACAGTGTTCTGTAGCCGCCGGTACACGGTGCGATCAACGTGGCGTCTTCGGGCTGGTTCCCCGAGTGCTGCAGTGCACAAAGCCATGGCAAAAGGCTCCTACGCGCATCCTGCATTTGAATTAGAAGCCTTCTTTCTGATATCGCAACATCAGAGAGAAGGCTTCCAGATGAGGCGAGGGACGCGTGCGAGGAGCCGCTGCTCACTGCTTTGTGCAATGTGGCCCTCAGGGAGCCGGCCCAAAGACGTCACGTTGATCGCACCATGGACCGGCCCGAAGGTAACACCGGGGGGCAAGCCAGAAGGCAAGGCACAGCATGGAGAGAGAGAGACAACAACGGTAGGGGGAATGCTTTGATTTTTTTAATTTTTTTATTAAGTGATTGATTTACTTCTGCTGTCTGTTCAAGAAGAAATGCATTTGTTTCTTTTCCTCTGAGGGTTGTACTGCTTGCAGAGTCTTGCATCTTAGGGTTTGTTTGCATATTAGTACTTTTAGTTTTTGGTCCTGCATTTGCATGGGGTTATCTGTTTTCTGGTAGGAATGAATGTTGAAAAGCATACAGTGTGCTTTGTGTATTTTAATTTTGTGGTTAACCATTATGTGTTGTTATTAGGATTATATTGTATGTGTGTATATATGAAAACTGGATGGAAAAAATGGTGTTACAATTAGTACTATTATGGGGGCGGGATTTGGGATAGAGATTGGGTGGAGATGGGCACGACTTAGCCCAGTGTTCTTCAACTGCCGGTCTGCGGACCAGTGCCGGTCCACAAAATAATTATTTTATTTCCGCCAGTCCATAGGTGTCAAAAGGTAGATGAACACTGGCCTAG
The DNA here is from genome assembly GCF_902459505.1 of Geotrypetes seraphini. Lineage (NCBI taxonomy): Eukaryota > Metazoa > Chordata > Amphibia > Gymnophiona > Dermophiidae > Geotrypetes > Geotrypetes seraphini. The sequence continues at coordinate 22,951,639 of NC_047099.1, read as the reverse complement.
AGTTATGGAAAAGTAGAACTGGAGGGGAGTTCCAGAGGACATCTAGAGTGATAACAATACAACAAATAAGATTAAGGAATGTTTATATATGAAAAATTCCAGAACTACCTCTCCATGACTCTAGATGACTGATGGAGCCCCCTTCTAGTCTTTCCATAACCCTAGGTGACATCTGCAGCACCCCTCGAGTGCTGCAGATGTCACCTAGGGTCATGGAAAGACTAGAAGGGGGCTCCATCAGTCATCTAGAGTCATGGAGAGGTAGTTCTGGAATTTTTCATATATAAACATTCGTTAATCTTATTTGTTGTATTGTTATCACTCTGTCCAATGACTTTCCATTTATTTTTTAAAAATCTTTATTTCCCCCAGCATATTTCCGATTAAAAAATTAGCTGGGAGAGTATGCATGAGGTGGGTGACAGGCTGGTGGAATCAATCTTTTGTGATTTTTGAGGCAGTTTAGAGAGTAGGTGGCCAGGCAGGAAATGGGCTGCCTTGCACCGATGCTCCGATTGCGATACCTCCACTGACAGTTTCTCTCTCCTCTAACCTAATTTTTAACCCTGGCCTGGCTGCTCCCAGATCAGACACAGGAATGGAAGAAAGAGCAGCCCTCCTCTGCCTCCTTCTGCTACTCCGAGCTCCCTGCTTGCCTTCCCTGGAGAAAGGTAGGTCTTCTGGCTTGTAGATGTGTGAGTGATAGTGTTCGGACCGGGGAAATCTCTACGGAAAGAGCTTCAGAGGCTTGTAATATTGACCATGAGCATCACAGCACCTGCAATGAGCTCCTTACAATTGTCAAACCAAAGAAACAAAGTCCAGGAAGCCTAAAAGTGAGGGCACAGTGAATCCAAGACCACAAAAAGAAAACTGGAGACCACTTTACAAGATGCAGGCAGTGTTTATTCCAATAAACCAGCGGTCTCAAAATCAAACCCTTTGCAGGGCCACATTGTAGATTTGTAGGTATTTGAGAGGGCTGCAGAAAAAAATAGTTAAAGACAACTTTGCATAAGGTAAAACTCATTTGTAAAGCTTTCCTTAATTGCTTCTGATAATTTAAGCTCTACATAGCTGAAAGCAGTGCAACATGCAGAAAGATGCAGGAAAGCGCTTGCATGAGGTTACAGCAGTGAGGCAGGCAACATTCCAGAACAATGGTAAGATACTGAGGGCCTGAAAATAGTACCTGGTGGGCCGCATGTGGCCCCCGGGCCGCGGGTTTGAGACCACTGCAATAAACAATACGCTGCACGCTATAATCACAGCTTCTTCAGCAGCGAGACCCCTCGCCAGACAACATTGCTCCAAGTTTATTTGACATGTGATTTACCAACCATCAGCGAGCATCTGATCGGTTTACGGAGTAAAATTACAATGTTAAAATTAAAATACAGTTCTAAAATAAAATTGGGGAAAAAAAAAAAAAAAGGCCATTTAATAAAGGGCTCCTTTTTACTAAGCTGTGCTGGTGGTTTTACTGCGCGCATGCTGGACGCTAACGCCTCCGCTGAGCAGGCGGTAGTTTTTTGGCTAACGCAGGGAGGGGTTAACGCATGCTAAAAAGGTGCGTGCGATAAAGCCGCAGACGCGGCTTCGTAAAAGGAGCCCTACGTATTTACAAACTGAAAAAAATACCATGAACACCTTCTCGCACATCAGGCAGCATTATGGGGTAAAGATCTAGAACAATTCTCTCGCCCACTACTTACGAGGAATTCAGAAAGCGCCTAAAAACTTATTTGTTCCTAAAGTATCTAGACAACTCATCTCTTTCTCCTTAACGGTTCTTTTGTCCTATTACCACTTTCTTTCCTTCATCTCTTTTAATTCAATCAACTTGTACCTCTTTTAGTCTTTTGTAAACCGCATAGAACTTCACGGTATTACATTACATTACATTAGAGATTTCTATTCCATCTGTGCCTTGCGGTTCTAGGCGGATTACAATTTAGAAGATATCTGGGCATTTCCAGTGGAGTTACATTACAGTAGAAGAGTAAATTATAGGTAAATAGTAAAGAATTACAATACATTCAAGATCACAGAAGATGTACATAACAACTGAATCAAGTTACATCGGGTAGAGAATAACATCAGATAACTATAAGCGAAGGTGGTTACATAATGTTGATGATTTCATGACGTTGGTTTCTTAATGTTGATGATATAGACTGTAGAGGTGTTTGATGGTGGTTAGAGTGATGGGAGATATTTTTTGAATAGTAGAGTTTTTATTTCTTTTCGGAATTCTTTTATGTCTTGTTTTGATCAGTAATTTTGAGATGGTAGGGTCAATTTTAGCTGCCTGTGTCCCTAGTAGGTTGTCGTAAAGTTTCTTACGTCGAGTACCATTGAGGGGTGGGTAGGAGAAGAGGTTCAGTGTTCTCCTTCTTCTGGGTGAGAGGTAGTAATAAAAACGGTTGTTTAGGTAGCTGGGTGCAGTGCCATGGGTTATTTTGAATAAAAGACAGTAGAATTTGAATTGTGTTCTTGCTTTTATCGGTAGCCAGTGAGCTTCTAAGTATGCGTTGGTAATGTGGTCATATTTGCTGAGTGAGTAAATGAGTCTGAGGGCTGTGTTCTGGACGGTCTGTAATTGTTTTATTGTTTTGATTGGGCACGGTACTGCGGTATATAAACTGTTATTATTATTAGAATTGACCAGCATCTCAGGGACCCCTGATGAAGACGTGTTGGACCGTGTCAGGTCCCTTTACCTGTTAAAAGGTGGCCTATTTGTACACAACATACTCCCTACAATTGTACCATAGGCTTGTAAGAGAAAAGAGCTTTAGGTAATTAGCCATGCAATGGGCATTATTACATCCAATAACCACAATTTATTATTTCTATAGTGCTAGCAGACTCATGCAGTACTGCATATTGTACACGCAAGAGACGGTCCCTGCTCTGAAGAGCTTACAATCTAATTATGACAGACACACAGGACAAAAGGGGAGTCAGAGCATAGTGATCATTTAAGGAATTAGAGGGGGGGGGAGGCTGATGAGGTGGAATCGCATAGGACAAAGGGGAATAATAATAATAATAATAAATAACAGTTTATATACCGCAGTACCGTTAAGGGAATCTGAACTTAGGTGCTCAAGAAGGGAACTGGAACGGAATGAAGAGGTGGTATGGGACCATTCAGGGGATGAAAGCTAGAAGGATGCTAAGGTGCACAGGAAGAGATATGGCCAGTAGGAAAAAGGAAGTATTGATGCCTCTGTATAAGACTCTGGTGAGACTTCATTTAGAATATTGTGTACAATTCTGGAGGCTGCACCTTCAAAAAGATATAAAAAGGATGGAGTCGGTCCAGAGGAAGGCTACTAAAATGGTGTGTGGTCTTCGTGATGAGACATATGGGGACAGACTTAAAGATCTCAATCGGTATACTTTGGAGGAAAGGCGGGAGAGGGGAGATATGATAGAGACGTTTAAATACCTACGTAATGTAAATGCGCACGAGTCGAGTCTCTTTCATTTGAAAGGAAACTCTGCAATGAGAGGGCATAGGATGAAGTTATGAAGCGATAGGCTCAGGAGCAATCTAAAGAAATACTTTTTTACAGAAAGAGTGGTAGATGTGTGGAACAGTCTCCCAGAGGAAGTGACTGAATTCAAGAAGGCATGGGATAGGCACGTGGGATCTCTCAGAGAGATGAAGAGATAATGGTTACTGTGGATGGGCAGACTAGATGGGCCATTTGGACTTTATCTGCCATCAAGTTTCTATAAAAGACATATGTTGGTAGGGTTAGGATTTAAACACCAGCTTCAAATAAGCGGGCTTTCCGTCTGGATTTGAATCCGCCAGCGATGGACCCTGGCGCAGCAAGGTAGAAGGGACGGAGACAGGGGTTGGCAGTAGAGGAGAAGGGCATTGGCAGGAGGGGCTTGTCTGACACACGGAGTGATCCTGGCCCTAAATGGTTAATTCTCATTGACTTTTTTTGTTTCAGTCTATAGTTTTGTAATTCCTGGAGTGTTTCCAGCTTCTTATTTTGCAAACTGCCCTGAATTATAATTGGTGTGGTTGGGATAAAAACGACTCCCTCCTGCCTGTTTAATGCTTTAAATGTTTACTTGTAACCTGTTCTGAGCTTTCTGGGAGGACAGGAGATAAAACGAGCAAACTAAAATACTGAATAATGTAATGCAACAGTGGTTTAGGGGTTCTCTTTGCTCTATACCATAACCGGGGGGGGGGGGGGGGGGGGGGGGACTGAGGGTATAATAAAAGCGCTCCCTATCTATACTGAGATTCTATCTATTCATCTTTTCATGAAGTGATTCAAGGTGGTTTAAACTAAACTAAAACTTGGCTTCGTAGACTGGGTCATACAATATGTTGAATATTAAACCGGTTCTGTGAAGTATTTTCCCTATCTGTCTAGCTGTGTTGCCCAGAGTCACAGGGGAGCAATCTTGGATTGAATTCCACAGCCTCAGGGCTGAGGCAGCAGCTCTAACCACTAGGCCACGCCTCCCCTTCCCTATATGATGTACGTGGATGACATTCTACTACTACTACTGTTTAATACTTCTATTGCGCTGAAAGGCATACACAGTGCTTTACAGTTTGACATTGAATAGACAGTGCCTGCTCAGAAGAGCTTACAATCTAACTTGGTCACACAGGCATGACGTAGAAGGTTGGAGATGCAGAACCCAAGGTGAGAGGAGTTAGGAGGAATCAAAAGCACTCTCGGAGAGGTGGGCTGACATTTATAGACGGTCCCTGCTCGGAAGAGCTTACAATCTAACTTGGACAGAAAGACATGACATATAGGGTTGGGGATGCAGAACCTGAGGTGAGAGGAGTTAGGAGTCAAAAGCACTCTCGAAGAGGTGTGCTGACATTTATAGATGGTCCCTGCTCGGAAGAGCTTACAATCTAACTTGGACAGAAAGACATGACATATAGGGTTGGGGATGCAGAACCTGAGGTGAGAGGAGTTAGGAGTCAAAAGCACTCTCAAAGAGGTGGGCTGACATTTATAGATGGTCCCTGCTTGGAAGAGCTTACAATCTAACTTGGACAGAAAGACATGATATATAGGGGTAGGGATGCAGAACCCAAGGTGAGAGGAGTCAAAAGCTAGCCTCCTCATTGGTCTTGTCCCTGCTGCCTCTCGTTTAAATGCCCAAGCAAAGAAAGCTAAGTTAAAAACTAATTTATTTCACGAAAAAAATATACAATGCTTTAAAAAATATTAAGATTAAGACTATTTAATATAAGAGAGGCAGCAGGGAGAAGACCAATGAGAAAGCTAGCTATGTTGTGAATTCTGTACTATAACAGATTGTATTCTGTACAGATGTAACCACTGAGGTCTTATCCCAAATCACCTAAATGAAATGAATAAGGAATTGAATATATGATAAGCTGATGGTGAAGTACTTATTATGAAATATTGAGATATATCTGAATGAAATATGTCTTCGAACTTTTTCAAAAACTTTTCTTAATATATCAATGAATGAGGACACTTTTTGGATTAATGACTTATTCAAATGTTTTGCCATGTATTGTGTCAACACTGAAATGTAGCATACTATAACAAAGAAAGAATCCAACAAAACTGCAGTGTGAGATCGAGCCGAAAAACAAAAGCAAAAACTGCAGCGGTGATGTACAATGATGACAAGACTTTAATGGACAATCATCCGCTATAATAAAAAACCCCTTAGCGAGCAAGCGCACTTCAAACTCCGTGTTCCATGCCTCCGTGGTGCCGTGCTCCTGCAGGCGCAGTATGACCCTGCGGCGGTTTCTCTATTGGCCTCCGTTCTCATGCGCAGATGCGGCAACAGTTTCACCCCCCTCCCACACCCCAGCCAGCCTGCGCCTCGACGAACGGAAAATGCCCAGGCCTCTAGGGCTCAAGGCACCGCTGCTAGGTGTACAGACAGGGACTAGCGGGTTTTCCCCAGCCCGAGGCCGGACCAGCAGCAGCAGTAGCCGCGGTTTCATCAAGTGACCGCAGGGCATTTGCTAGGCCGGCCCACTTTGATAATGCGAGGTGGGTCAGCCTAGCAAAAAGGCTGCCCGGTCTAGCGGGTGCTGCACAGGGGGAGCAGGTAAGGGAGAGGGGGTGTTGCTAGACATGGGGGAGGTAAAAGAAAGGGAGAGGGGCTACTGCTGGAGAGGGGGAGCAGGGAAAGGGTGCTGATGGACAGGGGGGAGGTAAAAGGAAGGGAGAAGGTCTACTGCTGGACAGGGGGAGTAAGAAAGGGGTGCTGCTGGACAGGGGGGAAATAAAAGGAAGGGAGAAGGGCTACTGCTGAACAGGGGGAGCAGGGAAAGGGTGCTGCTGGACGGGGGGGAGGTAAAAGGAAGGGAGAAGGCCTACTGCTGGACAGGGGGAGCATGGAAGAGGTGCTGCTGGACAGGGGGGAGGTAAAAGGAAGAGAGAAGGCCTACTGCTGGACAGGGGGAGCAGGGAAGAGTTGCTGCTGGACAGGGGGGAGTTAAAGGGAAGGGAGAAGGTCTACTGGACAGGGGGAGCAGGGAAGGGATGCTGCTTGGCAGGAGGGAGGTAAAAGGAAGGGATAAGGGCTACTGGACAGGGGGAGCAGGGAAGGGGTGCTGCTGGACAGGGGGGAGGTAAAAGGAAGGGAGAATGGCTACTTCTGGACAGGGGGAGCAGGGAAGGGGTGTTGCTGGACAGGGGGGAGGTAAAAGGAAGGAAGAAGGCCTACTGCTGGACAGGGGGAGCAGGGAAGAGGTTCTGCTGGACAGGGGGGAGGTAAAAGGAAGGGAGAAGGGCTGCTAGCATCCGTTAATGTAACGAGCTAAAATAACTAGTAAGAAATAAATATCAATATAGTCATAAAACAGTTTGTATCCAAAAAGGATTGATGAACCCGGACCCGACACGGTCCGTGTTTCGAAGAAACACTCCTTCTTCATGGGTCCTACATAGTATCATATTCAAAATAACCTGTTTACCGCTGATTCCAGTTGCTATCATCAGGTTATTTTGTATATGATACTATTTAGCCATAGCATACTTCACTTGCTATAACTCATCAACAGATAAGTACATCATGTTCTCTGATCTTAAGGGTCGATGGGACTGATGTAATGTCACAGTATGTGAAAGATCCCATGGTATCCCTCGGCGACTTGCTTGAAAAATCAAACACCAACACATTAAACATTACTGGAGATTTAAAAGGTAGCCAATACAATTTTTGTACTAAAGGTGTCTCATGCTCAAATGTAATGCCATTTGCAGAGATTAAATGATTTCCAGAGGGTGCATTTGAGATAAAGGTGGTTAGACATTTATTCCATTCATCTGCTTGGAATAGAAACATAGAAACATAGAAAGATGACGGCAGAAAAGGGCCACAGCCCATCAAGTCTGCCCACTCTATTGACCCACCCCATTAAGTCTGAGTGCTAATGACCTAGTTCCTTAACTCGACCCTCGTAGGGATCCCACGTGGATGTCCCATTTATTCTTAAAGTCGAGCACGCTGGTGGCCTTGATCACCTGCACCGGAAGTCTGTTCCAGTGATCTACCACCCTTTCTGTGAAGAAATACTTCCTGGTGTCACCACTAAATTTCCCTCCTCTGAGTTTGAGCGGGTGCCCCCTTGTGACCGAGGGTCCCTTGGGAAAGAATATATCGTTTTCCACCTCGACACGACCCGTGACGTACTTAAATGTCTCAATCATGTCACCCCTTTCCCTGCGCTCCTCAAGGGTATAGAGCTGCAGTTTGCCCAGTGATCGATCCATCAAGGAATCTCTTGTAGATACAGCTCTTCAAGGATGGAAAGGCAAACAGATAGGCACTACATGTGGAAATTCAAAATGGTGCGACAGGTAGATCGGGGATGAACCTGTTATGGTTTTGAAGCAGAGGCAGGCAAACTTGAAAATGGCCCTTGCTTCCATAGGTAGCCAGTATAGTTTTTTTGTAATACGGGCTTACTCAGAGAAAGGGCATTTTGGTAATGCTGGAGTGATCAAAATCCCAGTAAGGAGCTCAACTATTAAGGGGAACCCCCACCTAATGCCCTCGCGCCAACCCTGATGAGCGGTACAGGCTGGTGCGAGTCCATTAATTGGTGTTACATATCTTTGGGGCCCGGGCGGTGAAGTCCGGAAGAAATGTTTTACTGAATCCCATTCAAAGATACTTGTGTTTTTCTGATTATACCCCAGATTTGCTCGAGATGGAGGAGGGGGAGAAGGACAGCGTCCTGCAGACCCCTCCCTCACTGGCTGTGAGGACAGGAGACACCTTCAACCTGAGTTGCACGCTGACCTGGAGGCAGAGGGCACAGCTCCGGACCGTGGTTTTCCTGTGGGAGGTCGGGAACCGGACATATAGCCGTGTGGCCTCCTCTACCTTAGAGGAGGCTGCAGGAGGCAAGAATTCACCCCTCTCCCTTGGCTGGGATGACAGAGTGTCTTTGCGGGCAGATCTGGGAGTAGGGGCATCCTGGCTGGTTGTGATCAATGCCCAGGAGCAGGACAGTGGCTTCTATCGCTGCAATGTGTCTGTGCTGAGACCACTGCCCACGCTGGACCTCTCTGGAAATGGCTCGATGGTGACCGTACAAGGCAGAGTGCCCTCCTTCCTATCCTACTGTCTGATATGTCTCTCGTTGTCTCTCACATTTGTCCCTTTTAATGTGTCGATGTTTCTTTTAAATTGTACTTCCTCTGTTTATGTTAATGGCATTGGTTTTATGTTTTATTATGTTTTTCTTTTCCTTTTTATATTTTACATTGTAAAGTCGCTTAGAAATTGGATAGTTTCAAGTTTATTTAATTTTTGATGAATCGCCTATTACAAATTCTAGGCGATGTACATATTATAATTTAGATAGAAGAAACTTACAAAATAAATTCAAATTTCAAATTTAAAACAATACATACATGAGTTTGAGGAATAGGGATAAAAGTTACAATATTTGGGATTAGATAAAAAAGGAAAAAACAAAAAGAGGGGAATAAGCGATCAAATCAAATTTTAATAAACACTTGAAAACGATGCTCAATACTCTCTTCTCACCTTACTTGGGTTCATCCATCCCTTTCTTTTCTTCCCTGCACAGGTGAGGAGGTGGTACTGCCTCAGAGTTCTCTGCACCGTTATACCTCACTTCTCACTGCTTTTGCTATTGGCGGGGTCCTAATCACGGTGACAACCCTGATCTTGACATCGAAAGGCGAGTATTTGAAAATGGGGAAGAGGAAGGAGGGACAGATACAGAGGGAAGCGTAAACAAGATGGGAGCCAGACAGGTTTCAGTATAACAGATAGAACTAAGCAACAGGAGTGCTTCCCTTCAGACGTAGGGTTGCCAGATTGCCTCTATGAAAAAAAAAGAGGACACCTGCTTCTGCCCCAGACCTGCTCCAGCTTTGCTACATCCGCCCCCCACCCTGCTGCCACATCAATCTACCCCGAGCTCAGGACCGCATCTGCGCATGTGTGGATATTGGCGCAATGATGTCCGTGCACGCACAGACGCCTTCCAGGCGTGGCCCTGTAGTTGGGGACTTCAAAAACTTGGACAAACTGGCCAGGTTTTGGCACCCGGACAATTCTCTAACAAGAGGACATGTCCAGGTTTCCCCGGATGTCTGCTAACCCTCCTCATGCACTCCCATCCCTCACACCTAACTCCCCATTCTCAACACACACATAAGAGTTGCCATTACTGGGTCAGGCCAAAGGTCCATCCAGCCTAGTAATACTGTTTCCAACAGTGGCCAACCCAGGTCACAAGTACCTGGCAAGATCCCATGGGATAAAACAGATTTTATGCTGCTTATCCTAGGAAAAAGCAGTGGATTTCCCCAAGTCCATGGACTTTTGTTTTAGGAAATTATCCAAACCTTTTTTAAACCCTGCTACGCAAATTGCTTTCACCACATTCTCTGGCAATGAATTCCAGAGTTTAATTACACATTGAGCGACAAAATATTTTCTCCGGTTTGCTATAAATCTACTACTTAGTAGCTTCATTGCATGCCCCCCTAGTCCTAGTATTTTTTAGGAAAGAGTAAATAAGCAATTTACTTCTACCCATTCCACTCCACTTTACTGGGGAGCCATCATAGCCATTTCATCGCAGCTGCGCTGAAACCTCCCACAATGAAATGGCTGCCATGAATCGTCCCATTCTGACTATGAGTTTGTACCTGGGTTTAAGTGACTTGCCTGAGATCACCAGGAGCTGCAGTCGGATTGAACTGAGCCTACCGGGTTTCAGGCCATTGCTTTAACCATTAGGCTATACCTCCATTCCATGCATTGTTTTAGTTGTAGCTCAGGGTGAGTTAAATTTAGCTACTTTTAGGTATTCATTCATCTACTGTAATTCGATGATTGTAGAGCTCTTCTTCTTTGTGAACCGCCTAGAAGTCGCAAGATTATGGCGGTATAGAAAAATAAAGCTATTATTATTACTGCCTCACACCTTCACATAGCCCCTCTCCCCCTCCAAACACAACCCCACTCCCTCACAAACACCCCCACACAACTCCTACTTTGATGAAGCTTCATTCCATCTGTTAGTGTAGTCGTCCGTTTTAAGCATTCCTGGTTATTGTAATGTTATTTATTTGGGTGCGTTTAAGAAAATTGAGAGTGGTTCAAAACACCGCAGTTCGACTGATCTTTGGACTGGAAAAAAATGGGAGCATATTACACCATCTTATTTGAAACTCCACTGGCTGCCGATTGAGGCCAGAGTTTTGTTTAACTTTGCCTGCGTTTCGTACAAATCAATTTTTGGTTTGTCACCTTGTTCCAAATTTTTTCTTTGAACCACCCAAATAAGGTCACACGCAGAGTTTGTCTGTTTACATTTCCTTCCGCTAAATTATGTTGTTACAAAAGATTCCTGGAGAGAACTCTCTCTTTTCAAGCGGCCAAACTGAATGATTGGTTTGGTAAAATTATGCTAGGATCCTCTTCTTATCTTGATTTTAGAAAACTATTGAAGACTCAACTATTTGAAAAATTTGTATCCTAACTGGTTGTTTCGTTTAATAATTCTATGCTTCCGTCATGCAATGGATCTTCTTTTAAATTGTATTTTTACTGTATGGTCGGTTCTTAGTTGTTGTAATCCGCTTAGAACCATTCTTTCCAATTGCATTTTTCTTTTAAATCATATTTTCTACTGTAGGACCAATTCTTATTTATTGTATTTTGTTCTGAATTGTGTTTCCCCTTTAAAATTACTCTCCACTGTATGACTTGTGCTTATTTGTTGTAAACCGCCTAGAACAGGGGTCTCAAAGCCCCTCCTTGAGGGCCGCAATCCAGTCGGGTTTTCAGGATTTCCCCAATGAATATGCATGAGATCTATGTGCATACACTGCTTTCAATGTATATTCATTCGGGAAATCCTGAAAACCCGACTGGATTGCGGCCCTCAAGGAGGGACTTTAGATCCCTGGCCTAGAACCATTTCTAGCACCCTAAGCGGCGCATGGCGCACTCCTACCTGCGTGTTCCGTATGTCCGTGGCCGGAAGGAGTGCGTATGCGCGCCTACAACTGCCCCACACTCGCGAAGGGAGAAGATACAGAAACAAAGAAAGACTGACAGACAGCCAGGGAGAGAGGCAGTAAGACAGGGGGTCAGAGACACACAGGGGGACAGATGCAGAAAGAAAGGGGGGCAGGGAGAGAGATAAAAAACATAAAGTAAGAAAGAAAGAAACGCCTCGGCAAAAGTCTACACATCTATTCTAGCACCCGTTAATGTAACGGGCTTAAACACTAGTATAAAAATAAAATTATTATTATTAATTGTGAGGGCAGCAGGCTAAATCCCAGGGATTCTCACTTCAGCTCCTTGTGATCTTGGGCAGGTCACTCAACCCTTTGTTGCATCAGGAGCAAACAGACTGGAGCCACTCCGGGGACACAGAAACACCTAGTGCAGTGTTCTCAACCACCGGTCCACGGACCAGTGCCGGTCCACAGAAATTTCCTGCCGGTCCACAGGGCCAACACGTGCATCAAGCCCAAAACAGCGTTCCTCAACCGCCAGTCCACGGTGCGATCAATGCGGCATTATCTTTGAGCCAGCTCCCTCTTCCTCACTGATTCAGTGCACAAAGCCACGGGCAGTGGCTCCTACGGGCATCCTGTGCCTGAACCGGAAGCTTTCTCTCTGACATTGCAACGTCAGAGGGAAGGCTTCCAGATGAGGCACGGGACGTGCAAGGTGCAATTAGTACTATTATGGGGGCGGGGTCTGGGGGTGGAGATTGGGTAGAGATGGGCGGGGTCTGGCCCAGTGTTCTTCAACCGCCGGTCCACGGTGCGAACGACGCGGCGTTATCTTCAAGCCAGCTCCCTCTTCCTCACTGATTCAGTGCACAAAGCCACGGGCAGCGGCTCCTACGGGCATCCTGCGCTTGAACCGGAAGCCTTCTCTCTGACGTTGCAACATCAGAGGGAAAGCTTCCAGATGAGGCACGGGACGTGCAAGGTGCAATTAGTACTATTATGGGGGCGGGGTCTGGGGTGGAGATTGGGTAGAGATGGGCAGGGTCTGGCCCATGACTTAGCTCCGTGTTCTTCAACCGCCAGTCCACGGACCGATGCCAGTCCACAGAATAATTCTTTCATGTCTGGTGTAAAAAGGTTGAAAAACACTGACCTAGTGTACCTAAACATAGGGTTACCAGACGTTCGGATTTACCAGGCATCCAGACGGCTTTTCCAAACCCGGCACTTTGTCTGGGTTTTGGAAAAGTTTTGAGCTCGGGGGCCACCTCTGGAGAGCACCTACGCGTGTGCGGATGCAACGCGGTGGCATTGGACGCATGCGCGCACCCGTGTGATGTCATTGTGTCACGCCTGCGTGTGCTCGGAGGCCCTCCAAACATGGCTCTGTGCTCGAGAAGAGGAGGTTTGGGGGGGGGGGGGCTGGGGCAGAATGGGGAGTGAATTGGGTGGATATCCTGAAAACCTGACCTGGCTCCGGCTCTCGAGGACTGGAATTGCCTACCCCTGTCCTAAGTGGTTTATATTCAGGTCCTTTATCATAATTAATGGCTGGAACTGGGTGGGGCTGTGGGGCAGGGCCACGAATCCACGTTTTACTCATGTAAAATCTGGTAACCCTACCTAAAGGTAACTTGCCTCAAGCTACTATTGCGAAAGGGGTGAGCTAAATCCAAGCCCATAAACACTCCACATGTAGCATTACATCTTTTGTCCCTAGTCCCTACACACAACCCCTAAACCTACTTCCTCAGGCACCTCTACATAGGGTCACCAGATTTTCCAACGTAGAAATCCAGACACATGGCCCTGCCCATTCTGCCTCTAGCCCCGCCTTGTTCCGCCTCCAGCCCTGCCCTGTTCCACCTCCAGCCCCGCCCCATTATGCTGGTATAGGTGCGAGTTCCTAAATGTGGTGGGGACCTGTTTAACTTACAGTATATTTTAATCCTAGTACTATGCACAAATTTTTCTAGTATCTTACAAATTGATTTAATTTATTCATATACCACTTCTATCCTAAGTCAGGGGTAGGCAATTCTGGTCCTCGAGAGCCGGAGCCAGGTCAGGTTTTCAGGATATCCACAATAAATATGCATGAGATCGATTTGCATGCACTGCTTTCGATGCATATTCATTGAGGAAATCTGGAAAACCCGACTGGAATACGGCTCTCGAGGACCAGAGTTCCCTACCCTGACCTAGGCCAGGGGTAGGCAATTCCGGTCCTTGAGAGCCGGAGCCAGGTCAGGTTTTCAGAATATCCACAATCAATATGCACAAGATATATCTGCATCTCAAGGAGGCAGTGCATGCAAATCCATCTCGTACATATTCATTGTGGATATCCTCAAAACCTGACCTGGCTCCGGCTCTCGAGGACCGGAATTGCCTACCCCTGTCCTAAGTGGTTTATATTCAGGTCCTTTATCATAATTAATGAATAATATTTGCTCAGTAACCACCACCACGGTCATATTATAAAATGTATAATGACCACGATTTTATGGGAACCATCATTGCACACACGGGTTCCCTGCTCCTCTGTCAGACTAGGAAAGGACAGCCTGACCTATAACCAGTGTCCTTCCTTTGGAGAAGCCAAATAAAATAAAGAAAGAAATAAAAACCCTTCTATTCAAAAAAACACATAAAACCGAACTAACACAATCACCACGACAACATACTGTGTTTCCCCGATGATAAGGCAGGACCATCAAATAAGACAGCCCCCCCTTTTTAGAAAAAAATGTAAAATAAGGCACCCCCCCCCGCAAATAAGCCACCCACCGATACCTGCGCTTACCCGAATCGGGTGGTACGGTGGGTGACTCCGTGTGGTCCCTCCGTCTACCGTATTTGCCTCCATGGCTGCGTGCCGCGCCTCGTCATGAAGTGAAGAGGAGGAAGTGACAGGACTGCAGCGCGCGCACGTGACTCCGCGCAAGGAAACACAGGCAGCTTCCCTCATCCCTCCCTAACGGAGACTGCAGGAGTTTGTTCACGGCCGGAACATCCAATACAGGTAATAAAATTCTGTTTTTTTTCAACAATAACTGTGTACTGTAGTCTTCTTCATGGGTAAATAAGGCATCCCCCCGAAAATAAGCCCTAGAGCATATTTTGGCCTTCCAAAAAAAATAAGACAGTGTCTTACCATCGGGGAAACACGGTATGTACTTCCAATATCATGACAACTCAGATGTAATCCTTAGCAACTCAAAGAAATGTACAAACTACTCCGAATCTCCGGCCAATCCATTTGTAATTCGCCTTGAACGGCAAGGTAATGGCGGAATAGAAATCCCTAATATAATGTTAGCGTTCAGCCACATCAATTGCCATCAGATAAGAACATAAGAACATAAGAACTGCCTCTGCCGAGTCAGACCATAGGTCCATCACGCCCAGCAGTCCGCTCCCGCGGCGGCCCTCCAGGTCAATGACCTGTAGTGATCTATTACTCATTATACCCCTGGATCCCCTTTCCCTTCAAGAACTCGTCCAATCCCTTTTTGAAACCCAAAATCGTACTCTGCTCAACCACCTCCTCTGGAAGCGCATTCCAAGTGTCCACCACTCTCTGGGTGAAGAAGAACTTCCTAGCATTTGTTCTAAATCTATCTCCCCTCAATTTTTTTGAGTGCCCTCCAGAGTGCTCTCTACCTTCACCATACCCTTCATAATCTTATAAGTTTCTATCATATCCCCTCTAAGTCTCCGCTTTTCCAGGGAAAAGAGCCCCAGTCTCTCCAGCCTCTCAGCCTATGAGAGGTTTTCCATGCCCTTTATCATTTTTGTTGCTCTTCTCTGGACCCTCTTGAGTATCGCCATGTCTTTCTTTAGGTACGGCGACCAGTACTGGACGCAGTATTCCAGATGCGGTCGCACCATGGCCCTGTACAGCGGGAGGATAACTTCCTTGGTTCTGGTAGTGATACCTTTTTTGATAATGCCCAACATTCTGTTCGCCTTTTTTGAGGCCGCTGTTTACCCTGATGACGACTGCGAAACTCAGCTCGAGCTGGCCGACAGCGGCATTGAGCTGATAAAGACAAGTGCAACTGTTTCAGTGATGCTGATAGCAAAACAGTGATCGACATTTTGGGTTTTTAGTTAATGGGCGAGCACATAAAATCTGTGACACGATTTTGAATATCGCAGCGCTCAACAAACGGAACCAGATCAATGCAGCTTTCATGTCTCTTTTCTGTTGCCCACTGAATTATTTCTGGTTATAGATCATGCTGCCCTTTTCAGGTCTAACGGAGGAGCAGGGAACCCGTGTGTGCAATGATGGCTCCCATAAAATGGTGGTCGTTATAAATTTGATAATATGATCGTGGTGGTGGTGGTTACTGAGGTAGCACACAATATTATTCATTAATTTGTAAGATACTAGAAAAATTTGTGCATAGTACTAGGATTCAGATATAATTTAAGAGTGAGTACTTTTGTTTTTTTTAGCGCTTGCTATAGCTTGTTGACAATTGACTGAGAGGGGACATGATCGAAACATTCAAGATAATGAAGGGAATAGACTTAGTAGATAAAGTCAAGTTGTTCACCCTCTCCAAGGTAGAGAGAACGAGAGGGCACTCTCTGAAGTTAAAAGGGGGATAGATTCCGTTCAAATGTAAGGAAGTTCTTCTTCACCCAGAGAGTGGTAGAAAACTGGAATGTTCTTCCAGAGGCTGTTATAGGGGAAAACACCCTTCAGGGATTCAAGACAAAGTAGATAAAGACAGGTTGTTCACCCTCTCCAAGGTAGAGAGAACGAGAGGGAACTCTCTAAAGTTAAAAGGGGATAAATTCTGTACAAACGTAAGGAAGTTCTTCTTCACCCAGAGAGTGGTGGAAAACTGGAACGCTCTTCCGGAGGCTGTTATAGGGGAAATCACCCTTCAGGGATTCAAGACAAAGTTAGACAAGTTCCTGCTGAACCATAACATACACAGGTAGGTTCTAGTCTCAGTTAGGGCACAGGTCTTTGACCTAAGGGCCGCCGCGGGAGCAGATTGCTGGGCACAATGAACCACTGGTCTGACCCAGCAGCAGAAATTCTTATGTTTGTATGTTCTTAAGTGGAAGCCCCCACTTACATCCTGCCCCTGCCCAGCCCCTGACAAATACCCACTGTGTAAGATACGTGGGTATTTCTGGAATAACACTTAGGCCGATTGACATTTACACGGTATTCTCTGCATTCAAACTTGTAACACACACGCCAAGGTTTACCAGATATTTTCTAAAAAAGAGGACGCATGGCCCTGCCCTCTTCTACCCCTGGTCCCACCCCTTTCCACCCACAACCCCACCCCATTTCACTCCCCCCCAACCCCAGCCCAACTCAACCTCGTGTTTCAAAGGCATCAGTGCGTGTGCAGATGTGACGGGGTGATGTCACATGCATGCGGCGTCATTGCCTCAGGTCTGCGCATTCGCAGATGCCCTCCAGACGTGGCCTCGAGCTCAATGGTTTTCAAAACCCAGACAAACTGCCGGGTTTTGGAAACCTGTCTGGACACCTGGGAAAATTTAGACATCTGCTAACCCTACACATGCATAAAGGTGAGCACCCAGTAAGTATCTGAGCTTAACAGTGGGGCAGTGAGGAGACCAGCGACTGCATGATCTTACAGTTTGGGCTTTATTATTCTTTAGGGAAATGCTCAGGGGTCAGAGAAGAGGTGAGACCACCCAGCACCACAGATACCAAGGAGAACACGCACCATGGAGTGCCAAAGGTGTGTACAGAAATCAGACTTGGACACAATTCATATCCGTTCAATCTACTCTGACAGTGTAGGGGCACTGCCTGAATCCCAGCTCAGAACTTCTATGCCCTGGGGAAGGGGATGGGGAGAGGACAGTATATCAAATATACTGCAAATTAGAGAATGACACGGTGACAGAATTCATCACCGTTCCCGTCCCCAAGGATAACCGCGGGAAATAATCCCATGTCATTTTCTAGTGTCTATTCAACCTCGGTCCTTCTACACCAGCATTCTTCAAAGCATAGCTTGAGGGTCAGTGGTTGTGGCCAATCATACTCTGATTCTTATGTGAGCCAAGGATAATGAAGCCATTGTGACATCGCTGATGTGATTGGTTCTTAGGCACTGGTGGAATGAGGCACTATGACATCACAATATCTGCTCTGGATACCAGAGACTGTCATTCTGTAGTGTCTATCTCAACCTCAGTCCTTCTACACCAGCATTCTTCAAAGCAAAGCTTGAGGGTCAGTGGTTGTGGCCATTCATACTCTGATTCTTCCCTCTCTCCTTAAAGAATGACATGAAGATGGTTTCCCGCGGTTATCTGCGGGGACGGTAACGGTGATGAATTTTGTCACCGTGTCATTCTCTACTGCAAATGAACTTGGAAACTTGCTTGAGGAAATACTCTCAGCCCCTGAAGTGGAAGGAGAACAGTCGTTATGCAGAAGTGACATCTAATGGAAGAATGTAATGCCTCATTGTTTCCGGGTAATAGTAACATAGTAAATGACGGCAGATAAAGACCCGAGTGGTCCATCCAGTCTGCCCAACCATACATGCTCCATAAATTAATTATTTAGTTTAAATGGTCATTTTCCTTAGATATTTCTGGGCTGGATACCCAGAGCCCTGCTGAGTAGTGGTGCTTAGGTTCCAACTACTGGAGTCTCCATCAAAGCTCACTCCAGCCCATCTTAACCATCCCAGCCATCGAAGCCCTCCCCAGCCCGTCCTCAACTGAATGTCCATTTACAGGAAACAGGCCGTGCAAGCCTGCCCAGTACTGGTCTTAGTTCTTCAATGTATACCCATTATTTTCTGATTTGAGATCCTCTATATTCATCCCACCCTAGTTTGAACTCTGTCACCGTTTTCTTCTCCACCACTTCCCTTGGGAGCGCATTCCACGCATCAACCACCCTCTCCGAAAAGTAGAATTTCCTAACATTACTCTTGAATCTACCACCTCTCAACCTCAGATTATGTCCTCTGGTTTTACCATTTTCCTTTCTCTGGAATAGATTTTGTTCTACGTTAATACCTTTGACGTATTTGAACGTCTGAATCATATCTCCCCTGTCCCTCCTTTCCTCTAGGGCAGTGGTTCCCAAACCTGTCCTGGGGGACCCCCAGCCAGTCAGGTTTTCCAGATATCCCTAATGAATATGCATGAGAGAGATTTGCATATAATGGAAGTGAAAGGTAAGCAAATTTCTCTCATGCATATTCATTAGGGATATCTGGAAAACCTGACTGGCTGGGGGTCCCCCAGGACAGATTTGGGAACCACCGCTCTAGGGGATAGATATTCAGGGCTTCCAGTCTCTCCTCATACGTCTTCTGGTGCAAACCTCTTACCATTTTCGTCGCCTTCCTCTGGACCGCTTCAAGTGGAGGGAGCTCAGTGCATCCTGGCCAAGATTATTCCTATAGTAATTGAGAAAAAAATAGTAGTAGGGGGAAAAAAATCCTGGATTTTTGGGAATGAAGACACCAGAGTGCAGATCATGATTCCAATGAACCTAGGAACTCTTAGGAGGAAATAATTTATACAGAGGGAGAGAAGGAATGTAAATTTATAAATGCATTGTAAAAACACAATAATTTCTTTAAATTGTCAATATCAAAATGAGATAGTGTTTGTTAAAAGGTGGGCTGTTAATGGGGAAACAATGGTATGTCCCACAGAAAGTTGTGTAGGAAAATAAGCATTGCTGGCTGACCCAAAAGGACTGTCTAATAAAAGTAGGTGGAGGTGATACAAAGGAGGATCATTAAGAACTGATAAGGGACGCAAGCATTGTCAATTGAGGACCCCATGTTTGCATTCATAAGAGAACCTGAATGTTCCAAAACAGGGGTGTCAAAGTCCCTCCTCGAGGGCCGCAATCCAGTCGGGTTTTCAGGATTTCCCCAATGAATACGCATGAGATCTATTTGCATGCACTGCTTTCATGGTATGCTAATAGATCTCATGCATATTCATTGGGGAAATCCTGAAAACCCGACTGGATTGCGGCCCTCGAGGAGGGACTTTGACACCCCTGTTCCAAAAGAAAAGACCTTCCCGGAATTGAGTTCGTCTGATCAGCTCCAGCCAGCGCATTTTTTTTATAAATCCTAGATCCAGCAAATTAATAACCCAGTGAACTCATCACATCAAGCAGCAGTATCCGATAATGGTATCCTCACCTCTCCCCCCACAACAGGAAACGTTTTGCTCTGGTGCAAGTTTTGGATTTGGACTGCGGTAATGAAAATCTCTCTCCCTCCCTCCCTCTCCCTCCCTCTCTCCCTCAGGGAAATGCCTCTGCTTCTACATCTGTTCAGACCAGGAGGGACAGGATGGTGCATGCAGAAATCCAGAATGCCCTCAACCAGGTCCCTTCACCACTACGTGCTGTAAAGAGCCAGCTGCAGCCAGGCCCCGCCGAAGAGATCATCTATAGTGCGCTGGCACTGGCATCGCCACAGGCTGCTAACATTCCTACAACAGTACCATGACTGTCATACTCTTGGCGTGCAGAAGTGTGCTCTGCATCCCAGAGGTGTCAGCCCATCTGCTTTCCAGGGCGCTGAAGCGAGCAGCGAGTTTGGGAGCCTTCCATCAAAGAAGGGCATTATGGAAACAGCGCCCCCCCCCCACCCCACCCCCCAATTTCTAAAGTGTCCACAGAGTAAAATGAATTTCTCTGTTCCTTTCCAGAGCTAGGACTTTGCAGGGTAAGGAGGCTGACGAGGGTTTACTAATTTATGATTTCATTCATTCCCATTTTTGATACAGCAATTTGTACCTGAAGATGGATGAATCTGGCTTAAAAGCGATAGGGGCAGCCTTGCACGCCATTGTCATTTATAATATCGTTATTATAATTGTGCCACTGTAGTTGTGCATTTCTGATATAACGATGTATTACGCCCTATTTGTCTCGTTGTTTTTTGTATATAGGCTTATGCTTGATCATTTCATTCGTTATGTTATTAAGAAATTGCAAGATTTATGTCAAGCTATACTTGGCCTTTTTTTAAAAAATTATTTATTTACTCAATTTTCTATACTGTTCTCCCAGGAGAGTTCAGAACGGTTTATATGAATTTATTCAGATACTCAAGCATTTTTTCTATCTGTCCTGGTGTGCTCACAATCTATCTAGTGTACCTGGGGCAATGGGGGGATTAAGTGACTTGCCCAGGGTCACAAGGAGCAGCGTGGGTTTGAACCCACAACCCCAGGGTGCTGAGGCTGTAGCTTTAACCACTGCGCCACTCTAGAAATCAAAATGTAGTAGAAGTGAGCCAAGTATAGGGCAATGAGGCCATTGTGACATCACTGATGAGGTTGGTTCTTAGGCATTGGTGGAATGAGGCATTATGATGTCATAATACCAGCTCTGCTTATCAGAGGCTGAAACTTGTCACACTATTTTTTTATTCAATTTTCTGTACCGTTTTCCCAGGGGAGCTCATAACGGTTTATATGAATTTATTCAGGTACTCAAGCATTTTTCCCTGTCTCTACCTGGGGCAATGTGGGGATTAAGTGATTTGCCCAAGGTCAGAAGAGCAGCGTGTGTTTGAACCCACAACTTCAGGATGCCAAGGCTGTAGCTTTAACCACTGCGCCACTCTAGAAATCAAAATGTAGTAGACGTGAGCCAAGTATAGGGCAATGAAGCCATTGTGACATCACTGATGAGGTTGGCTCTTACGCACTGGTGGAATGAGGCATTATGATGTCACAATACCAGCTCTGGTTATCAGAGGCTGAAACTTTTCACACTGTTTATTTATTCAATTTTCTATACTGTTCTCCCAGGAGAGCTGAGAACTGTTTACATGAGTTCATTCAGGTACTCAAGCATTTTTCATTGTCTGTCCCAGTGGCTCACAATCTATCTAGTGTACCTGGGGCAATGGGGGGATTAAGTGACTTGCCCAGGTCACAAGGTGCAGCGACCATCACCTAGGACTAGGTCCTAGGGTGAATCTCTTCATTAAGATAATAAATCCTAATATACAAACAATAGAAACATTTACTGTTGACAGAGGCTGAGGCAAACACAATGATCTTATAAATCAGTTTCCTTGGAACAGGGGTTCTCAACCCAGTGGGGTAGTGAAAGTAGGAGGTGCCCAGGGCTTCTTCTACCCCCCTCCCCCTCACAACATGTGCATGCCTTCCTTTCCTCTCCCATACCTCTTTGGCTCTTTTGCTGGAGCAAGCAGCATCTTCAACCTGCTGCCGGTGCTGGCCTGGGCCTCCAGTCCTGCCCCATTTTACCCCCAGCCCCACAAAGCCTCCTCTCCTCTTCCCCGACGAGCTCCGGCGGCATCTGGAGAGCCTGGTGCATGCGTGAATCTGTGTGGCATCATCTCAGAGGCCCTCCAGATGTGGCCGGAGCTCAGCAGGGCTTTCCAAAACCCAGACAACTGCTTGGTTTTGGAAAGCGAACGTGTCCGAATTTTCCTGGTCATCTGGTAACCCTAGTTATGACATACTGTTCTTTTTCCGTTTACATTTTACAAGGACTCTTTCCTTATCTTTCCACTTTGAAATACGAGGGTCATTTCATAAATAATGTAAACTTTTTTTTTTTTTTTACAATCCTTCAATATAGTCTCCCTGCTTTGCAATGACCAAGTCCCAATGTCCGGGAAGCTTCATTATTCCATCCAATACACTGTTTTTGTTCAGTTGCCGAATGGCTTGGGTACCGGTGGAAGAAAGCTCTTCCAGAGATGCAAAACGATGTCCACGCATAGGTTGTTTCAACTTTGGAAAAAGGTCGAAATCTGGTGGGACTCATGTCTACACTGTAGGGAGCATGAGGTAACGCCTCCCAGCCGTATTCGTGTAGTTTTTCAGTGACGAGTGGAGAGCTCCATCTTCCCCCACGACCAAAAAATTTTTGATGAGCTCAATCAATAGTCAAACAAATGATGATTTGTGCTTATGTTCATGAAGGCATCATCATCACAGACAAAGTTTCATGTGGAAGAAGTGTCACAGCCGTGCATTACCGTGATTTTTTGCAAAACAATGCGCAGAAAAATGCACAAAACCCGACCTCAGTTGCTCTTGGCTGGGCCAAGCATTCTTCACGACAACGCTTGCCGGCACATAGGGAATGTCGTCATAGAATACTGTGTCCAACACTGGTCTCCTTACCTCAAGAAGGACATAACTCTGATGGAGAGAGTGCAGAGGCGAGCCACGAAACTAGTCATAGGAATGGAGAATTTGAGCTACGAAGAATGCCTCAGGAAACTGGGACTGTTTACACTCGAGAAGAGAAGACTGAGAGGGGATTTGATTGAGACTTTTAAAATATTAAAAGGATTTGATAAAATAGACCAAAAAGCAGCATTACTAACACTTTCAGATGTGACACGGACAAGAGGACACAGCCTGAAACTTAGTGGCAGCAGGTTCAGGATAAATGTCAGGAAATTTTGTTTCACACAACGAGTGGTGGGCGCTTGGAATTCTCTTCCGGACGATGTTGTAGCGGAGACTACTGTTCTGGGTTTCAAGTGCAAGTTGGATGCACACCTTCTTGCAAATCATATTGAGGGATACGGTAATTTCGGGTCTCCAAAAAGGAGTACCTAAATGGGCCTCCGCGTGTGCGGATTGCCGGACTTGATGGACCTCGGTCTGATCCGGTGAAGGCATTTCTTATGAAAAACTACGCAAATATGGCTGAGAGGCGTTACCTCGGTCATTGCAAAGCAGGGAGACTATATTGAAGAATTGTTATAGAAATACTTGAAAAAAAACAAAACCATGGAAATAAAAAAAAAAAAAATAGTGTGCATTATTTATGACCCTCGTAGTTATCAGTGA
Source organism: Geotrypetes seraphini (assembly GCF_902459505.1). Lineage (NCBI taxonomy): Eukaryota > Metazoa > Chordata > Amphibia > Gymnophiona > Dermophiidae > Geotrypetes > Geotrypetes seraphini. The sequence goes on along the minus strand of NC_047099.1, from coordinate 22,928,273 downwards.
TGGATAAGCTCAGAATACAGGGGTTCAGGCTAGCTAAAGGGACTTTTGGGGATTGTATTTCAAGTTTGACCACATAAACTATATTGACAGTTAAACAATGATAGTACAAAGAACATGTTTCCTCATTCCACAAACAGGGTGTGTCATTTGCTGGAAAGCTTTACCTCCCTCAAGCTGGGAGCAGAAGATGTCTGTGGAGAGCTAAAGGTAGGTTGTAAACCTTTAATTCTGTTTTTTTCAGCAGAGGAGCTGAGAGTGGCAGCTGGGTATCTGGAAGGCTGGGAGACAGGCGGGGTGCCTGGGATTGCGTGTGAAGACTGGGATTGGGGGGGGGGCATATGGGCTATCTTGGATTGTGCAAAGAGTCTAGGGTTGGGAGGCAGGTGGATTGTCTGGGTTTTTGCACGGAGACTAGGGTTGGGGGCAGGTTCGATGTCAGATTGTGTGTGGAGACTAGGACTAGGGACAGGTCGGATGTCTAAGATTATGTGTGGTGTCATTATATATACGAGTTACATATGTTAAATCTCTGTTTCTCAAGTTGCTTTGGTTGTCAGTCTATTTTTGTGTCTGCTTTAAAATATTGTGCTTCACTCAAGGTCGATTACAAGGGTGTCCCGTCTAGAGAATGACACGGTGACAAAATTCATCATTGTTCCCGTCCCCATGGGAAACCATCCCCAAGTCATTCTTTAAAGAGAGAGGGAAGAATCAGAGTATGAATGGGCACAACCACTGATCTTCAAGCCTTGCATTGAAGAATGCTGGTGTAGAAGGATTGCGGATGAGATAGACACTAAAGAATGACGCGGGATGGTTAGAACATAAACATTGCCATACTGGGACAGACTACAGGTCCATCAAGCCCTGTTTCTAGCAGTGACCAACCCAGATCACAAGTACCTACCAGAAACCCAAAGAGTAGCAACATTCCAGAGCTGAGATTGTGATGTCATAAAGCCTCATTCCACCAGTGCCTTAGAGTCAACCTCATCAGTGATGCCACAATGACTTCATTATCCTACACTTGGCTCACATAAGAATCAGAGAATGAATGGGTTCAGCCACTGACCCTCAAGCCTTACATTGAAGAATGCTGGTGTAGAAGGACTGAGGTTGAGTAGCAACATTCCAGAGCTGAGATTGTGATGTCATAAAGTCTCATTCCATCAGTGATGTCGTTTCATTATCCTACACTTGGCTCACATAAGAATCAGAGAATGAATGGGTTCAGCCACTGACCCTCAAGCCTTGCATTGAAGAATGCTGGTGTAGAAGGACTGAGGTTACATAGAAACATAGAGTATGAAGGCAGAAAAGGGCCGGCGGCCCAACAAGTCTGCCCAATCAAGAACCCTCCCTCCTCGAGAATCCATTTTTTAAGCATTCCTCTGGAGCGACCCCACCAGACGGTCCCATCGTCCCTTGAAGTCGAGCGTGGTACTGGCCTCAACTACCTGACGTGGAAGACCATTCCATCGATCAATTACCCTTTCAGTGAAGAAGTATTTCCTGGTGTCCCCATGAAATCTTCCCCCCCTGAGTTTTAGCGGGTGCCCTCTTGGCACCGTGGGACCCATAGGAGGTTGAGATAGATACTAAAGAATGACACCGGATGGTTTCCAGTAGTTATCCGCAGGGATGGGAACAGTGATGAATTTGGTCATTCTGCCTGTCCTCTTTAACTCTCAAACCACCACACACTCCCTCTGATCATTGGACCCCATTACCTTGTACGTCTCAACCCCAAGCAGGCACACTGCAAGTCTAGATATTCAATTTTCTTTTTTTCCAAACCCAAAACTTTGAAAAATGGTCCCGACCACCACCACCATCACCAATAGCGAAGCAAAGGGGGGGAGGGAGGGTCCACTTTGGGTGCCCGCTTGGTGGGGGCATCAGCACCTTTCCTCCTCTCTGTCCCCCTTCCTTCCCCCCCCCCCCCTGTGCATGCGTGCTGCTTCCCTTGCTCCATACCTTTTTAACGTTCATGGCACGAGCAGTGACCCCAACCTGCTGTTTGCCCCAGCGTCGGCTCTTCTTCTTATGTCATGTCCTGGACCCACACCTAGGAAGTGATGTCGGAGGAAGAGCCAACACTGGTGCAAGCAGCAGGTTGGGGTGGTCGCTGCTTGCGCAATGAACATTAAAAAGGTACGGGGAAGGGGCTGCGCACGCAGCAGGAGTGGCGGGAAAGGAACCGATGGAAGTGGGGGTGACGAAGAGGGTGGGGAGCGGCGCGAGGTGCCTATCACCCTTGCTACACCACTGACAACCCCCATACTGAATTATCCTGTACACAGTTTCAAAGTGTCTTGAAAATGCAATACTTCAAACTGGGGTTCAGTAGCTTAGTTCTGGGGGTGGCAAACTGTCTGTCCACTTTAACTTTAAACACTTGGCTTTCTTGAGGTTGAATGTGTGTCTTTCCTATCAATTATTGGTGCTGGTTTCTGAATTTTTTTTATTTTTTTTAAGATTGCAGATACGATGTACAGGGCACAGGATCTTTATTGGACTCCAATAAAGATCCGGCGCCCTGTACATCGTATCTGCAGTCTCCTTGTTTTCATCGCGTGACTCTTCACCTCAGATTGGTTGGATTGTTTTTCTTGTTTTGTCTTGTGTTTTTAAGATTGTATATCGCCTTGACCTGCTTGTCAGATAAGGTGATAAAGAAAGTGCTCAATAAATAAACATACAGTACCTATAATATCACTTTTCCACCTAATCACCCCGTTTTGCTTGACTGACTTGTCACATAACACCTTCTTACCACTTTTCCCTCCCCAACCATTTCCTGCAAAATTATGAAAGTGCAGAAACCATTGAAGAACCCTTGTATATCTAAATTGGAAAAAACTAAACCCTCACCCTTTTACAAAAGCACAGAAGAGTTTTCCTCGCTAATATTGAGCATTGTTATTGATTCATCTCTTACATTTAAGGATCAGCTAAATTCTCTCGTTAAAAAGTGTTTCTTTAGACTCCGTATCCTGAGAAGAGTGAGAGCGCTCTTTCATCAGCAACACTTCTCTGTAATGGTTCAGTCAATTATCCTGTCAAGGTTGGATTATTGCAACTCAATGGGTCTCTCAAAGGTCAGTCTGCAGAGACTTCAATTGATACAGAGCACTGCTGCCAAGCTCATTTTTGGTAAGAGTAAAATCGATCACGTGACCCCATTGCTCAAGGAATAACATTGGCTTTCAGTGTACCTTAGAGTTCAATTTAAGTGTGTTTGTATTGCATTTAAAATTCTCTTTGGCATTTTTATTACTTTGGTTCCTTTAGATTGAAATGGACACAGATCTCATCTTGCTAGGAATTCAAATAAAATAAAACTTACATTTCCTTCTCTTAGGGGTAAAAATAGAACTTTCAAGAGATTCAGCCATTCTTTCATTTTCAAACTAACTAAGCTCTGGAAAGAGTTACCACTTTCACTTAGAAGTCTAGGTCCCTTTGTTTTATTTCAGAAAGCTCTGAAAACTTTCTTGTTTACTAAACACTTTGGAAACTAAGCTATTTTAGAATACATTCTTCTTATATATTTATGTACTATACTTACATTATTGTACACCAAGTTGAGCACCTTTTGGTTGAAGACCTGGTCTATAAAATTAAGTTTTAGTTTTAGTTAGGATTTTATCGCTGAATGTTCTGCGCTGCTCCAATGGTCATAGAGTTTCTATGAGTGTCGGAGCAGTGGAAAGTAATCAGCGTACTAGCCAGCATGAAAAACCTCTTCTGTGCTTTTGTAAAAGGGGAGTAAATAATGTTCTAAAAATACATAACTGAAAAACTTTTATAAAGGTATATTATAAGGGTTTATAACTCTCCTGATGGCCCTTGTGGGGTTTTTTTCCTTTTAAGAACATAATAATACTGGGTTAGACCAATAGTCCATCAAGCCCAGTAGCCCATTCTCACGGTGGCCAATCCAGGTCACTAGTACCTGGCCAAAAGAAGTAGTAATATTCCATGCTACCAATACAGGGCAAGCAGTGGCTTCCCCCATGTCTTTCTCAATAACATAATAAGAACATAAGAACATAAGAAATGCCTGCACCGGATCAGACCTGGGGTCCATCCAGTCCGGTGATCTGCACACGCGGAGGCTCAGCCAGGCGTACCCTGGTGCATACATTAGTCACTCGTATCCCTCAATGTGTCCTGCAAGAAGATGTGCGTCCAATTTTCCCTTAAATCCTAGAATGGTAGTTTCCTCCACCATCTCTTTCGGGAGAGAGTTCCAGGCGTTCACCACTCGCTGTGTGAAGCAGAACTTTCTGACATTTGTCCTGGCCGTGTCCCCTCTCAGCTTCAGGTCATGACCTCTGGTCCAAGTCTGGGCCACATTCGCCAATGTGAATAAAGCTATTTCTTGCTATCCATCCTTTCCCCCTGTTGGTGAGTGAGCTTGCTCCATTTTGTCAATTCCTTTTAGCAATTTAAAAGTCTCTATCGGATCCCCTCTCAGGCTTCTCTTCTCAAGGGTGAATAATCCCAGTTTTCTGAGGCGATCCTTGTAGCTCAAGTTCTCCATACCTTCTACAGACTATGGACTTTTCCTCCAGGAACTTGTCCAAACCTTTCTTAAAACCAGCTACGCTCTCCACTTTTACCACAACCTCTGGCAATGTGTTCCAGAGCTCAACTATTCTCTGAGGGAAAAAATATTTGCTCCTATTGGTTTTAAAAGTATTTCCCTGCAGTTGTAATTTTTGACGGAGTGAAAAATCGATCCACTTGTACCCGTTCTACTCCACTCTGGATTTTGTAGGCTTCAATCATATCTCCCCTCAGCCGTCTCTTCTCTAAGCTGAAGAGCCCTAACCGTTTTAGTCTTTCCTCATATGAGAGGAGCTCCATCCCCTTTACCATCTTGGTCACTCTTCTTTGAACCTTTTCTAGTGCCGCTCTATCTTTCTTGAGATAAGGAGACCAGAATTGAACGCAATTACTCCAGATGAGGTCGCACCATGGAGCGATACAAGGGCATTATAATATTCTTAGTCTTGTCTTATTGTAGTGGATCAACGTTGTAATTTTTTTATTTACCTCAGTGATTGCTTATGCCATTATGTTTTATGCTTTTTTCTTCAGATTTAGGTTTTCTGCACATGCACAAGTGTTATTGCTTGGTGTACTTACTATGTGGGAAACTTAAAATATATATAAAAAAAGCATACATACTAAGTAGTGACCACATCAACTCTATTATGTATTCGGCGCACATAAACTAAATGGATAACTTATGCCCTTTGCGGCTAAATAGGGCCTCTAAACAGCAAATTTCCAATGCCACCACATCCCCTTTTCATATAATAATAATAATAACAACAGTTTATATACTGCAGGACCGTGAAGTTCTATGCGGTTTACAATAAATTAGAAAGATTTTACAAATTGAATGGAACATTCATAGTTAGAGATTAGTGGTTAACAATTTACAAGATCAGATTTGGGGGTGGGATTGTGATGGGGTCTATTGTTCAGATTCGTTACCTAGGTATTTCAAGAACAGGTATGTTTTTAGGTGTTTCCTAAATTCACCATAGTTGTTTGTGTGAGAAATTAGTTTTTCCAGGTCTTTGCCCCATAAGGCTGCTTGATACGATAGAAGTTGTTGATGATGTCTCTTAAATTTGCATCCTCTAGCCGGTGGGGAAACGAACTTCAGGTGTGTTCTTCTCTTATGTCTATTGGTTGAGAAGGAGAAGAGGTCAGTTATATATTTAGGGGCTAGACCAGATAGTACCTTGAAGCAGAGACATCCCAGCTTGAACTTCGCACGTGCCTCCATTGGCAGCCAGTGCAGGAGTTGGTAGGAAGGGGTTATGTGATCGGACTTCTTCAACCCGAAGATCAACCTGACTGCTGCATTTTGTATCAGTTGTAGTCTCTGCATTTGGCTTCTTAGGACTTAGGGCCCCAGTTGGAAAGCTGCAGTATATGCTCCGATGCCTTTTCAATTCCTATGGGCACCGGAGCATTTACTGTGCCAGCCTGCACTATTGGGTTTGATAAAAGAGGCCCATAGGCTCTGATTCTGTAAGCGACACCTGCCACGGCAGGCGTCTACAAAATGGACACCTGCCACAACGGGTACCATGTCCAAAATCACAGTTCACAAGGACCCTAGGTGCTGGAAATGTAGGACAGGGTATTACAGGCCTCATTTCTGGCACCCAGGGTCCTTCCTGAATCGCAGCCAGCAGCGCATAGTGACACCGAACCCTGCCTACTTCCAGGCTTTGGCGTCGCTATGTGCCGCTAGCCACAAGGGACCTAGGTGCTGGTCCTGGAGGCTGCGTAATGGTCGTTATTTTTTTTTAATGTTTAAATCCTTTTTATTCATTTCAAAGTTAGTACATAACATGTCAAGCAGAACTGAACACCGATATAATAACACAGAACTGTTACCACCCATCCCACCCCTTCAAGGAATAGCAGTTACAAATTGGGTAAACTTCGACAATTATATGTTAATGAAGTAGTCTACTTCTGGCCATAGGTGTCAAAGTATTACAAAACGGTAGCCAGCAGTGACAAAATAAGACCCTTGTCTACAGTCCAAGTTATTGAGTGCCTGGCGTTCAAGTCCAGCAAACTGTATCATTAAGGATCTCCAATGAGCTAACATGGGAGCCTGGACGGTTAGCTAAGTTTGTAGAATTGCAGTCCTGCCCACTATAATGGTTTTCCTAACAAAGGCCGCACATTCAGATCACACCGGGAACATATGAAGCCTTAAAATAAAGAGAAATGTCGGTTGTAGTCGCCAAGAACAAGACCAAAATTGGGCAACATGGATAGAGTTGGTGCCAAAAGGAAGAGATGCAGGTGCAGTTCCAGAACACAAGGCTCAAGGTAGCATGAGGAGAAGTACATAGCGTCGTTCTTTCTCCGTAGCTTGGACCAACAGCTTGTCACCCTGTTTGATACATGTTTTAAGCAGATCTGCCAAGCCTGGTATTTGTAAATCAAAGGTCCACTTATTGGCAATTGCCTCGTCATTCAAGTCTCCAGCAAGTTTCTGTGATGAAATCTCAGAGGAATCGGTACTTGAGCAGTTAAACATAGTGCCTTCAACAATATTTCCTGAACTTCCTCTGCCAGGGCTTCTTTACTCAGAGAAGAGACGTAATGTTGCAGTTGCAAGTATGGATACCAATCTCTAGCGGATAAATGAAACGTTCGTTTAATTACTCCAAAAGGTTTTATGGTCCCATCGGCCTGTACCACTTGTGAAAGATAAATCATGCCTTTACGGGAACACTCCCAAAATGCAGCCTGGCAAAGACCAAGAGTGAAACAGCTATTTTTTTATTTTTAAATGAGGGTTTAATTGGGTTTTAATGGCGCAACCAATTCTCGTTAGCCACAAATGACCCAGATATCATGAAAACACAATATGTAAAATAATAAACACTTTCAGTAATGGTTGATGCAATGATGTCCTATGGTATGATACAAGGACAGCATAGGTTATAAAATAACTCAAAATGAAGGAAAAAGCCTCAGAAAAGAGCCCTCCCACCTCCACCGAAGTGGTTTGTTATAATAGGTTGACTTCTGTTTGTGAGTTAGGGGAAATGGATTTTAGGATGGAATATAGAATAGAAGGGTTTCTTGCTTTTAAGATTTTTTAGAATAATATTATTTTTTTGTGTAATTAATTTTGGTCTTGTATAGACATGCATGTTCTTTATATGATTTTAGGTTTTTGGCAGATTTATTTTTACGCCATTTTCTCTCCAGGCACCTCAATTGCCGTTTCAGCAATAAAAGTTCTTGAGAAAACCAAGGATTACGTATTTTTTGAATGGAGATGGATTTGCTGATGGTTGGAGCTTCCTTGTCTAGTAAAGATTGAATTGATGTGTTCCAGATTGTAAGATGATCATCAAGCAGCGTCGTCTCTTCTGACATCACTTCCTGGACCCACCCCTAGGAAGTGACATCAGAGGAAGAGTCAACACTGGTGCGAGCAGCAGGTTGGCCTTTCATCCTCGCTACACCACTGCTCACAGGCAGAAAAACCTCCCAAAATCACAGAAATGTCCAAACAAAACTTAAAGTAGTGCTTGAAACGGAGAAAAAAAAGATATTGTGTCCTGTAAACCCTGAAGCAGTCTGCAGTAAGCTAAATGCTGGCCACGGTTGGCGAGACCCAATAGCATTTACGACGTTTGGTTAAGAAGTCAACAAAACCATTTTGAAATCATATAAGATACGTGTTGGGGTTTTTTTTTTTCTGTTTCAAGCGGTGGCTGGCTGGTCGTATGCGCGCAAGACAATCGCGCCCGCACAATTGCGCACAGTCCATCGCGCGCAAGACACTCCTGCGCAACACAATATTGCGCACGGTCAAATACACGCAACACAATCGCTCGCATAACAACTCAGCGCAGACAATCGCGTACATGACAACTCGGCGTGGGGTGCTAGCACACAACGTAAAAGCGTGTGCACATGCCTTGCTGTTGTACGCGCGAACGGCGAGCATGACGTTTGCGCGAGGCAAATGTGTATAAGGGGCACTAAGGACATAGGAAGGAGGCACAGGACATAGGAGGACATTAAAGGCCGCACTAGGAGCTTGGAAAACACAAGGTAAAAAAAAGGGACATTGAAAACAATCTTTTTCGTCCTGTGAGCACGCATTTGTCTTGCGCGCAATTGTCCGAGCGTGTATTTGGCTCCGCCCATATGTCTGTACGTATTTGCCTTGCGCATATTAGACAGTGTGCCTCTTCAAGCACTGCTTTAAGCTTCAAACATTTTTCAGTAAGGTGCCTGGGAGGTTTCTGTGCCTATGAGTTCTACCCATATCATCCCCTGGAAAGCAGAGACCCAAAGAAGAACAATATGCTAGAACCTGCTGGATGTAGACTGTCCCAGGAAGCCAAGTGGAAAAAAAAACATCATTTGCATAACATTTGCATATGAGACAGTATGTTTGGAAATACCCTTACAGAGGTGATGGGACAACAGTCTGACTTTGAACAGGAGTATAAAATTAAAAGAGAGTAACATAGAAACATAGAAACAGACGGCAGATAAGGGCCCACGGCCCATCTAGTCTGCCCACCTTAATGTCCCTCCCCTACCTTTGCCCTGTGAAGAGATCCCATGTGCCGATCCCATTTGGCCTTAAAATCAGGCACGCAGGTAACTGGGCGATATTGAAGAATCCACCGGAGTGCTCGTTTCAATATTGATGAGCCCATTTGCATGGCAGGATCGGAGACTGCCAGGAAGCTCGGAAAAGACCACGGTAAGCTGTTTTGAGAATTCGTCGTTAAAATACATGCCAGCTAAACTGGCGGGAACCGGTTTAGCGACCGCGTTAAAGGCAACCTTGTTTCGAGAATCGGGCCCTGAACGAGTACATAAAAGTTTTAAAGAATGGACTAATGAAGAGGCGGATGCTGGGGGCTTAGTGCCGGTTTGTTAGGGCCCTAAGCCAGGGGTGTCAAAGCCCCTCCTCGAGGGCCGCAATCCGGTCGGGTTTCTAGGATTTCCCTAATGAATGTGCATGAGATCTATTAGCATACAATGAAAGCAGGGCATGCAAATAGATCTCATGCATATTCATGGGGGAAGTCCTGAAAACCCAACTGGATTGCGGCCCTCGAGGCGGGACTTTGACACCCCTGCACTAAGCGGTACCGCTGATAAGACTTATAAAAGAATTACATTACATTACATTAGTGATTTCTATTCTGCCATTACCTTGCGGTTCAAGGCGGATTACATCCAAACTAAAACAAAAATTACATTCAAAATTTGAAGAAATAGAATAAGCGATGACATAGAATTTTTAAGGTAATATATGTTGGGTAAAGAGTTACCAAAGGGAAGTGGAGGTCTTTAGGAGATAAGAATAGGGTGAAATTATGGATTTTAGATAACATTTGGTAGATAGAAGAGTGTTAGAGAGATCTAAGGGTAAATAGAGTGTTGGATATTGGGTTGGGATTGGTTGTGCTGGATAGGTTTTATGTGTTTTTTGAAGAGTATGGTTTTAATGTCTCTCCTGAAGGCTTTGTAGTCTGTAGTCGAAGATAACAGAGTGGTGATTTGTCTGTCCAGTTTAGCTGCTTTGGAGGCTATTAGGTTATCATAAAGTTTTTTTCGTTTGACATCTTTGGATGATGGGTGAGTGAATAGTGAGTGGGATCTTCTGTGTCTGGTTGAGGAGGATTGATTTAGTCGGTTATTCCAGTAGGTTGGGCTTTCTCCGTTGAGAGCCTTGTAAAGGAAGCAGTAGAATTTGAAGTGCACTCTCGCTTCTATTGGAAGCCAGTGCGAGTCATGGTATGCCTCTGTGATATGGTCATATTTTTTTTTAGGAAAGAATAATGTAATAATTTTTTGAGGTAGAAAGACTTTTGCTGTGCTCCTTTTCCTGGAGTCCTATGGTAACCCTACATATAATTCACTCAGACTCAATTATTTAATAGGCTGACTTCGTAATGGTTTTACCTTTTCTCCTATTTCAGCCATGTTTGCACTTTATCTTCATGTTTCTTACTTGCATGGTTTATCTTTTCATCTTGATCAATGTTATTGAAATGTTTCTGTACCTTTTATTCTGATCAATTTTATTGAAATGTATGTACTGCCTTTTATTGAATTATATTGTGATTTTTATTGGAAATGTATGTATGTATTGTTTTTTTTTTCTCATGCTGTGAGCCACTTAGAACCTCCCCGGTATGGCGGCATATTAATAAATTATTATTATTATAAACCCAGAGGATCCTTACAGAAAGGCACTGGAGCAGGAAGTGAACTGGACACTTGTGATTTATGAAGTCCAATTCCGGTATCGTAAAAATAGCAACTTCAGCTTCCTGAAGTTTATGACAGGAACGTTCTCGAATTTGCATGCGGGACAAAGTTCTTTCATATCTTTCTGATCTGATAAGTTAAGAGATACAGTTCCGGATAGTGTTTGAAACGGTCTGGAAAAGCGGGACAACCACACCTGCTTTTATCTTGGTTCATTTTCAAATGAACCAACACATTCCCTCCCTCGGTTATGAAATGACTCCCCTCCCCCCCCCCACACACATGGACGTCGCTCTGTGACCTCTCACCCCCGGCCAAACAAGGGGCTGCTGAAAAGTTCTCAGCCCAACCAACTCCCTAAATCCTGAGTGTTACTTTGCTATTGTAGCTGAAACAATTATACCTTCTGTGCCAATGTTTGTGACCCCTGTTACTGGAAAGAAGGCATAATTTGTGGAATTCCTGACCAGGTCCAGGGAAAGGAGGTGGAAACCGGGCAATTGGCTCAGGACCACCAATGGTACAGGGGCCTCAAGCCTGCCTGAAGCTGAGGAAGGCGCGGGTAGTTTTATTTATTTATTTAAGTAATTTAAATACCACCTGTTAATTGTCTAAGCGGTTTACATTCAGGCACTCAGTCATTTGTCCCTATCTGTCCTGGTGGGCTCACAATCTATTTAATGTACCTGGGGCAATGAAGGAATGAGTGTCTTGCCTAGTCACAAGGAACAGCGCGGGGCTTGAGCCCACAACCTCAGGGTGCTCAAAGTTTCAAGTTTCAAGTTTTATTTAAATTTGATGATTCGCTTAATATTTCTAAGCGAATTACATAAATATATAATTGGGATAAAACATTAAAATTAAATTAACATTACTACATTAAATAAGTAAACAGGGGAATATTAGACTGACAATACAGACATTATGGACAGTACTGGAATTCTTTGGTAAAAACGTAAGGGAAAAAGTTACAATATTTTATATCTTAAAAGAAGAAAAAATAACGTTGGTAGGGGAGGGATAAAACACTAGGGTTGGGTTTAAAATACTGAAGTTTTAAATGATCATGAAAAGGGAGAAAATTTTAGAGGCTAAATGAAGCTTTGAAGAGGAATGTTTTTAAATTGGTTTTAAATAGATTAAGATCTTTAATATTTCTAATGTACAAAGATAGGGTATTCCAGATAAGTGGAGCCTTAACTGAGAAGATATCATGGCGTCTGGTTCCTATTATTTTTAAAGATGGGACCATTAATAATTCTTGTGTATTAGACCGAAGAGAACGATTTGAAGTAAGTGGAATTAGAAGACGGTTAATAAACTGTGGTTCATTAGTAGTTATTGTTTTAAATACAAGTAAAGCTATTTTATAAGTTATTCTTTGATTGATAGGTAGCCAATGTGAGTCTATTAAATAAGGCGTTACATGATCATATTTCTTTCCATGGTGAATTAATTTAATAGCAATGTTTTGTATTATTTGTAGTCGTCTTTGTTCCTTGCATGTAATGTTTAATAACAATGAATTACAGTAATCTAATCTAGAAATTATGAGAGAATGAACTAAAATATTCAAGGATTTTGACTCTAGATATTTAGACATTGAGCGTATTAAACGTAAACGATAAAAACAACTTTTAACAGTATTATTGATGTGCTCCTGATAAGACAATTATGCATCAATTGTTACTCCTAAGATCTTGAGTGATGTTACTAGGGCCCTCCCTAATTTCTGCCCTGGGCCCCTACATGTCTGTGTTTGATTCTGTTGGCTTTGGGACAATCACATTGTTGCCTTTCTAACATCACGCAGGAGACCGAATATTTGCAGCCCTGTAACCCCAAAGTAAGAGCCTTGGGTCAGAGAGGAAAGGTGCAATGCTGGGACTGCTGCTTTTTCTCTACACATCAGCCGTGCAAGGTATGAATTCATTGCTCTCTTACAAGTTTGGTGTTCTTGCTGTGGTATTCTCAGTGTGGAGGAGTCATCTACCATGGCCAAGTGTTTCTCCTGACGGCCTGTCTTGTCTAGAGATCATAAATGCCACTGAGTGGTTCTCTGTACAGCTCTGTGGACACACTGCAGCACTTCATAAAAGCTTAAAAGTGGCAGTGCAGAAAGAGAGGATAGTTTCAAAGCCATTTTCCCCTGGTAATCTATATGGTTGAAACCCTCCTTATAAAGCAGAAAACGGTATGTAGTGTTCACAGTGCGACTATTTCTAGCTGCATTATACAAGGGTCTTTCCATGCGTGTATTAGTGGCATAGCCATGGATACATCTGGTAGGTTTGAGCCTTCCCACTTTGGGCTCAGGCACACCCAAGATTCTCACACCTTTGGTATGACTTGTGGGAATCCCTAAGCCCCACAAGCTACAGGGGTCCTCCATTGTCTAAAACAGATTCCTTTCCTACTTTGTTACAGCCAGTGGTTCTTTCCAAGCACACATGCAAAAAACCAAACATGCATGGGAGGGGGGGGGGGGCAGGGGCCAGGTGGAGGCAGTGCTTTGACAGTGCCACTGCCTGTGGCAAGTAGGGAACACAACAGTTCTTGCTGCTGGAGGACCTCGGCAGTTGGTAGGCCTTGGGAATCCCCACCAGCTCAGGTATTTAATGCTTTGAGTTGCCACGGGGGGGGGGCGGGGGGGAAGACTACATGTGCCCACCCAGATTACCCAGTGGCCCACCCAAAATCTGAGTTCTGGCCATACCTTTGGTGTGTGTTCAGGTTGGGATAACACAGCATATGAACAGAATGGCATTTTCATATCCCTCCTCTCCCCCCCCCCACCTCAAGAGAAAGAGCACAAAGTCCGTGGGGGGAGCTTTTTGTGTCACTGTGCCTGGTCAAGCAAATTTCCAGGTCTACAGGTGCAAAGCTATATATAGACTACACCTGGGGAGTCTATTAACCCTCTCCTCCCTAGATCAGTAGCATAGAATGCTGCTACTCTTTGGGTTTTTGCCAGGCACTAGTGACCTAGATTGGCTACCGTGAGGGCTAGATGGGCTAGATGGACCATTGGACTGACCCAGTAAGGCTATTCTTATGTTCTTAATAATTAATTCACTAGGGCTTTTCTGCTGTTCAGCGTCATAGAGAACAGCTTAGGAGATGTTCCTGCCTAATTAAACCCCACTCAGCAGGTAATCCTCTTTTCACAGTGCAGCCAAATATCCTCTCTGACTGCCATGTATTGTGGAGGTCATGCCAGGGGTCCTGTGGGCAGAGTTAGCAGCACCGAAGGCAGTCCTATTTTTGCTTGCTTAGCTATGTGGGTGCCGGCATTAGATATCGTCTGGGCTGGCACTCAAATAACTTCCAGGTCAGCGCAGGGGTTCACTCAAATATCAAGCACAGTGTCCAGAATTCAAATATCTTGTTTTGGTTCAGCAGCTTTAAAACTACTGACTAAACTAAACTAAATCTTAGGTTTGTATACCGCATCATCTCCACATTCGTAGAGCTTGGCACGGTTTACAGGAGATGGGATGGAAAGGAACTACAATGAAAGGTAGAGGTTTACAGGAGTTGGGATGGAAAGGAACTACAATGAAAGGTAGAGATTTACAGGAGATGGGATGGAAAGGAACTACAATGAAAGGTAGAGGTTTACAGGAGATGGGATGGAAAGGAACTACAATGAAAGGTAGAGGTTTACAGGAGATGGGATGGAAAGGAACTACAATGAAAGGTAGAGGTTAACTGGAGATGGGATGGAAAGGAACTACAATAAAAGGTAGAGGTTTACAGGAGATGGGATGGAAAGGAACTACAATAAAAGGTAGAGGTTTACAGGAGATGGGATGGAAAGGAACTACAATAAAAGGTAGAGGTTAACTGGAGATGGGATGGAAAGGAACTACAATAAAAGGTAGAGGTTTACAGGAGATGGGATGGAAAGGAACTACAATAAAAGGTAGAGGTTAACTGGAGATGGGATGGAAAGGAACTACAATAAAAGGTAGAGGTTTACAGGAGATGGGATGGAAAGGAACTACAATAAAAGGTAGAGGTTTACAGGAGATGGGATGGAAAGGAACTACAATAAAAGGTAGAGGTTTACAGGAGATGGGATGGAAAGGAACTACAATGAAAGGTAGAGGTTTACAGGAGTTGGGATGGAAAGGAACTACAATAAAAGGTAGAGGTTTACAGGAGATGGGATGGAAAGGAACTACAATGAAAGGTAGAGGTTTACAGGAGATGGGATGGAAAGGAACTACAATGAAAGGTAGAGGTTAACTGGAGATGGGATGGAAAGGAACTACAATAAAAGGTAGAGGTTTACAGGAGATGGGATGGAAAGGAACTACAATAAAAGGTAGAGGTTAACTGGAGATGGGATGGAAAGGAACTACAATAAAAGGTAGAGGTTTACAAGAGATGGGATGGAAAGGAACTACAATAAAAGGTAGAGGTTAACTGGAGATGGGATGGAAAGGAACTACAATAAAAGGTAGAGGTTTACAGGAGATGGGATGGAAAGGAACTACAATAAAAGTTAGAGGTTTACAGGAGATGGGATGGAAAGGAACTACAATGAAAGGTAGAGGTTAACTGGAGATGGGATGGAAAGGAACTACAATGAAAGGTAGAGGTTTACAGGAGTTGGGATGGAAAGGAACTACAATAAAAGGTAGAGGTTTACAGGAGATGGGATGGAAAGGAACTACAATGAAAGGTAGAGGTTTACAGGAGATGGGATGGAAAGGAACTACAATAAAAGGTAGGGGTTTACAGGAGATGGGATGGAAAGGAACTACAATAAAAGGTAGAGGTTAACTGGAGATGGGATGGAAAGGAACTACAATGAAAGGTAGAGGTTTACAGGAGATGGGATGGAAAGGAACTACAATAAAAGGTAGAGGTTAACTGGAGATGGGATGGAAAGGAACTACAATGAAAGGTAGAGGTTTACAGGAGTTGGGATGGAAAGGAACTACAATGAAAGGTAGAGGTTTACAGGAGATGGGATGGAAAGGAACTACAATGAAAGGTAGAGGTTAACTGGGGATGGAAAGGAACTACAATAAAAGGTAGAGGTTTACAGGAGATGGGATGGAAAGGAACTACAATAAAAGGTAGAGGTTAACTGGAGATGGGATGGAAAGGAACTACAATAAAAGGTAGAGGTTTACAGGAGATGGGATGGAAAGGAACTACAATAAAAGGTAGAGGTTTACAGGAGATGGGATGGAAAGGAACTACAATAAAAGGTAGAGGTTAACTGGAGATGGGATGGAAAGGAACTACAATAAAAGGTAGAGGTTTACAGGAGATGGGATGGAAAGGAACTACAATAAAAGGTAGAGGTTTACAGGAGATGGGATGGAAAGGAACTACAATAAAAGGTAGAGGTTAACTGGAGATGGGATGGAAAGGAACTACAATGAAAGGTAGAGGTTTACAGGAGTTGGGATGGAAAGGAACTACAATAAAAGGTAGAGGTTTACAGGAGATGGGATGGAAAGGAACTACAATAAAAGGTAGAGGTTTACAGGAGATGGGATGGAAAGGAACTACAATGAAAGGTAGAGGTTTACAGGAGTTGGGATGGAAAGGAACTACAATAAAAGGTAGAGGTTTACAGGAGATGGGATGGAAAGGAACTACAATGAAAGGTAGAGGTTTACAGGAGATGGGATGGAAAGGAACTACAATAAAAGGTAGAGGTTTACAGGAGATGGGATGGAAAGGAACTACAATGAAAGGTAGAGGTTAACTGGAGATGGGATGGAAAGGAACTACAATGAAAGGTAGAGGTTTACAGGAGATGGGATGGAAAGGAACTACAATGAAGGGTTAGAGGTCCAAGTATGAAGAGTTTTTAGAGGGCTTAGAATGCCAGAGATGGAGTAAGTATCAGATTTTTGAGAATAGCCAGGTCTTCAGATGTTTACGGTGAATTTTAGAGGTTAATGCTTTACACCTGTCTACTCTATGTCCAAAGGGCGAACAGAATGCTAGGAATGATTAAGAAGGGGATCACGAACAGATCGGAGAAGGTTATCATGCCGTTGTACCGGGCCGTGGTACGCCCCCAACTGGAATACTGAGTCCAACACATGAAAAAGAACATAATACTACTCGAAAGGGTCCAGAGAAGAGTGACAAAAATGGTTAAGGGGCTGGAAGAGTTACCGTACAATGAGAGGCTAGAGAAACTGAGCTTCTTCTCCCTTGAAAAGAGGAGACTGAGAGGGGACATGATCGAAACATTCAAGATATTGAAGGGAATAGATTTAGTAGATAAAGACAGGTTGTTCACCCTCTCCAAGGTGGAGAGAACAAGAGGGCACTCTCTAAAGTTGAAAGGGGATAGATTCCGTACAAACGTAAGGAAGTTCTTCTTCACCCAGAGAGTGGTAGAAATCTGGAATGCTCTTCCGGAGGCTATTTTAGAGGAAAGCACCCTTCAGGGATTTCAAGACAAGGTTAGATAAGTTCCTACTGGAACAGAATATACGCAAGTAAAGCTAGACTCAAATAGGGCACTGGTCTTTGTCCTAAGGGCCGCCACGTGAGCGGTCTACTGGACACGATGGACCAATGGTCTGACCCAGCAGCGGCAAATCTTATGTTCTCCTCTCCTATGTTTGCATGGTATTGTGTGTGAAATCTTTGTGATATTTGCTTCTGTATCGGTGCTTAAACCTATCCTGGGAGTCCATAGGCCATTTGGGTTTTCTGGAAATCCCTAATTAAAGTGCATGAGAGAAATTGTGTATATATGTAAACTTGTAACCCATGCTGATCTCTTGTGGGAGGACAGGATATAAAACCAAATAAATTGAATGAAGGTGACAGGTACATAAATCTCTCTCATGCATATTCATTAGGGATATTTGGAAAACCTGACTGGCATTTGGACCCCCAGGATAGGCTTGAGTACCCCTGCTCTTTACATTGGACACAGAAACATTGCTAGAAAAGGCTGTGGACCCTGAGCTGAAATTATTTGAAATTCCACTGGTCATCTAATCATAGGTATCATTATTATATCACTACAGGATATAGTCATCATTTTACAATGATGGTAAGTACAATACCTCTCTACCACAGAGAGCTCACAATCTAAGTGGATGCCCAAGGCAAAGAGAGATAGAGACTTCTGTGGAATGCTGTTTGGTTGGGGGGAGGGGCCCAGGAGCTCCACCCTAACCCCAGCAGAATCCTGCGGCATGGCCGTCACCAGCTCCTGACTCCACCTTCTACCTCCTCCAGGCGTTGTACTTCAAATCTTTGGGGCAGCCGCTGCACAAGCGTCAACGAGCAGGCCTGCTCCCGGAAGTAGAATGAAGGGTCCCAGGGGCAGGCCTGCTCGTTGACGCTGCACGGTGGCTGCCCCGAAGATATAAAGTCCAACATCAGGAAACAGATGGGAAGGCGGGCACCAACCGTCGACCGCCAATTTGGGGGGAGGCCATGGCTCATGTGGCCTCCCCCGTTCCGACACCTATGGTTGAGAATGCTGTATGAATCCTAATCAAATACTGTATCTGGCCCACAGGAGAGTTATTCTGCACAAAGAGGAGAGAGTTCTTGGTGGGAGCCTGTGGGGACACCATCTCCTTACCCTGCAACTTCTCCTGGGAGGGATTGCCGTTCACTAAGTTTGAGCTGGTCTGGCAGAAGAAGAGTGCAGGAAGCACTCTAGTTGTACACCACGAAGATATGAGGAACTCCCCCAACCTTTACCAGAACAGAAGTTTCAGAAACCGGACCCTGGTGAAAGATGGCTGGCCCCAGAGCACAGACATCACCCTTATGCTCTCTAACATCACCGGCATCGACCGTGGAGTCTACACCTGTGAAATTTTCACCCTGACCCCTTATTCCAGGAAGAGCTGTGCAGAGATACAACTTGACGTACTCACAGGTAAGACAATGAAGGAGAGGCTAAGATTCATCAAAGTATAAGACCCTCAAAATCAGGAAAGCAGTAAGGCATCAATAGAGCCCAACACTGGAAAATAAATCATCAAAAGATTTGATGCAGACACTTTTCGGCACACTATCTAAATTAGGGGGTATAAACTGATCCATCAGTGTTGCCTCAGCTCTGTTTCGCTGTTGGAAAAACAGATCCTCTGAGCCACACTCAGCTGGTACACTGCACTTTCCATACGTTGAGAAGCTATCGCAAGAAGACCATTGAGGAGCTATTGACATGTATCTCCTTTGTTTATGAAGGTGCAATGCACAGCTGATTGCAGCTCAGAGAATCGGTTGTTCCTTCAGAGAAACAGAGCTGAGGCAACATTGAAAGACTGCTTTATACCCCTGATACAGACAGTGTGCTGAAACATAGCCATGTTGGGTTTTGGGATGACTTTTTCCTATAAAGTACTCTGTTGATGCCATACCGCGTTCCGTGTTTAATGTGCCCTCGGCATTCCCATCACGGCACTTAGGTCAAGAGCCTGATTCCAGAGTGACATCACACTGTTAAATATTTGTTCCCCTTCAGGGACTTCAGTGACATCAGAAATTTTTTAGATTTATGGGTTGTGAGGTTGGGGTAGGATTTGAGCATCTAGGCTGTTCTCTGTATTACTTAAGAACATAAGAACATAAGAACTGCCATCTCCGGATCAGACCTTCGGTCCATCAAGTCCGGCGATCCGCACACGCGGAGGCCCTGCCAGGCGTACACTTAATCTGCCTAATCCTTTCCTCCCATTCTTGTGCTTCATCTCACCCTGCACAGACGCTGTCGGCCTGGGTCTCGGCATCTCCGTGGCTGCCACCGCAGGAGCATCTGTCCACCTGCCCTGCTTTTCTAAGCTTGGGTGCAGCAACAGCACACACAGACTGCACACTTCATGGACGTTCTCAAAGAGGGGGTCGGACCTAGGGGCTGAGCTTGCAAGCTCTGCGCATCCCCTGATGGACGCCGGCTTCTCGCTGAGTCACAACGGGACTCTAAACCTTCAGGGAGTGAAGGCCACTGATGCCGGGATATACAGTTGTCACCTGGCTGGCCAGAGCAAGGTTGCAGAGATACTATTGGAAGTCACTGGTAAGGCACGTTTAAAGACTCCAGCTCAATGCTGGCCTTTACTTCTCCTATAAAGAGACTGAGAGGGAGATGCACAAAACTTTCAAACCGAAGCGTTATTGTGTAGCCGACGCACAGAGGCTTTCAGCCACTACTTTACCCACGCAAAGGTTTGTCTACCGTTTAAGTACTGGCTTGACATTCTTCCCCTCCTCATCTATGAGGCTTTCGTGGGCAATAGGGGTGATAGTATTACTGATTTACGTGCTGTGTGGTTTCCTGCTTCTCCTCAGGTCCTGTGAAGACCAAACGCATGGTGGTGAGGCTGGTGGCCTTCATTCTGATCGCCTTGTTTTTTGGATTCGGGATGATCATTGGTGAGTTTCATTTGTAGGGCAGTGGCTCTTTCACCGTGCACCTCAGCAGGTGGAGGGGGAGTTGCCTTACGGTTACAGCTGCTGCCTCCGCATCCTGCGGCGGTGAACTTGATTCCCACTGCATCTCCTTGTGACCTTGGGCAAGTTGCTTAACCCTTCGTTGTTCCACGCGCAAAAGAAGTGTGTGGGTGTGTGTAAAAAACGTGTAAGCAAAGAAGAAAAACCTATGATTTGCCAAAATATAAATTTCAAAACCAAAGAAAGCAATTAGGAACAAAATTTCAGTCTCGCTCAAGATGAACGCCGGAATCTAAATCCAATATCAATATACAGACTTCAGTACGGGTAAACCAAATGTGTCATTTTTTGGTTTCTTTACCCCAGGCGGGAAATTCATAGGTGACTAGCACCAGACCCTAAGTCTAAATAAGTCCTGTCCCGTACATCATTCAGTCCTATTTAATTTGAATCTTTTAAATATTACATTATATTACATTGGCGTCTTCTATCCCGCCAATACCTTTCAACAAGAGTTGGCCTGGGCATTTCCAGGGAGAATACATGGTTAATAGATGTAGCGTCGGGACCTGTGGAGGGTCGATCGGGTTTCGTTAGACCTTTTGACAAATTTTTTTGAATAGAAAAGTTTTTAAGTTCTTTCCTGAATGTTTTGTAGTTGGGCGTCATAGTCAGCTGATTGGAGAGGTGGCGGTCTAGTTTCGCTGCTCTGGTGGCTACTAGTCCGTCGTATATTTTTTTGCTTTATATACCTTTGATTGGGTAAAGTGTGCATGAGTTCTCCTTGGTCTGGATGTGTTTTTTCCTGATTAGGCGGTTTGCTCAGATAGCTTGGTCCATTTCCATTTAGGGCTTTGAATAGGGTGCAATAGAATTTGTATTGTATGCGTGGTTGTCCAGGGAGCCAGTGTGAAACTCAGAAAGCGGCGGTAATGTGGTCGTATTTTTTCAGCGAGTAAATCAGTCTAACAGCTGTATTTTGGACTGTTTGTAATTGTTTTAGCACGTGGGACGGGCATGGCAGGTCTAGAATGTTACAGGAGTCCTAGGATTAGCGCTTGTACCAAGAGTTTGAAGTGTTCGTTGTTGAAGATAAAATATCTCTCAAAAAAGACACGCGGTGTTATTTTCAATGAGTGAGAAATGATTAAAATTAAGTGGAGTAATAAATCCCCCAGACAATCATAACATGAAAAAATTATCAAAATAAATATAATATAATGAAAATGCTGTAACCAAAAAGGTGATGCAAAGTATCGGAGTCCTCTAGGCAGAGCTCCGTTTCGATTCCTTCGTCAGGAGCGGAGACAAATTAGTCCTTCTATACAAGGTAGATAAAAATAATCATAAGAACATAAGAAGTTGCCTCCACTGGGTCAGACCAGAGGTCCATCTCGCCCAGTGGTCCGCACCCGCGGCGGCCCATCAGGTCCACGACCTGTGAAGTGGTTTCTGAACACCTCTACAACCTACCTCAAGTTCTATCTGTACCCCTCTATCCCCTTATCCTCCAGGAACCTATCCAAACCCTCCTTGAACCCTTGTACAGAGTTCTGGCCTATCACATCCTCTGGAAGTGCGTTCCATGTGTCCACCACCCTCTGGGTAAAAAAGAACTTCCTAGCATTTGTTCTAAACCTGTCCCCTTTCAATTTCTTCGAGTGACCCCTAGTGTTTGTGGCTCCCCATAGTTTGAAGAATCTGTCCTTATTTACTTTCTCTATGCCCTTTAGGATTTTGAAGGTTTCTATCATATCCCCTCTAAGTCTCCTCTTTTCTAGGGAGAACAGACCCAGCATTTTTAACCTGTCAGCGTATGAAAAATTTTCCATACCTTTTATCAGTTTAGTCGCCCTCCTCTGCACTCCCTTGAGTACCGCCATGTCCTTCTTGTGGTACGGCGCCCAGTACTGCACACGAAGGACATGGCGGTACTCCTCATACTTTCGGACTTGCCAATCAGACCCAGTGATGCATCCAGAATTTGACTCAATCAATACTGAACTGGATAAAGAAATTTTGTTGAAAATAGTTTTCTTTGGTTTTGAAACAGAAAGGTGGCAGACCAAGGGTGTCAGGTCAAAAGCGCGTCGGGACAAAGGCGCGCACAGACAATTGAGCGCAGCGCGGAGATGCGCGCTGCAGAAAATTACTGTTTTTAGGGCTCGACGGGGGGGGGGTATGTGGGGGGGAACTCCCCCTTTACTTAATAGAGATCGCGCCGCGTTGTGGGGGCGTTGTGGGGGGTTTGGGGGGTTGTAACCCCCCCACATTTTACTGAAAACTTCACTTTTTCCCTGTTTTTTAGGGAAAAAGTAAAGTTTTCAGTAAAATGTGGAGGGTTACAACACCCCAAACCCCCCACAACGCCGGCGTGATCTCTATTAAGTAAACTGGGGGGGCTCCCCAACAAAACCTCCCATCAGAGCCCCTAAAAACTGTAATTTTCTTCGGCACGCGCCTCCGTCTTGCGCTCAGTTGTCGGCGCGCGCCTTTGTCTTTCGCGGGGTTGTCTATGAACCCGGATCAAGTCCCCCCCCTGACCGTTGGCATTGGAGCGTGGGAAGTCTTCAATGACCTCTACGATTATTCAGTGAATTCTGGAATTATCCTGAATTCTTGTAGTTCCTAGGCTTGTGTGCTTGAAAGAAATGCGAGTGTATTTTCTGTATTGGATTGGATTAATGTCTGTTTACTGTGTATGACAGGATGGAAGATATGTATATCAAATGTACCCAAGCAGAATCCCGCAATCAGGCCAATGATGAGTCATGAGGAAAAGGATTCGGCATTGACGGAGAGTGATAAGAATGTGAATTGGACATGCAGCAGCATAAAACCTTTGATTGCGGGTCAGACTGACATACTTGAGTTAGAAGCGTGATGCAGCCATGGAGGAAGCAGTGAGGCTGTCACCCCTCTCTTATAATGCAAAAAAACCAAAATGTTTCTGCAGGGATGATTATTCTGTGTATATCATTCTCACATGAAATGAGGCCTTTAACTAGTTGTTGGGAGAGCCCTTCTTGATCTCACCCTTGCCTCCATCCGCCAGAATGCAGATTGAGTTACCCATGCTGGACCCCCAGGGAATAAATTTATATATTGGGATTTATTAACTGCCTTTTCATGAAGAGATTCACCCAAAGAGGTTTACAATACACTAAATAGTAATTAGCATTGCTACTATTACTTAGCATTTTGTCTGGATTTGAATACTGCCAGAGACGAAGCTTGATGCACTGACTCAGGTCAGGTGCAGCAAGGGAGAAGGAGTAGAGGAGCCGGCAGTAGAGGAGAAGGGTACAGATAAGAGAGACTTACCTGATGAATGGAGTTCCCAAAGAGGAGTATAGGGAGAGATAAGAGAGGAGAGATATTGAGGAGCTGCAGAGTGAATGCACTTGTAAGTCAAAAGGAGAAGTTTGAACTGCGTGCGGAAATGGATAGGGAGCTATTGAAAAAGACTTAAGGAGAGGGGTGATGTGGGCTTGGCGACCCTGGCGGAATACAAGTCGTGCAGCAAAATTTTGAATGGATTGATGGGAAGAGAGATGGCTAAGTGGAGGACCTGTGAGAAGCAAGTTGCAGTAGTCTAGGTGAGAGGTGATAAGGGTGTAGTTAAGGGTTTTGGTAACGTGCTCAGAGAGGAAGGGTGAGATTTTGGAGATATCAGAGAGAAAGTTAGAGAGGCGTCAAAGATGACCCCGAGGTTGCAAGGTGATGAGACAGGGAGGACGAGAGTGTTATCCACTCAGACAGAGTGGGGGGGAGAGGAGATGTAGTTTTAGGTAGAAGAATAAGGAGCTAATTCGTGGTCATGTTCAGTTTTAAGTGGCAAAGGGACAGGCAGGTTGAGACTTGTAGGATTTATGGTGGACAGAGGTAGATGTCGGGAATACTTTTTGATTCTTCTCTTGTAAGGATCAAATAAACTCTCTGTTTAAGAAATGTTTTCTCAGCTTACGAGTGTTGAGGAAGGTCAGATCTCTTTTCCATCAACGTCATTTTTCTGTTTTGGACCAATCTATTATATTATCCCGGTTAGATTATTGTAACGCCATTTATCTTGGCATCACTAAGAAACATAGAAACATAGAAACATAGAAGATGACGGCAGAAAAGGGCTATAGCCCATCAAGTCTGCCCACTCTGCTTACCCACCCCCTGTCTATGCCCTAATGACCCAATTTCCTTACCTTGACCCTCGTAGGGATCCCACATGGGTATCCCATTTATTCTTAAAGTCTGGCACGCTGTCTACCTCGATCACCTGCACTGGAAGCTTGTTCCAATGATCAACCACTCTCTCTTTGAAGAAATACTTTCTGGTGTCGCCATGAAATTTTCCGCCCCTGAGTTTGAGCGGGTGCCCTCTTGTGGCCGAGGGTCCCTTGAGAAAGAAAATATCATCTTCCACTTCGACACGTCCCGTGAGGTACTTAAATGTTTCGATCATGTCTCCCCTCTCCCTACGTTCCTCGAGAGTGTAGAGCTGCAATTTGTTCAGTCTCTCTTCGTACGAGAGACCCTCGAGCCCCGAGATCATCCTGGTGGCCGTCCGTTGAACTGATTCAATTCTGCGCACATCTTTACTGTAATGTGGCCGCCAGAATTGCACACAGTACTCCAGATGAGGTCTCACCATGGCCCTGTACAACGGCATCATGACTTCAGGCTTCAAAGACTACAATTGATTCAGAATACCGCCGCGAAGTTGATCTATGGAAAGAGCAAATTCGACCATGTGACTCCTTTGCTTTTCTCTCTCCATTGGCTTCGGGTTTATTTTGGAATTCAGTTTAAGTGTTTACGTTTCATTTTTAAGGTTTTACATGGTATCTTTGCTCCTCTTGTTCCTCTGCTATGGAATGTTTAAAGATTTTCATATGCGAGAGGCATTCATCGATTTGAACTTTATTTTCCTTCTAGGAAAGGAATTCAAGGAGTTAAGAATTTTAGCAGCTCTCTGGCGTTTATATTTCCCCAACTATGGAACGAACTTCCCCTAATTTTGAGGTGTACCAGTTCCTTCCAACTCTTCCGTAAACTTCTAAAAACTTTTTTCTTCGATAAACATTTTAGAAACTAACTCTTTTATTTCAGTTTACTTTATTTAAAAAAAAAAGATTGTTAACCGCGTCGAGCTTCCTTTGGTTGAAGACACGGTATATAAGGTTAAGTTTTAGATTAGTTTAGATCTGGGAGTTGTCAGAACAGAGATGATATTGAAAACCATGGGAAGAGATCAGAGCACCAAGGGAATGAGTATAGATGAAGAAAAGAAGAGGTCCCAGGACAGAGCCCTGATAGTGGGATAGCAGTGGAGGAGGATCCATCACTGCATGCACTATAGGTGAAATGAGAGAGAGAAGAAGAGAACCAAGAGTGATCAGAGTGCTGAAATCCAAGTGAGGACAGGGTGCCAAGGAGAAGTTGGTGGTCTACAATGTCAAGAGCAGCAGAGGTCGAGGAGGATGAGGATAAAATAGAGGCCTTTGGATCTGGCAGTTTCCATAGAGTGCAGAGGGTGAAAGCCTGGCTGGAGTTGGTCGAGAATGGCTAGGGTTGACCGAAATCCAAGTCAACGGTGATGAACATCACGTTCAAGTAGCTTGGATAAGGAGGAGGAAGACGGGGTGATAGTGGATTTTTGAGAAGTGGTGTAATTACGGCGTGTAGCATGTTTGAAGACATAAGGGACCGTTGCAGTGGAAAATGATCGATGGAGGAGGTGACAGATGGAAGGGGTGACAGTGGGGAAGATCGTGCTGATGAGTAGACCGGTGGGGGATCGGATCGGAGAAGCAGGTAGTGAGCTCGGAGGAGGAAAGAAAATCTGCAGTTTCCTCTTCAATGATTTCAGGGTTAATAAATGATGGGACGTTGTTACTTTTCCCTTCTCTCTCTGCTCCTTCTTACCATTGGGGTCTAGTGAGTATGCTTCTACAGGGAAATGTTATAGTAACATGGTAGATGACAGCAGATAAAGATCTGAATGGTCCATCCAGTCTGCCAACCTGATTCAATTTAAATTTTTTAATTTTTTTTCTTCTTAGCTATTTCTGGGCAAGAATCCAAAGCTCTACCTGGTACTGTGCTTGGGTTCCTACTGCCGAAATCTCTGTTAAGACTTACTCCAGCCCATCTACACCCTCCCAGCCATTGAAGCCCTCCCCAGCCCATCCTCTCCCAAGCGGCCATATACAGACACAGACCATGCAAGTCTGCCCAGTACTGGCCTTAGTTCAATTTTATCCTTTAATCGGTTTCATTTAGCTAATTTACCTTTTTTTTTTTACTATGTTTGTGTTAATAAATGGATACTTGTGAAATTATTTCAAATTGCTAAATAAAATATTACAAAAAAAAAAAAAAAAGCTGCCAGTAGCCTGCTACATTCTACTTTCATTTGCGTCTGTGAATCAAAGAAAGCAGAGTCCCATTCGGTGGACGTGATATGTAAAAGGTAGAAAGTAGAAACCTAACCACAGGAAGAGACAAAGGGCTCCTTTGACGAAGGCGCGGTAGCGGTTTAACGTGCATAATACCGCGCGCCAGACCACCGGCCGTGCTAGCCGCTGCCTCCTCTTGAGCAGGCGGTAGTTTTTCGGCTAGCACGGGGGTTAGCGCGGGATGAAAAGTCACACGCGTTAAAGCCGTTACCGCGGCTTCGTAAAAGGAGCCCAAAGTTTAGCACCAAAACATGTCCAAAGTAAAATTCCCAGGTTTATTGGTAGCAATAAAAAGTACAGTGGTGCCTCACACAACGAACTTAATTGGTTCCAGGAGCAAGTTTGTTATGCGAAAAGTTCGTTATGTGAAACGCGTTTTCCCATAACAATACATGTTAAAAAAAATAATTCGTTCTGTAGCATAAAATATGCTAAGATGACATAAAAAAAGATAAATTTTTTGTTATTATTTTTATTTAGATACATCTAAAAACATACATCTCCCTGTCCTTTTACTTCCACTATCTTCCTATCCCATCTCTATTCCCTTTTGTCCCTCTCCCCATGATCAATCATCTCACCACCTCTCTCTGCCCTCACCCTCAGGATTCAAGATTGCTTCCACTCTTTTTCCTGTTGTTCTCTCTGCCTGTCACCCTATGATTTAGCATCCCTTCTGCCCTTGTCCAATATTTCCCCTTCTCTCCCTCCCTCTCATCCCCTGCTCCAACATACCGTATTTCGACTGCCCTTCCATCCCCAGGCCTGCCAACTTCCACTCATTTACTGCTTTCTCCCACCTCTGCCAAAGCCCGCCCCCCCCCGCAGTGATCGGCAACACCAGGCACCCCCCCCTCGATCGGCGAAACAGGGCCCCCCCTCGATCGGCGAAACAGGGCCGGCGACTGCTTTCTCCCGCTGCTGTTGAAGTCTGTAAACAACTTTAACACAAGCCACGGGGCTCTAACAGTGCGTATGCTGCCAACTGCTTCCTTCCTCCTTCCTCTCCCCTCATGATGTAACTTCCCATTTGGTTGATGGAGGAGGAGGAGGAGGGTAGCCGGTAGCGTCACGCACACTGCGCGGAAGGATGCAGCTCGGGCGACTTCGTTGTGTGAAACGAAGTCCGTTGTACGAATCAAGACAAGAAGTTCGTTGTGCGCAGCGTTCGCTGTGCGAGGCGTCCGTTATGCGAGGCACCACTGTACCTTACACTAAGGCTCTGGCGCAAGGGAGGTAAATTGCTTCTTTTTCCCCTTTTGTATCCTCACAAATTACTGGCTAGCTTTGAATGTGGAAATCTGATGTCTCTCTGGCTACTAACCTCCACACAAGGGGCTAAAAGATGCTGCCACATTAACTCCTAATAACGCACCTTGTTTCAGCAGGTCTCTGGGACCTATGAAGGCACACTTGAGACAACAGAATAACTTTCACCTCCATATAATTTGGCAATTTCTCCCCCTAAAGATCTCCATCTGTACAAAACCAGAGGAAGCTAAGTCTAGTCACTCCAGAAAGTGTAGTTACTTACCTGTAACGTAGGTTCTCCGTGGACAGCAGGATAGTCAGCCACATATGGGTGTAAAACGGGTCAACAGTGAACTGTCCCAATCAACATTTTTGTTGTTGTTGTTTTTGAGACACTGGCCACTGTGTTTATATATTTTCCGTTTAGAGAGGGACAGAGCACACCAAAGAGAATACAGCTAAAAAAAAAAAAAAAAAAAAAGCAGAAAGTACCTTAACGAACAGGGATAATAAAACAAGCCTCGTTCATTACGATTCTTTTGTGCTTTTTTTGTTTTTGTTTTTGCTGTATTATGCAAAAGCAGCAGCGTGGATGAGCGCCACCACCTGGACGAGCGACAATATGCAGCTCTAGTGGATAGCTGACTATCACCAAGAACATCCACGCTGTGGCTGGAGCAGTGCCTCTGAAAATTCAGAGGGCACTTATTTGTGTAGTGACCTTCTTTAAATAGGTGTTTAAAAAAAAAAACCTCACAAACTTGAATAGTTTCTATTCTCTATGCATGTGTTCAAAATGCATCATTTTGCCCTCATCCTCTCCCCTTAGGAATCACCAGCTTTTTTTTTTAAACCAACCCAGAAAAGTATGTTATCTGCCCAAGGACTCACCTCCACATACAGATACATCGGTTCCAAAGTTATAGCTGTTTGTGTGCTGAGGACAGCTTACCAAAGCAAACTGCAACATGCATAGACATTTATTTTGATTTCACAAGTCTCTCTTTATTCCATAGGACAGAGCTACAAATAGATGGTTTTTCTCATGCTACCATGGTCGGATTCATCTGATGTCATGGCATGGGAAACAGAACCAAACCTGAGAGGGGGAAAAAAAAATTACGTGGGAGGGTGGCAAGTAGGGAATCCTGTGGCTTGGAATTATGATAAATGTTGATTAAGTAACTGCTGATTAAACTTTCAAAAAACCAGGGAAGAAAAAATGAAGCAACATCAGAATAAAGAACAAATTAATATATTACACTAGATTCTGGAAGATCAAAGAGCACCTGAAAAGGGTGGTAGCATGGCCGAGCGGTCTAAGGCGCTGGATTAAGGCTCCAGTCTCCTCGGAGGCGTGGGTTCGAATCCCACTGCTGCCATCGAAATGTTTTCTTGATAATTTCTCTGTTCTTTATGTCCTTATACCTAAATCCTGATCTTTTGTATGTTTTCATCGCTGCTGTGCCACACTCCCCTTTGATCAGAGCTGCAAATGGTCCACTGACTCAAATTCATGGACACCCCAGAATATATTAATCATCACTCTTCAGTCAATTTAAGGACAGTAATCTCAGAGCCCCTGGTGTTTTAACACCCATTTTGAGCGGTAGCTCTACTCACTAATAAGGATTAATTAATTAATCAGCTCAAAAAGAAAATGCAGAGAGTAGTCCAGCAGCAAGAGAGTTGCTATCCAGTCTTTTGCACTGTCTCACATCTATGTGTGTGCTCACTGCAAAGAGCTCCTAGCTCTCAAAGAACAAATCCATTCCATTGAGGATACAGTTGCAGAGCTGGAGGAGCTGAGGCATACAGAGAAGTATAAAGAGGAGACCTACAGGGACATTGTAGCAAGTCCCATCTCCAGTCTGGCAGCTCCTGTGCTGAAGTGGAGGGGGGAGGTTTCCTAAAAGGAGATCATCACCCTGGTGAAGTAGGAAATCATTCTGTAGCAGGACCTGCCCACCAGGGGATGCAATATCCTCTCCCACTGGGCTTCTGCCCAGGAGGGAAAGGTTAGGACAGCTGATGTAGTTGGTGATTTGATCATTAGGCATGTGGTTGGTGGGCATGAAGATCTCTTGTCTCAAATCCCATCGTATTAACCCATCTTTCTCTAAGAATTGTTGGTCCTGCAAGTTATCTGAAGGCACTCTGAAACACCTCCTCTTTTCCTGTCCCCATGTCAGCTCTTTCTGGTCTTCTGTATGGGATACGATTTGTTCTATATTTCATATAGATATTCCCTTGACATACCAAATGCTTCTACTGAAGTCTTTTTCAATTAATGACATACTGCCTGAATCTGCTCATTTTCTTTTCAACCTTTCGATTTCCTTAGCTCTTAAAGTTCTCCTATCTTCATGGAAAGACTTATCTAAAGTTTCGTATAACCAATGGTGGAATTTGGTTTGCTACACCTACCGAACTGAAACATATCTAGCTAAAGCTTCCAACAGGTTCCTTCACTCTCAATCCAAATGGAACATGTTAAAATTCTATCTATACCCAGCTCAATCTTGATATCCTTGCTTTCATAATGTATATTATATTATTTTTTATTTAATTTCTTTTCTCTTTAACTCAATTGTTTCTGGGTATTTAACGCTTTTATATTGTTTTATAGATATCGTATTATAATATTGTTTCATAAACACTGATTTATTTATTTGGATCATACTGCCATTTGGCGCTTTTGTTAATTTAATTTATTTTGATTCATGCTTGTTAGTATTTCTGGATATTGACGCTGGTCATAAGGTACACTTTTAGGCTGTTTGGATATTATTCATTGTAAGAATGACTTTTAGCCACATTGTCATGTACTTGTTCATTTACTGATTGTACCTTATATTTATCATGACTTGTCATATATATCCATGTTTTGTATTTTGAAAATTCTAATAAATAAACCTTGCCTAAAAAAAAAAAGATATCTTGTCTCTGTGGGTTCTTGTTTGAAATGGGGCCACCCTAAAGCGACATTGGCTCATATGTTCTGAGAATGTCCTTTGATTCGTAGTTTTTGGTCTACATACAGGGGTGTCCAACCTGCGTCCCCGTGAAGTATTTTGTGCGGCCCCGGTCGAGGGCAAAGCAGTGTTTTCCTCTGCTGCCCTCGGGTGTTTACCGTCTTGCCGGCTCCCTCCTCTGTCTTGCTACAGCATTTGCACCAGAAAATTTTTTTTTCCGCCAATGCGGCCCAGGGAAGCCAAAATGTTGGACACCCCTAGTTCTACAATCTTTTCCTAGGTCAGTCATATGTGGCATGCTCAGTGCACTGTAACAGCTATAGCCTATTTTGGCTTTTTGATATTCAGCACCCGTTGTCTAAGGGCTATAAAGGTTTTTTTTTGAGACGGGTGATTCTTTCGGGCTTGAAAACTATTCTCTATATTTGGATAGGGCCTACAGGTCCAATTTATGGCTACTGGCGAGCCCGCATGCTACATCTTGTACTCATGGAGGCCATGTCTGTTTTCAAATTGGGCCACAAAATGGGGCCGAATGTTGCTCACAGTTTGGCAGCCATTTTTGGACACCTTGACTGCTCGCAGTCGTGTTTTGTTAGGTAGACCTTAATTTGTTTTTTTTGACTTATTATTTTCCTATGCAGTCTTAGGAGGAGGGGTGGGTGGGGATTTGGGGGGATAGGGCTGATAGTTGGGAGGTTATGTTTTTCTGCTGTTATTTTATCTGAAGTATAGTTTTGGTCATGTAATTTCTTCTTTGTACTATGCTTGCTTTTGTATTCTTCTGTTATCCATGATTGTTCTTATTATTCCATTTAATAAAAATGGCATAAAGAAAAGAATGGAAAAAAGGATCCAGGTGAAGAAAATAAAGAGAGACATGAGCACTGGCAAGTTAGATGCAAAGCACTGATAAAGAAAACTAAAAAAGAATACAAAGATACATTTACTAAAGAGGCAAAAATTCATAGTAATTTTTTAAGGTACATCAGAAGCAGAAAACCTGTGAGGGAATGCATGGGACCGTTGGATGATCAAAGAGCCAAAGGGATGCTCAGGAAGGATAAGGCCATAGCAGAGAGACTGAATGAATAAGAACATATGAATAGCCGTACTGGGCCAGACCAATGGTCCATCAAGCCCAGTAGCCTGTTCTCACAGTGGCCAATACAACTCACTAGTACCTGGCCAAAACCCAAGGAGTACCAATATTCCATGCTACCGATCCAGGGCAAGCAGTGACTTCCCCCGTGTCTTTCTCAATAACAGACTATGGACTTTTCCTCCAGGAACTTGTCCAAACCTTTCTTAAATGAATTCTTTGCTTCAGTCTTTACGGAAGAAGATATAAGAGATCCACATGAACTGGAAATGGTTTTCAAGGGTGATGAGGCGGCGGAACTGAAAGAAATCTTGGCGAACCTGGAAGACATACTACGCCACATTGACAGATGGTACGTATACATTCCCGGATACTGAAGGAACTGAAACATGAAATTGCTAATCTGCTGTTAGTGTAACCTGTTGCTAAAATCATCTATAGTACCTGAAGATTGGAGGGTGGCTTATGTTATACTGATTTTTAAAAAGGGTTCCAGGGGAAATCCAGGAAATTACCGACTGGTAAGCCTGACTTCAGTGATGGGCAAAATAGTGGAACTACAGTACAGTAAAACCTTGGTTTATGAGCATAATTGGTTCTGAAAACAGGCTTGTAATCCAAAACACTCTTATATTAAAGCAATTCGTTCCACAACCCCAAAACTGAAATACTCTACATACTTGTATTGCAAGACCTCGCTCGTTTAGAAGTCACTACAGTCTTGCAGCATCTGAGAGAGAAAAGCCATCGGCTCAATTGTGATGATGTGATGCGGGGAAGGAGTAAAATGCGGACCTCACGGACCTTACGGACCTCGTGGATCTAAAACTGCATGTCTTTAAAAATCCGAGGTCCGTGCAGGCCCCCGGCTCCCTCGCGGACCTCACGGATCTGAACTGCATGTCACATCCTTAAAAATCTGAGGTCCGCGCCACTTTTGAGGTCCGTGCCACTTTTAGTCTCTGGCTCTGACAGAGCTCTATGACAATTTAACTCTGACGGATCCTAATGCTTTTCCCTCCCTATGTTAGGATCCGTCAGAGTTAAATTGTCATAGAGCTCTGTCAGAGCCAGAGACTAAAAGTGGCGCGGACCTCAAAAGTGGCGCGGACCTCGGATTTTTAAGGACGTGCGATTTTAGATCCGCGAGGTCCTTAAGGTCCGTGGAGGTCCACATTTTACCCCTTCCTTGTGACGGGAAGGGGTAAAACGCGGACCTGATGGACCTCACGGATCTAAAACCGCACGTCCTTAAAAATCTGAGGTCCGTGTCCGTGCCACTCGTAGTTTCTGTCTCTTACAAACCTCTATGACATTTTAGCTCTGATGGATCCGTCTCAGCTTAGGGAGGGAAAAGCATTAGGATCCGTCGGCGCTAAAATCTCATAGAGGTCTGTCAGAGCCAAATTCTATGTCGGGCTTAAAGAATAAGCAGAGCGCAAAATGGTTAAACAGCCCTGTTAAGCGCCGGGTTTTCTGGATCTCTTGAAAGAGACCTCCAATTTGCGATCCAGGAAGCCTGATTCACTATAGTGTACCCTTACTTTAAACTATAATAAGATCCGGCAGACTTAAACCTGTACATAAGAAGGCTTCTGCTCTGCCGCACCAGCACTAGTCTCTGTCTCTGACAGACCTCGATGAGATTTTAGCGCTGACGGATCCTAATACTTTTCCCTCCCTATGCTGAGACGGATCCGTCAGCGCTAAAATGTCATCGAGGTCTGTCAGAGACAGAAACTACGAGTGGCACGGACCTCAGATTTTTAAGGACGAGCGGTTTTAGATCCGCGAGGTCCATCAGGTCTGTGAGGTCCGCGTTTTACCCCTTCCCCTCCCCTTCACTACTGCGCACTAAAAACACAAAAATTAGGGGGCTCCTTTTACAAAGCCGTGCTAGCAGTTTTATCGCACACACCGGATTAGCGCGCGCTGGCCGGAAATCTACCGCGTGCTCAAAAGGAGGCGGTAGCGGCTAGCGCCTGCGGCAATTTAGCGCGGCTTTGTAAAAGGAGCCCTAGGAGGTACAGAATAGAGAATGACACGGTGACAGAATTCATCACCGTCCCCGTCCCCATGGATAACCGCGGGAAACCATCTTCATGTCATTCTTTAAGGAGAGAGGGAAGAATCAGAGTACGAATGGCCACAACCACTGACCTTCAAGCTTTGCTGTGAAGAATACTGGTGTAGAAGGACTGAGGTTGAAATAGACACTAGAAAATGGCATGGGATTATTTCCCACGGTTATCCGCGGGGACGGGGACGGTGATGAATTTTGCCACCGTGTCATTCTCTAGTACAGAATATAGGAGAAACGGATTACTGGGAGAGAGCACCGAGGAGCAGAGGCTGCAAGTGGATCAGGCTTCCCAAGCGCAAAGCCATCCGTAAGGATCAAACTGGAGTTAAGGGATGTAGTGCCAGAGCAATTACACGTTCGTGGGTTGACATTCAGAGGAAATCTCTCATAAGAGGGAGAGCTGGGGATTTACAATCGTGTGGCCTAGGATTATGCACATATTAAAAAAAAAAAAAGCTCAGACTGGAAGAGCCAACAGAACAAACCAAGCAGCTAAACTGCAGTGCATCACTTAAGCATGCCTCAATTCCACCACCTTTGCTTGAGAGACCCAGTTTTAGGTCAAGCGAACGAAACAGAAGGCCCACGGCGATTTCAGTGGTGGAACGGTAGAGACAGGGAGAAGGGATGCAAGACTCAAAACACGGCTCGTGCTACAGTAGTTCCCCACCTTGTGCTCACTTCCTAGAATAACCACGTGGTCAGAGACTGCAGGAAGTAGCACTTCATACCCAAAACTTCTCGGGCTGATTTCTAGTGGCCGGTTAGCTCAGTTGGTTAGAGCGTGGTGCTAATAACGCCAAGGTCGCGGGTTCGATCCCCGTACGGGCCAAAAAAGTTTTACATATCATTTTGCTCATATGAGTTTAGGCTGTATATTAAAATGTTTTGCAACTCTACTACGTTCAATCTCTTTCTGTGGCTGTATTTTTTGGCCAAAGAACTTCAATATTTTTGTTTAAGCATTTTTTTTTTTTTTAATATCTAGCCTTACTGTGAAATGAGAATCCTGGAGATTCATGTTTTACCTTGTCCCCCTTATTTTTGTCTTAAGTCTTGTAGTGTTACCTTGCTTCTTGAACACACATGGAAACATTAATCCCTGCAACTCAAATTTTCATATTGGTATGCTTTATTATCCCTCATATATCTCCTATTCAAGGGCACTGTTAGACCATGCATTCTGCATGCATAAAATCCCTCTCTGAATTGCTCGGGGTGTACTTCAAACAAGGGTAACTGTCTAAGCTTAGTAAAGCTACGAACCGAAGTTATGCACACGTATAAAAAGTAATCTAAATAGTCGTTAAGTCTAATGTCAGAGACATCTTGAAAATCATAATTTTTTTTCCTATTAATTGCACTCATTTAGAAGAAAAACATGATCGTCCCTGGGTGGGGGAACTAGGTCTGTTCAATAAACTTAAAAAGTACAGGTAACAATAATAAGCTTTTGATGATTTTAACAGGAGTTGCCATTCAACAAATAACATATAATTGGAAAGATTGTACAAGATTAAATTATTGTTTTTGGTGGAATTCGGTGTGTCATGTGCATAAAATGGAAAGAAGGCTAGCTGTTAAAAAATTTAAGGATGTATGGGGGCCATTAATAAATTATTATAATGAATAATCAGTATTTTCCCCCTATTAATATATATAGGGAGGGGGGGTGGGTTTTAGTTTTCTTATTATTAAGTAAAGAATAATGAAGTTATTGTATTATGAGATATTATTTATAAAGTATGTTTTATGTGGGGTGGGGAGGGGTTAAAAAATTTTTGTGTGAGTATTGTGGAATTTCAAGTGGAATTGTATATTATTTGAATGATTTTCTGTACACTTGTAAAATTTAAAATGAATAAAGATTAAAAAAAATAAAAATAAAAAGTACAGGTAAGCATTGTAGTAATCATGACATTAGTAGAATTCTGCTCATGTATATACATTTTTCAAGTTAAAAAAATATCCAGATCTACCTGCACACACAAACTTTGTCACCACAAGTAAGTCATTCAAAGATGCTGACACTATAGCATCCTTCTTAATCTACTCCAGGGTCTCTTTCTCCCTTCCTGTCCTCTAGCAGGGAAGAGACAAGAGGAAACAGAGGGCTGCACAGCAGAGCAAAAGACTCCTGTGTCTTGGTTTCTTTACTATGAAGGTGTAAAAACAGTTTGGACAGGAAACCCAAGGAAGCATCCATTTTCTCCTTCACTTACTCTGATCTTTCCTGATTTCATATTTTTGAGCCAGTGCCGGTTGACATGAAAATCTATCTCATCAAAAGAAAATCAGCCGCCCAAACTCGCAGGACCTCGTGGCGCAACGGTAGCGCGTCTGACTCCAGATCAGAAGGCTGCGTGTTCAAATCACGTCGGGGTCAAATTGTTTTTTTTCTCCTTTCAGAGGACCCTAATCATTTCTCTGCAGCATTTTCCAGGACCAGCACCAGCCAATGCATCGCGTCAAAGAAAAGATCCCTTTCTTGCCTGAATAATAAAAACAGTGCAACAAGTTTTGGCAATCTCAAAAAGGAGATCATGATAGTACCAGTCTCAAAGGTTAATCTATACTTTGCATCTTGTGATCTTATCACTGCTAACAGTAGAAAGAATTCTGTTTTAGTGACAACCAAACAATTTTTCCTTTTCCATCCCTCTCTCCATTCTATTCTTCAGGTATTTAGCATTTTGTAAATAAAACCGGGCTCCAATTTAATACTTTAATGGAAAGTTTTCAAAGCAGTGACATGGGATTGTGTATGTTTATTATATTTAATAAGAGGAGGAAAAATAAACCTTTAAATAAAATTGAGGACACGAAATTTCTGTAAATTTCTGTAAAGTTCTAATGATCTAGTTCTAATGATCTAGTTTTCTCTATTGCATTCTGTATAAATAATGCCTGACCCTTGATACATTTTGAAATGGGAAGAGCAGGGGGGAAAACTACGCTTTCTACTGATAAGACACCATTTAACACTGTATGACTAAAACAAATTACCATTATTTATAGAAGAAGACAAAATATTTTGTAGGCATGGAAGATTTTGGAATAGTAAACTTGCAAGTTAGGAACTGAGAATGCTGAGCTGCCCCCAAATAGGTTCATAAAGCCAATGTAATGTAATTATCTTAATGTTTCTCTCTTCCTCCAATTTTGAAATATGTCTTCCACTACTTATAGTTTAGCTAGAGGTCGGAGATAGAATTTCTTCATACATAATGTGATTGAAGGATATAAAATTACAAGCATGAAAAAGAAACCCCTTAAATAAAGGCATGTGCGACAAGGATGGGATTCGAACCCACGCGTGCAGAGCACAATGGATTAGCAGTCCATCGCCTTAACCACTCGGCCACCTCGTCATTTAATTGAGCGTGAGTTTAAATCATTTACCAGTGTCTTTCATTTGCTCTTTCACCTGTCCTGTAATTATTAAAAGCAGAGCAGGAAGAGAGAATCGAGGAGAAACTTCAACATCTTTTAACTTAAGACAGAAAAATGAAAAAAAAAAAGGAAAACAACCACAAAAAGACATAACTTAGGTAGTTATATATCCCAAACATGGCAACAAAGACTCAATGTTTGGTCATTAATGTGATTCAGTGGATAAATGTAGCATCACCATCAGGAAGATAAGTTAAATGTAGGTATAATGAGGAGCTTGGGAAGGAGGAGT
This sequence comes from Geotrypetes seraphini, assembly GCF_902459505.1. Taxonomy (NCBI): domain Eukaryota; kingdom Metazoa; phylum Chordata; class Amphibia; order Gymnophiona; family Dermophiidae; genus Geotrypetes; species Geotrypetes seraphini. Next base: position 22,890,511 of record NC_047099.1, on the reverse strand, counting down.
ATTTAGGAATGGGTGTTGCATTGACCAGTAAGCGAGCAGATAAGTGCTTGAATGGTACCTGATCTGCTTACAAAGACACATTATGAACCGCACACCAACCATGGTCATAGTGAAGATCAATTTGATAAGCACCACACAAAGCTGAATTAAAATCAGGATTTCATGGCAGAAGCAAAAAAAAAAAAAAAAAAAATTAAAATTCTGGGAAAGGATGCTTCTCAAGTGCTTTACTGTGGTCGGTTAGCTCAGGACCAAAAAAATGGAAGAGCTGCCGTCCCTGGGTGGGCTCGAACCACCAACCTTTCGGTTAACAGCCGAACGCGCTAACCGATTGCGCCACAGAGACTGACAAATGATTGATTTCCAGAGCTTGATGAAGTGGTCTGCCTGCACTCAGCCAGATCTTGCCCCATCCACTCCTTCTGACCCTCTCTTAGGCTTCCTTTCTTTGGTTGAGTTTACCCCCAATCTTATTTACACTCTCCCCCTCCTTCCTCCTAGTTTGAGATTCTTTTAGCTACACCATATGAAAGCCTGTTTTCATATGTTTATTCCCTTTGTGGCAAAAGTTTCCCAGATGCTATAGATAATAATAATAACAGTTTATGCCCTTTTGTTTCTCATGAAGGAGATCAGAAACATTACATTTTCCTTCTCCACAAGGAACCAACTAAAGGATTTCCTCAACCAATGCAATTAACAGCTTTTTGAACAGAGCCGAATTCAAATAAAGGTGGTAAGGTAAATCCAAATAAATAAAAGTTGAAGTCGACGAGGATGGGATTCGAACCCATGCGTGCAGAGCACAATGGATTAGCAGTCCATCGCCTTAACCACTCGGCCACCTCGTCTTGGAAATAATGGGGACAACTTTTATTTTTGTCCCCAAAGATGGGAGGGGGATGGTTTTGGTTGGGTGGGATTGTTTCTTATACAATTGTTTTTATCTATTTGTGTTGATTTTGAAGACTTATTTCATTGAATGGTTCTTGCTTTATTTATTTTATATGACTGTAAATGATTTAAATAAAGGTACTGTAAATAGAAGTAATCATTAGTCACTCTTACTTACTTACCGGTACTTACTATACTGCCTTTATTTATGGTGGTTCCAATCCTCAAATGGCTGCCACAACCTGCTGTGGCAATCTCACCTCTTCAGACATTACTCTTGCCAAACAAAACCACTTCAAACATCTGACTGACTCAGCTCCAACCAGTGGGGTAGTGAGGGTGAGAAGCACTGGGGGTGGGGGGGTGGGGTGGGGTGGGGGGTGGAGTCACCCCCTCCCCCCCGATCCCCGATTCCCCCCTGCCACATGGGGCCCCCTTCCGTTCCCTTCCCCTTCCTCTTTCTAATCAAACTGACTCTTATATCACCTCTCCCCTCTCTCAACTAAGCCACCTCCACCTCTCCCTTCTCCAGCCCACTCTGTCCAATCCTGAAGCTTCTTCTTCCTTTCTGGAAATCACTGAAGAGGAAACTGTACACTTTCTTTTCTCTTCCAAACTTACCACCTGCACTTCTGATCCAATTCCCACTCATCGCTATCTTTCCTACTATCCCCCTTCCATCTGTCACATCTTCAGTCTATTACTTTCCACAGCAACTGTCCTCTTGATGTCTTCAAACATGCCTCTCTTTAAAAAAAAGTCACTGCCAACTATCACCCATCTCCCTGCTCTCCTTATCCAAGCTATGTGGTTCACCATCATTGTCTTGACTTCTTGTCAACCCCAACTGGTCTTGACCCATTCTAATCATGCTTTCGCCTGCTACACTCTATGGAAACTGCCTTTGCTAAAGTCTCTCATCCCCTATATTATACAGCAGGATCAGCTTATTCCAGAGAATTGTATCAAAGACTGCTGAATTCTTTCCCTCCCCAGACACACACTTTTCCTTCTTTTTTCTCATTCTTTGATCAGTTTCTCTCTTCTTTTCTCTTTCAAAAACTGCCTTTTGCTGAAATTCTTCATATAAATAATTACAATATTCATATAAAATTGAAAGTATTTCCACAAGAGGCCTTAGATAGAGTCTGTAACTAGGAGCTGTAGCACAGAGTAGATGAAAAGGAAAGGGAAGAGCAGAGGGAGAAAACTCCCTGCGCTTGAACAGTTAGCTACTTTAATGCAAGACAGTGAAAGAAAAAGCTTTCTTGGCCCGTACGGGGATCGAACCCGCGACCTTGGCGTTATTAGCACCACGCTCTAACCAACTGAGCTAACCGGCCAACTGCAGAACGTTGTTAATTTAGAAATATAAGAAGTTGGTGAATTTTCAGGCTTGTTCACTCAAATGAGATATGGTATTACATAATTTTATTGTATCACATTTAGAAAGCTTCCTCTTGGAGGTCAAACGATTACAGTACCTATAGGCAGCTCATTAAAGTGCGCTTAAAAACGTCTTTTAATCAAATGGCCTCCATTTTATAGCTGCCATTGCCTGGCCTCTTTTGGTTTCAGATTAACTTTTATCTGTGCTTTTTTTTTTAATCCATTAGATATAGCACTCAGAAAAAGAATATAGAAACAATTTTTATCAGGAATTAGCACTTAATCTGTAAATCACATATACTTATATCTGTGTAAAGACTAATACATGAGCACTGGATAAACAGTCGGTAGCGTGGCCGAGCGGTCTAAGGCGCTGGATTAAGGCTCCAGTCTCTTCGGGGGCGTGGGTTCGAATCCCACCGCTGCCAAGTTGATTTTTTTTATTTTGTGTTCCTTAATTTTATTTATTTTTCCAAATAAAGTCATGTAATATATTGGTCTTATACTTTATTGATAACAGAATATTCATTAATTATATGTAAATACCTGACTTTATAAGTAAATAAACACTTTAACTCCCCATACTCGAAGTCATGTATCTAATATACAGTAGTCCTGAGAATGGTGGGATGGAAAGGGGAGGTTTTGGTTGGGTGGGATTGTTTCTTGTACAATTGTTTTTATCTATTTGTGTTGATTTGGAGACATTTCATTAAATGGTTCTTGCATTATTTGTTTTATTTGGCTGTAAATTATATTTGAAAAGTTAATAAAAATGATTTAAAGTAAACAAATAAAATAAATGTTTAAGAACAAAAAATCAATGCTGCGTTGGCCGGGAATCGAACCCGGGTCAACTGCTTGGAAGGCAGCTATGCTCACCACTATACCACCAACGCCTTCTGACAAGGTTTGAAAATTAATCCTACCTGTATCTTCTATAGAAAAAAATGTTGAACCAGTTTGTTTAATATAATGATGAATTCACTTTTATTGCCTTTATTATCTACAATTTATGCAAATCTCAAAGGCAAATCTCTCATTCACTCCACTCACATTTAAATTAGAGAGAAGAGTAGAACCTAATGGCTCTGAGCTCATTATCACCCTTAGGAAATTTAACTAGTAGAGAAACCAGGTGTGCAGATAAGGAAGATTGTCCACGTATTTGGGAAACAAAAAAGACACAATTCTAAAAACTGAGCTAGTTTACAAAACCTGAAAATACGTAGATTCCGAAATTATAACAATCACGCGTTACCCCTGCTTCAAAGAGAATGCACCTGATGCCTGAAGGGGGTGGATGTGACAAATTTTTAAAAAGTGGGTTAGAATAAACACACAACATTTTTGGAACGAAGAGAATGCTCATTAATAAGGGTGGGGGGGGGGGGAGGGTAACCTGAAGGAAGCAAAATCACATATAACACAGCAAAGGGCTTTCAAAAGGTTTGAGGTGACTTCTGTGGGTGCCATGGTTAAACTCAAATGTCCATCTGTAAGTCATCACTCCAGTTGGTGACTGTGTGAATTATTGTAATTGTTGGTAATGGAAATCGTTGAAAATTACAAGTGCATTATTTTCAGTCTTTCACCATGAACATCGTGGTTTTCCTCCTTTTCACCAATGAAGCAAATTTTTCACGCTTTTTTAGAACAATGTTTTTGTTTTTTTGTTTTTACATATTTGTGGGAAAACACTACTGTTGCTTGCTCGCCTTAGAAATTACCCCCACCTAACCCCTATTTCAACTGCAGGGTATTTATTCACCAAATATGCTGCACTGCTATTTTATGTATTCATTCAATTGATTCAGAATTAAGAATGTATCCATTTAAATTTAGCGATGAATACACAAGACAAAATGCACTAATCATGCTCAATGTTGTTTAAAAAGCATATATCAAAGACAATAGCATATACCAAAAACATACATAACTAAAATTTTCATAATTACAAACAAAAAAACATTTTTTTCCCCAAAATCTTTATTCATTTTTACATCTCACAACAAGTGTACAATAATAAAACAGTTGATTCATATAGAACACTTGAAAATCTTTCTTATTATCAACATAAATGTATAAATTGAAGATCCTTCCCCCACCCTCCCTTTTCTTCAAAATAAATCAATCAATCATATTATACATATACATTACGGTTTTGTTGTTGTGAGTTATGAGCATCTTAGCCAGGTAGAGTAATCCAAATCTGGCTCCGATATCTTTCAAGTCCTGTCGCTGCTGCAGAAAGAGTTTCCTCTTGGCCGCTGTGGTCTTCGCCAGATTAGGAACGAAAAGAACCTTCTTGCCTTGGTAAAAAAGTTGCTTCTTTTCTTTTGCTGAAGTCAGAATCTTCAAGGCGTGCTGATAACGCAGCATTTTGGCCACTATAGGCCTAGGTGGTTTTTGGCTTGAAGTAGGCCTGGATGGAACCCGATGTGCTCGCTCTAATTCTAGCGGTGGATCAAAGGTAATACCCAGCAAAGATGGAATTAAGGTCTGCAAGAAGGTAATGGTGTCCGAGCCCTCCGAAGACTCAGGGATTCCCAAAATTCTCACATTACAATGACGGCTTCTGTTCGCCAAATCTTCCAAGTCCATCTGCAATGCCGCGATATCTTTACTGTGCTGCGGTATGAGGGAGACATTAGCCACGTGTTGTGTCTTGAAATCGGCACGTCTGGCTGTTATGATCGTCAAGCCACGCCCCCCTGGATTTAATATCTATGCCCCAAATACGAATCAAATAGAATTTTTTAAGAGTTTACAGCAATTATTACTCCCACTGGCTGCATCTAATTTAATTGTGGCTGGAGATTTCAATGCTGTAATGGATCCATTAATGGATAAAAAAACCAAGTAGAATTATGAAATCATTAGGGTTGGAGAATTTGGCTCAATCTTGTAATTTAATAGATATATGGCGTATACTTCATTTTAATGATCGGGAATTTTCCTTTTGTTCACAGGTCCATAAGTCTTTTTCAAGAATAGATTATTTTTTTTTTGTCTTGAGTCAGATAGTTCAAAAAGTGACAAAAGCCATCATTGATCCTATTATTCTATCTGATCATGGTGGAGTGTGGATTGAGTTACAATCTGATGAACAAGATTATAGTAAACCTGTTTGGAGATTTGATAATACTTTGATTGCGGATTCAAATTTCCTTGAAGATTTTAAATTAAAAATGATTGAATTTTTCCAATTGAATACATCTGAAGATATTAACATTGAAACATTATGGGATGCATTTAAAGCTACCATGAGAGGTAATATTATTTCATATTCGGCATATATTAGAAAACAACTGAAAAATCAATTTTACAATTTGGAAAATGAAATTAAACATTTGGAAATTAGTTAATTGATAAGTGGGAATATAATACTCTACAGGCTTTACTAAAAGCAAAAGGTAAATATAATGAGATATCTTCTAAATTTGTAAGGAAAGATTTGTTCTCTAAGCAAACTCAGTATTATGGAAATTCAAATAAGGCGGGAAGATTATTGGCAAACTATCTTATTTCAAATCACCCTTTTCCCTATTTGCTAAATTTATTTCAATTTCAACTGACTAAAGGTTGCATTACAGGTACTATGGCAGATTCGCTAACAATTGTATTACCGGGGGGTCACGTGATGCTGGAGACCTAATGCTGGAGACGTGCCTCTCTGCAGCTCCGGGCCACTCCACTCTAAAACTTGCTTTAAACCCACAAATCGGGGGGGGGGGGATGTGCTCCGCACTTTTCCTTCACCCGAGGACAGGGAAGTGGAGTGAGCCTCCGCGTTGGTTTTTTTTGGGGCACTTTTTTCTGGTTATGCCGACTAAAGTTCAGCAAGGAGCCAAGGCTAAGCATACAGTGCCGGGAGCTAAAATGGCGGAGCAGCACGAGGTACCTATGTTCACTCTGCAAGACGCAGCCGTTCAGGAACTCACACGCTCCCTTACGCTAGTTATGGAAGACAAACTTACCAAAATTCAGTCTTTCATGGAGGAAATGAGGGAGCGCCTGGAATCCCAGACGAACCGTCTGCAACGCGTCGCTCGCTCAGCAGGAGGTCCGCACGGACAGCTTTGAGGAGTGCCTCCGCACCCTGGAAACATCCACTAACATCTTAAAAGAGCGAGCGGAGGACCAGGAGAATCGTGGTCGCAGGAATAATCTGCGATTCATTGGAATCCCTGCTTCTGTGCATGATGTGGATCTCCGCACTCGGCTCGAGGCGTTGCTGCCTGAGGTCTTTGATATACAGGCCCCTCTGGCCCTGCTGTTGATTGAAAGGGCGCACCGTGTGGGGATCCGCAGCGAGGGAGAGCAACGTCCGCGCCCCGTCATTGCGCGTTTCCTCAATTTTGCTGTGAAGGAGAGGATCCTGTTCCTGTATCGCAAGGGGAAGGAGCTGTAATTCGAGGGCCATAAAATTCTCCTCTTTCAGGATTTCTCCCCACAAGTTTCTTATCAGCGGCGTGCTATGGCGCCTTTTTGCAATGAGCTCTTCAAACGCCACATCAGAGTTAATCTCTTGTATCCGGCTCGGGCCCATATATTCTACAATAATAAAGTCACCTTCCTTGACACCCCACAGGCCATGGAGCAATTTATCCAAAAGCTCCCCCCTGTGCTGGACTCTCCTCGGGTGGGTGAATGAGTGCTCTACTCATGGCTTTTCTCTGGCTGTCCGCCCTTCTGCACTGGGCTGAGTTGTCTTCTTGTTTTATCTATATAGCCTAGCTGTTGCTAAAGCCTGGGGGCTTTGTTCTTTTTCATTTTCATTTTGCAATGTCTGCCAATGGTTTGGAGTTCTTCTCCAGGACAGGGGAGTATCTTTGTTTTTGTACTCTTTGTTCCTCGTTTTGGATCTCCCGGGAACTGGAGGGGGTAATTTCTACCCTGACCCCCAGGCAGCTGTATGCTACAGGTGTCATTAAAACGGGTGCTCCACTTGTGGGGCACCTGCTGTTTCTTGTTATTCCTCATTGTTATTTGATGTTCGTCACCAACCGGACTGTTACTTTCTTTTTACCTGATGGCTTGCACTCTGAGTTTTGTTCCTGGTATTGTATTTGCCTGTGCTTGCTATGCTTCTCTCTTTTTCTTTTTATTTGAGTTTCCCTCCATTCTGCAGTTAACTTCCTTTGATGGATTGGGGGTGGCCCGGAGCTGCTGTATCTATACTGTTCTGTTGTATTGGGGTACACTGTATGGTCTGGGGAGGGGGCGAGGGAGGTTGGGGGAGGGATGGGGGGGGGGGGTTCGGATGTGTGAGTGTGTATGTATGATTGGTTGGGTTGTCTGTGAATTTTTCGGGAATTTAAGGTGTGGAAGTTTGCATCTTGTGTGGCTGCGTTGGATGCCAGGGGGGCGGACTTCCTCTTTTGTGGTCTGTGAAGCAGGGGGATTTGGCTGGAACATTCCCTCTCTTCTTCTTTATGGATTTTGGTTACTTTCATTGTTTTTCACTCATCCTGTTTATTATCCTGGCTAACTTGAATGTTAATTCTTTAAATGTTGATGGTTTTCATTCTCCTGTGAAACGTATCAAGATTCTAGCCTATTTGAAGAGGGAGCGATGTGATATAGCGTTTCTTCAGGAGACCCACCTGTCCGCCACTGAACATCTCAAGCTTAGGAGGGATTGGGTGGGATAGGTGGGTTTCTCTGCTTATTCTTCCCAGAAACGTGGGGTAGCAATCTTGATTCATAAAAACATTCCCTTCAGTATCCATAAAGAAATCAAGGATCCGGAGGGCAGATACCTGTTTCTGATTGGAGACCTGTGGGGTTCCTCTCTGGTGCTGGGTTCAGTCTATGCCCCGAACATTTATTCTCATGATTTCTTCTCTTCCCTGGTGGGAATCTTGGCGCCCTACTCCTCCCATCGGTTGATCATCGGGGGAGATTTTAATGTGGTGGTGGAGCCCCTTGTGGATTGTAAGCCTGCTAAAACAGCGACTAGGGGACACTATGACAGGGGGATACCCTTCCTTATTCACAAATTGGGATTGTTGGATGCCTGGCGGACCCTGAATCCGGATGATAGTGGTTTCTCTTTCTATTCCCACCCTCATAATGTATACACTAGAATTGATTATATATTAGTTTCTGAGGGGTTGTTTTCAAAATTGACCCGGGCTGTTATGGCCTCCCCTTTGGTATCGGATCATGTCCTCCTGGGCACCACTTTTCAGTTTTCTCCTGCCTCTCTTAGTACAATCTGGCGGATGTCTCCCCACCTATACTCAGACCCTACTTTTCAGACCTATCTGGGACAGAGGTGGGAGGACTTCCTCCAGACCAACAGAGCGGAGGACGTGAGCCTGGTTACATATTGGGAGGCAGCTAAGGCTGTTTTGAGAGGTCACGTGCTGGCCTATTCCGCTGCTGCAAAGAAAAAACGTGATGGGGAACTGTTGACCCTGACCGCTGAGTTGCAACGCCTGCGGCGTTCCCATATCCCGAGTCTTACGCGTGCCTTGAGGGACAGGCTTCAGGCTGTTAAACATCAGATCAACACTATTCTCACTCAGCGGGCTTCCCGAAATATATATTTTTACAAATACAAACTGCATGCTTGGGGAAACAAAACTGGTCGTTTACTTGCCAATTTGATAAGACCCCCTAGAGCCTGGCATGTCATTACCCACATCAGGGATAGCACGGGGCGGGTACATAAGAACATAAGAATTGCCACTGCTGAGTCAGACCAGTGGTCCATCATGCCCTGCAGTCCGCTCACGTGGCGGCCCTCTGGTCTAAGACCAGCACCCTAACTGAGACTAGCCCTACCAGTGCACGTTCTGGCGGCTAGGTTGAACCAAAGCGAGGCAGTATCAAAGCAATTCTCAGTGTCGGGTTTCTCGGGTTTCTCAGCGGATCCCACTTGTTTAAAGTAGTGTGCCCCTCCCCCTCCTCCCTTCCCGCCGAGAGCTCGCGTGTGCAGCACTTTACACACGCTGCTTCGGGGCCTTCTACTGCCCTGATTTACTCTGGCACATCCCTGATGACATCATCAGAGACGCAGCAGAGCAAATCAGGGCAGTAGAAGGCCCCGAAGCCGCTCCTCCTGTCACTTAAATAATCTCTTCCTCCCCAAAACACCAACCAAGTATTCAGATCCCTGAAATGTAACATAATCTTACTTGTACTAGAGAATGACACAGTGGCGGTTACCCGCGGCTAGCCGCGTTTAGCCGCGGGTTAACCCGCCAAAACGGTGACCAAAAAAAAATGGTCACCGCAAGTTCGGGGACAAGGCAATTCACCGCCCCGTGGGGCGGTGAATGGTAGCATGGGGCGGTGAACCATCTGGAACGTGCGGTGAACGAACAGCAGCCCACTCTCTCCCGCCGGCTGGCCGACCATGCATCTCCCTCCCTCCCTTCTTTTCCCTTACCTTTTCTTGTTAAAACGCGCGTTTTCTATAAGGCTAGGAGCTGTATTACAGCCGGAGCCTTGAAGTCAAGTCGCGTTGCACACTGGAAAAAGTCTCCTCTGACGCAACTTCCTGTATCCGGTTGCATCGGAGGAGACTTTTCTAGCCGGCAACCCAACGCGACTTCAAGGCTCCGGCTGTAATACAGCTCCTAGCCTTATAGAAAACGCGCGTTTTAACAAGAAAAGGTAAGGGAAAAGAAGGGAGGGAGGGAAATGCACGGCTGGCCGGTGGGAGGGAGCTGCTGGACCGCGTGAAGGGTGCTGAGGGTGGGGGGATGGAGAGAAGAAGACGCTGAAGACAGGGATGGGGCCAGGGCGGTGAAAGAGATAACGGGGCGGTGACGGGGCGGTGAAGGGAACGGCAGAGACGGGGCGGTGAAAGGGACAGCGGGGACGGGGTGGTGCAGAGGATGGTGGTCCGGGGACGGGGCACTGACGGGGACATAATTTTTCCCCGTGTTATTCTCTAATTTGTACTCTAACTGTAATCTATTTGTTATATCACACAGTAACGTACAGTCAATTTAATATCCAATTTGCAAGTTCTTCCAGAATTAATCCAGGTACCTCTCCTCCCTTGTAACAAAAAAAAAAAAACCAACCCCAAAACTGTTGTAACTTCACTGGAAATGTCCAGTTAGCTCTTTTGTAATCCGCCTTGAACTGCAAGGTATAGGCGGAATAGAAGTCCCTAATGTAATGTAATGTAAAAGCTGACTCATTTTTCGATTGCCTTGCAGCGGCCATGCTTCTGCACAATTACAGCCACCGCCAGTAGGAAAAACTTCAGCAAAATCTTTAAAATATAAACAATTTGTTGCCCGGGTCAGAGGAGCGTCGCTATTACTCCTCCATCTTGCGTGCGCTCCAAGCCACGCCCCCCCCCAACAAAAAAAACAACAACCACCATTAAAAACAAATGCTGTATACCATAATCAAGATCTTCTGTCTATAAACTGAAGAACACTAGATGCAGTCTTATATTTTCTGGCAAAGCATCCCAACTCATTCAAATTCATTTGTTTTTGTGCTAAAACACAGCCACAAACTGTATAGATTGCAATCAGTTTTTCCAAAGTAATAAATACTTTTAATTGCACTGACAATATATATGTATACTTTAGTAGCTTTGGAAAGTGTATTGCCTTAGTAAGCTAATAAAAGAATGGACATCAAAACGTATCATTTTATCTTCTTGTTTTGTTTCTAATTATACTTAAAAGTGGGCTAACACGGCTACCATATTTACTTTTCCAAGAAAATTACCTTTTTTAATAACTATTCACATACATTTTACATATTGTTTGTGTGATACACATCTTCCCAAATAGAAAGGCGCAGAATACTTTCATCATCAGTGCTCCAGTGGCGCAATCGGTTAGCGCGCGGTACTTATATAGCAGTACTTGCCCAAAGTCATGCCGAGGTTGTGAGTTCGAGCCTCACCTGGAGCATTATCTTTTAAAAGTTCCTAGCTAGGAATTTTTAAAGCAGACCTAGTGCTATGTAGATTAAAACCATAAATTACTTGCTAATGTAAATGGCTAGTGGGTCTATGGCCCAACCTTCTAAAACACAAATAGATTACTGCAGAATTCCATACATACACAGGCACTAAACGGCCTTACGGTCTATTATAAATACTGTTCCTATGTAAACTGCATGCACTAAAATCATGAGCATTACATATTGTTTTTTTTAGAAACCTCATATTTACTGGGATTAGAAAACGAACATGAAAAAAAAAGAGTATGGGGCTCGTCCGGGATTTGAACCCGGGACCTCTCGCACCCAAAGCGAGAATCATACCCCTAGACCAACGAGCCAACTGGAAAAAGAACGTTTCATAAAGCATTAAGAACATTTGCTCGATTCCCCCAACTAAACGATAAATCTTCTAGACCAAGGGAAGAAGATGTGCAGCAGCTCCATGTTATTTTCGATTTAATGCAAGGATGGCATGACAGCACACTACTGTGGGGCGATAGGGTGCTAGAACGAAGGGTGCCCCAGAACGGATGATAAAGGCTGTGAAAGCAGGTGCCAGTGGGATTGGTTAAAACCAGGATCCCTGCGGGCCCCACGTCCCGGCCGCTTTCTTTTTTAAGGACGTGCGGTAGAGACGCGCGCTCCTCGTTTTACCCAGTCTCCAGAACGCCGGCTTCGCGTCCCCCTTTCCGGCCGGCCGCGGCTGCCGTCCTTTCCCGTGACGTCACGTCACGAGAGCGGAAGCGCCGGGCGCAGCACCGCCTCCCCCTGCGGGCAGCATGAAGCCCCCCGTGAGGACCCGCAGCGCGCCTCTGCGCTACGAGGAGAGCGGCTCCCGCGTGCGGGTCGCCCCCTGGAAACTCAAGGAGAAGCTGCTGCTGCTCAAGGCCCTGAAGGAGCAGAGGCAGCGGAAGGAGCTGGACGTCCAGGCGCTGCAGGCGCTGCTGCCGCAGAAGAGCCACGCCGAGGTCCGTTAGGCTCGCGCGGGCCGAACCGTTGCGTGACCCGCCCACGCGGTTCCATTTGAGCTACTTTTCCATAGCTTGGCTCGCGGCTTAGGCTCTTTGCGCGGAGTCAAGCTGCGGATCTCTTCATAAAGGTGGCTAATAAAGACCAATGAACAAGCCTTTTATGTCCCTTTTCATTTTTTTTACAACAAAACAAAAAAAAGAGGGACAAAAAACAAAAATTAGAATACCTTTTAACCAAGGTGCTCAAAACCAATAGATGGTAAGAAAATCACCAAACCGGGGACAAACCCCTGTAAGTGCTTTTAAGAATCTTATCATTGCACCATCTGCAATCGGTAGAAAGGTGTTTGAGTTGTGTCTAAATAATTGTATCATTTAAAGCAGGAGTCTCAAAGCCCCTCCTTGAGGGCCGCAATCCAGTCGGATTTTCAGGATTTCCCCAATGAATATGCATTGAAAGCAGTGCATGCACATAGATCTCATGCATATTCATTGGGGAAATCCTGAAAATCCGACTGGATTGCGGCCCTCAAGGAGGGGCTTTGAGACTCCTGCTTTAAATGATACAATTATTTAGACACAACTCAAACACCTTTCTACCGATTGCAGATGGTGCAATGATAGACTCTTGAAAGCACTTACAGGGGTTTGTCCCCCGTTTGGTGATTTTCTTACCATCTATTGGTTCTGAGCACCTTCTTGGTTAAAAGGTATTCTAATTTTTGGGGGTTTTTTGTCCCTCTTTTTTTGTTTTGTTGTATTTAAGGCCTTTGGGGGACATTTTTTGATTGAATTTCACCCAGTAGTTGCATTGGGGATCCAGTACCTTTTCATTTTTAGATAGCCACTCCCCTCGGAGATCTCAAAGTCGTTCCTTGAGGGCCACAATCCAGTCGGGTTTTCAGGATTTCCCCAGTGAATATGCATTGAAAGCAGTACATGCACATAGATCTCATGCATATTCATTGAGGAAATCCTGAAAACCCGACTGGATTGCGGCCCTCAAGGAGTGACCTTGAGACCCCTGCTAAGTGTATGTAGTTTCTGCTCTCCTTAACCTTACTAGTAGATACCACAGTGCTTGATCTCCCACCCCTTGCCTGGTCTCCACAGATTTAAGATGTTCTGCATATTTCATAATGCATTAAGAGCATCACAGCTGATGTTTCAGGTGCTCCACTTTCCTATTAACAGTTAGTGGAGCTTCACCTGGGATAGAGGCAGAGGATTCAAATGGTTCAAGGGTGGGGAAGCTTGGGAGTTCAGGGTGGGTGACAAGAGTGTTAGAGGATACCAGTAGCTGGACAGGGAAGATTCGGAATGAGACGCCTAACTCATTCTGAACAATCCATGCCGGTTATTGCCTTTCAGGTGAATAGGAGTAGGTCAGTAGGAGCTGGGTTGAGTATTTGAGCATCCCTTTTGTCTTCCTGGCCATCTCCAACCTAGACACAGTGATAGGAAATTGCTGATAGCTACCTGACCAAATCAGGGACATGATCATTGCCACCAAACTGCATCCAGGAGTAGCACTTAAAAATCAAGACTCTTCGGAAATTTTACATTCTAAGCTTGTGGAAGTAGGGTGCAGTAGCAGTTTTACCAACACACTTCTGCTTTCTTTTTTTTCCCAGATTGTGTCTTTCATTCACTTGATGAAGGGCCGGGTGGCACGTGAAGCTGTGCAGAGGGATTACCAACGCTACCAGGAAGAGAAGAAAATCAAGGAGTCCCAGGTCCTGGCACCTATTGAGGTACTCTAAAATCAGGAGGGTGTTAGGGGGGCTAGGAGTTTTGAGTGCTATTTCATGTGGCGTGGAAATGTGCTGCACTTTCTCCAGTAAGTTCTTGATTGATCTGTCCTTTCCCCCTCTCTCTCCTCACACTCTACCACAAGATTTGTATGATTAATTTGTGTTTGTTTCCTTTCCTGATACCTTGACCTTGGACATCTTTCTCAGGTGTGGACTAATCTGGCTGAAAAAGTGTCTCTTAACCTTGAAGATGCAATAACAGCAGCATTTTCTCAGGTAAGCAGATTGCAGTCTTCCTTAGAGCTCTGTGCAGAGCCAAGATTATTATACAGGGCTTCATATTGTTGTGAGACATCTTGCCATCCCGACGGCACAGTGCGCAGCGGCCGCAAAGAAGGCAAACATTCATGCTAGGCATAATCAAGAAGGGTATTACAACCAGAACAAAAGAAGTTATCCTGCCGTTGTATCTGGTGATGATGAGTCCGCATCTGGAGTACTGCATCCAATATTGGTCGCCGTATCTTAAGAAGGATATGGCGATACTCGAGAGGGTTCAGAGGAGAGCAACATGCCTGATAAAAGGTTTGGAAAATCTTTCATACGCTGAGAGATTGGGTAAACTGGGACTCTTTCCCCTGGAGAAGAGGAGACTTAGAGGGGGTACAAGATCATGAAGGGCATAGAGAGAGTAGAGAGGGACAGATTCTTCAAACTTTCAAAAAATAAAAGAGCAAGAGGGCATTCGGAAAAGTTGAAAGAGGACAGATTCAAAACGAATGCTAGGAAGTTCTTCTTTACCCAACGTGTGGTAGAGACCTGGAATGTGCTTCCAGAGGGCGTAATAGGGCAGAGTACAGTATTGGGATTCAAGAAAGGATTGGACAATTTCCTGCTGGAAAAGGGGATAGAGGGGTATAGATAGAGGATTACTGCACAGGTCCTGGACCTGTTGGGCCGCCGCGTGAGCAGACTGCTGGGCACGATGGACCTCAGGTCTGACCCAGCAGAGGCATTGCTTATGTTCTTATGACCTAGTTCCTGACTGGGCCAGCAGATTAAAGTCTGTTCTGCGAGAGTCAAAGAAATAGAAAAACCTGTGCAGATGTTGCAAAGCAAGGCATGCTATGACATTCAGAATAGATACAAGTGGCTATAGCTTTTCTGCAGTCTGTGAACTTAGTAGCATGAGCTATCATAAAAGTATATTAGATTTGACAACCATTTTCTTATAAGCTGGTATCTGCAAGCTCAAATTTCACAAGAAATATTGTCTCTTTCCTCTTAATTTAAACTCTAAACTGCAAAGAATTAGATTTCACTTTTTTCCCTTGCTTTCTGTAAGAACGCTTGTATTTTCTCAAAAGATAGCATTACATGTGTAGAGATGTTACACAAAACTGCTTTCTCTTCTCATTCCAAGATTCTAACCATAGCAGCCACTGAACCTATCAGCTTACTTCACTCTGTGCCAAAGAAGCCAACTGGGACCACAGGAAAGAAGATTATTAACAGTTCTGCTGAAAGCGGTCCAAGTGATTCTTCATCGCCTGCATCTCATAACGTTCCAGAGCCCACCACAGGCTCCCATGCGGCCAAAGCTGTTGAAATGTCAGGTACCTCTCAGTCCCAGGAAGCTGTTCCAGCTGTTGGAGAAGAGGAGAGAACAAGTCCAGAATCTGAGGAATTTAATGTGGACTTTGAGAAAATCTATAAATATTTGTCGGCATTGACCCGAGGTGGTAAAATGCCAGAGCTCTCCAACTTTGGTAAGTTGGAAACTTGGAAATCCATGAGTCTCAGGGCGTGAGGGGTATAGGATCCGCATTCAGTAGATTTATGCTGAGTAGTTAAATAGATTAAAGAGAGATTTTGAAGTGGATAGAAGAATGAGTAAGTGGGATGATTGTAAAGAAGTGGGGTTAGAGATTGTGTTCTCTGTTAACAAGCAAGGGGTATGCAGACATACTATATAGTATGGCTGTATTCTTCTTCTGTCTACTGAGAACACCCCTACAGGTAAGTAACTCTTCTTCCTCTGCCCACAAATGGGGGAATGCAGGCACACAACACAGAGAGCCCTCCATCATTGGCAAGCAGCTCTGCAGAATAAGAATAAATATGTAGATCATTAGTAAGATGGTTGGAAGGCTAGACTGCTAATAAAAGATGATCAAGTGATTTGACGACTGATTAGATAATTCATTTCTTAGATGAGTGGATGAATGAGCTGGAGATAAATACAGGGATGCTTGAGTTAGAATTAAGAGTGTTCTGTTAATATAAGAATGAGCTGAAGGGATGATTTTGTGGATAAGAATAGTTGGGTGGATATCTAAATTCTTAAGAATGTTGGTGAATCAATGAATAACTTTGGCTGAACTAATGATATGCATCTTGCACAGTGCTCAGTCCTTGGTTCAAAGTACATTTTTATTGTGTTGGTGGAATGCATTTGACACTATTATCCTTTTCTTTTTGCTTCACTGTACCAGAATCCGCAGTCATATTGGATTTGCTCATGTCTCTTCCTGATGAACTGATCCAGCTGGATTGTGCCAGTCTCAGGACCCACATGTATCAGTCCTTCAAGCACCTGAACTCACCATGGCCAAGTCAGGAGGGACCTAAAAAAGGCCAGGGTCAAGAAGAATCTGCTGCTACAATCCCTCCTGTAGACGCTCCTCAGGAGTCATGCTCTAGTGGGAAGACAGCCTTAAGTAAGCAAGAAAAAAGGGACTGCACCTCTGAAGGGTCGAACCAAAATGGAGCAGCCATTAGCCAGCCAGCAAACCAGATGTGCAGAGAAAACACAATACCAGACAAGGGGCCACAATGGAAGGAGCTTGGCGTCTGTCCTCTGAACTCCTTTCTTATTCCTGTAAAACTCTTATCTCAAACTGTAAAAAATTAAGCTTACAAAGTTTGGTTATTATACTTCTTCCTCTTTGCACAGTTGCTCCCTTATGTTCCAGATAGCCCAACAGATACCGTCCACACTAATGTAGCTCTAATTTAAAACAGGACAATTGTGTGAAGTTAAATAAAAGATTTTAGAGATAGAAGTGACTTCTGCTTTGTTTTCATTCACTGCTAAGTGATCCCCAACTTCCTTTTCCATGATGAGTCATTTAGGATTAAAGCCCAAACCAGAACCAAGGCACAGTCTCTCCTGCTATAACTACCAAGTCAGAAAGGTTTGAATGTGCAGGTTTCACTGTGAAGCCTGTTAACTGGCAATTCCTTGATAGAAAGAACATCCTCATCTTTCGCACAACCATCAGTGGATTTTTGTAGTGCAGCATACGTTTGTTCAGTGTGTTAACAGATGATCTACCTTGCAACAGAACAGCTGGCTTATAAATCATCTTCATCTCTATTGTGTATCACAGAGAATTGGGCCCCTGTAAATAGGAGGAGATGTATCAAAGTTGATACATTTAGTTCTACCCAAATGTATTCAAGATTGCATTTCTGTTCCCTTCTCAGCCAGAGGAGGTAAAACTTTGACCAAAATCATTGACAAGACACACAGCTTCTTTTAGAGTGAGATCGCCGGTGCCAATCATGGATGACAGGGAAGCTGGAACCGGCAGCGGTGATCCCCAGCGCGTAGCAGCCCCCGGTGATTTGATCAGAATTACTCTGAGGTTTGGCTTCAGTTTTCCTATAAATATACGCAATTTGTATATCATCTCCAGATTGTAGATGAGTGCTGGTGTTAATTACCCGCCCAGCTGACTTTAGGGAATCAGCAGGTGGAGATTTGACTATTACTCCATGGTTATGCAACTTCATTTTATGGGAGGATTGCTTAGCACACCTATAAATCTGTGAAAACTTCCTTAAAACTGATCTATAACTAACACAGATCATTAAGATAAATTAACACCACAGTTAGTTAATTTATAATGGAAATTAAAAAAAAAAAAAAACAACTTGAAAAGATATGAAGAACTTGAGTTTATGCGCCGAATTTAAGCCATCTGATTGTCATTTTGAGAAATAAATTCTTCTAAAACAGTAGGGTCTTCATAGTGGATTGTTTTATTATTGTAAGTGATGTGCATAATTGATGGGTAAAGCAGTCCATATGTTGCCCCATTTCTCTAAGTTGTGGACAAAGTAATAGAAATTGCTTTCTTTTTTTTTAAATTCTTTATTCATTCTTTATTTATTTATTGCTTTCTTATAGATGCTGTATGCTTGGCAAAATCTAGTAGTGAAATCTTATTTTCCTGCCACTTTAAAGATTTCTTTTGCTTAGCCGCATTAAGAATCTGCATTACTTGTTGATATCTAAGATGGTTAAAAATAACTGGTTGAGGTCCTGTTTGTTTGTTAGACCTACGATTCGGGATTTCTAACGGTAAGATGAATTTGAGTGAAAGAACTTTGGGTATAAATTCTTTCAAAAAAGAAATCATATTCGTTCCCTCCACATTTTCTGGGAGCCCCAGCAGGCAAATATTTTTTCTTCTACTGTGATTATTTGCCTCTTCTAGCTCTTTTACAAGGCGAGTAATCATTTTTCGATCCGTTTAGCATTTATTTAAAATTTCTTCCACTCCTGTCACGCGCTGCTCCAGTTGTTCCATTCAGACAGAGACATTTGTAATGAAAGGTTTGTTACCTCTGCTTGAATTGTGAGCTTTACAGTATTATCCAGGATTATTTCCTTAATTGTACGCAGCTTAGCCATAACAGAGTCAGTTGTGTCAGTTGAATCTCGCGGCAACAGCACTTTCGAGGGAGCGGAGGATCTGGTTTAGGCCATTTTGCTATTCCTGAAGCAACAAAGGCATTTTCTAGTCTCAATTGTCTCCCTGATTCCATGAGAGATTTTATTATCCTTTTTCTCTTCAATTTCAACTCACCGGATTGCTGACAGAGATTATAATAGTGCTAGGAAGGGACGAGCTCACTGATCACGGGTCCATATACTTGCGTTGCCAAGTTCCGCCCCTTTCAAAGTTGCATTTCCAAACCACCTTCTGGAAGAGAGACTGGGACTTGAAGCATATTTCTGGGGCTTGGCCTCGCACAGTCCTAGAGGTGGGCAGGTTCCAGGGTAAGAGTAGTGGGTGCCCTGGAAGAACAATCACCCCACCACCATCAAACGATCAAGAATGACATGGGAAGCAGAAATTTGGTGCCCAATCTCTGCTCCAAATATCCCTGAGACCAGTTTTGTGTTTTTTTATCCAAATACCCATACAACAATTTATACCACTTTACGGCTTGGTGACCCAAGAAATCCGCCTGAAAGCACAGGAATTCCAAACTATACTGAGAGTTAAGAACTTTCCATTCAGGGAACCCCTCCTGAATAGCCTGCTTCAATTGCAACCACTTAAAGATTTTGGTCTTGGAGAATAAGAACTACATGGTCAGCATCTATGAGACAGACTTGGTTCTTTTTGTTGCATAGAGCTTTTTGGACCCCAGTTGGTTTACAGAAGTTGGATAGCTCTAGGTCTAATAGATGCTGGCATTGTAGTTTAGAAGCTGGGACTTTAGATCATTAAATTTTTTTCTATCCCTATATAAATGCCTTTTGGAAGTTAATTTGGTCCCAAATTAATTCATTGTTAGAAAATCATGTTGCCCTTTCCTATTATTTGGTACATCTATGAGATTAAAGAGTCCAATTTCAGCAAATAATAATAAACTTTTACTAATACTGACGGGGGTTGCCATTCAACATATTACTGGAAATTGGAAGGGTTATACTAAACTTAATTATACCTTTTGGTGGAATTCAGTCTGTCATATTTATAAAATGGAGAGAGTGCTTGCTATACAGCAAGGAAATTATCATAATTTTGAAAAGATTTGGGGGCCGTTGATTACATATTCTAATGATCAGACACCTTAAACACCTTTTTATTATATAAGAATATAAGTTGGGTGGGATTGGGATATATGATATTTGTTAATTGGTTTATTCCTAATGGATGGGATGGGTGGGGGAGGGGTTCTTTTTATGCTTTGATGATTATAAATATGAATGTCAAGTGATTTGTAAAATTCTTGATTGAATATTATACACTTGTAAGATATGAAAACGAATAAAGATTTTTTTTTTTAAAGAATGACATGGGAATGAACATCAAGCAAAGGCCAGACATGACTGAATGGATAGGAGTAATTAGTAATACTCATTACATTACCTAGACCAGGGGTAGGCAATTCGGTCCTCGAGAGCCTGAGCCAGGTCATGTTTTCAGGATATCCACAATAAATATGCATTATGTATTTCAGCCTCTTTTTTTAATTTTTTTTCTATTTATCCTCTGTACTTAAAAAGCAAATTGACTTGACTTGCCCCAAAACGATGCTGAGCAGGAGCTGCCGAAAGCCTTGCACCATCAGCGAGCTGTTGTCGCCATAGCGTGTGAAAAGCACGTGCAACTGCCGCCGCTGAGCCAGCAACACCCGGTCCACGGCCAGCTCTAGTTCTACACTGTTTCGGCCACCGGCCGCGCAACAAGAACAAGGGCGGAGAGATGAGCATCGACAGCATCAGCCCTGCCCAGCCGCCCCTCCCAACTCACACATCCGTCGGCAAAGTCGCTAGGCGAATCGTAAGCTTCCCTCCATAGGTCAGCGACGGAGGGAAACTTACAATTTTCTTTGGGCCTTCCTCGTTGCCGGGTCCTGCCTTCGCGGAAACAGAAAGTAGGCAGGACCCGGCAGCGAGTTGTAAGCTTCCATCCGTCGTTGACTAGTCTCCTGCCTTAGCCCGCAGCGAATTCATGCTTCGGGGCTCTAAGGTGTGTGCGCTGGCTTCCCTTCTCTTCTCCTCCCCCCCCCCCACCCCCGGATGTAACTTCTGGTTTCGGAGGGAAGAGAAGGGAAGCCGGCACACACACCTTAGAGCCCCGAAGCATGAGTTCGCATCTCCAAGCCAGTGAGAGGTGGTTTTGGGGGGGGGGGGGGGGATTTTTATTACATTGAGCGGCGGCAGCTGCAGGATTCCCGATAGATGACAGCTGGGCGGTCATCTAAATTAGGCGGGCGGAGCGCCCGGCTAAAAGGCCCTGGGGAGAACACTGTTTATCTGATGTCATTTACTATGTTACTGTATTTTGATGTACCTGCAAAAGTTGTTAATGTGAGTTTTTGCCTCTGTGACAAATTTCTCTTTATATTCTCTCTTATCTGTTATGTGTTTTGCATCTAACTTGCCAGTGCTTATGTTCCTTCTTCTTGTCTTCATTTGGATCCTTTTTCCATTCTGTAAAGGATATTCTTTTGGGTCTTATAGCCTCTTTCACTTCCATGCTGGCTGTCTTTTGTTGTTCTTTCCACTGTTAATAGGCTTTGGTACACTGTGTCTGTTTGGAGTGGTCTAGCGGGATAAGGAGAGGGAGGCGTGAGGCTACTGGATGGAGAAGAGGAAAACAGGAGTCCTAGCAGCAGAAGGCAGGAAGTTCCAAGACAGCTGATGCCGGAGCCAGAGCCTCTCTTCCTGCCCAGTGTGCCACAACAAACCTGAGTTGTCACCTTGCTTAGAGTGACTGCAGGCCACAAAATAGTTCCTGGGGGACCGCGAGTTTGAGACCACTGATCTATACCACCCCAGCCATTGAAGGCCTCCCCAGTCCATCCTCCACCAAATGGCCATATACAGACACAGACCATGCAAGTCTGCCTTAGTTCTTCAATATTTACTATTATTTTCTGATTCTAGATCCTCTGTGCTTATCCCACGGGTTTTTAGGATAGCCCTAATGAATATGTATGAGAGATTTGCATATAATGGAGGTGACAGGCATGCAAATCTGCCCCATGCCTATTCATTAGAGCTATCCCAAAAACCCGGTGGTCCTCCAGGACAGGGTTGGGGACCATTGCTCTAGTGCACCATCAACGAAACCTTCCTGTTACCTGAACACTGCCCTACAATGTGATCCTTACAAAAAAAAAAACTTTTTTTGCTGGGACACTGCTCTACAGTTTTCCTGAGATAAAAGCCCCACCTGCCATAAGAGGTATCTCCAAGAATGTACACTTTGATACCAGAAGCTTTTTCCACTTTTTTTGCCACAGTGGCTGAATCCACCAACAGCTCATTGGGGAACTGGAGCGCCACCTGCAAGACAGAGAGGGACAGCATTCAGGTTCAGAAGAAGAAAGCCTTGAATTTAAGCCCTTATTTGCCACAGGTGGCTTCTTACAGATTAAACAAGACAAGAGCAGCAGATGAAGCTCATACGCCAAATGCTCAGTTCTGCATTCCTTTCCTTCTATACTTGTCCTATGCTTTCTCATTTTCAGGCACTATTCTGGTCTGTCTCCATCATCTTCATACAAAGAAAATGATGGCCTTTAAGTTTGTCATCCATGCCAACTATTAAGATCTACAAATCCTTAATGCTGTCCCCATATGCTTTGTGATGAAGACCACTATTTATTTATAGGATTGTATTTCTTTGATTTTTTAGCTCAGCCTCCCAAAGGAGTTCAGAACGGGAAGCTTAACGAAGTAGTCTATCGCAGATATGTCCAATCAAATCCAAACCCCGCCTAATTACATCAGTTGCAGACATCAACGGGGATTCAGTATGATGGAATTTTCTGAAGCTGTTCTGAAAGCATTTCTGCAAATAGTCTTCCAACTGAAATAATACTACAGTATGTTTTCCAAACTGTTTGCCAAAACAGGCATTAACAACACAGGTCTAGAGCTAGACAAAATCAATATCTAGCAAGTTATTCAATAATTGTCATATTGTAGCAATTTTTAAATTGATTGGTAATCAGAGGCACTAACCAAAGTCTCCAAGGGATTTAGAATAGATGACCCCAATGTACCTAACACTGTTTAGCTTTTTCCAATTCAAGATGGTCCTTCACCAAAAAAAAAGTTTTTTGATCAGATTTTTATCTTGATTTTCTTAGAATGATGAGATGATTAATTTTAATACAAACAAATTACCTTTGCCTTGATTCTTTCGTGTTGAATCTGTTCTTGAATCTGCTGAATTTTAAGTCTGTTGTACAGTTCTTGGTTTTCACAATATCTTGATTATTGGAACATGCTGTACATTATTCAACCATTACAAGTAACAAAATAGTCTAAGAGAGCCACTCAGCTCACCAGACTAACACTCACTCTACAGCCTCTATGGCAGCCACTTAACTGCTACTGGCCACATCCACAAACATGCCTTCAGCCGTTTCACAGGTCAATGAGCTGTGGCCTCAGAGGTCAACATCATCATCAAAGCTAGAGGTCTACTCTGGACTCTAAAAGCAGACCGTGCATACTCCTGGTACGCCCTGACATAGGTAAGGACACTAAACAAACCGTGAGCGGACTGCTGGGCACGATAGACCACTGGTCTGACCCAGCAGCGGCAATTCTTATGTTCTTATACACAATAAAATGTACAATAGCACAAAAGACACAGTATAAATGTGGTATAGAGCCGACACGGGCTGTGTTTCGGTCGTAGCAATGACCTTCTTCCGGGGTCCGGTCTTACTATGAGCCACAAGCTTAAAAATGTGAAACAACGTAATAAAAACTGTGTGCACAACTAACATAGTCTGTAAATTGACTGGGGTAAGGTAAGGCCACATGCACACCTTGTTACACTGATGCTGTGCAATAAATGCCGTTGTTCTCTCAATTTCATAAACCTCATCAAGTTCCTCAGGAGGGGTCAAGCTGTTGCCTACTGCTGTGGTAATCAGGGGCCGCTGGATTGCCTCTTCACCATCACTACTGAACTGCATTGCCATGGTTAACTCAGCATCGCCTATGTTTAAAACATAACAAAATGAAGAAAAAAAGATTTAGGAAGGCACCCATTTTCTTTATTTCTATGTAAAACATCAAAAAGATTAAAATAATCTATAATCTTTTCTTTGGAACAACACCTTTTTTACTGTTAACATTGTTCACCAGCTCCAGCACTTTAATTTCCTGCTTTGGCAGAAAACACTTCAATTTGAAATAGCAAGCAACCGCATCTGGCACCCATGGGGATTGGTAGATGCCAGATAAATGTAGTTTCTGGTTGTTTGAGAGTTAGGCCTAACTAATATTACAGTATACCCCCGCAAATTCACAGTTCCAACTTCGCAGACTCAGTCATTCGTGGGCTTTTCCGTGTGTGTTTTTAAACTATAACGACTCCAGAGAAAGTCCCGGGTTTACAGGAAACACAGACTAACAGCCAATTAAAGGCCAAAAAGTGTGCCAAAATTCTTTCCAGCTCGGTTTTTGAGAGGTTGGCATTGCTAGCGGATGAGGAAGAGAGAAATGCCATCCCCCCAGCACTATTCTGCAGCCCTCTCCCGCCTCCGATCTCTGCATCCAATACAGTACAGTATTCGTGGTTTTTTGAAATTCGCGGGTGCTCCAGGAACATAATCCCGGGGAATTTCGGGGGAATACTGTATACCCACTCAAAATACTAAGGAAAGAACATATATAATCACTCAAGCTTCTCAAAATATGTCCTATCAGGAACCATAAGGGGCCCCCAAAACAGTGCAAGGAATGCCCACTGCACTCATACACACGTGACAAGCACACCCATTCAGTCACAGAAAGCAGAAAAAAAAGTGGAGAAAAAGCCTCAGTTTAGCTTCATATGGCAAGAAACTCTACTTGTGAGACCAAAATGGGTAAAATCACAAACACACGACCATTTATCAGCAGTGAAAAAACAAACACTGTAGCAGCCCTCAGAGGAACCATCCCCCCAAATTATTAGCACGCCAAATTTCAAGTGTGTGAGTACAACATGCAGTACATCATTAAAATCTCAAACAAGAGTGGCTACAGGGTCGGGCAGGCCAGCACCTTTTGGGTGGTTGGAAGACAGCTTGGATACCATCTGCAGCTAAGTTTTTTCTGCTCACTATAGACATTGTTTGAGACTTTATGTTTAAATGATTTTTATTATTCCAGCAGTAAGAAGCAAATACAAACAGTAGTAACCGTCAGGAAATAACATTTTCAACAATATAATCAGTTCTCCTCCCATCCCCCCCTCCCCAAGAATCCATGGCCAGTCCAACAGCTGAGAGTGGGAATAAAATCTTAAAGATTCAAAAGTCTACTGCGAGCACGCGGTGTGAGGTCCTGCCAGAAGTGCTCCCACACCTGACAAAATTTGCGACCCGGGCCAAGAGTCAAGTCTCCCACCATGCGTCTCTCCAGTGTTGTGTGCACTATCATTAGGGATCTCCATTGTGCATATGACGGGGGATCACGGGAGAGCCAGGTGGTGAGGATGGCTTTTTTTCCCATCAAAAGGGCTCTGGAGATAAATGCTGACATTCCTCTGGGTTTGGGCGAGGCTATATTATAAAATCCAAATAACGCCCTCGGTTGCGGAAGCCATCACCTTCCCCAAAGCAATGTAGTATATAGGCCAAGATGTCTCCAAAACTGTTAGATTGCGGGGCAGGCCCAAAACATGTGACTCAAAGATGCGTGAGCCTGATTGCATTTCGGGCAAGAATGCGACGCAGTAATCCCCATCCGGGCTGCACGTTCCGGTGGAATGTAAAGTCTAAGAACAATTTTCAATTGCACCACGGACGCATCTGCTCTGGAAGACGGGAAACCCGCCGCCCCGCTGCCAGCGGGCGTCCCCTCTAGAGGATCCTGGAAGCCCGCCAAATCGGCCAGGTCCTCAGTCATGCCAACATGCTCCTCCGACCACCAATTTGCAATCCAAGCCCCCCCGCGGGCGCTTAGATGAGGGAGGAGGAAGAGGGGACGCCAAACGAAAAGAGGGAGGCAAAGCCATAGGGGGCGCGGAGGGAAACCATCCCCGAAACCCCCCAGGTGCACGTGGGACCCCCAATTATCTGCACAAAGAAAGAAATTAAATTGGGGGCAAAAAACCCCTGGGGGTCCCCAGGGACTCCCTGCCCCAGCAGGGGTCCTTGCTGAAACCTGCCCCTGTGTTTGCAATACAGGGGGAAGGTCACCTGAGGTTGCAGACAAAATGGAGGGGCCAGACAGAGAAAATGGCGAAGTTCCTGCCAAAAAAGCTCCCTCCATGGCCTGTAGCGGCTGAGAAGGCTGAACAGTCCCAGCCGCTAAAACAGGCAAGTCGGCATCAGCTGTCAAAAAATCAGCTGAGAGGGAATCCTTCGGGGAATCCCTCCGTGGGCGGTTGGGGAAGACCGGGCTTTCCCACTGCTCCCAGCCGACTCGCGAGGCACCATTGGCGGGGAGCTCTGAGCGCCTGCAGCTGCTGCCGACGGAGCTCCACCACCTCACCGGCCCAAACTACCGAGTTCAGTCCGGCCGCGAGTGCCTCGCGGCTGGACCGAATTGCGTCCCACTCCCCCGGAGAAGGGCACAATTGCTCCATACGCGACCTAGCTAGAAACAAAGTGCCAGTTAGATGAAAAAATACAGTAAAAAACAGCAAACTGACAGGGAAGCAACCCTGCAGACTGGCACTACCTCAGGATTTTTTTTTTTTTTACAGAACAGACTCCACAGGCTCTCGAAGCAATATGCCTTGCTTGATTTAGGGGGCAAGGCTTACTGCTGAGGCTCCTCTAAAAAAATGTGGGGAGGTGGAGGAAGTGGGGGGAGGGACCCCGCTCGAGACCCACCGGGTTTGACACCCCCGAGGTCGGACGGACCCCCAAACAGGGCCCGCCCAAGCTCCGTCCGGCCAAAATCAGGGACTAGAAACCCCCTAAACAAATTCCAACAGCCCTACCAAGGGAGATGGGTACAGATCACTTTAAACCTGCTGGAGACTGAAAGAAGACTGAGGGAAATAGAGAAGAGAGTATATTATATACTGTCCCACAGTTTTGTTTTCAGTCTCCACCTGCTGGTCATGATTGGATATATACCCATTCGTAAAGATTAACCTCTACTGGTCTGGAGAGTGCTAAAGAACTGTAATTTTCTGCGGCGCGCACCTCCGCGCTGCGCTCAATTGTCTGCGTGCACCTTTGTCCCGGCGCGCTTTTGACCTGACACCGAAATTTCAAATCATAACTTGCAGGTGGAGGGAGGGAGAGTAGTGTCCACCTACTGATGTCATATTGGTCACCCATTAAGCCAGGACAATACAGGAGCACAAAGTGGCCTAATTTGGGGGGGGCACCTGCACAGCAGACATGGGGGAAGCCACTGCTTGCCCCTCAAAGCACATTTAAGCTAAGTGAACAGTGTATTTCATCTAACCAACTCAGTGATTTTTGCATCTTATATTTTGATATATGAAGAGATTTTTTTCTCAGCATTTTTGAATGACTATCTTATAATATAAAACCCCAAGCCGCGCATGCGCACTTCCACTTGCGTGTTCCGTATGTCCGTGGCCTGAAGAAGTGCGCATGCGCGACTACAACACACTCGCGGACCTGGTGGAGCAGTGGCAGCAACCGAGTGGTGGAGAGCAGCCCCGCTCTGCTCGTTGACCCTCCACAAACCTCCCGGCTCCAGCGGCGTAGGCAGCACTTTAAACACGCTGCTTCGCGCCCTTCTACTGCAGATTTCCTCTGCCGCGTCTCTGATGACATCATCGGAGACAGACGCGGGAGAGGAAATCGGCAGTAGAAGGCCGCGAAGCAGCGTGTTTAAAGTGCTGCCTACGTGGCTGGAGCCCGGAGGTTTGTCGGCGGTGGGAGGGTCAGGAGCAGGCCAGATCAGCAGAACAACGGCAGCAAAAGAAGGGGGAGGGGCCGAACGGAGCAGGTAAGAGAAGAGCAGATCGCGGTAAGAGAAGGGAAAGGGGGTGGGGGAAAATGCTGCTACTGCTATACAGGGACTTGGAGGGGGAGGGGGGAT
This sequence comes from Geotrypetes seraphini, assembly GCF_902459505.1. Lineage (NCBI taxonomy): Eukaryota > Metazoa > Chordata > Amphibia > Gymnophiona > Dermophiidae > Geotrypetes > Geotrypetes seraphini. The sequence continues at coordinate 22,862,780 of NC_047099.1, read as the reverse complement.
AGGAAAAGGAAGGGGGGGATAGGAGGGAAGTGGGATGGAAATGCTGCATAGGGAAGTGGGATGGAAATGCTGATGCACAGGGAAATGGGTAAAAATGACAGACAGACAGCGGGAGGGAGACAGAAAGAAAGAAAGACACAGGGGCAGGGAGAGGGACAGAAAGACACAGAGAAAGGGGGCTAGGGAGAGAGTCAGCGGGAGGGAGACAGACAGACATATATTCTAGCACCCGTTAATGTAACGGGCTTAATGACTACATAATAAAACCCTAAGCGGCACATAAGCACTCCTACCTGCATGTTCCGTATGTCCGTGGCCGGAAGGAGTGCGCTTGCGCGCCTACAACTGCCCCACACTCGCAAAGGGAGAAGATACAGAAACAAAGAAAGACTGACAGACAGCCAGGGAGAGAGACAGTAAGACAGGGGGCCAGGAAAGAGACAAAGACACACAGGGGGACAGAGACAGAAAGAAAGGGGGGCAGGGAGAAAGATAAAAAACAAAGTAAGAAAGAAAGAAACGCCTCAGCGACCCATAGTGCTAAAAGTCTACACATCTATTCTAGCACCCGTTAATTAACAGGCTTAAATACTAGTTAATCTTATAATCTACATAATCTAACATCAAGTCTCAGAGAGTGATCAATCACATAAGAGGTTGCAATGACTGGAAGGTGAATTCCTATTACAGGGTGGCTTTTTAGCCTTCCCTTCGGAGTTTCATATCTCTGAGCACCTTATATATACACAACTGATCACTCTCTTCAGACACGTCTTCAATAGAAGTCGGTTCATTTTGTTGTATGTGCCCTGTATTAGTAGCATGGAATATTGCTACACCTTGGGTTATGGCCAGATACTAGGGACCTGGATTGGCCACTGTGAGAACGGGCTACTGGGCTTGACCCAGTAAGGCTATTCTTATGTTCTTAACATCTCTAAACAAGAACCAGTACTGGTGGTGCTGGGCTTTCATCACCTATGCAGCTGAAAGCCTACCACATTCCACCCTCTGAAACAGGAAAGTCAGAAGAGATGGGGCATGGCACATTTCAAGCATACTTGTCTGCTCAAAATAGGGAATGAGATGATGACAAAATTCATCACCGTTCCCATCCCCCAGATAACGGCGGGAAACCATCTCCTTGTCATTCTTTAAGGAGAGAGGGAAGAATCAGAGTATGAATGGGCCCAGCCAGTGACCCTCAAGCCTTACATTGAAGAATGCTGGTGTACAAGGACTGAGTTTGAGATAGACACTAAAGAATGATACAGGATTGTTTCTCACAGTTAGGATGAGAACCGTGATGAATTTTGTCACTGTGTCATTCTCTAGCTCAAAGAGCCACATTTGCTGCAATATTCTACCCTAGTGAAGAGGGGAGGAGGCATGGTTCAGATAGGGTGTCATATCCCCTTATGCCATCCCTGTGGGATCATCACTAGCTAGATTTACCAGATTACCCCATTGCATGCAAGGACTTGTAATTCTGATTTCCCTATTAAATTCCTTAAAAAAGGGAAAAACTGCAAATCCTCCATACACTGTGCCAAGCCCAGAATCAGACCTGTCAAGCAAATTTGGTGCCTGTTGTCCACTATATCTGTCTTGCTCATTCCTGTGTGATTTAGGCAAATGGAAAACATTTCCAGGCCCTGATGACTATATACAATAGTACAAATCAGCATGCATATTAACAACACTGTATTTATTTTGGATGGCCTGAAAACCCCTACTGGAGCCCTGAAGGCCAAAGTGATTAGCAGAACATAACAAACCACACTGCTTTGTAAAACGCGTTTTCATTAACATTTAACTGTTCGCCTATCTTAAGACAAAAAGCTAACTAGAAAACTCTCCATCTGCATAACTGCAGACCACAGTGGACAACCAAAGAGATAGGGGGGGGGGGGAGAGAACTTTTCTGATTACTTTAAAGCAGGTGCTGCTTTTTGTACCGCCTAAGTAGGTAAAAAAAACAAAAAACCAGATCTGGATCAGAGGTGAGGACGGGAGTGGGGATAGGATACCCCCCAACCCCTTCCCCCCGACCAGAAAGAAACCTCTACAATCCCTCAGAACAAAGAAGCTACTGCTGCTTCTGGAATCAAATCGGGACCGATTCCCCTCGGGCCGCAGAGATTCAGGAAGTTGCACTACTAGAGCGACCACATGGCGGGGCCTCTACGCGAACTACAACTCCCGACGTGCTCGGGGGCCCCCTCCCCACTGCGCATGCGCTCGCCCAGCACAAGAGGGGGGCGGGAACTGGGAGGGGAGGAGTTGAGTTGGGAGCAGGCAGAAGAGAGGAGGTGATCTGGGCTGACTCCCAAGAGAATCAAGGGGGGGCGGGGCTGATATCAGCCCCGCCCCCCAAGATTCTTTTGGGAGTCAGCCCGGATCACTGTACATCGTTCCCCGCGAGTAAGCTGCTTCTAATCAATTTCCAAGCCAGACTGGAGTGAAGCTGCCTCGCCAGAAGCTATTTCATGCCTTCGGATCACGTGTGTGGAGGTTCAGCTGCGCTGTACAAGAGTTGTCAAGTTCAGGGAGGTCTTGTAAGCTTGCAACCCAAAGCACTGTGGCAATTGTAGTCCTTGAAGTCTCCCCCACTGGTCGCCGGAAGGGTTGTGGCAAATCCTGGACCCATCTTAAATCTCCCTTCTGGACCTGGGTAACTTGTTAGCTTTGTCCATGTGTATGATCTGCCTGTTTGCATGGCTGTGTGTGTATACCAGGGGTAGGGCACTCCGGTCCTCGAGAGCCGTATTCCAGTTGGGTTTTCAGGATTTCCCCAATGAATGTGCATGAGATCTATTTGCATGCACTGCTTTCAATGCATAGTCATTGGGGAAATCCTGAAAACCCGACTGGAATACGGCTCTGGAGGACCTGGTGTATACAATGCTAGAAAGAATGTTTGTGTGTGTGTGTGTGTATGTATATAATGTTTGTATATTTGTGTGTGGGTTGATCAGTGCCTTAACTGGAGGGATGGGAAAGAGAAAGACACGGATATGTATTTCAGACTTGTTTTCTTATTTTCTAATACAAAAGTCCATCTACATAATGTGCGTTTGGATTAAGCATTGGTGTGACTTGATAGATTAACTTGTGATGGCCAAAGTCCAAAAGGGCACATTAGGTGAACATTCAAGAGAGGTTCTGAGGTCCTGGTATGTATCACAGACTGTTCAGTGTATATCCCTGAGGCAGGGGTGTCCAATGTCGGTCCTCGACGGCCGCAATCCAGTCGGGTTTTCAGGATTTCCCCAATGAATATGCATGAGATCTATTAGCATACAATGAAAGCAGTGCATGCAAATAGACCTCATGTATATTCATTGGGGAAATCCTGAAAATCCGACTGGACTGCGGCCCTCGAGGACCAACATTGGACACCCCTGCCCTGAGGGAATTATGTGAATGTATAATTTAGTTATGCATAGGGTTACCATATGGCTCCAGAAAAAGGAGGATGGATTGAGACATCAGGGTTTTACTTCTACTGACAGCACTGGAAGTAAAATCCGGATGTATCGATCCGTCCTCCTTTTTCTGAAGCCATATGGTAACCCTAGGCATGTATCATTCTCCAAGGCACTGTGTAGAAAATCTAAAAGTTCTTAAGATTTGGGAACAATTTTTGTTCTCTCTTTTAAGCATATTCGATTAGGAGATACCAGGTCTAGGATGTTTTACGTGGATGGAGCTCTTTTATGGAATAGACCAGAAAAATTGAGATGCAGTGAAAATGATCTCCAATATCAAAACATTTAAAGGCTTTTTTTTTTTATATCAGGAAGCCTTTATTTGGAGAAATAATAGCAATGTCACTAATGAAGGATTCATATACTGGGTAAGGATGTATGGAGTCAGAGATGTACTGATGATGTTATGAGTTGTGCTGTGATTTGTATCTGTTACTCAGTGGCATATAGTAAGGGACGAGCGGACCGCCCTAGGCGCCATCTCGGTAAGAACGCTGGCCACTCTTCTCCAATGCCGCATGTATGTCTAGCTGACATGAGCAGCAGCTCTAGCCTGCTGGTCGTGCCGGCCTCGGCTCTCCCTCTGACCTCACTTCCTGGTCCTACAACCAGGAAGTGAGGTCAGAGGGAAAGCCGAGGTGGGCGCGGGCAGCAAGTTAGAGATGCTGCTTGCGCTGGGGCAGTAAAAGACGTAAGGGGAAGAGAAGGGGGTGAGCGTGGGGGGTGGCACCTCCGCCCAGATGCCTCCCACCCTCTCTACGCCACTGCTGTTACTGTAATTTTATTGTGAATGTTGTAATTGGTCACTGCCTAGAATGCAAGTTAGTGTGGTATACAAACTGTACAATAAATATACTCCGGGCACCGCTGGAGCAGGTAGCTAGAGTGATTGCAGTCGGTCCGTTACTCTTTGCATTTGGAAATCTGGAGAGGTGAGCTCATAAACAGCGGAGTGGATGTGGATGGTATTGACATGGATGGTTTGTCCTGCACTGCCCTTGGGGGGAGGTAATTCATGGAGTGCATTTGTGCAACCGCAGCCTGAGGTTCTGGAGGTACAGCAGCCCCCTGGTTTTCCTTGTCTGCAGGCCTGGATGGTCAGAGGCCAGTGCGGAAAGCCGCTGCGAGCCTAACCACATGGTTTACGCGCTGCACAACGCACAGAGGGACTGAGCGCGGGTGTTAATTTGTGCAGAATGCCTAGCCGCACGTTGCATTAAAGTGAATGCTAATGAAACCATTGAGTATTCCACAGCAATACAGAGGTAGATGGAGGCTTTTGATGCGCAGTCCCTGGGACAATTTTTTTTGCAAGGCCCGGGGCAGCATACAAGGGTTAGAGGAGAGGATTTCATGCCAGTTTTTTTGAGACGTAACTACCAGTTTCGTCTCCTTTTGCAACCAGAAAGAAACCCCTGCGAGGGCCATAGGCAGGTCTGAACAAAACCGAAAGTGAAAGCACAGTTTGGCGCCTAAATATGAGCCATCCGAAACCATTTTTTGTGAGCAGTTTTGGACAGGTGGAGAAGACCGGGTGCCGATCTGAGATGAAACTTTCAGTTTTTGTTTGGACATGCGCACAAATGCTACACTTACTTCAAAGAAGAGAATGACGTGGGGACAAATTTGCCCCTGTCTCAGATTTCTCTTCATCCCTGTTCCATCCCTGCAAGCTGTGTCCTCATCTGTGAAAAGAATTAGGTCCCAATTACTGCCCCACACTCTCTCTCTGTCATTTGCAAGACAGATGCATCTGGGGACAATATCTTAGAGACAAGAAAAAATCTCCCAAACATGTCCAGTTTATTGTCAGCTTTACAACTCTTTTATATCATTTTACATGAGTCAATGTCGTCAGCGTGTGACGTAAATACAAACCATATATGGACACAGATCACATGAAACTTTAAAGAAATAACAAACATCTTACTATCCAAAGGCCAAAGTCCAAAGATGTTTTGGTCAGCAGAGCCCCCCCCCTCCCATCTAAAGCTTCTTGCAAATACGACCATAAAAACAATTGAATTCACTTCACAACAAGATAAGAACACACATCTTCTTCAAAAATAAAATGGCCTTGCAGTATTTCAGCAAGAGAAGGCAAACAGTGTCTGGATTTACAGCTTCAAACACAGCATAAGGAAAACTACAAGACGTGTCCCTTCAATCTGCACAAGCCTCAAACACTTTAAGTAGTCGAGGCTTGTGCAGAACTCGCAGGGATGGGACGGGGAGAGAGATAGATCCCGCGGGGATGTCATTCTCTACTTCAAAGCCTTTGTGCACATGTGTCTGGCACACTCCCTCCCTCCCCGTTAGCTGCAAGATATCTGTGCATAAAATTCTAATGCCATCAGCTCTTTGCTTGAGAAAGCATTACACTCGCAGAAGAAGCCACGTAATCGGTCGTCGGTGTGTGGCTCTTCCGTGAGCCTCTCTTCATTGGTCCCTCACTGGTGACAGAATTTTTAACTGTATTATAATCCTTATTGAATGCTTTATGGGAAAAATAAAATGTTTGGGGGGGAGGGTTTCAGTGCATAATTCCTTGTGGTATAACTGAATACAGTATATTCTGTGTCTGTGTTTTTTGTTTAAGTTTTATTAAAATTTGAAATAAACGCTTATCGGTTTTCTAAGCGATATACATTTAAAAATGGGGGATTAACCCTTTCAGGACCATAAGGATCGTAGGCCAATTTTTGTGGTTTTGACGACATTTTTATGGTAAAAAGGGCTTGCAGATGCCAAAAAATTGATTTTTTTTGTGAAATATCATTATTTTTTTTTTTTAAAATCAAACTTCTGGCTTATGGACAGTGTGGCAAGTGAATCTTCTCGTCAATCTGGCAACGACGCTAATGAATGAATGTCAGAACCAGTTTGTTTACATAAAGGCAGTATCATATGGAATCCGTACATATCAAATTTAGAACTGTAGACTATCCCAATCAAAATGTATAGGATTTTAAAGTTATGGGACAAATATGTCCCTTGGTCCTGAAAGGGTTAACAATCATAGACAAATGCAATCAGACGTACGTTATACTTACTTCACCATTGGGATAGAGGGGTCAGGAGCTACAATATAATATAGTACAGAAGAACGTGTAACGAAAAAACAAGTTGGGAAGGGTATTGGTTGGAACCAGAAATATGGGACTAAAATAAAAGATAGATCCAAGTATAAAGAGAGACGTTTCTTACAGCTTCATGTTTAATTTCTTAAAGTTCAAATGCACTAATTCATGCGATAGAGAAATCATCCTTCGAGACTCTTGACAAAAACACTGTCAGTGTTGGGTCTTCGCAGTGCTACTGCCAATGAAGCGTATTTTGGCTGAATTAGTGACATCTTATCAAGTTTCAAGTTTCAAATTTATTAGATTTTAATATACCGACCATCAAGCAAATATCTGGACGGTTTACATTAGATTTAAAAAATTGACAGATAAGAGTAGAAACAATTGAAAAAAAACAAAAAGTATTAAATAATTTAAATAATGTATAGTGAACATTAAAAACAATAACAAGACAAACTTGACAGTGAGGAGAGAGGGAATGGATGGGTAAAGTTACATTATAAGTAGGAAAAGGAGAAAGAGGGGTTGGGGAAAAAAACATGTTGGATGGGGATAAGATATATTGAATGTTTATAAAAGAGCAAAATAAAATAGAAAAAGAATTTAAGAGAATAGAAATTAAGTGGAAGAGAATGCATCTCGAAATTAAAAAGTTTTTAAATTTTTCTTAAATTTGTCAAGGTTTTGTTCGTCACGAAGTGGTTGTGGAATGGAGTTCCACAATGTCGGGGCAGTTATCCTCACGTCTTCTCTGTTGTGCTGTGCTTCTGTCGTCGTCGAGGCCATTTTGGGCTCCCTCTCCAATGTATTCCCTCATATCACGGACAAAAAGACCCACATCACACCAGGGAGCACTCGGGTCTCAATCTTCCAGAATTAAGGCATTTCTACCTTTCCTGCATGTCTGTCTTTTTTTTCCTGCACATTTCTGTACTTGTTTGTGTTTCGTTTTTGCCCTGGGACGGTTGCTTTCAAGAACTAGTGGGGGTCAGATCCCTTAAAACAGAGGAGAGAGCTGTGCTTGTTATCTTGTTTCTGGTTTTAACTTTCTCTTCTTTCTTCTTCAGCTGAGAAGGGGGAATGGATTTTCTCTCTGTAACCATCTACGGGGAAAGGTGACTAATGTCTCTGGAAACAAAAAAAAATGAAGTTATAAATTAATTCTGTTAGAGCAATTTGTAATACCAAACACCATCCTTTTTATGTGGAAAAATTTAAAATGTTATAGAAGTTCAAACATGGAACTTTTGCAGACTGTTTTTGGACCCATGACATGAAAAATCAGCCAGATTTGCAGGACAGGGTTGATCCAGGCCTGGGTTTACCATACAATTTTGATTTTCCCATTGGATGCCCTAAGAAAAGCAAGACTACAAATCCCAGCATGCACTGAGGTAAAACCAGAACCGAATCAACCCTGTCCTACAAATCTGGATCCAGTTGGCAGCCTTAGCTGGATCCGTTACCTTTGTCACCTTTTCCCAGAGACGGTCACATATAATGGAAATTTCTTGAAATTGGTGTAGTAATTTCCAGCTGATGCTGACCTCAGATGTCTTTTTTCCCTTCTCAGGGCTGCCTGTGTGTGAACTATGGCTGATGAGAGACTGCGGGTGGCCGTAATTGGTGCTGGTGCGGCTGGGCTTTGTGCCGCTCGCCACATCCTAGCCAGACAGGACTTGTTTGCCCCGCCAGCAGTGTTTGAGTCGGCTGAGCAGATCGGTGGTACCTGGGTGTACCAGGAAGTGCCTAGCATGACCGATGACGAGTGTCCTGTTTCCTCCAGCATGTACCGGGACCTCAGGTAAAAGTAAAAAACAGGACTGGAGGTGAGGAATCTGAGCATTGGAGCATCTCTGGGTGCTTAATTATCGCAACTAGGATCCAGTTTGGCCCACTGTCAAGGACGCCATTCAACAAAACAGAGAGAGAATTCTCTGCATAGTTTAAACTTTACCATCGTTGTGGTCCCTGATCCATCTATCATGGGGGAGTTAGCTTGACACAATTAAAATGGTTCTTACTCACAAATCGATGATATATTGTGCGTGCCGCTACTGCCTTTCTCGCCCAAAACGTATAAGCAAATCAATCGAATATTAGTCCCTATGGAACAATAGAACTCCTTGGATCTCTGTCCGCAAACTTCAAAACACAGGGAGAGCGGTTAAATGTTTTCTTTGTATTGTACAAAAATCTGCCTTGGTGGCCATTGAGAAGGTCCCTCCTAGCCCTAGGCACATGCCTGGATTGTCGGTGCATTAATCCTACCCTATACATAGTTCAAACAATTCCATAAAGAGTCTGCTCTTATCATATAATGCGCTGCAGTCACCCTAGGGATGACTAGAGCTTTAAGCTTCATAGTAGTATTGCTGCCTTAACTAGTAAGTGGTAGCTGGTTTCATTGATTAAAACTAATCTATCTGAGTAAACCAGTAACTGAAAGTAACATGGTTTCATTGTAACTAGTACTGGTAATTAGAGTTACTGACCTAACCTCCCCATACCGAGTCACATTTTAATTAGCACTTTAATTACCACTTTAATTACCACTTTCACTAATAGGCTTAACCAGTACCACAGCTTTAGCTAATCCTGGAGCTAGTAGGGTAATTAACTCTAACTAGTACTGATAACCAGTGGTACAGCTTTCTTTCAGGACTTATGGTGTCAGTAGACCTGTAAAGGGATGTGATTGTGTAAGGGTTGGGGCAAAGAGGTAGAGAGAAGCTTAGAAGAACAATGAAAACATTGAAAATGTTACTGGCATTGTTACTTCTAGTTTTGGTAACTAACAGGGTAGTTTCATTCTGTGGCTGGGTTTTCCCTCCTCCTCTGTCTCTCTCAGGACAAACCTTCCCAAGGAGATAATGGCCTTCCCTGACCATCCCTTTGCTTCATCTCTGCCATCCTTCATCCCTCATCAGGATGTTCTGAGATACCTGCAGAGCTACGCAGAGCGCTTTGGGATTCTAGAGTATGTGAAGGTGAGAAAACATCGCATCCAGAGCTGGCCCTTTCTCTAGGCAGATTAGGTGCTAACTCCTTTTTTTTTTTGGGGGGGGGGAGGGGAAGAAAAGGGAGCTGCTGGACTCCTTGATGTGGGGGGGAGAGAAAAAATGAGATGCTGGACTCCTTGGTGGGGGGGGGGAGAGAAAAAAGGAGATGCTGGACTCCTTAGTGAGGGGGGGGAAAGAAAAAAGGAGATGCTGGACTCCTTGGTATGGGAGGGAGAAAAAAGGAGATGATGGACTCCTTGGTGTAGGGGGAGAAAAAAGGAGATGCTGGACTCCTTGGTGTGGAGGGGAGAAAAAAGGAGATGCTGGACTCCTTGGTGTGGGGGGGAGAGAAAAAAAGGAGATGCTGGATTCCTTGGTGTTGGGGGAAGAGTAAAAAAGGAGATGCTGGACTCCTTGGTGTGTGTGTGGGGGGGTGGGGAGAAAAGCAGAGATGCTGCACACCTTGTGGCAAGATGGGAAGAAAAGAGGAGATACTGTTATGAGTGCCTTGGTTGCCTTCCCAACATATTTCAGTCCCACAGAGATAGCCCTAGGCAGTAACAAGTTGGAGGGGGAAAAGTTGATTTTGACTAATGGCTTCTTCTTCCTATGTACTAGCTTCATTCTCTGGTGGAAAGTGTGAAACCTGTGCTGATTACCACTGAACATGAAAGGGTCTCATGGGATGTCACGGTGCGTCACATTAAGAACTCACCAGAGAGGGTGACTGAGAGGTTCCACGCTGTCATGGTGTGCTCTGGGTAAGTGATTTCAGGATCCCTCTCATTCCAGACTATGTATCTGCATTTTCCATATATCCCTAGCCAGGTCTGAAGCATAGTAAAAAGATTCCTTCCCGGTCCCTTATGTGGCATTTGGCTCCAAATCACTGCTTCAGCAGAGTGTGTCTGGCCCCTTCTCCGGCCATCTTGAAATCCCTTTTCTGGCCTTTCTTTTAAGGTTGTTTTTCTTTCTTAAACCCTGGCTCTTTTTAAATTTAATCTTGTTTACTTTTTAATAAACCACCTCTTGAATCCTGCGAGTTGTCTCTCTGTGTGTCTTGGCTAAATATCAAGATGGTGAAACAGGAACTAGCTTTGTACAGTGCTGTGTACATCTCATAGTACTGCTGAAATTCTAATTAGTGCATGAGAGCTAACCACATTATTTCTTATCCAATTTACTTTTGAATAAATTTAATGCTGTAGCTGTGACAACTGCAGTTGCAAAAAAAAAAAAAAAAAAAAAAATTTGAGTGAAATACATGTGCGTGTGTTGGGCACGAGGGAATAGATATGCAAAGAATTAGCAGAGATACGTTTTCCCTGTAAATGTTTAATTTTGTATGAATCAAATAGGTATCTTTTCTTTGATCTCAAACAATTAAAGGCTTTTCTTGAACTTAAGCGCAAGGTACAGGTCCAGGTTAGAGATCCAAGGGAAGAAACTGGAGATTAGTTAAGAGGAAGGATGTTTAATTTTAATTTAATTCCAGCTGAGATGTCATAAATTTGTGAGTATTATTTCTTAATAATTTTCTCCCTTCTTATTTGTGGACTTATAGGGGATTTAGCCATATGACTTTTCACGATGCGTGATTTCCATGATTTTATGTTTGCAATATATTTTGCTTGTCTTAGCTATTTTCTGTTTCCTGAGGCATGCAATCTATATATATAAAATCGGAGGTATGTGTGTATGTATGTGTGTATGTGCCGCGATCACGCAAAAACGGCTTAACCGATTTGAACGAAACTTGGTATGCAGATCCCTCACTACCTGGGGTGATATGTTCTGGGGGGTCTCGCGGCCCACCTGCACACGTGGGTGGAGCTACAAACAGAAAATCACATTTCACCCATTCATGTCAATGGAAAAAATGTAAAAAGCTGCCATTCTCACAGTAATTCAAAAACGGTTTGACCGATTTGAATGAAACTTTGTATGCAGTTCCCTCACTACCTGGGCTGATATGTTCTGGGGGTCTCTCGGCCCACAACTCTATGTTGCTTGCTCAAGGGTGGGTTCACCCAACAATTTATATGTTCTTGCTCCTGGAGGTGAAACTAAAAATGTTGTTTATAATCACGTTTTGCGTTAGTTGTATTGTATTCATTTTGTCAAATATTTCACATTATAATTTGAATATTGTACTTTTTATTAAGCTGTAAAAAAATAATTTCATTCACCACTATAAAGTATCTTTATTTGAATCCATTTACAGTGTTATTGCTATAATTAAATACCCGTGCAACGCCGGGCCATCAGCTAGTATGTTATAATTCAAAAAAAAAAAAAAAATTAGCACGTGTGAGCTGTATTAGAGAATGACACAGTGGTTGTTACCCGAGGCTAGCCGCGGGTAACCCGCCAAAACGGTGACCAAAAAAAAAGGTCACCGCGAGATCGGGGACAAGGCCATTCACCGCCCCGTGGAGCAGTGAATGGTTAGCACGCGCGGTGAATGAGCGTTCGATCCGGCAGCCCCCTCTCTCCCGCCGGCCATGCATCTCCCTCCCTCCCTCCTTTTCCCTTACCTTTTCTTGTTGAAACTGGCAATTTCTATAAGTCTATGAGCTGTATTACAGCCGGAGCCTTGACGTTGCGTCGTGTTGCCTGCTGGAAAAATCTCCTCTGACGCAACTTCCTGTTTCCGGTTGCATCGGAGGAGACTTTTCTAGCAGGCAACCCGACGCGACTTCAAGGCTTCGGCTGTAATACAGCGCATAGCCTTATACAAATTGCCAGTTTCGCCACAAGAGAAGTTAAGAGGGAGGGAGGGAGAGAAATGCACGACTGGCCGGCGGGAGGGAGCTGCTGGACCGTGTGAAGGGTGCTGGGGGTGGGGGGATGGAGAGGAGAAGACGCTGAAGACAGGGACAGGGCGATGAAAGGGAGAGCGGGGACGGTGATGGGGCGGTGAAGGGGACGGCAGAGACGGGGACGGAGTGGTGAAGAGGATGGTGGTCCGGGGACGGGGCAGTGACGGGGACATAATTTTTCCCCGTGTCATTCTCTAAGCTGTATCAATAGCCTTCTAGCTTTCAGCCCTGGTTACTGACCCTTCACACTCATTCAGAATTCAGTCATTAAAAAGGATATATCTCGTGCTCGATCCTATATTTGCCTCAGAAATGAACAGGCTTGCAGGCTGCACATTCCTAAGGAGGTTCTTTCAAGACTTATGGTGTCAGTATGGGAACAGACCTGTAAATGGATGTGATTGTGTGAGGGATGGGGCAAAGAGGTAGAGAGTGATGCATAGAAACATCGAAAATGAGGACAGCTAAAGACGAAGCCCGTCTGCCCAGCCACACAACAACTCTCTTTTCATGAGCAAATACACTTCCCCCTCCCCATTCGCGGTTTCCGCACTCGTGATTTCACATAATCGTGATTTTTTGGGGGGTGGGGGAAAAAAACCTCCCCCCCATATTTTTGCCTTCCCCCCCAGCATCCTGGCCTTACCTGGTGGTCTAGTGGGCTTTCGGGGCAGGAGCGATCTTCCTATGCTCCTGACCCGTGTAGATTGCCAATAGGAAATGGCTGCCGTGAGCTCCCGCTGTAGTCTCGAGAGACTCCGGGAACTCATGGCAGCCATTTTCTATTGGCGATCTGCACGGGGCAGGAGCGTAGGAAGATCGCTCCTGCCCCGAAAGCCCGCTAGACCACCAGGTAAGGCCGGGATGCTGGGGGAAGGCAGGAGGGAGGCGGGGGTGGGTCAGAGCCGGATATTCGCCGTATTTCCCTATTCGAGGTCCGGCTCTGCCCCTATCCCCCTCGAATAACGAGGGAGATGTGTAAGCTCAGTAGTTAAGAAATGCTTCTACCGTCTCTGAATGATCAGATCTCCTTATTCCTTCGCTCGTCATTTCATGCTTGGTTGATAGCAATTCACTAGACAAAGGAGTCACTAAGAAAGAAATAAAACGTCTTCAAATCATTCAAAACACCGCCGTAAAAATGATTTCAAAAGCACGTAAATACAATCATGTTACACCTCTTTTGATCAAAGCTCACTGGCTTCCTATAGATCAGTGGTTCCCAAACCTGTCCTGGGGACCCCCAGCCAGTCAGGTTTTCAAGATATCCCTAATGAATAAGCATTAGAGAGATTTACATACCTGTCACTTCCATCATATGCAAATCTCTCTCATGCATATTCATTAGGGATATCTTGAAAACCTGACTGGCTGGGGGGTCCCCCAGGACAGGTTTGGGAACCACTGCTATAGATCATCGAATTACCTATAAAATAATGTTGCTGACTTACAAGACCAAAACTTCCGGCCAACCTGATTTGATTAACAGGCTATTAATCCCCCATACCCCCCCATCGAACATTGCGTTCATCTAATCAAAACCTGCTCTCCATCCCTTCTTTGAGATACATTGACACTAGCATCTTTTCTGTTACGTCCCCTACCATCGGGAATTCAGCACCAAATTATATAAGAGAAATTACATCCCTTGACAAATTTAAAAGTAACTTGAAGGCTTTTCTTTTTAAGGACGCACATGACGTATAATAGTCCTTCTAAGGACGGCAATGGAAATCTGTTTTAATCACTTTAACTTATTTTATGTTATTCTGGACTATTTATGTTTTGTTCCCCTTCCTTTTGGGGTTTTTTTTCCCCTCTTCCCCTCTCTTTCTTTTTATATAAATTGTATTTCTGCCCATTTCCATCCTGTATCGGTAAGTCAATATTTGCCAGTGTATCTGATCGTTTGAAGCATCGTTTCGCCATTTGTTTTTCTTATACCCTGTTTTTATATACAGTGGTGCCTCACACAACGAACTTAATTGGTTCCAGGAGCAAGTTTGTTATGTGAAACGTTCGTTATGTGAAACGCGTTTTCCCATAGGAATACATGTAAAAAAAAATAATTCGTTCTGCAGCATAAAATATGCTAAGATGACATAAAAAAGATAAATTTTTTGTTATTATTTTTATTTAGATACATCTAAAAACATACATCTCCCTGTCCTTTTACTTCCACTATCTTCCTATCCCATCTCTATTCCCTTTTGTCCCTCTCCCCATGATCAATCATCTCACCACCTCTCTCTGCCCTCACCCTCAGGGTTCAAGATTGCTTCCACTCTTTTTCCTGTTGTTCTCTCTGCCTGTCACCCTATGATTTAGCATCCCTTCTGCCCTTGTCCAATATTTCCCCTTCTCTCCCTCCCTCTCATCCCCTGCTCCAACATGTGCTTTCAGCGGCCTTCTCCCCCCTTAAGCGTCTTTTCTTCTCCACTCCACCTTTCCTCCCTCCCTGCCTCCACCTTTGTGGCGCTTTTGCACCCGACCGACAACAGAACAGGCCCGGTCGGACAAATCTCCCTGTCCTGTAGCCGCGAATCTAAATTACCTTCTTACAGCAGCTGGATTATTGAAGCTGCTGTAAGAGGTAATTTAGATTCGCGGCTACAGGGCAGGGAGGTTTGTCGGCCGGGCCTGTTGTCGGTCGATCGGGGGACCTGACCAGCTGTGCACATTCTTCGGGGCGGACCGCCCCCTCCCCCCTCTTTCGTTCGCCATTGCCTTCTTCCTACCTGCCCTGCCGCAGCCGCACACAGCCGACCGGAAGTCTTCCTGATGTCAGCGCTGACGTCGGAGGAAGGGAGGGCTTTGCTTAAGCCCTCCCTCCGACGTCAGCGCTGACATCGGGAAGATTTCCGTTCGGCTGTGTGCTGCGACAGGGCAGGTAAGGAGAAGGAGACTACCCTCGCGGCTCGACCAACCCCGCTGCGATCCAACCCCGCAGGAACCCCGGACTTCGTTGTGTGAAACGAAGTCCGTTGTACGAATCAAGACATAAAGTTCGTTGTGCGCAGCGTTCGCTGTGCGAGGCGTTCGCTGTGCGAGGCACCACTGTATTATGTAAAACCGCTTTGAATTTTGATAAGGCGGTCTACCAAATTTGAAATAAGCCTGAAACTAATCTCTACTATCCCTTCCTCTCCCCTAAAAATCCTCTGTACTTGTCCCAAGCTTTCTCGAATTCAGATGCGCAGTCTTTGTCTCCGTCACCTCCATCAGGAGGCCGTGCCACGTATTCACCACTGTTTCTGTGAAGAAGTTATTCCCGAATCTGCCCCCTTTCACCTTCCTTGTACACCTCCTCAATCCAGAGTCTTCTTTAGTTTAGAGGCCTAATTCCTGTACATTTATGCCATAGAGGTATTTAAATCTCTCTCTTGCTCTTTATTTTTAATAGCTTGGATACTATTCCCAGGGTATCAGATTTTTTTTTTTTTTTTCCCTAACCAAAAAAAAAAAAAAAAGAGGCTGTGTGGCCCCGCCCACAGCCCCGCCTCATTCTGCCTCCCCGGCTCCACACAAACCTCATCTCTTCGGGGCCACATCTGGAGGGCATCCGTGCATGGGCAGATGCCCTCCAGACGCGCGGCACCACGCTCAGTGGTTGTCATTTTCTCTGCAGAATTCCAGGACGTGGAAATCCTTTCTGAACGCTGTACTCCAAGCATAGTCAGAGAAGCATCTTAACCCATTCAATCTTAGTCCTTAACAACCGAGCGCAAGAATCACCTGTCGCTAAATCTGTACTTTGTTTGTTCATTCAATCTGTAACTCTGTTTATTCACTCAATCTGTAACATTTCTAAGCATTGTAAACCGCATAGAACTTCACGGTCCTGCGGTATATAAACTGTTGTTATTATTATTATTAACCCATGAATAATGTTTCTGTCCTCTATGTAACCCACACCAGTATGCATCTTGCTCCGATTTCTGCTGTTTGTACGGTAAAAGGGTTCTCCTGGATTTCGAGGTAGGGGGGAGGGAATTAAGTCCGTGTCTGGTGTCTGCATGACCTTTGCGGGGTCTCCGTTCTCCTCCCCTGGGAAGCATTTACCCATCCTCTCCTCTCCTTCCCATTACAGACATTACTCCGACCCCTACATCCCTTCCATCCCGGGCATGGAGGAGTTTGAAGGTGAGAGCGATGTTTTACTCCCTCCCCTGTCTGCTGCTCTTATGAAAATTAATTCATTTGCCTTGGTTTTTTTGCCACCTCACTTTTTTGCTTTAAAACACTTCCTGCATTAATCAACACCAAGGATGCCTGCTCTGCCATCTATCCTTCCTTCTGCTTTCTTCCCTTTTTCGTGCTTTCTTCTCTCTCGCCCTTATCTTTTCCTGTCTCCCATCGACTCACCTCATTCACTTCTCTGTGCTATTATGGGCCCTTCTCTTTCCCTTACCTTTGTTCCTCTTTTTTTTCTCCCCTCCCTCATTCCCTTCTACTTGCCTTGTTTCAGGGTGCCTCCTGCATAGCCACACTTATCGCTTCCCAGAGCCTTTCTCAGGACAGACAGTGGCGCTGCTGGGCGCCGGCCCCTCTGGGATTGACATTGCCCTGGAGCTGTCGGCGGTGGCCGAGAGGGTGATCCTGAGCCACGGAAAGACGCCTCTGAGCTGCCGGCTGCCAGAGAACTTGCTGCAGGTGCCGGCTGTGCGCCGCTTCTCCCGTCATTCTGTCACCTTTGAAGACGGCTCCAAGCATCGACTTGACGCTTTCATCTTCTGCACAGGCTACAACTACCGCTTCCCATTCTTGGGTGATGACGCCAGACTGGAGGCAGACAAGGACCTTGTGTACCCCCTCTACAAACATCTTGTCCATGCCCGGTTCCCTACTCTTTTCTTCATTGGCCTCTGTAAGCTCATTTTACCTTTTCCGTTCTTTGACCGGCAGGTGCGCTTCACTCTGGCTGTCTTGGCAGGCTCCTGTCCGCTGCCGCCAACTACACAAATGGAGGCCGAAGTGAAGGCAGAGTATCGGCGCTACTTGGCTTCAGGGGGGAGACCCAAGCACTTCCACCGCATGGACTCGCTGCAGTGGAGCTATAATCGTGATCTGGCCACGGCTGGAGGATTTCCTCAGCTGCTTCCAGTGATTCAGAAGATCTTTGAGACAGTCAGAGAGACTCGAATGCATGACATCATAGGGTGCAAGGAGCTTAAGGTGTTGATACTGGGCCCAGACGAGTGCAGACTGGAAAAAGAGACAGGATAGAACAGTGTTTCTCAACTTGGTCCTGGAATACCCCCTTTGCCAGTCAGGTTTTCAGGATATCCACAACGAATATGCATAAACTTGATTTGCATACACTACCTCAATTATATGCAAATTTCTTTCATGCATACTTAATTTTGGAAATCCTGAAAACCTGACTACTCCAGGACCGAGTTGAGAAACACTAGGATCGAACATGGGCCTTCAGCCAGGGCCTTCCTAGAGCAGTGCTTCTCATCCCAGTCCTTGCAGCACACCTTAGCCCAACAGTGAATGTGCATGAGTGGGATTTACATGCACACCTCTTTGGTATGTAAATCTATCTCGTACATATTCACTGGATATCCCAGGGGTAGGCAATTCCGGTCCTCGAGAGCCAGAGCCAGGTCAGGTTCAGGATCTCCTCCATGAATATGTACGAGATGGATCTGCACGCACCGCCTCCTTGAGATGCAAATCGATCTCGTGCATATTGATTGGGGATATCCTGAAAACTTGACCTGGCTCCGGCTCTCGAGGACCGGAATTGCCTACCCCGGGATATTCTGAAAACCTGATGCGGACAAGGTGTGCCTCAAGGGCTGGGTTGAGAAGGGCTGTCCTCAAGGGTAGAGGCCTAGTGACGAGCAGTGTTAACCCAAGTCAAAACTGATACATCCTGTGTTTCAAAATAACAGGGCCCCTTTTATTTTTCTCTATAACAGGGGTAGGAAACTCCGGTCCGCGAGAGCCGTATTCCAGTCGGGTTTTCAGGATTTCCCCAATGAATATGCATGAGATCTATTTGCATGCGCTGCTTTCAATGCATATTCATTGGGGAAATCCTGAAAACCCGACTGGCATATGGCTCTCGAGGACCGGAGTTCCCTACCCCTGCTCTATAACAAATAAATGACGGGATAGGATAACACTAGGCTCACAATAGGCCTATGATACACAGCAGCCAGTCAGGTTTCAGGATTATTAATTCAGATTAATTATGCATGCATTACGTTCATTCTTTGCAAATCTTTCTCAAGCATGTTCATTGTGGGAATCCTGAAAACCTGATTGGCTGGGTGTGGCCTGAAGACTGGGATGAGAACCCCCCTGCAGTCGAAACATAAAATCAATCCAGGAGGAGTAAGCTCTGGATCAGGGTCTCACAAACTGTGTTGAGCCACGACACGCTAAACATAGTGGCCACGGCTTGAGGCATCTGGGAGTGTGCAGATGTCATCACGTGGACATCTGCAAGGGCCTTCCAGACGGGCCCTGAGCCACCAGTGGGGGGGGGGCTGTCAGCAGGGGAGACACGCAGAGAGAAGTAGAGGCACTAACGCCGGCTGAGGGCCTACAGGATGTGCCTCTCGCTGTGAGAGGCGGTGGCACGTCAAATGCGCGCAAGACAAAAGCGCCCGGACAGTTGCGCGAAGCCAACTCAGCGCAAGACAATTGAGAGCTATTGTCTTGCGCTATAAAGTCCAGCGCGCATCTGACCGCGTGCGTTTGTATACCTGCATTTGTCTTGCGCGCTGATGGCTGAACCATGAGATGCACGTCCTGTAGGCACTCAGCTGGCACCTCTCCTCCTCCCCAGCGTCTCGTGGCACACCTGAAATCTCAGAAGGCACACCGTTTGCGATATACTGCACTAGATCAAAAGAAATGGCAGAATTACGTATGATAAGAATTTATTTGCACAAAGCCCTAGCGGTAGAGAAAAAAAGATCCAGGAGGAATTTATTTTTCTGAATCCAGGACTCCTCTCACATAAGAGCAAGCTACAAATCCTTAACCAACCCCTAAGTCAAAAAGAATTTGTAAAATGTCAAGGATCATTAAAACGGGTCAAATCACCCAGGCCCTAATGGCAACGGAGCTGAATTTCATAAAAGAGCTGTAGACCTAATCAATCCAATACAAGACATGCTTGAAGATGCAGATAATGTGGGCAAACTATGCAATGAGTAGGCTCAGGTTAGGGATGTCCTTGCCTAAGCTTGGAATGGGATGTGGACTTATTGGGATTCCACAGACCAATATCCTTAAAGGTTTGGTCATCTGTAGTGATTGATAGACACAGAGTAAAGTGCTATCTTTGTTAGTCCAGTGCTAGCCAGAGGCTTTCACAAAAGAATGGTAATGCTTCTGCAAATGTACAAAGAGCAGTGGTAGGAGACGGTGCTGAAGACTAAAGGGTAACATCAGCAAACTAGTTTACAGGAAGAGTTGTAGACATATGCAATGCTCTCTCGTTGAAGGTGATAGAGGGGAAAATGGTGATATGGGAGGGGGGAACCTGCAGGGATTGTCAGTTGCAATCCTAAACAGAAGCATGATGGGGTTACCTAGATGACTTTAGTAAAATCTGGACCCCCTACACCCGCCCACCCCCCAGGCCCGCCCTGTTACGCTCCAGACCCATGGTTGGGGGGGGTACACTAGCCTGCACAGAATGGCAGTTACAACCATAAACAAAAGCATTGGGAAGGGGTTGGAATAGATGTTTTTAAATGCTTTATTTCTCAATAAAACGGGGGGGAAAAAAGGGAAGGGGTTGGAATCGGGAAGGAGTGGTAGTTATTTTATCCCCCGAGTTAACTGGCTATTGGTTTGAATAACAACTGGTGCCCAGTTAGATTCCTGGTGACTGCAGATACCTAGATATTCAGTGCCAGAAGCGAGACAAGCCCTGGTGCTGAATAGCCAGGGTTATTTCAGCTCTTGACTGTGAGCGGTTTACAAGCTTTGGGCTGGATATCAGGCCCAACTTAAACCCACATTTTCCCCAGGTAGGGGTAAATCTAATATTGTTATACTAGTGTTTAAGCCCGTTAGATTAACGGGTGCTAGATGACCGCCTCTCCTACTTTTGAACCTGGGCAGGGGCAGAGGCAGAGCCGGGGCGGGAGGGAGTGACGGTGGGAGAGTAATTTCAAAGCCTCGGCAGCGGCGGCTCCTTGACCAATCCGCGCTTACAATGTCCCCACACTCGCGGTCTGGCTGGCTCCCCCACCAAAGCCCTTCGCAGCGGCAGCCCCTCCCGCATCTGTCCCCGCGTCCCAAGCCTCTCCGAAGGCTGGCTCCCACGAAAATGGTACCCCTCTGTCCAAAGCCGCGGCGGCAGCCTCCCTCAAGACACATTTCAAATCTGACATATTGTAATCACAAAACAGAAAATAAAATTATTTTTCTTACCTTTTGTTGTCTGGTCTATTCATACCATGTAGGGGTCCCAGGCTATGGTTGGCTTTTGATAACTGGCTTGCCAGGGCCCCTTCTTTCTTCTTCCCTCCCTCCATCCCTGCAGCTGAAGACAGGCACCTCCCCCCAGTGGTCTGAGACAGGAGGGAGCAGTTAGGAGAGGGTCTGAGGGCAAAGAGGGGCTCAACAGCGCACAACCACCTTTCCTTCCTTCCCTCCATCAGGTGCAGTGCAGCTCCACCAATGTTAAAAGGAGCCGTGTCGAAATCGGAGGCCTGCCACTGCCGTAGCACGTTCCCCTCTGCCTTGGTCCCGCCCCTTCTCTGACATATAGGACCGCGGCAGAGGGAACGTGTTACGGTGGCGGCAGGGCTCCAATTTCAAAGCAGCTCTTTTTAACATAGGTGGAGCTGACCTGTACCTGATGGAGGAAGGGAAGGAACGGTGGGGCAAATTTCGGCAACGGCAGGAATTGTTTGGCGGGCCAAGCACCGTGAAACTTTGTTTCTTTAGGCAGCCCCGGTTGTTTACTTGGATTCAATGTCAGCATTAGGGTTCGCCAGCCATGAGAGCCGGGTGAGGAAGGCCACCGCAGCCTCGTGGCTAGGTAGGGGGACAACAATGGCGCTTATGCTCAAGGCCCCGCCGCAGCTCCTCTCTCGATCCTGCTGCAGTTTGAGAGAGGAGCCGTGGCGGCAGCTTGAGCATAGTGCACAGTGAGAGCCAGGGGCGTGCATGCGCACTCGTGTTTCCGCGACAGATCAGGGAACACGTTTTTTTAGTGCGCATGTGCGCCTATCATTTTATTATATTAGATTGTTTTGCTGTTATACAATGTAAGTTTTCAACGAGCTGTACTCCTTGGGATTTTGCCAGGTGCTTGTGACCTGGGTTGGCCACTATTGGAAACAGGCTACTGGACTTGACGGACCTTCCATCTATCCCAGTATTGCAGTTCTTATGTGAGCCAACTATAGGACAATCAAGACATTGTGACATCACTGCTGAGGTTGGCTCTTAGATATTAGTGGAATGAGGCATGATGACATCACAATCTTGGCTCTGGAATGTTGCTACTCTTTGGGTTTCTGCCAGGTTCTTGTGGCCTAGACTGACCACTGTTGGAAACAGGATACTGGGCTTGATGGACCTTCGGTCTGTCCCACTATGGCAGTTCTTAAGTGACCCCACTATTATGTGAGCCAACTATAGGACAATCAAGACATTGTGACATCACTGAGAGGGGACATGATAGAGACTTACAAAATAATGAAAGGCATAGAGAAGGTGGAGAGGGACAGATTCTTTAGACTAGCAGGGACAACTAAAACAAGAGGACATTCAGAAAAACTGAGAGGAGACAGATTCATAACGAATGCAAGGAAGTTCTTCTTCACTCAGAGGGTGGTGGACACCTGGAACGCGCTTCCCGGAGAGGTGATAAGACAGAGTACAATTCTGGGGTTCAAAAAGGGACTGGATGACTTCCTGGAAGCGAAGGGGATTACAGGGTACAGATAGAGTTACCTTACAGGACATTGAGCGAATAGGGTATGGATATTTTAGGTTAGGTAGGGAACACTTCCAGGTCATGGACCTGGGGGGCCGCCGCGGGAGCGGACTGCCGGGCACGATGGACCCCTGGTCTGACCCAGCAGAGGCAATGCTTATGTTCTTATGTTCTTATGACCCTAGTATAGGGCAGTCAAGCCATTGTGACATCACTGCTGAGGTTGGCTCTTAGGCATTGGTGGAATGAGGCATGATGACATCACAATCTCGGCTCTGGAATGTTGCTACTCTTTGGGTTTCTGCCAGGTTCTTGTGGCCTAGACTGACCACTGTTGGAAACAGGATACTGGGCTTGATGGACCTTCGGTCTGTCCCACTATGGCAGTTCTTAAGTGACCCTAGTATAGGGCAATCAAGCCATTGTGACATCACTGCTGAGGTTGGCTCTTAGGCATTGGTGGAATGAGGCATGATGACATCACAATCTCGGCTCTGGAATGTTGCTACTCTTTGGGTTTCTGCCAGGTTCTTGTGGCCTAGACTGACCACTGTTGGAAACAGGATACTGGGCTTGATGGACCTTCGGTCCGTCCCAGTATAGCAATTCTTATGTTCTAAGCTGTCTCTGTTGTACCCTTCTGTGGTGAATTTCTTCATGTGGGAAGTTAATAAATTTTAATAACTGCTCGTTAATGATTCAACTGGCCAAAAATGACATCTGACCCGTTCAATGCTTGTTTGGGGCTATCTGCTAATTTTCAGTGACATTTAACCGCTTATCGCTGCTTAACTGAAAAAATGGCTCTTATGGCAGGGGCCAGGGACAGCATCATGGTTAGTTAAGTGCCGAGATTCAGTTTTTTTGGGACCACATGAAACATAGTCTTATCTTTTTGTGGCAGCAGGATATTCAGTGCGGAAGCCTGGACATGGCTTGGCATTAAATATCCAGGGAACGATGCCAGCGGCTGAATATATTGATCTCTAAATTTTCTGAAAGGAAGGGAAAGGGTTACTAAGACCAGAGGGCACTTGTGGAACCCGTTAAGAGAGACTCTCCTCCCTTGAGCAAATAAAAACCCAAATATCTTTTGACCGTGGATATTTTATGTTTAAATGTGTTTATTCAATTTCAACGTGCAGAAAACAACAGCCATAGTAAAAACAATGCAAAATACAGACATATTATATCTATTTCTTTTTTATTTATTTTGTTTAATTTTCATTTAAAATTTTCTCAGAATTCTATTGTTTAACTGTCTCTCATTCCATTCTATTCATATGCCATCCTTTACCTTTTTCTTTTCATCACTTCTAATGTTTATTTTCTCTATATATTTCAATATTTGATTAATTCTTAAAAGTATTTTCTATTTAATTAGTTTCTTTATAATACTTTATTATTTTGGAATATTCGTTTTATTTTTAACAGTATGTTATTGAGTGTTCTATGTATTCTTGTTAGGATGCTTTATATCTCATTTCCGCTATCTTTATTTTCCTATCTACTATTTGCTAATTTATTTGTCTTTGGTACTTTAGTTAGATTGTGAGCCTTCGGGACAGTAAGGGAATTTCAAAGTACCCATTCTTTATTTATTTATCTTATTTTATTGTATCCTCAAATGTATATTTCTATGTAAACCGCTTAGAACTTAACGGATTTAGCGGTATATAAGAAATAAATAACATAACATAACATATTTGCACAATATCCAAATTAACCCTCCCACCCCCCCACCCCCCAACAAAAACCCCCAACAGAAAATCCCTGGTGAGAAAAAAGTGCAGAATAAATCAATTAGGAGTTCAAAAGTCTATTCCGGGCCACCGGGGTAAGGGTCATCCAAAATCGCTCCCAAATCACAGTAAATCTGCGCCGTCCGGTCCCAATTCGAGATCAAGGAAATGTCTACGTTCCAAGGAGGCCGGGATGATCATCAATGATTTCCATTGACTGTAAGTCGGGGCATCACCAGCCAGCCATTGCAGTAGTATAGCCTTTTTACCAAGCAATATCGCTCTAGCCCAAAAGGCCGAAAGGCCTTTAGGTTTTGGAGAGACGACATCATAGAAACCAAAAAGCGCTTTGACCGTGGATATTTTAAACTCACATCCAGTGTCTTATTTACAAACACAACAAGATTTCCTGTCCCTAAGAATTCAGTGTGTATGGAGCCTAAGATTACAGAATTTAGATGAGGAATTTATTTTGTGATAGCCCAAATTTAAAAGAATGCTCACTATTAGAATGGAATAGACAGAGAAGCTGTGAAATCATCTAGTGAAATGCCAAATGAACGGAATGTACCTTATTTTTCGCTCTATAAGACGCACCCACCTGTAGAGGAGGAAAATCCAAGCAAAAAAAAATTCCCACTGCCCTGCCCTGTCCCCCTTCTGGTAGTCTAATGGTAGGCTGGGATAGGGTCTTATAGAGCAAAAAAACCATAGGCAGCATAGGCAATCCCCCCCCCCCCCCAGTAGGCAGCACAGATTTCCTCCCCCCCCCCACACCGATACCCTTGTTTAAGTCTGTTGGAGCTTTCCGCGCTCCTGCCTGTCTCCCTCGCTGGACAGCTGTTCTTTGGTTCGGGCACAGTGGTGCAGAAGGCAGGTGCATGCCGTTCGCGTTCCTGCCTGGCCCAGCGCCGCTCCCCGATTGGCTGCTGTCAGTTCTTGCGACTCATGTGCCGTGGTCTTATACTTGCAATAGACGTCACATGCTCAAATATCCAGGCATGGCTCTACTGCAAGCCTTTCTGCATCTCTCCCCAGACTACCTTCAGTTACTTGCTTCTCTGTTGCACTTATGTGACTGGTGGCCAGGTTGGCCAAAGTCATTGTGGGCACATGTTCTCTGCTGGAGCTGCCTCCTGCTATGGCTGTGGGGAGTTTGGCTTGACGAATACACGTCTTGATGGCTTGCGTTGGAGTTCCAGAGGGTTTATCCTTCCCGCTCTTCTACCTTGGATCCTTCCTTGCTCTGCCTTTCTTCCATGGGTGAAGATGGTGAAGATCAAGTTTACAGGCCTCTTTTACGAAGCCGCACTGGCGGCTGTGCTGTGCTAATGGCCCCGAAGCCCATAGAGATTTAAAGGGCTTCGGGGCCATTACCGTACGGCTTTGTAAAAGAGGCAGTAAGGTTCAAGTTTATTCATTCTTCATGTCCCGCAAATCGTATAACAACCAAGTGGTGTATAATAAAAATAGATAGAAATAACTAGTAATGTTAAAAATAAAATAATTATAAAAACAATGTGTGACACAAGACAATTGGGGGAAGAAAGACACCCCCTCTTAAACTGCCCTATGAGCGTCGGGAGCAGTACGGGCCATTCAGCGCGGCTCCCCACACTATAAAACTGCTAGCACAGTTTAATAGAAGAGGCCTACAATGTATAATAGGAAAGCTGGGGGAAGAGTAACACATGAGGTCTGGGAACGGCCTATAGCAGTGGTCTCAAACTCGCGGGCCGCCAGGTACTCTTTTGAGGCCCTCGGTATTTTTAGCATAATCACAAAAGTAAAATAAAACGGTTTCTTGATCGTATGTCTCTTTAGCTATAAATGATGATATTATTATTAAGATTTAGCCAAAAGGAAAGATTTATAAACTATAAAGTGTTTTACCTCACGCAAAATTGTCATTTCTTTAACAAGAGATTAACTATTTTTTTCTGAGGCCCTCCAAGTACCCACAAATCCAAAATGTGGCCCTGCAAAGGGTTTGAGTTTGAGACCACTGGTCTATGTGCTTTGTCTGGTGTGATTGATTATTACAGATTACAGAAACTGATGCTTATGAAAAAGCATCCGAAAATAAAAAAGGTTTGAGATCTTTCTTAAAAAGTGTTGAGAGAAGGCTGAAGTTTGAGAAAACTTGGAAGAGCGTCCCATAATTCTGGAACCTGAATGAAAAAACATCAAATTATGTATAGAGTCGAGAAAAATTTCTCGAGAAGTAGGAACTACTAAACGATTTTGATTTATAGTATCTTAGGCTTCCTTTTACGAAACTGCGATAGCAGTTTCTAGCGCGGGGAGCTGCGCTCACTGAGTTCTTATGAGCGTCGGGAGCAGCACGGGCCATTCAGCGCGCGGCTCCTCGCGCTAGAAAACTGCTATCGCAGTTTCGTAAAAGAGGGGCTTAGAGTTCGAGAGGGAGTCTAGGGCGTTAAAGTTGAGGCGGGGGTGATGCCCTATTGGACTGGAATGAAACCTGGATCTAAACTAGACTGGAATTTTTAACTTATTTAATTCTATTTTCTTCGGTTTGTTTAATTTCTGCTCTCTGTTTTACTTCCTTTATTTCTTTTCATTTCTGCTTGATATTGTATTTATATTTATTTTGTAAGATTTTCTACCCTACCCATATTACTTCATTCTTCTGGGTTCCTTGTTAACAATGTTTTTAAATTTCTCTGAGGGTGTTCTTCCTTCTTTCCTCTTTTCTATTTATCTGTATCTAATGGATGGTTTTCTTTAAGGTATTTTAGTTAGATTGTGAGCTCGTTTCGGACAGTGAGGGCAGCTACAATACATGTAAAGTAGATTTAGCACTGTGAATGTTACCCTTTCTGTGCTCTTAGGGGAGGACGGGATCCTCAATACTTCTGTGGGGTTAGGGGTAGAGCCGGCCCGTGAATAGGAAAAACTGTGAATAATTTTTTGCGCTGGCTCTAACCCTCCCCCCCTACCTCCCTACTGCCTCCCTCCTACGTCCCCGACCTTATCTGATGGTCTAGCGGCAACGCGGGGCAGGAGCGATGTTCTATGCTCCTGCCCCCTGCAGAGCCGTGCTGCGAGTTCCTTTGGTCTCATGAGACTGCAACGGGAGTTTCCATTGTAGTCTCGTGAGACCACGGGAACTCACAGCATGGCTCTGCACGGGGCAGGAGCGTAGGAAGATCGATCGGGCCCCGCATCGCCGTTAGACCACCAGGGAAGTTCTGGGAGATGCACGGGGCAGTGTTTCTCAATGAAAAATCAAGGCTAAAAAAAATCGCGGAATAACCGAATTCATGATTGGGGAGCTGTATATATGTTTAAATGATTTTTATTATTCCAGCAGTAAGAAGCAAATACAAACAGTAGTACCATTCAGGAAATAACATTTTCAACAATATAATCAGTTCCCCTCCCATCCTCCCCTCCCCAAGAATCCATGGCCAGTCCAACAGCTGAGAGTGGGAATAAAAATCTTAAAGATTCAAAAGTCTACTGCGAGCACGCGGTGTGAGGTCCTGCCAGAAGTGCTCCCACACCTGACAAAATTTGCGACCCGGGCCAAGAGTCAAGTCTCCCACCATGCGTCTCTCCAGTGTTGCGTGCACTATCATTAGGGATCTCCATTGTGCATATGACGGGGGATCACGGGAGAGCCAGTTGGTGAGGATGGCTTTTTTTTCCCATCAAAAGGGCTCTGAAGATAAATGCTGACATTCCCCTGGGTTTGGGCGAGGCTATATTATAAAATCCAAATAACACCCTCGGTTGCGGAAGCCATCGCCTTCCCCAAAGCGATGTGGTATATAGGCCAAGATGTCTCCAAAACTGTTGGATTGCGGGGCAGGCCCAAAACATGTGACTCAAAGATGCGTGAGCCTGATTGCATTTCGGGCAAGAATGCGACGCAGTAATCCCCATCCGGGCTGCACGTTCCGGTGGAATGTAAAGTCTAAGAACAATTTTCAATTGCATTTTGGGGAGCTGTTTATCTAAATAAATAAATAACCCCCACCCTTCCTTTTTACAAAACCGCGATAGTGTTTTTTAGTGCAGGCCAGGGGCTGACTGCTCTGTGCTGCTCCCAAAACTCATAGAGTTCCTATCAGCATCAGGAGCAGCGCAGACTATTCAGCATGCCGGCCTGTACTAAAAAAAACGCTATCACAGTTTTGTAAAAGGGGAGGGAGTGTTACATTATTAGGTGCACTGTTTCCAGCTTACACTAACAGAACCTATGTGCCATTACGGAA
Organism: Geotrypetes seraphini; assembly: GCF_902459505.1. Taxonomy (NCBI): domain Eukaryota; kingdom Metazoa; phylum Chordata; class Amphibia; order Gymnophiona; family Dermophiidae; genus Geotrypetes; species Geotrypetes seraphini. The sequence goes on along the minus strand of NC_047099.1, from coordinate 22,834,477 downwards.
TAGCAGTCTTCCAGGACATTGACCGATGAAATGGAGGCACCCAGTTTTAGAAGCAGCTACAAAGAGACTTTGGGCTAGATTCACTAAGGGCACGGATCCGATCCGTGTCCGAGGGGCTGATTCACGAATTGCCCTCATGCAAATGAGGGTGATCAGAATCGCACCCCCAACCGAGCGCCCGGATTGCTCTGTAGTGATCCCGACGCAGTAGCGATCCTGACGCATGTAGATGGTCTGCACATGCGTCGAAGAGCAGTGACTTTTTTTTAAAAAAAAAACTTTAGTCCAGCGAGCCCGCACTGCGGGGGAAGGCCAGGGCAGCGCTTGGGGCAGAGAGCAGGAGAGTCGGGGGCAGAGAGCATGCAGGAGATTCGGTGCAGAGCAGGCCGTCAGGAGCAAATTGGCAGTCAGGGCAGGGAGCAGGAGAGGAGATTTGGGGCAGAGCAGGGCTGCAGAGAGCAGGAAAGTTGGGGGCAGAGAGCCGCGCAGGAGATTTGGGACAGAGCAGGGCGGCAGGAGAAAAAGGCAGAGAGTCAGGGCAGAGAGAGCAGGAGAGTTGGGGGCAGAGAGCGCGCAGGAGATTCGGTGCAGAGCAGGCCATCAGGAGCAAATTGGCAGTCGGGGCAGGAGAGGAGATTTGGGGCAGAGCAGGGCGGCAGAGAGCAGGAGAGTTGGGGGCAGAGAGCCGCGCAGGAGATTCGGGGCAGAGCAGGGCGGCAGGAGAAAAAGGCAGAGAGTCAGGGCAGAGAGAGCAGGAGAGTTGGGGGCAGAGAGCGTGCAGGAGATTCGGTGCAGAGCAGGCCATCAGGAGCAAATTGGCAGTCAGGGCAGGAGAGGAGATTTGGGGCAGAGCAGGGCGGCAGAGAGCAGGAGAGTCGGGGGAAGAGAGCCGTGCAGGAGATTCGGTGCAGAGCAGGCCGTCAGGAGCAAATTGGCAGTCGGGGCAGGAGAGGAGATTTGGGGCAGAGCAGGGCGGCAGAGAGCAGGAGAGTCGGGGGCAGAGAGCCGCGCAGGAGATTCGGGGCAGAGCAGGGCGGCAGGAGAAAAAGGCAGAGAGTCAGGGCAGAGAGAGCAGGAGAGTCGGGGGCAGAGAGCGCGCAGGAGATTCGGTGCAGAGCAGGCCGTCAGGAGCAAACTGGCAGTCGGGGCAGGGAGCAGGAGAGGAGATTTGGGGCAGAGCAGGGCGGCAGAGAGCAGGAGAGTCGGGGGCAGAGAGCCGCGCAGGAGATTCGGGGTAGAGCAGGGCGGTAGGAGAAAAAGGCAGAGAGTCGGGGCAAGGAACAGCAGAGGAGATTCGGGGCAGAGCAGGGCGGCAGGAGAAAAAGGCAGAGAGAGCAGGAGAGTCGGGGTAGACAGCAGGCAGAGAGCAGGAGATGGCAGTCGGAAAGCAGTGAACGACTGGTCCCCAGCAGTCGCTTGTTTGTGATCGGCCAGCCCAGTCGGTGTTGCAGGGGTTTTGTTAGTGAATCGCTGCCTGCCTACATTTCAATGCCGTGTTCCCCCTGATTTGCATGCGCGGATCAGAGGATGATCGGGACAAAGGTTAGTGAATTTGGTTGGAGGGAAATCGGGTCGCAAACCGATCGGTACACGATCGGTTTGCTTAGTGAATCTAGCCCTTAAATGGCAGAGAAAAAGAGAGAGAAGACCACAGGTTATGTAAGACTTGTGACAGGCACAACGGGACAGAACAGACTGGGCGGTCCAAATGCGGTCCCTGTCTACCACTACTAGTACTATTTACTTATTTATTCATTCAATTTTCTATATTGTTCTCCCAGGGGAACTCAGAACGGTTTACATGAATTTGTTCAGGAATCATTTCTCTAGCGTTGAAAGGTATGATTCGTGCTGTACATTTGACCCGTAATAAGGAGCCCTAGAGCTTGTCTCGAAGGGCGTATGGTAAAACGGGGCTGGGAGGCCTCGTGTTGCCAGGGAGGCAAGGTGGGGGGGGGAAGAGAGGACCGTTAGCTAGGGAAACTTAGTGGAAGGAATAGGGGAGGGGTTACCGCCGAAAGGCAGGGCTAGGATAGGGTGAAGTGAGATAGAGGGGCGGGCAGAGGGAATGAGTAGATCGGGACCCTGGAGGACTCAATTCTTTCAGGTCCTCCAGGGCGGTTTTTCTACTCACCAGCGTTTCTTGTCGCTCGGGTGCGTTACCGCAGTTGCCATGGCTGCGGATGGTCGGGTTAGCGTTGGGCCGGTGGTGGAAGAGGCAGAGCTGTCCTTGCTAGCTGGCGATTCGTTCGCGGAGGAGCCGTCGGAGCAGGTGGGTGTGGGTCATGTCGCGGAGCGTGCGCAGCCTGTGCGGCGCTCCAAAACACAGGCACTGTCGGTGTTGGCCCGTGTCTGTGCTAGCGGGGTTAATTCCCGTAGATCCGCGTCGGCATGTACCACCGGGAAGGATAGTCAGCAGGCAGGGTTGTCGGGCAGCGGGAGGGGAGCTGTTCCGGCCGGTCGCAGTTCGTCGGGGGGCGTGGCTTCTATAACGGCTGAGGAGCTTGTTAGCAGGGAGATAGTTGGAGGTGTAGGCTCTTCTGTGAGTCGGGCAGTTTCGACAGGCAGGGAGATCCCAGGTGAGGTGTCTGCCTTGGGATCTTCCTTGTCTGGGGTTGTGGGAGATAGGGCTAATTCCTCCGAAGGTATAATAGATGGCGGTGGTGAGCTTGGTGGGTCTCCTGGGCTGTTTGCCATGGGGAGGGGGTCCAGTGCTCCTGGTTTTTTGTCTGCGCCCTATGGGGGGGTCTGTTGGGACCGGGTCGGGTTTTTATCCTACAAGCTGGCCTCCCAGTTGGGGGACCGGCTTCCTGGGGTTCTGGCTCTTCTGGGGGGGGGGGGGGGTTTCTGGGGATCATGGCCATGGGGATGGTTCCTGGTGGGGGGGTTTGGAGGGGGTTGGGGGATCCCGGTGGGTATGCCTGGAGTTTGCTTTCCTGGTCCTGCCTCCTTCTCTGCTTGGTCTCCGCAGGTTTAATGCATTCTTCCTGGAGGGACTGAGCGCAGCTGGAAGTTCGGGATCGATGGAGAGACCAGGATGTTCCACTTCGGACCGTGATTTGGACCGTATTGCAGGCCCATTTCGGGAGCCCCCCTTTTCGCCGATGCAACTTTCGCCTCTAGCTGTTATACCTAAGAAGGTACCCGGCCAGTTTCGTTTGATTCACAATTTGTACCGGCCATTAGGGCAGTCGGTCAACGATGGCATTCCGCGGGACCTTTGTTCGGTTCGTTATGCGTCGTTCGATAGTGCTCTTCGGCTTATAGTTGGCGCGGGGCGGGGTGCTCAGTTGGCGAAGGTGGATATTGAATCGGCTTTCCGTTTGTTGCCTATCCATCCTCGGTCCTACCCGCTGTTGGGTTTTCGTTTTGAGGGTTTGTATTATGATCGTTGTTTGCCCATGGGTTGCTCCATTTCCTGTGCGTATTTTGAGATGTTTAGTTCTTTCTTGCATTGGGTTTTCGTTCAGAAGGTAGGAGTGGATTCTGTCGTTCACTACTTAGATGATTTTTTGTTTATTGGTGCGGGAGGTACTAGATTTTGTGCGCGACTTAAATTGATGTTAGAGGGGATGGCGGACGATTTTGGTGTTCCTTTAGCTTCTGAGAAATCTGAGGGGCCAGTTACTTCCTTGGTATTTTTGGGGATAGAGTTGGATTCTGTGGCTATGGTTACTCGCCTTCCTGCGGTGAAGGTTCGTCAGTTGCTTAGCCTCATTGAGCAGGTGGTTTTTGCTCCCAAGTCTACGTTGCATACGGTTCAGTCCTTGTTGGGTTCTCTTAATTTTGCTTGTAGGGTGCTGCCTATGGGTAGGGCCTTTTCGCGCAGGTTGGCGGCTTCCACGGCGGGGGTTCGAGATCGGCGACATTTTCTGCATCTCTCAGCGGGGGTGAGGGCCGATCTTCGCATGTGGTCTGTTTTTCTCAAGGATTTTAATGGGACTGTTCCTATGTTGGCGCTGGAGGTCTCGAGCGTTGACCTGAATCTTTTTTCAGATGCGGCTGGGGGTGTGGTTTTGGCCTGTTCTTTAATGGTGATTGGTGTGCCGAGCGTTGGCCGGCCGAGTGGGTACGGTCGGGCATCACAAAAAACATTGCTCTGTTGGAGTTGTTTCCGTTGTTAGTGGCAGTTGAGCTTTGGTCGGGACTCTTGCATGATCGTCGGGTGGTTTTTTGGTGTGACAATTTGGGAGTGGTGGAGGTTGTCAACCGTCAGTCCGCTCGTTGTTTGGCGGTTAATGCGCTAATGCGAGAGTTGGTTTTGCGTTGTCTGCGGCTAAATCTCTTTATTCGTGCGCGTCATGTTCCGGGTTTACAAAATGGCATTGCTGATGCTTTGTCTCGTTTCAATTTTTTGCAGTTTCGTCGACTGGCGCCCGGAGCGCGAGCAGAAGGTTCGCCGATGTCTGTACATTTGTGGAGCCTGGTCGGGAAGGAGTCTGGGAGATGCTCCGTTTGTCGGTAGCCCCTTCTACTTAGGCCCATTATTCGGCGGGGTTTCGGTCCGTGGCGGCCTTCTTAGCTGCTAGGGGCTGGTGCCCGGGAGATGTGGCCGAATCCTTGTTGGAGGATTTCGTGCTGTCTGCTTTTCAGGATCGAGTTTCTCGTGGGGTTGTACGTGGGCAATTGGCGGGTTTTGCTTTTTTCTGCAGGGCCTTGGGCTGGATTTGCCCGGTTTCTGGTTTCATGGTTCAGAGGTTATTGCGAGCCATGGGACGGGTGCTCCCTCGTGCCCGTGATTCGCGGTTACCCATTACTCACGAGTTGCTCCTTCGGTTACTTGCTGTGTTACCGGAGGTTGCCAGTTCGCCTTTTGAAGTTTGTTTGTTTCGGGCGGCTTTCGCTATTGCCTTTTTTGGGGCCTTGCGGGTCAGTGAGTTGTTAGTATGTCCATCTTCTCCCGTTGGTTCTCGTGGACTTTTGGTGCAGCACGTGATTTTTCAAGACACGGTGTTACGGTTATATATTGTTAGTTCCAAGACTGATCAGTGTGGTCTTGGTCACTGGGTAGTGCTGCATGCAGTGTCAGGATGTTTGTCATGTCCGGTGGTGCGATTGCGGGAGTATATTGCCATTCGTCCAGTTGACTCCCAAATATTGTTCGTTCATGCGTCAGGTGCCCCTCTGACGCGATATCAGTTTCGGGCAGTTCAGAGTTTGGCTTTAGTTCGTTGCGGAGAGAATCCGGGTGCCTTCGGGACTCACTCCTTCCGGATTGGAGCCGCAACGAGTGCTAGTTTGGCGGGTATGTCGGGGGAAGGTATTCAGAGATTGGGTCGTTGGGTATCTGATGCCTTTCGCGGTTTTATTCGTCGTGGGGGCTCGGGAGTAGGGCAGGGTGCGGGGAGGGGTACTCAATAGTTGGAGAGTTAGGGGTAGGGGGTATATGATGCTGAGTGTTTGTTTTTGTTTGGTTTTTCTTTCAGCTCCCCGAAGCCGATCTTACTCCCTTTGGATTGTGGGCCATTCTTTTGTCCATTGGGCGGCAGAACGTGCGCTCGTCCGCCCGGGAGGGCGTCACCTTGGTCTTGCTCATCTTGGACTTCGGGTTTCCTGGTGGGGACAGCGTGGGATGCGGTGGAGACAACTGCTGTATTTGTTACAGGATCTGCGGTCTCGGTCTCGTCATCCCGATATTCTTTTGCTGCATTTAGGGGGTAATGATGTGGATGACTGTGCAGGGAAGGATTTAGTGAATATGATTAAGGATGACTTGAGGGTGGTGCTTGATTGGTTCCCGGGGGTGTTGCTTGTGTGGTCGGATATTGTGCCGCGCCCTAGTCGTTTAGCGTCGCAGCGTTGGATAAGGGGGTTAGCTAAGCTCAATAGACAGGTTGGGAAGTGGGTGGTGAGTCAAGGTGGATGGCAGATTTTGCATGACTGGGTGGATGTGGCGTGCGCAGGTTTGTATCATCGGGATGGTGTTCATTTGTCGGCGGTGGGCTGGGACCTTTTGCTTGACGATTTCTCGTCCTGTTGTGAGCGGTTCCTTAGCGCCTGATGTTAGTCGCAGCTTGTTTTTCTTGGGGGGGGGGCCTGTATGGATACAGGCCTGTGGCGGGTCTCCCAAGCTACTGGGTGCTGGGGCTCATCAGGCGATGAGCGGGGGGCCGGCTGGGAGCCGTGCCTTGGGGTCAGGTGACCCGGGTTAAAGGGGCATGAGGTCATGCCACCCCTCGGACGCTTGCTGTTTGTGGCGGGGTCAGGGGCAAAGGTTAATGGTTACATAGGGGTAGCTCGGGAGGAGCTTGCTGATGTTGTTTGTCAATAGAGGGTCAATATGTTATGAGGTTAAGTTATTCATGTTAATTTATTGTTATGGTGGATTTAATAAAGAGCTGCGGCTATATATACCATAATGAAGTGTGTTGGTTTTATTTAGGGGTGGGTTATTGGTAAAAGGGAGTTGAAGGGTAGCAACAGAGACTATCCAGATCCCGCTGTTATAGATGGTTTGAAAGCTGGAACTGTAAATATTCTGTGTTTTCAGATGGCATGATCCCAGTTTTCTTAGGGCTAGATTCACAAAGCCAACTGGTCGTGTACCGATTGGTTTGCGACCCCGGCCTGATTCACTCACCTCTCTTCCGACCATCCTCTGATCCACGCATGCAAATGAAGGCAACAGCATGCAAAGTAGGCAGGGACGCGATTCACTAAACAAAACCCTGCAACACCAACTGGGCTGGCCGATCAAAAAAAAAAAAAAGCGATTGTCACTGAAGCCCTTTCCGGCTGCCCTGCCTTCTGCCGCCCTGCTCTCTGCCCTGTCAGGCCCTATCCTGCAGCCTCGAACGCGCCTGCCTGCCCCGAACACGCTGTCTGCCTTCCTGCCCCAAACACGCTGCCTGCCTGCCTGCCCCAAACACACTGCCTGCCTGCCTCCCTTCCCTGCACTGCAAGCCCGCAGTTTTAACCCATGGGCTTAAGCGGGATAAAATCACAGGCACCATTAAAACAATCGCTTAAAAAAAAAAAAAAAAATGCCGGCCCTGAGGTCAACAGATGGTCTGCGCATGAGTGGGGATCGCTATCGAGCAATCTGGGAAGGCAGATGGGGGGGCGTTCCTCCGATTGCCCCCATCTGCATATTGAGGCTTCGTGAATTCAGCAGACCTGCCCGGATCAGGCAGGTTCGTAAATCTAGCCCTTATACCCTTCTCCTGGTCTGGAGTTTTCATCTGGCTGGTAACTGTGTTCATTGCTGTCTCTATCCGAGTAATGTTGTTATTAGCATGTGGTATTCTGAGGTATCCTCCAGGCCCCCTTTTTATTCTGTGCTGATTTGGCCCTCCTTGATACTCGCACATTGGGGTGCTTCTGATTGATTGCTCATTAGCTGGGAAGTGAACTTTGTCTGTCGCACAAATTACCCCCTAGTGGAGCAGGTGCTAGAAGTGGGCGGAGGAATTTAACACATCGTAAAATAAATCTGCTTAGTAAGAACTCCTGAGCCCTCCCACAGGACAGTGGTGTAAATTCTTCCCGGAGAAGCCAAGGACGCAGAGGATCCATTGCAGAGGTTTCCGCTGGACTATCCCCTCTCTTGGGGTCCTTTCTGAATTGATACGGGGAGGGGGCTTCATAATTTCAACTTCTGCCACTGCCTTAAGAGGACGTGAATATCAGCTTTGAGAAAGTTTAGAAAAAAAAATCCCTGGAAATGTATAGAAAATATACCCACTAATGCAAGTGCTTTAGCGAGATTCCAGGTGTGTCGCAAGATGCCAGCGAGGAGGCATTATTTTATCTCAGTTGGACTACGGCAACTCGTTTTATGCCTGTTTAACTAAATGTAATCTGAGGAGGCGACAACTTATCCAGAATACGGCGGCTAAACTGATATACGGTAAACCTAAATATGATCGTGTCACACCTTTACTGAGATCCCTTCGCTGGCTTCCTGTTTCCTGGAGGATCCAAATTAAATGTGCAACTGTAATTTTCAAAATCCTATATGGTATTTTTTTTTCTCCTTTGGTTCCTGTCTCATTTAATTAAGAACATAAGAATTGCCATCTCCTGGGTCCATCAAGTCCGGTGATCTGCACACGCGGAGGCCCCGCCAGGTCTACCCTGCCCTATGCTTCTCAAGGGAGATGTGCGAAACATAGAAGATGATGGCAGATAAGGGCCATAGCCCATCAGGTCTGCCCACTCTACTGACCCACCCCCAAGTCTACTATCCTAGGGATCCCACTCCTAGTGACAGGTTCCCTTGGCTTAACCCTCTAAGGCAGGGGTGCCCAACACGTTGATCGCGATCGACCAGTAGCTCAGGAAGGCAACGCGAGTCGATCGCGGAGCCCATCCCGGGCTCCGTGATAGACTCGTGTTGCCATCCTGATCTACCGGGCCGATCAGCCTTCCTCTCCAGTGTTCTCTCTGGGGCCTTTTAGCTGGGCGGTCCGCCCAGCTGTCATCTGCTGCTGCCGCCGCTGCTGAACATTAAAAAAAAACGGCTTGGAGATTTCAGCCCATAGCGAACTTATGCTCCATGGCTCTAACGTGTGCGTGCCGGCTTCCCTTCTCTTCCCTCCGAAACTGGAAGTTATGTCCGGGGGGGGGGGGGGAGAAGGGAAGCCGGCACGCACATGTTGAGAGCCCTGAAGCAAGCGTTCGCTATGGGCTAAGGCGGGAGACAGGTTAGTGAAGCATTTACTCTTCTTGCTGCAGGGTCCTGCGTACTTTCTGTTTCCGCGAAGGCAGGACCCAGCAGCATTTCCCCCAATAGGTCGATCGCGATCTAGGGCCAATCAGCCTTCCTCTCCCCGACGGCAGAATTGACGTCGGGGAGAGGAATGCTGGTCGGCCGAAGCAGAGAGAGCTTGGGGCGGGTCGGCTTTCGGGCCTGTTATTGGTGGTGGTTTGGGGCCTGTTATTGGTGGCGGTTTGGGTCCTGGTCCCCGATGGCAATGGCAGTGGCAGTGGCTTTGGGAGGGCAGGGAGAAAGAAAGAAAAAGGGCAGGCAGGGAGACAGAAGGAAAGAAGAGAAACAGAAAAAAAAGAAAGGGAGGCAGAGAGAAAGAAAGGGCAGGGAGAGAGGAAGGAAAAGTTGGGGGAGGGAACGAGGTCTTGAGGAGAGGAAGCATACAGGCTAAAAGAAGGGAAGAAAGATTGGATGCACAGTCAGAAGAAGAAAGTGCAACCAGAGACTCGTGAAATCACCAGACAAGGTAGGAAAAATGATTTTATTTTAAATTTAGTGATCAAAATGTGTCTGAATTTATATCTGCTGTCTAGATTTTACACTAAGGTCCCATTTTACTAAACAGCAATAGAGTTTTTTAGTGCAGGGAGCCTATGAGCGTCGAGAGCAGTGCTGGGCATTCAGCGCAGCTCCCTGCACTCTAAAAACTGCTATCGTGGTTTAGTAAAAAGGGACGGGGGTATATTTGTCTATTTTTGTATGGTTGTTACTGAGGTGATAGTGCATAGAGTCATCTGCTTTGACCTCTTTGAAAAACCCTGGAATAGGAATGATAATTAACATTTTCTATGCGTACAGTGTGCGTTGTGTTTTTTTAAAATTTTATTGTTGGTAGATCATTTTGACTTGGTCATTTTAAAAGTAGCTCGCAAGCCCAAAAAGTGTGGGCACCCCTGCTCTAAGGGATCCCACATGGGCATCCCATTTGCTCTTAAATTCTTGCATGCTGTTTGCCTCGATCACCTGCACCGGGAGCTCGTTCCAAGGATCAACCACTCTCTCGGTGAAGAAATATTTCCTGGTGTCGCCATGAAATTTCCTGCCCCTGAGTTTGAGCGGATGCCCTCTTGTGGCTGTGGGTCCTTTGAGAAAGAAAATCTCTTCTTCCATCTCGATATGGCCGGTAATATACTTAAACGTCTCGATCATGTCTCCTCTCTCCCTACGTTCCTCGAGTGAGTATAGCCGCAAATTTTTCAGCCTTTCCTCGTACGATAGATCCTTGAGCCCCGAGACCATCCTGGTGGCCATCCATTGCACCGACTCTACTCTCAGCACATCTTTTCGGTAGTGTGGCCTCCAGAATTGCACACAGTATTCCAAATGAGGCCTCACCATGGTTCTGTATAATGGCATTATGACTTCAGGCTTCCGGCTGACGAAACTCCTGCGGATGAAACCTAACAACTGTCTTGCCTTAGATGAAGCCTTCTCCACATGATCAGCAGTTTTCATGTCTGCGCTGATGATCACTCCCAAGTCTCGTTCTGTTGAAGTTCTAGCTAAGGTCTCACCATTCAAGGTGTAAGTTCTGCACGGATTTCTGCTGCCGAGGTGCATGATCTTGCATTTCTTAGCGTTGAAGCCCAGCTGCCAGGTTGAGGACCAAAGCTCCAACAAATGTAGGTCCTGTGTCATACTATCGGGTGAATTGCCGTCTCTCACTATATTGCATAGTTTGGCGTTGTCAGCGAATAACGTTACCTTACCTTGAAGCCCCTGAGTTAGGTCCCCTATGAATATGTTGAAAAGGAGCGGGCCCAAGACTGAGCCCTGCGGTACTCCACTGGTCACCTCCGATGTTTTAGAGAGGGTACCGTTAACTACCACCCTCTGAAGTCTGCCACTCAGCCAGTCATTGACCCATGTAGTTAGTGTTTCTCCCAGCCCCATTGATTTCATCTTGCTCAACAGCCTGCGATACGGGACACTATCGAAAGCTTTGCTGAAGTCTAGGTATATGATGTCCACGGATTCTCCCAAGTCTAGCTGTTTTGTTACCCCGTCAAAGAAGCTGATGAGATTGGATTGGCAGGACCTACCCTTGGTGAGTCCGTGTTGACTGGGATCCCGTAGATTCTCCTCATCCAAGATTGCGTCTAATTTACGTTTGATTAGTGTTTCCATGAGTTTGCATACTATTGATGTGAGACTCACCGGTGTGTAGTTTGCAGCCTCTGCCTTGTAACCCTTTTTGTGCAGTGGAACGACGTTAGCTGTTTTCCAGTCTATGGAGACTCTCCCCGAACTTAGGGAGAGATTGAAGAGTCCTGATAGGGGTTTTGCCAGGACATCACGCAGCTCACTGAGCACCCTGGGGTGTAGATTGTCCGGTCCCATAGCTTTGTTCACCTTGAGTCTTGCCAGTTCGTAGTAGACGTCGCCAGGTGTGAACTTGAAATTCTGAAACGGGTCTTCCACGCTGGGCCTTGCCTGCAACTGCGGACCGTGCCCCGGTGCCTCGCAGGTGAAGACCGAGCAGAAGTATTCATTCAGTAGTTCTGCTTTATCGGAATCTGATTCTGTGCAGTTCCCATCTGGTTTTCTAAGGCGTACTATCCCATCTGTGTTCTTTTTCCTGTCACTAATGTGCATCTAATTCATCCTTACCCATATCACTCTATGCCACTCTTAAGGAGATGTGCATCTAGTTTACCCTTAAATCCTAGAATGGTGGATTCTGCAATTACTTCCTCTGGGAGAGCATTCCAGGTGTCCACCACTCGCTGCGTGAAACAGAACTTCCTGATATTCGTCCTGGACCTGTCCCCCCTCAGCTTCAGTCTATGTCCTCTTATCCGTGTCACATTGGACATTGTAAATAACTGCTTTCCCTGCTCTAATTTGTCGAATCCTTTCAGTATTTTGAAAGTCTCGATCAGATCCCCATCTCAGTCTCCTCTTCTCAAGGGAGAACAACCCCAGTCTCCTAAGTCGCTCCTCGTAGTCCAGGTTCTCCATACCTTTACAAGAAATCTCTAATTCTAGGAGCTCTCAGAAATATAAACTTGGTTTTCCCACTGTTAAAAGAATAAAAACTATGGCCAATTGTTGTCGATTATTTTCTTTTTTATTCGTAAAAGTTTGGAATGACCTTCCTTCTATAATTAGAGTTCTCTCTCATGTACCCACTTTTCGTAAAGTTCTGAAGACATATTTATTTCAGAAATTTACGAATGATCCTTCATTTTCAAATAATCAATCATAAAAGATAAAATTCTGGCCTAAAAGATATAGGGCTAGATTCACTAAGCCCACCGATCAACTTCTGACCATTTAGCGACCCATTTGCGACCCGATTCCCCTCTGACCCGATTCACTAACCTCTGTCCCAATCATCCTGCGATTCATGCATATAAATGAGGGGGAATGGCATTTAAATGTAGGCAGACAGCAATTCACTAAAGAGGGACACCTACTGGGCTGACTGATCCAAAAATAAGCGACTGCTGAGGACCAGTCGCTCGGGTCCTTTCCGACTGCCCTGCCTTCTGCCGCCCTACTCTCAGACCCAATCTCCTGCCTGTCCCGATCTCCTGCTCTTATCTCTGATCTCCTGCCTGCCCTGATCTGCTCTCTGCCCCATCTCCTGCTCTCACCCTGAATCTCTCCTGCCGCCCTGACTCTCCTGCTCTTCCCCACAGTGCAAGCCCGTGGTTTTAACCCGCGGGCTTAAAGCGGGTTAAAACCACGGGCTTGCGAAGAAAAAAAAAAAGCAAAAAAAAAAGAAGTTTCCTGCTCTGCCGGGCACAGAGGGCCAGCGCATGCGTAGACCATCTACAGCTGGTCTGCGCATGCGTTGAGATCGCTATAGAGCGATCCGGGCGCTCGGTTGGGGGCGTGATTCCGATCGCCCTCATTTGCATGAGGGCGATTCGTGAATCATCCCCTCTCCCAGACATGGATCGGAACGGATCCAATCCATGCCCTTAGTTAATGAATCTAGGCCTAAGTTTCTGTTCTGATCTCCTGTATAATTTTATTAATATTTTGTTAACCGAGTCGAACCCTCCTGTTGGGATAAATCGGTATTAAAAAAAAAATCAAAGATTAGATTAGATTTTAGGAGAGGCACTGGTGCCAGCTGACTGCCTAGAAGATGTGCCTCTCACGGTGAGAGGCAGGTCCTGTAGGGAGTCAGCCAGCATAACCGCGCCTCTTCTCTTCTACGTGCCTCTCCTGCTCCAGCGCCCCCCACTGGTGGCTCAGGGCCCCGTCTGGAGGGCCTTCGCGCATGCACAGCTGTCGGCGTGACGATGTCACTCATGCGTATGGCATCATCACGTCAACGTCGGCGCATTTCCGGGTGCCCTTCAGCCGCGGCCCAGCGTTTACTGTGCCGCCAAGTAAAAATGTTTGTTTGGGCGCTCCACTAAAATGTATAATCTTCAGGAGATGTAGTAATATAAAACTGTAGTTGCGAAAGGATTTGGGGCATTAAGACAACTTAGAGCTATTTGAAATTTTTGGGATGAGAAATCGTCACATACTTTAAGTCATATTTTTGTCCTATCTAAGTTGGACTATGGCAATTTGATATATGCAGGAATAACAGCAGGGCAATTGAAACGTTTACAAACAGTACAAAATGCTGCAATCCACTTGTTAGGTCATGCTGATGCACATATATATGATCACTAGTCTTTAAGCCTGTTACATTAACGGGTGCTAGAATAGATGTGTTTATCTGTCTTTCTTTCTCTCTCTCTCTCCTTGGCCGCTTTCTGTCTGTCTGTCTTTCTATCTTTCTGTCTCTCTCTTTCCTCGGCTGTCCACCACCATCCCTTGCCTGTCCAGCAGCAGCCCTTTTCCCTGCCTTATACCTCCCCCCCTGTCTAGCAGCACCTCTTCCCTGCTCTCCCTTTCCAGCAGTAGGCCTCCCTTCCTGTTACCTTCCCCCCCTGTCCAGCAGCACCTCTTCCCTGCTCCCCCTGTCCAGCATCCGGCTTCCTGGTCCGTTTGCGTCTGCCCTCCTCTTCAAAGCAGCCTGCTGAGGATCACGGCCGGCTGAACCTCGCAGGCTGCTCTTCACGTCGGTAGCACGTTCCCTCTGACACAGTCCCGTGCGTCAGAGGGAACGTGCTACTGAGGTGCACAATGGCCTGCGAGGTTCACTACAGCTGGCTGCAAACCTCAGGCTGCTTTGAAGAGGAGTGGTGGCGGCGGCAGTGGTGGGTGAGTGAGGGTGGGAGGGGGGAGTCGCCGGCATGTTCCCTGCCTCCGTGTTCGAAAATGAAATTCGGCAGGAAGGCGTTCGGGGCAGGCAGGAGATCAGGGCAGCGGGAGAGTCGGGGCTGCAGGAGGCGTTCGGGGCAGCAGGAGATCGGGGCTAACAAGGGCAGAGAGCAGGGGCGGCAGAAGGCAGGGCAGCCGGAAAGGGCTTGAGCGACTGGTCCTCAGCAGTCGCTCATTTGTGATCGGCCAGCCCAGTCGGTGTTGCAAGGTTTTGCTTAGTGAATCGCGTCCCTGCCTACTTTGCATGCTGTTGCCCTCATTTGCATGCGCGGATCGGAGGATGGTTGGCAGAGAGGTTAGTGAATAGTGCAGGAAGGAAATTTGGTCGCAAACTGATCGGTACATGTTCGGTTTGCTTTGTGAATCTAGCCCTTTTGTTACTATGATACAGCAGAAGGCTCCGGTTCATAGACAAACTCGCGTGAGACAACGGCGCGCCGACCACTGAGCGCAAGGTTGACGGCGCGCCGAAGAAAAGCACTATTTTAAAGGGTTCCGACGGGGGATGTTGGTGGGGAACCCCCCTATTTTACTTAACAGACATCGCGCTGGCGTTGTGGGGTGTTTGGGGGGTTGTAACCCCCCTCATTATACTTGAAACCAAACTTTTTGCCTGTTTTTTAGGGAAAAAGTTCAGTTTTAAGTATAATGTGGGGGGTTACAACCCCCCAAACCCCCTCCAACGACAGCACAATGTCTGTTAAGTAAAGTGGGGGGGGTTCCCCCCCACCCACCCCCGTCGGAGCCCTTTAAAATAGTGATTTTCTTTGGCGCGCCGTCAACCTTGCGCTCAGTTGTCTGCGCGCCGTTGTCTTGCGCGATTTAGTCCCGTCACCGAAGGCTCCAACGCTGATCATTTATTTCATTCATTTTCTCTCCCATTCTCTCCAAAGGGTAGTTGTGAATCACTTGTTCACTCTTTCCAAAAATACTAGGACTAGGGGATATGCGATGAAGTTACTAAGTAGTAGATTTAGAATAAACCAGAGAAAATATTCCTTCCCACTACATGTAATTAAACTCTGGAATTCGTTGCCGGAGAATGTGGTGAAATCAGCTTAGGGGTCCTTAGGGGTAGGGATTCATTAAACGCTAAATCAATTAGCCCGCCTTAGTAAAAGGACCCCTTAGTGGGGTTTAAAAAAGGTTTGGATAATTTCCTAAAAGGGAAGTCCATAGGCCATTATTGAGCAATCAAGCTGTTGTGACATCATTGCTGAGGTTGGCTCTTAGGCATTGGTGGAATGAGGCTTTATGACATCACAGTCTCAGCTCTGGAATGTTGCTTCCAGACGCTTTCGGTGTATAATAGTCCTTCTAAGGACGGTAATGGAAATCTGTTCCTTGCCATTTTTAATCATTTTAGCCTATTTTACAAAATACTAGACTATTTATTTTATTGTTCCCCTTCCTTTTCTTTTGGTCCTTCTCCCCCTCTTTCTCTTTATACATATTGTATTTCCGCCCTTTTCCATCCTGTATCGGTAAGATAATGTTTGTCAGTGCGTTCGATTGTTTGTAGCATTATTTGTAATTTGATTTTAACGTACGCTCTTTTTATTCTTAGTTTTTATATTATGTTAAACCGCTTTGAATAAGGCGGTATATCAAATTTTTAAATAAACCTGAAACCTAAACCTTGCTACTCTGGGTTTCTGCCAGGTACTTGGGACCTGGGTTGGCCACTGTTGGAAACAGGATACTGACCTTTGGTCTGTCCCAGTTTGGCAACTCTTATGTTCATAACAGGTTACAATTAGCCATATGGAAAGGACTCCTGACTGAGTTAAACAGTAAGATGAAATCCGGGGACAGGACTGCACAGGTAGACAGGTCTTCGGAGCCACCTTAAACTTACAAGGACAGGAATCCACCGGATAGGAACACTAGAGCCACGTTGGCTGTCAGAACTGCTTGGCAGAATTACCCAAATATTTCCTGTCACCAAAAGCAGGGGGAAAAGATCTAGGGAAGGAATGGTCCTTAGGCGAGTGGGGGGTAATGACATCACATCTTTTTCAACTCACAATCAAGCTAGGATTTTATTACTCCAGTGGGGTCTGAATAAGTTTGCTCACATACTCAAATACTTGCTCCCAAAATTTCTGGACCCTTTGACATTCCCACCACATACGATAGAATGTGCCTCTTTGGCCACATCCTTTCCAGCAACTAGTATCACTCTGCTTAGTATATTTGCTAATTAGAATAGGGGGTAGTATACCAACGTACTAACAATTTAATAGCATTTTCCACTAAGATGGCCGCCCTAGCTGTCTGTGTTCAAATGTCTGCACTATAAATTACTTAAAGGTGGCTAAAACATTCAACCCAGGATTTTATTACTCCAGCTAGACTAGCAACCTTTATCCAATCTTATCAAACCCTCAGCACCACCACTCAGAACTCAAACTTCTCATAGTTCTAAGCTTTACGTGCCAGCTCGTCACTGGGTTTGTTATTTTCTTATCTTTATTCAAGAGCTTAATAGTTTCATTTTTCTTTTTACTCTATTCATTCATTTTCAATAAGTTAATACTTAGCTTAGGCTAGAGATGTCAATATGAGCTTGTAGAGATTCAATGGTTGTCGGCAGAGATAAGGGGTGGAGCCTTGATAAAGTGGTTCTCGCGAAACATGTTGGCTTTGACATCCCAACGGCCTAAGCTAAGTATTAACTTATTGAAAATGAATGAATAGAGTAAAAAGAAAAATGAAACTATTAAGCTCTTGAATAAAGATAAGAAAATAACAAACCCAGTGACGAGCTGGCACGTAAAGCTTAGAACTATGAGAAGTTTGAGTTCTGAGTGGTGGTGCTGAGGGTTTGATAAGATTGGATAAAGGTTGCTAGTCTAGCTGGAGTAATAAAATCCTGGGTTGAATGTTTTAGCCACCTTTAAGTAATTTATAGTGCAGACATTTGAACACAGACAGCTAGGGCGGCCATCTTAGTGGAAAATGCTATTAAATTGTTAGTACGTTGGTATACTACCCCCTATTCTAATTAGCAAATATACTAAGCAGAGTGATACTAGTTGCTGGAAAGGATGTGGCCAAAGAGGCACATTCTGTCGTATGTGGTGGGAATGTCAAAGGGTCCAGAAATTTTGGGAGCAAGTATTTGAGTATGTGAGCAAACTTATTCAGACCCCACTTGAGCTTAATGCGGAAAGGGCTTTGCAGGGAGTAAGAGTAGAAGGTTTAACATCTTTTAGATCTAAACTTCTGGGCCTGGCATTCATAGCTGCTAGATTAACATTAGCCCAGCAATGGCGCACGTTAAACGTACCTACTTTAAGAGATGTAAGGGAACGTCTAGGAACAGTATGATGGGTTGTATCCGAAGAAGTTTCGTCGGCCGGAATCCCGAAGTTATAATGCCGTTGTACAGATCCATGGTGAGACCTCATCTGGAATATTGTGTACAATTCTGGAGGCCACATTACCAAAAAGATGTGCTGAGAGCTGAATCGGTTCAGCGAATGGCCACCAGGATGGTGTCAGGACTCAAGGATCTCCCGTATGAGGAACGGCTGGGTGAGAGAGGGGAGACACGATTGAGACGTCCAAATATGTCACGGGCCGTATCGAGGTAGAAGAAGATATCTTTTTCCTTAAAGGACCTGCGGCAACAAGAGGGCACCTGTTGAAAGTCAGGGGTGGGAGATTTCATAGCGACACCAGGAAGTAATTTTCCACCGAAAGGGTGGTTGATCATTGGAATGATCTTCCACTGCAGGTAATCGAGGCAACTTTGCGGGGAAGAGGATGGGTTCCCTGCTGCGGCTGCTAAACTGATTGCAGCAGGGGAGATTTCCTTGCCGCGATCAGCTCAGTGGCCACGTCTCTTTGAAATGTAGATTTGCATTTTGCTGGCCTACATTTCAGGCGCCTATCGCGGCCCTAGGGAGATGCCTGGGGCCACCTAAGCTCCCCTAAGGCCACTTCCGGGCAAAACCATGCCCACGCCTAGCCTTGGGCGAACTTAAGCGGCCCTAGGCATCTCCCTAGGCTTGTGAAAATGCCTACAGTGTAGACAGCCTTCCTCAAGGTGTTTTTTTTAATAAAAATGTGAGTCCCGCCCGATTGGTTGGTTAGACAGCGGTGGGAAGCCTTCCATATAAAAAAAACCCAAGAAGAGGAGAGCAGAAAGGACTGCAGGGTGAAACTGAAAGAAGCCAAGAGAGAGATACGTTTGGCGAAGGCACAGGCGGAAGAACAAATGGTTAAAAATGTAAAAAAGGGAGATAAAAATTTTTTTCAGATATATTAGTGAAAGGAGGAAGATAAAAAATGGAATTGCTAGGCTAAAAGATGCTGGGAACAAATATGTGGAGAGTGATGAGGAGAAAGCAAATGTGCTAAAACAAATACTTCTGTTCTGTGTTCACAGAAGAAAATCCTGGAGAAGGACCGAGATTGTCTGGCAAAGTTACACGAGAAAATGGAGTAGATTCTGCGCCGTTCACGGAGGAGGGTGTTTATGAGCAACTTGAAAAACTGAAGGTGGACAAAGCGATGGGACCAGACGGGATCCATCCCAGGATACTAAGGGAGCTCAGAGAGGTTCTGGCGAGTCCTATTAAAGACTTGTTCAACAAATCTCTGGAGACGGGAGTGATTCCTGGGGATTGGAGGAGAGCGGATGTGGTTCCTATTCATAAAAGTGGTCACAGGGATGAAGCAGGAAACTACAGGCCGGTGAGCCTCACTTCAGTTGTTGGAAAAATAATGGAAGTGTTGCTGAAAGAAAGGATAGTGTATTTCCTTGAATCTAATGGGTTACAGGATCCGAGGCAACATGGCTTTACAAAAGGTAAATCGTGCCAAACGAACCTGATTGAATTTTTTGATTGGGTGACCAGAGAGCTGGATCGAGGACATATGCTAGATGTAATTTACTTGGATTTCAGCAAAGCCTTTGATACAGTTCCTCATAGGAGGCTGTTGAACAAACTTGAAGGGCTGAAGTTAGGACCCAAAGTGGTGAACTGGGTCAGAAACTGGCTGTCGGACAGACGCCAGAGGGTGGTGGTTAATGGAAGTCGCTCGAAGGAAGGAAAGGTGACTAGTGGAGTCCCTCAGGGTTCGGTGCTGGGGCCAATCCTGTTCAATATGTATGTAAGTGACATTGCTGAAGGGTTAGAAGGAAAAGTGTGCCTTTTTGCAGATGATACCAAGATTTGTAACAGAGTAGACACCGAAGAGGGAGTGGAAAATATGAAAAAGGATCTGCAAAAGTTAGAGGAATGGTCTAATGCCTGGCAACTAAAATTCAATGCAAAGAAATGCAGAGTAATGCATTTGGGGATTAATAATAGGAAGGAACCGTATATGCTGGGAGGAGAGAAGCTGATATGCACGGACGGGGAGAAGGACCTTGGGGTGATAGTGTCCGAAGATCTAAAGGCGAAAAAACAGTGTGACAAGGCAGTGGCTGCTGCCAGAAGGATTCTGGGCTGTATAAAAAGAGGCGTAGTTAGTAGAAGGAAGAAGGTGTTGATGCCCCTGTACAGGTCATTGGTGAGGCCCCACTTGGAGTATTGTGTTCAGTTTTGGAGACCGTATCTGGCGAAAGACGTAAGAAGACTTGAGGCGGTCCAGAGGAGGGCGATGAAAATGATAGGAGGCTTGCGCCAGAAGACGTATGAGGAGAGACTGGAAGCCCTGAATATGTATACCCTAGAGGAAAGGAGAGACAGGGGAGATATGATTCAGACGTTCAAATACTTAAAGGGTATTAACATAGAACAAAATCTTTTCCAGAGAAAGGAAAATGGTAAAACCAGAGGACATAATTTGAGGTTGAGGGGTGGTAGATTCAGGGGCAATGTTAGGAAATTCTACTTTACGGAGAGGGTGGTGGATGCCTGGAATGCGCTCCCGAGAGAGGTGGTGGAGAGTAAAACTGTGACTGAGTTCAAAGAAGCGTGGGATGAACACAAAAGATTTAGAATCAGAAAATAATATTAAAGATTGAACTAGGCCAGTTACTGGGCAGACTTGTACGGTCTGCGTCTATGTATGGCCGTTTGGAGGAGGATGGGCAGGGGAGGGCTTCAATGGCTGGGAGGGTGTAGATGGGCTGGAGTAAGTCTTAACAGAGATTTCGGCAGTTGGAACCCAAGCACAGTACTGGGTAAAGCTTTGGATTCTCGCCCAGAAATAGCTAAGAAGAAAAAAAAAAAAAAAAAAAAAAAAATTTAAATTGAATCAGGTTGGGCAGACTGGATGGCTCATTCGGGTCTTTATCTGCCGTCATCTACTATGTTACTATGTAATCAGGATGCCATTTATAGAATTTGGCCCTTGGAGCCTGAAGCATGCACAGGGAGAGAATCAGTTGAACATCTATTAAGAATATAGTGGTTTGGGAGTAACAGTCTGAATCAGTGGCAGAGTTGGGTGGGGGGCGGACCATCCTGGATGCCAGTGGAGGCGCCCCACCACCAACAAGCAAGCATTCAGACCAGCGGTGTAGTAAGGGTAGGAGGTGCCCAGGGCAGTGGCGCCTCCTTCCCCCCCCCACCCTGTTCTGCATGCCCTCACTCCTGTGCCCCCTTCCCGCTCCTTCCTGCCCCCCACTCCACACTCGCGCTTTCCCTTACCTCCCTGTACTTCTAAATCTTCACCAGCGTAAGTGGCTTCTCCAGCCAGCTACTCACGCTAGCTCACGGAGGATTTCCCTCCGATATCACTTCTGGGCCCCATGACCCGGAAGTGATGCAGCGGGTGCTCGTGCCATCCCTCCGCCCACCCCGTACCTCTGTAGATCTTTTCTAGCGCGAGCAACTTCTCCTGCCTGTTGCTCGCGCCAGCCTGGTTCCCCTCTGCATCACTTCCGGGTCACGGGGCCCAGAAGTGATATTGGAGGGAATTCCAACGCTAGTGTGAGGAGCTGGCTGGAGAAGCCACTTGCGCTGGAGAAGATTTAGAAGTACAGGGAGGTAAGGGAAAGTGTGAGTGTGGAGTGGGGGTCAGGAAGGAACGGGAGGGGAGCACAGAAGGAGTGGAGGCATGGAGAACAGGGTGCGGTAGGGGGGGAAGGAGACGCCATTGCCCTGGGCACCTCCTACTCTTACTACGCCGCTAGATTGAATGCTTGCTTGTTCTGAGGAGTCAGGTGAAGAGGTAGGTTTTTATTACTTTTCTAAAGCTCAAAAGTCCATCAAGGGATTTGATACTAGAAGGAAGTTGATTCCAGTACTTTGGTAAGAAGTGAGAGCATGACCTTCATCTGGCACATTCTAATTGGAGGCTCCAACCAGGGGCAAATTGAAGTCGTGTTTCCTCCTGGGAGCAGAGGGTCGGTTTGGGGCGTAAGGTGGGAGTTTGCTTGATATGTAGCTGGGTGCCATGTTGTGTAAGGAGTTGAACGCAAGTACTAAGCCTTTGAAGATGCAGCATTTGGCTAGAGATAGCCAGTGGGCTGACGTTAGTGCTTGGGATACTGAATCGTTGGTGCGAAGATTCTCCAGTAGTCTGATTGCAGTGTTTTGTACATGTTGGAGACGCTTAATATTTTTCGCTGTCAGTCCGTTGAACAATACTCATGCCCTTGTTCGGAAAAGACAACAGTGAGCCATTTTGAAAACCGTCTGATGGAATTACTGCCATGCTAAACCGTCTGGAACCGGTTTAGCGACCATCGTTAAAGTCATGGTAAGTTTTGAGAATCTGCTCCTCAGATCTCTATAAATTTTGGAAACCTCGAGGAAGAGGGGACTGACACCACTGGAGATTTCTGCTGGTTCAGAAATGAATGTCGGTAGAGAGAAAACATAGGTTCAAATTTAATTCTACGGGTTGGGGGGAGGGGCAAACGATTAAACAGATCTGTCGAAGATTACTGAAGCCGAATTTCACATTTTTAAACCCAGAATAACAACTGAAAGCTTGAATTGTAAACCCCCTTTTGGAGTGGCCTAGGGTTTCACCCCCATCGCAAGTCACTTCCCATATCTTTGACGCCACGACGCAAGACTTTCCACAAAGTTGTAAATGGTCCCCCGATATTTGGCAGACAGTGAGGGATTTGGTAGGGGGTGCTCATCTTAAGATTCTGTCTGGACGAATCCAAACATGTGGACCAACTTTGCAGCGAAAATCAATATTTATCAAAATATCGGTTCTGATTGGATTTACACCACGGAATAAATGCAGGGGGGAGGGGACAAAATCATTAATGGATAAATATATTCTTTAAAAAAACATAATACGTAGAGAATTAGATAGTCTTATAATATGGAAACACTAGGCAGCCATAAAACGCATGCATTTAAATAATCCCCCAACTTTTCATAGGAAGATATTAAAGACAAACCCAAAGTACAAACCCAACTTTTTTTTTTTTTTTTTGCTAAATCAAGAAGTGTATAGGACAAATAGAGAAGGAAGTAGAGGCAGGGCCGGATTTAGATGAAAAGAGGCCCTAGGCTATTCCACTTATGAGGCCCTGTCATCTCCCATTTTTAAGTTTGTAAATTACATGAGAGATAATAAAATACAACATTACTGTGATATATATCAGTATGTTAAATGAAACATGTTGTTATTGGTACTAACCTTTATAAAAAATGTGACACGGATAACAAATAAAAAAAGTCGAGAACACTTATTTGGACATTTTTTCTCAGCACCATATATAGTACTTGTAACAATAACTAATCAAACATAACACACAACATTGCCCCTTCCTATGTCCATAGTGCCCCTAGTGCGTCCTTCCTCACTTCACCCCCCTCCAATGCCCGCCTTCCTCCCATCCCCCTTCCATTGAACACCCCCCCATGCCATCCTGCCTGCCTGCCTTCCATTAACCCCCCCCCCACCCACCCCCTCCGATGCCAGCCTGCCTGCCTCCCATCCCCCTTCCACTGAAACCTCCCCTACCCCCCTACTCCCGATGCCAGTCTGGGCCGTCCTGTCTTGACGGATCCACGTTTTGCCTCTCTCCCCGCGGGGCTGGGCTTTGCCCAGCTGTTTCCGGACTGACGTCTTTCCCTCCCCGATCCTCCTCCCAGGGTGAGAAAAAGAAAGGGAGAAGCAGAGTCGACGCCCCGTTGTGGCCGGAGCCGGTTCTGATCCCGAAGCGTAGAATTTCTCCTTATTTTCGGTTCAGTGTTTTAGTGTTCACTGTTTTTAGAATAGTGTAATTTTAATTTTGCTAACAATTTGAATGTAGGCCCTCTTGATCTTGAGGTCCTAGGCTGAAGTCTAGTTAGCCTATAGGAAAATCCGGCCCTGAGTAGAGGGTTATTTTCAATTCCCTTTATTAAAAAAAAAAAAAAAAATCACTATGTCAGATTGAAGAATTTTGATATAGTGCCTGCACCCATTTTGGGAATATTTTCAGCCTGGTCAATAACAAAATTCCTCAGGGGGGGGGGGGAGGAAGGAGGTTACACATCCTGTAATATACACACAGCTACACAAACAGAGCTTTGGAAATGCATAAACTTCTTTCAGATAGAAAGGGGAGGAGCCCCCGTTTCTCCTTTCACTTTTAATCTAGACTAAAGTGGGGGGGGGGGCATTATTTCTTTAATCCGTGGTGTTAATAAAGTTAGTCTTCTGCTCCTTTTAATGTCAGCCTCAGGGCCTGACTTTCCTTGCAGGGCCCAGTTGAACGTGTTCAGCAGTTTAGACCGAAGGGCCTTGGAGCAGGACTCTGTACAGCGCCGCGTACGTCTGGTAGCGCTATAGAAGCATAAGAACATAAGAAACGCCTTCACCGGATCAGACCTAGGTCCATCTAGTCCGGCGACCCACGCACGCGGAGGCCCAGTTAGGTGCTCCCTGTTGGAGACCCGGATTTCCCGTATCCCTCGATATGATTCGCAAGAAGGTGTGCATCCAACTTGCGCTTGAAACCCAGAACAGTAGTCTCCGTCACAACCTCCTCCGGGAGAGCATTCCAAGCGCCCACCACCCTCTGTGATGCCCAAATAACTGGTAGCAAGAGTCCTGACTTATAGAGACACTTTTAACAGCCTGGGACTAGCCGAGGCGGTGGCAGATCAAATGCACGCAAGGCAAAAGCGCACCGACAAAACCGCCAAGACAAGTGAGCGCAAGGATAACAGCGCGCAAGACAGTTGGGTGCAGGGCCAACTTAGCGCAATGACAATTCAGCGTGCCTCAAAATGGCGCATGGCGGAGGTCACGCGCACCACCATTTGTCTTTGCTCGGCTGTCTTGCGCTCACTTGATCCGCTCGTGCTTTTTACTAAAAAAATCATTCGTGCTGAATTGTCTTGCGCTCACTTGTCTTAGCGCTCAGTTGTCTTGCGCGCATTTGACTATGAACCAGCCGAGGCATAGGGCCGAGCACCCCTAAAAGGGGGAAGGGGTAAACGAAAAGGGGGGGGGGGTACATGGTTGGTACTCAGGTGCAGCTTTAAAGTTAAGGGGAGGAGGGGGGGGGGGAGTGTCATCCTGGAGTTCTTTGGCTTGATTTTCGTTTGTTTCGTTTCGTATCCCAGCGAGGACTGTTTGAGAGAGAGGAAGTGAGGGGATTTCTGGCCAGATCTTCAAATTTTTTTTTTGATTTTGAAACCGATATCTTGGGGCTCCTTTTCTCAAGCCGCGCTAGCGGTTTAACGCGCCCGATACCGCGCGCTAAACCCGCCGGCCGCGCTAGCCGCTACCGCCTCCCTTGAGCAGGCGGTAGTTTTTAGGCCAGCGCGGGGGGGGTTAACGCGTGATGAAACGTCGCGCGCGTTAACCCCGCTAGCGCGGCTTGATAAAAGGAGCCCTTAATATTTGCGGTTAACCAAGCTCTCTCTTAGGCTGGGCCCATAACCTCCTTCCTTTACTTGAAGAAAATTTCCTGCATTAAACGTTGAACGTCTGCCCTTTTCCACCTCCCAGAAACTGGTTCTTCGCCGTTATAGACACCCTAAGAGTTCTATTCTTTCTTATACTCTGTGTGTGTTATTTCTGCTAAAGGGTGTTAATGAGCTGAAGAGGTTGACCACTGGTTCTAGAAGATCAAAGACCAAGATGCCTGTCATGAGCTCTCTCCCTATTCATTCAACATCAAAGACACCAACTTGTGACCTGAGAATACACATTTGTACCTCAAGCTCTTCCAAAGAAACTGCTCTATAAAGCCTCTCCCCAATGTCAGAAGCACCATCCAAAGATGGAGCAAGACTCTGAAATGGAACAGGTTATTTGCACAGTCCTGTCCCTGGAGAAGGATTACCCATCTTTGCAGAAAACCTTCCCGGACGTTGAGGACTACCCAGTTTCAAAGAAAGAAGACCCCAGCTTGGAAAGCCCTGGACAGATCTGTCCAAACAAGCCCAGCCATGCAGAACGACTTAAAGGCAAGTGCTTACATTTTTCTGTCCTCACCTGAGGGATGAAAGATCTAAGAAGCTGGCTTTCTAACAGATACATCTCTTTTTGCAGAGGATGCATCAGAGCTGGATACCACCGCAGTAGCCCAGAGCAGCCTGGACCTTGCAGAGTCCTGGGCTGGTCGCACTAGAAAGAGAAGTAACTTCACTCGGGAGCAGGTCTTCTTTCTGCAGAGAAGTTTTGAGCAGAACCCCTATCCCGACTACCTGGAGAGAGCCTGCATTTCTCAGCTCAGCAGCATCCCTGAATCTAAAGTCCAGGTAGGAGGCTTGGATACCTTTCTGCCCCCTGGCATTATGCCTAGGGTTTTCGTTCTTTGGGTCGGTGTTATTATGGACTGCATACATGCTGGGAGGGGGCAGGAAGGTCGGCTAGAGGCTCAGTGGTTATCTAATAAATCAAATGGTGTTTGCTGTTTGGTAATTTCCAACCAAAGGGACCTGCAAAGGCAAGGACTTGTTTGGGTCTCAACAGCTGATTCGTTTTGGGTTTGCTGAATCATTTCACGGGCTTAACCAGTTTCATGTCCCTCTGAATGGAGTTTTTCATCACTAGGGGCTAGATTTTCAAAAAACCGCATAAGAAATCAACATATAGTAATGATTTTTTTTTTTTTTTTTTTTAAAGAGTCATTCTCCCAAAAATGAGGTTGGCGGAGAGTAGCGAGGACTTGCTAAATTTGCATGTGCCCATCACTGGTTATAGGCACATGCACAGAATAAACATTAAAAAAAGAAAAAACCCACAACAGCAGGAGAGATGCCCAGTGTCTCTTGCCACCAACCAACACCCTCACCAACTCCTCTAGGCAGCGAGAGAGATGCCTACTCTCTCCTTCCACCACACAACCCTTTCCCGTGCCTCTGACGACCCCCCACCCTCTCCCCATTACCTTATTTTCAGATGGCTGGCCGGAGGGATGCCTACTCTCCAGTCAGCTGGCCCGTCTCTTCAAAATGGTAAGCCTTCCCTTCCCCGGTGAATCCTGGGATACATCAGGGAAAGGCCTGAGGCTCTGACTGGCCCAGGTTGTTTAAGGCCCTCCTATGGGTGGGGGCCTTATGTGTCTGGGCCAATCAGAGCCTTAGGCCCCTCCCCGGATGCATTTTTTTATTTTTTTTCATTAGCCACAGTCAAAACACACGCCACAAGATGCACTTTTAACAGTGCTGTCACCCCTAGACCAGTCACTGATTTTTGTCGCCAAAAGCTCTTGGAGAATGGCTTGGCAATTTTTAAGAATCCACCGGAGTGCTCATTTCATTATTGAAGAGCCCATTTGCATGGCAGTGTCGGAGACTGCTAGAAAGCTTGCCGTTTTGATAATCCGCCACTAAGATGCATGCAGGATAAACCGTATGGAAACCAGTTTAGCGACCATGTTAAAGTTACAAGAATCTGGGCCTAGGAGAGGAAAGTTTGTGAACCCTCATTGTGGACCAGTACATCACAGTCCAGGAAGAAATCACTGAGACAGGATCCTGGGGCAGAGGATGAGATGAAAGATTGATTTATCTGGCAAATCTATCTATCTGTCCATTTATTCAGGGCTTGCCCTAAGGTATCTGATGCAGGGGCATAGCCCACCCAGTTTGGGCTTAGGCCCATCCTCTCGGCAGTCTCAGGCCTCTGGCAGTGGTTCCCACACCCTGCCAGTGGCTAACCCAGAAGCCTTCCCTCTGACACGTTTGCATTTTATATCAGATGGAAGGCTTCTGGGTCAGGTGCTGGTAGCATGTAGGAACCACTGCCAGCAACCTGAAGAAAAAAAAGAAGTGCTACACAGGTTGGGGGTGGGTGGAAAGGGAGGTAAAGAGCGAGGCTGCTGCACAAGTGGATTGGGGAAGGAGGGAAAGAGAGAGAGAGAGAGAGATGCCTGCCCACTTTGGACTCAGGCCCCACCCAGAATCGTCTGTCTGGCTGCACCACTGATCTGATCCTCCAGCCAAGCTCAGGTGTATTTCAAAGTGCTACCCTCCTTCCCCAGCCCAGCATGTCTGTTTCTCCACCCTTTAGTCTAGTATCTCCCCTTCTCTTGCTTAGCCTCCATCCAGCATCTCTCCTTGCTTAACCCCCCCTACATCCAGGTTTTCATCTTTCCTATCCCCAGCCTCCGCTATAGTCCAGCATATCCCCATCCCCGACTCCACTGTTCTTCATTGCAAGGCCTGAAAGCCAATGGTGGCCCACAGGGACCTCTAGTGCAGCTTGCAGCTCCCTATCAGGTTTCAACGTTTCCCCCCCCCCCCCCCCACACACACACCTCAAAAACTACAAGGAAGGTGCTAGCATGGCAGCAATTCTTCAGCCTTGCTAATGGTCTGCTCTGCACTGTTCTTCTGCAGGGTTCACAACCTCTGAAGCAACTTCCTGTTTCTGTTTGGTGGACCGCAGCAAAGGAACCGTGAAGAGGAGGCCATGGGCAGTGATACAGAATTGCTCCTGGGATGCTGTAATGTTCATGGTAAAGAGGGGCTGTCGAACTGGTTGGGGAGGACATTTGATGGAACCAGGGGGGTTGGGGAGGAAGGGAGGAAAAAGGAAGAGATGCTGAATGGGAGGGGCAGAGAGGAGAGGAACTGGGACACATGGATGGAGGGGAGTGGAAGAAGATGGTGGGACATGGATGGTTAGGAGGGGAAGGAGATGGTGCAAATGGATGGATGGAGGGGAGGGGAAGATGAGGGAAGAGATGGGGCACATAAATGAAGGGGAAGAGATGGTCCACATGGATGGAGGGAAGTGGAAGAGAGAGGGAAGACATGGTGCACATGGACAGAGGGGAGGGGGAGAGAAGAGATTGTGCACATGGATGGAGGAGAGGGATAGAGATGGAAAGGTAGACAGATTTGAGATGGAGGCAGAAAAATGGAAAACCCAAACAAACCCTGAATATGAAAATCAGTGCCAAAGATGGATATAGTAAAGAAGGAGAGGAAAGAAACAGAAAACATAAGGATACCTTGGAAACAGAGTTAAGAGCACAGAGGGAACAAGGTGATCAGAATAATAAAATCGCCAGATAACAAAGGTAGAAAAACTGTTTTTATTTTCAATTTAGTGATTGAGAAATACGTCAATTTTGAAAATTTACATCCATTTTTATATTTTGGACTGTTCAAGAAGAATTGTGTTTCTTTCTAGTTCTCCTGTGGTGTACTGTGTGCAGAGTCTGGCATATTAGGGTTTTGTTTGTGTGTTTGTATTTGAAAAGGGTTTGTTTGTTTGTTTGTTTTTCCTGTTTTCTGCATGTATGACTGAGGCCAGGTGTTCTGGTGGGGATCGAAATCCAGAAACTTTGGTTGGTATCTTTGCCCCAAGTAGGAAGATATTTGTTGTCTCTCGTTCAGCTTTTTTGGACTCAAAATGGCCCCGGCTTAAAAATTAGTGAAGACCACTGCCCTACCATGTCCCACATCGTCAAGTGTTCAACATATCCCCTTCCCTTTTCTGCCTGACCTCCTCAGCATTTCTCCTTCCCAACCCTTCCTTAAACACCTATGTACAGCATCTTACATTTCTTAACCTCCCTCCATAGTCTATCTTCTTTTCCCTTCATATAAAGCAGCTCCCCTTTCTTTACCTTCCCTATCTCCCATGCCCAACACGTTTCCTTCCCTTCCCTGTCCTCAATGATCAGCATCAGCCCTCTCCTTTCCTACCCCTCCCTTGTTTAGCATCTTCCCTTTCTCTTCCTAGCTCCTCTGGTGTCCAGTATTTCACCTTCCCTTCTCTACTAATATCTACCCTTCTCTCCCCCCACATGTGTCTAGCATTTCTCCTTATATTCCTTGTCCTCTCAAATATTTAGCATCTCCTCTTTACTTTCCTTCCCCTCCCCATGTGTCTAGCATCTCTCCTTTCCTAATCTCCATTGTGTCCAGCATTCTTCCTCTTCTCTTCCCCTGCTGCTGATGTGGACACCAAAGGTATATAATATGAGGCCTATGCAAACCTACAGTCATGTGCCCCACCCTCGAGTCAGTTAAAGACCTCCCACCCCTGTAGTCCAACATTTCCCATCCCCTCTGTAACAGTCAAGGTGGACTGGACAGCATATCCCTTTTCCCTTCCTAACCCTGCAATCTAGCATCTCCCTTCTCCATTATCCAGCCTTTTCTTTTTCCCTCCAGTAACTACCTGTTCCTTCTCTTTCTGTCCCCAGGTGAGCCAACATTTTCTTGTCCTTCCTTCTCTACCCTGGCTCAATGTCCAACTTCTCCTTCCTTCCAAAAGTAATAAGCACCTGTGCAGGACCTTTCAATAGAGACTCCCACTCAAACACTGCCATGTCTGGCCTCTCCTGAATGCATTTTCTGTCAGGGAGAAGTAGCCTAATGGTTAATACGTTTCCCACTGCATCTCTTGCAACCTTGAATGAGTCACTTAACCTTTCATTGCCCTAACTGCATAAAAAAATGTAAACTGCTTTGATTGCAACCACAGAAAGGTGGTATATTAAATCCCATCCTATTTCTCAGTCTGGCAGTGCTTGAACGCAGTCCTCTACTGAAAGGTCTGTGGGTCTCTCCCTCTCCAATACAAGTTTGATACGGAGATATTCAAGGCTCACCACCATGCTGACGCAACATCCAAAAAGCAGCACTGCTGCCTCTGCCAGCAGTGTCACCATCACACCCTGAATTCTGCCACCCTAGGCCAAGACCTAGTTCACCTAATGCTAGGACCAGCCTGTACCAGTGTCTTGCAAACTCTTTTGAGCCGCGGCACGCTAAATGTAGTGGCCATGGTTCGAGGCATCCGGAAGTACGCAGACATTGACGTCGATGTCCAGGACTGCGCGAAGAACCTCCAGACGGGCCCTGAGCCGCCAGTGGGAGGTGCTGGAAGGGAAGATGCACGGAGAGGAGAGGCACTGGTGCTGGCTGACTGCCTACAGGATGTGCCTCTCAAGAGGCGCATCCTGAAGGCCAGGGGTAGGGAACTCCGGTCCTCAAGAGCCATATTCCAGTCGGGTTTTCAGGATTTCCCCAATAAATATGCATGAGATCTATTTGCATGCACTGCTTTCAATGCATATTCATTGGGAAAATCTTGAAAACCCAACTGGAATGCGGCTCTCGAGGACCGGAGTTCCCTACCCCTGCTGTAGGCAGCCAGCACCTCTCCTCCTCCCCAGCGTCTCGCGGCACCCCTGAAATCTCAGGAGGCACACTAGTGACTATCTGCATATTGTAACTCGCTGATTGTCCAGCTCTCTTCAATGTGAACCGCCTAGAAGTCGCACGATTATGGCGGTATAGAAGAATAAAGTTATTATTATTATTATTAGTGTGTTGCGGTGCACAGTTTGCGATACACTGTTCTAAACCAGTGATTCCCAACCCTGTCCTGGAGGAACACCAGGCCAATCGGGTTTTCAGGCTAGCCCTAATGAATATGCACGAGAGAGATTTGCATATGATGGAAGTGATAGGCATGCAAATTTGCTTCATGCATATTCATTAGGGCTAGCCTGAAAACCCAATTGGCCTGGTGTTCCTCCAGGACAGGGTTGGGAACCACTGCTCTAAACAATTAAAACTCATTTTGTCTTTGTATTCTCGTTTAATAGGTTTGGTTCCAGAACCGCAGAGCCAGATACCTACCAAGAACCAAAATGTCTGATCTGGATGAGCTCCCCCAGAACCCCCAAGAATCAGCCAGGGACCATGAGGAGCAGGAGCTGGAGCCGGAAGATCATCTGCCAATGTTGCCCCGATTCTTCAAAAGGGAGGTCTTGCTGCCTGCCGACCCCTTCCTGCAGGCTGGAGACCCCAGCAGATCAGGGCACCCCTTGGCTCTGGAAAACCTGCAGTGCTATGCCCAGACAGATCTGGAGCTCTTGAGGGCCTGTCCCCGTGCTCCTGGCTGGCCTGTGGTAGTCCATGTCTGTCCTTCTGAAGACTCCTCATCACTGTTCCCTTTAAGCTGAGCGGGAGTCCTCCAGCTGCATTGCTGCCAGTGGGTGGCAGTATTTCAATATTGTGCTTTCAGCTGCTAGGGACAGGCAGGTTCTCTGGAGTCCTGCAGAGTTTGCCTGTCCCTCACTATTGAAAATGTGATGGTGAAACAGCACCACCCACTGGCAGGACTGTAGGTGAAGGACTCCCGTACAGCTTAGAGCAGGGGTGTCAAAGTCCTTCCTCGAGGGCCGCAATCCAGTCGGGTTTTCAGGATTTCCCCAATGAATATGCATGAGATCTATTTGCATGCACTGCTTTCATTGTATGCTAATAGATCTCATGCCTATTCATTGGGGAAAACCTGACTGGATTGCGGCCCTCGAGGAGAGACTTTGACATTCCTGGCTTAAAGGGAACAGTGTCCCTTACCCTGGAGAGGAAACACATTGTAGGCAATTCTGTAAATAGGTGCCAGTCATGTGTAGTCATACTTGTATGCAGTGGTGGAGTAAGGGGAGGGGGGCAGAGTGGGTGGGCCACCTGGGCACCATCTTTGCAGGGGCACCAGCGCCTCTTCTCCTCTCCACCCCCCCTCACCCCGCACACCTCTTGAAATGTTTGTTGACGCGAGCAGCATCTTCCACCTGCTGCTCGTGCCAGCCCCGGCTCCTTTCTGACATCATATCCTGGTCGCGGGGACAGGACGTGACATCAGAAGGGAACTGAGGTCAGCGCGAGCAACAGGCGGAAGTGCTGCTCGCGCCGGTGAACATTTCAATTAGTACAAACAGGGCTTTAAATCACTTAAAATGGCTTCAGCTAACTCAACAATAAATACCTACTAACTTTAAGAAGCCTTCTATTGCGCTTATCAGTTTTTATTACCACATAATAAATATATTTCTATCACACTGATTTAAATCACATATTACCCAACCACACTCTCTGTGAACAAATCACACTACACAACTGCTTTCTTTATAAAATAGCTCAACGGGAACACCCCATTGGGCCTGGAAACCTGGACTGGAACCAAAGCCTTTTCTGTTTCAGTTCCTGTCAACACCACATTGTCACGTTTTTAAAATTATCACACGCTCTCTCGCTGCA
Source organism: Geotrypetes seraphini (assembly GCF_902459505.1). NCBI lineage: Eukaryota > Metazoa > Chordata > Amphibia > Gymnophiona > Dermophiidae > Geotrypetes > Geotrypetes seraphini. Next base: position 22,802,146 of record NC_047099.1, on the reverse strand, counting down.
TTGCAAATTGTTACCACAGTCTCGTGTTGCTCCACCACACCGATTTATAAATTATACTTTCTGATGTCACCATTGTTCAGTCGGCCCAACACAGGGCTGTGCTTCCCTGGATCAGCGTCTTCAGGAGCCGCGACCGCGTCGGGTATTCACTGAGTTATTTCACCTCTTACCGTAGTTTATTTTATCATACAACAACAGCAGCAGCATGAGGTTCAAAACCTCCGTAGGAACTCTCTCCTCCTCCAATGGGGTGTTCCCGTTGAGCAATTTTATAAAGAAAACAGTTGTGTAGTGCGATGTGTTCACAGAGAGTGTGGTTGGGTAATATGTTATTTAAATCAGTGCGATATAAATATATTTATTATGTGGTAATAAAAATTGATAAGCGCAATAGAAGGCTTCTTAAAGTTAGTAGGTATTTATTGGTGAACATTTCAAGAGGTATGTAAGGGAGGAGGCACACGGTTGTGGCGATCCTGGGTGCGTCTGTCCTGGGCGCCAACCTCCCTCGCTATGCCACTGCTCATATGTGTACCAAGTGTTTTAGTGCATAACTTAGAGAGGATGAGGTGGCGCATAGGCAGTCCGTGGGCATGTCTACATGTGGCGAGTGTAATTTATAGAGTCCTATCAGTTATGAGCATCACTTGGAGCACAAAGACGGCCCATTTGCGTGCCAGTGATGGCGTACGCTGGATTATAATGTTGCGTGTGATATCACGCGATTCCCCTGAGGTGAATTATTATATTTCTTAAAAACTGACTGTCTAGATAGGTAGAAAAATCTTTGTTACATCACATTTTTGTCTTCTTTCATTGTGGGTTCGTTTGGGTAGAAAAGTATTCGAAAACAGCACGTTGGTGCCCGGATGATGTTATTGAACCGGCGCGTAGCACTGGCGCGCCTTAAAGGAAATGCCAAATATAGATTTGCCTCTTACGTCCCAAGCGATCCTTTCACCTGCAGTGAGCGCTAGTTCTTTGAGGTCTCAGGATTTTGCTTTGTAAGACTGGGGCAAAGGCAAGAGCTGGAAATCCGGAAGAAGGTCTCGGTATTCCAAAGTTTAATGACTTGCAGTCTGAAATAAATGTCACCAGTTCCCTGTTTTCATGTGCCAAACCATCTCTGTTCCTTTTGTTGTTGCAAAAACGTGGATTAAGTGGTACTGTTTGTTATTAGCTTCATTTCTGTAAGAAAACCTTCATGAAATTGCACTTCTCCCTCCATATTCGCGGGGGTTAGGGCCAGAGCCGGCCCGCGAATAACTTTTAGGGCCGACTCTGACCCACCCCCGCCTCCCGGACCTCTCCACACCTTACCTGGTGGTCTACGGTGAAGCGGGGTAGGAGCAATCTTCCTACGCTGCTGCCCCGTGCAGAGCCGTCAACAAAAGTGGCTGCCGTGAGTTCCCGTGCTCTCACGAGACTACAGCGGGAACTCGCGGCAGCCATTTTTGTTTGACGGCACTGATCGGGGCAGGAGCGTAGGAAGAGCGCTCCTGCCCCGATTCACTGCTAGGCCGCCAGGCACAGTGTTGAGAGGCCTGGGAGGCGGGGTGGGTAAGGGCTTAGAAACTCGCAAATAACCGAAGTCGTGAGTTCTAAACCCGCAAATTTGGAGGGAGAAGTGTTAAAATTGATGGAAATGTATATAATTCAAACTCCTCATCAGTCACTGGAGAGCAGGCTTATCTATGGAATGTAGGCCCTGATGATCTCACCAGGGGAGAGAGATAGAATCTAAGGCCTGTCTGGTAGGGATGTCTGTCTGAAATTTCCAAGTTTATTTTGTTTTTGATTTGTTGACAAAGCCGTCTGAGTGGCTTACAATCTAATCAGGTACTCTGCGTACTTTTTCCCTATCTATGCTAGCAGGCTCACTGTCTAACTATGGATTTGGGGCAATGAGGGTTAAGTGACTTGCCCAGGGTCATGAGGGGTAGCACTGGGCTAGAACCTACAGCTGCAGGGTGTTAGGTGGCAGCTTCAGCCCCTAAGCCACTCCTCCACTCTGCCCAGCAATGAGCGTGCTCACTATTTGCACAATTTGCAGGCACATACATTCTTGGATTGGATTGGAAGAGTTGCTCGATACGCTGCTTATCGCAATGTATTTAAAGCATATGAATCGCCTTAATGGGTCAGATCAGTGGTCCATCTAGCCCAGTAGCCCATCTAAAGTGATTTACATTAAAAAAAAAAAAAAAAATCATACAAAAAATATTCAAGGCAGTAACAAATAAAAAAAAAAATTCAACTCGCGGTATCAAATTTAAGAAGCAAAAGATACACGCGGTAGAAGACTGGAACGCTCTTCCAGAGTCTGTCAGAGAGGAAGACACCGTCCAGGGATTCAAGCCAAAGTTAGACAAGTTCCTGGTGAGGAAGAGTGTACGCTGGTAGGGCTAGTCTCAGTAGGGCGCTGGTCTTTGACCGGAGGGCCGCCGTGTGAGCGGACTGCTGGGCATGATGGACCACTGGTCTGACCCAGCAGCGGCAACTCTTATGTTCTTATGAAAGCCTAAATAGCTTGTAATGCTTATTGTATCTGGTAACCTATTCCACCATGAGGGACCCAAGAAGCAAAACAGCTTGCCTCCTAGTAGAAGTCAATCTGACCATTTGAAGTATATTCACTTTGCATCTTCTCAATGTCTCTCCCTACACCCCACCCGGGAACTCCGTTTGGGTAAAGCTCTCTTGTCCGTACCCTTCTCCTCTACTGCCAACTCCGCCCCTTCTGCCTTGCTGCTGCCTGGAACGACCTGCCTGAATCAGGACACCAGGCTCCATCTCTAGCGGTATTCAAATCCAGGCTCAAAGCCCACTTTTCTTGAAGTTGCGTTTCGGTCCTAATCACTTCCAACTTGTAATATACCATGGGTGTGAGCGACTGGTCCCCCAGCAGTTGCTTGTTTTGGGATCGGCCAGCCCAGTCGGTGTGCCACATTTTTTTTTTTTTTTAGTGGATCGCTGCCTGCCTATATTTGCACGCCGTTCCCCCTTATTTGCGTGCGCGTATCGGAGGATGATCGGGACAGAGGTTAGTGAATCAAGTCGCTAAGTGGTCGGGGCTTGATCGGTGGACTTAGTGAATGCAGCCCTATATCTGTTTCTTATTCATTCTGCAGCCCCTGCCCTCTCTACCTCTTCATCCCTTTGTTCCTTCATGTATATATTGATCCACCCTGTGTCCTGTGTGTCTGGCATAATTAGATTGTAAGCTCTTTGGAGCAGGGACCGTCTCTTGCATGTTTAATGTACAGTGCTGTGGGTAGTGCTGTAGAAATAATAAATAGTAGAAATATAGGAAGTATCAGTAAGGGCTGTTTTGAGGAAGGCAGAAAGAAATGTTGATCTGCTCTAGCTAATGGCTGGCTTATGTACCTCGTTTGGAAACAAACATGATCTACGTACAAAAGTATACATCCCTGGCAATCATCCCAGGGGCCCAGGGATCATACCCCTGAGACTGACCCCTGCACTACCTCTAGTCTGACTTGATCCAGTGCTTTCTCTAATATTATGCGGTTGACCACATGATTTTGGCTATGAGAGGCGAGAGAGGGGAGTTGGCAAGTTCTCTTTCTTTCCACCACTGAGAACCTGAGCTCTGGCTTCCTCCTTCCTTTCCCGTTGCTCTTGCCATCTTTCTCTTCTCGGTTTCTATCTCTTTTCTCCTCACAGCTTTTCTCATGTCTTTCAGCTTTCCTTTCTCTCTCCCCCCCCCCCTCCATTTTCCCCTTTCTTGCACTTCCATTCCTTTTTATCGTCTTTTTTTCCCCTCCATCTTCACATCGGGCTAGATTCACTAAGCCCACCGATGAACCTCCGACCACTTAGCGACCCCTTTGCGACCGATTCACTAACCTCTGTCCCGATCATCCTCCGATCCACGCATGCAAATGAGGGGGAACGGCATTCGAATGCAGGCAGGCAGCGATTCACTAAAAAAAAAAAAAAAAAAAAGAGGGACACCGACTGTGCTAACCGATCCAAAAATAAGCGACTGCTGAGGACAAGTTGCTCAGGTCCTTTCCGACTGCCCTGCCTTCTGTCGCCCTGCTCTCTGCCCTGATCTCCTGCTCTCACCCCAAATCTCTCCTGCCCTTCCCCACAGTGCAAGCCCGTGGTTTTAACCCGCGGGCTTAAAGTGGGTTAAAACCATGGGCTTGCGAAGACAAAAAGAGAAGTTTCCTGCTCTGCTGGGCACGGAGGGCCAGCACATGCGCAGACCATCTAAAGATGGTCGGGATCACTATAGAGCAATCTGAGCACTCGGTTGGGGGTGTGATTCCGATCGCCCTCATTTGCATGAGGGCGATTCGTGAATCTGCCCCCCCCCCCCCCGGACATGGATTGGATCTGATCTGTGCCCTTAGTGAATCTAGCCCATTATTCCTCAGTCCTCATCCTTCCACATTTCTTCCGCTTTCTTTTGTATCCCTCTCTACCACATCTTTAACTTGGCCTTTTCGTCTCCTTCCCCCTGCCTCTTTCTCCCCCTTCCCTTCCTTTCTCTCCCCACTTTCTGTCTCCAAGCACTTCCCCCTAATGCCACAGACTCTGTTCCTTGCTTCTTTCTCATTTTCCTCAGCACTCGCCCCTTTCCCTTTTCTGCTGCCCATCTCAACATCGTCTCCCTGCTTCTGTCCCTTTTCTCCATTATTCAATTCATAGTAACATAGTAGATGACGGCAGATAAAGACCCGAATGGTCCATCCAGTCTGCCCAACCTGATTCAATATTAATTTTTTAATTTTTTTTTTTCTTTTTAGCTATTTCTGGGCAAGAATCCAAAGCTCTACCCGGAACTGTGCTTGGGTTCCAACTGCCGAAATCTCCGTTAAAACCTACTCCAGCCCATCTACACCCTCCCAGCCTTTGAAGCCCTCCCCAGCCCATCCTCTACCAAATGGCCATATTCAGACACAGACCGTGCAAGTCTGCTCAGTACTGGCCTTAGTTCTTCAATAATTACTATTTATTGTATTAAAAATCCCTCCTTTATCTTGGTACAAAGATCACCAGGCTTAACCTCTGAGTTTGTCCTAAGGTAACTAGTTTTCCAGGTTCTGCCGTTACATATCAGTGATACCTGGATAACTGCTGGCTCCCACCTTGTATCCAAATATTCAGGGCCAGTGCCTAGACAGGGGCTGACACTGAATTTCTAGGTCCAATTTAGTAGGCAGAAATGCTGACCGCTGCTGGACGATTACTACCCCCATAAAGTCCACTTACTTATTTACAGGTTCTAGGAGAGGTGGTATTGGGGTGTCATGACGTTTTACTATCAAAATCTTGAGGTGGGGTCAGGGTTAATTGACAGGGACACAAGGCTGAACATTTGCTTAGGGCGTCTAATGCTCTTGTAGCAGCAGACCTATCTTTATGGATAGAAGCCAGGACTTGGATTCAGTATATGATCTTTGCATAAACAGGAGAGAGAGCCTGGGCTTTACCCTTAGAAATCTTTCTTTTCTGCAGGACTGTCACACTGCTACTTTGCAACTGGCCACCAGGTGGCACTCAAGCAACTGTGTTAGATACCCAGGGTTTGCCATTCATAGTTTAATGCAAAATGATTACTCTCTGCAAAGCAGCTAATACAGTGCAGAGACAGGACTGTCACCACGCAGCATCACCAAGCTGCCTCTTATGGCAGGTTCCTGAGATCTCTGGCACTGCGTCCTGTGTCCCCCTCAGACAGTCTCTCTCAAATGTCAAGTTAATGAGTTTATTCGATGCTGATGACTCCTGGAGGGTCTCGATGAAGCAGCACAGGTTGTCCACTGTAAGCTGAGGTGAAAAGCAGAGAGGAAACACAGGCGCGGCTTCACCAGCCACAAACCATGAGCAGTGGCCTGGTGACATAAGCTTCATGGCTGTGTTTCTGTTCTTGAGGTGAGGGCGTGCTTATTCTTATCAGCAATTTCTTTCAGGGTAAGACAGCCAGCATCTCTCTGGTCTAGGTGCATGTCCCCCTTTCCCCATCAATGCCATATACTTTTATTAATTTAGGTTTCCCTTCCTGTTATCAGTCAATCAGACATAAGTCCATTTGAGAAATGTAGTACAGTATTTATATTCTCATGACTGATGGTCATTTTCCTCTCTCTGGAAGGCCTAAGACAAATTCACCTCTTTGAGGCTGCTTCCAATGTCCAACTCCTCTCACCTTGGGTTCTGCATCCCCCACCTCTATATGTTGTGTCTGCCTGTCCAAGTTAGATTGTAAGCTCTTCCGAGCAGGGACCATCTATAAATGCCAGCCCACTTCTTTGAGACTGCTTCCAACTCCTAACGCCTCTCACCTTGGGTTCTGCATCCCCACCCCTATATGTTGTGTCTGCCTGTCCAAGTTAAGATTGTATGCTCTTCCAAGCTGGGAGATGTCAAAATGTACAGCTCCCTTCAGCGCTATATAAGTGATAAGTCGTAGTAGTACTGGTCCTGCTTTAGAGCCACAGTGTATGAAATAATTCTTTAGATAGGTAATTCCTCAGTAAGAGAGACTTTTGGGCGGGCAGAACCTCTTAACTTCAGATCAATAGCCAGTGTCTAGCACCAGAATATAAAATGAGGCAGAAAAATGGATTGGAATGAGGTAATGTGCAAAGGTGTGCCTGGAATTTTACACCAAGGCCAAGAACTCAAAGACCTTGGTCTGACTTCAGTTGCTGTTTAGCGACTGCCAAGCAGGAGCAGCTAGAGCACACGGTCACCTGTTGTTTAAGGGAAATTAGACTCACTTCTGAGCCTCATAGCTGTCAGTTCTGGATCCCAGGATCTTGCGCAGGTTGTCTGCCACCACCATGCTCTGGAAGGTCTCTGTGGCAAAGTAATACGCCAGTGGGTCCAATACCGTATTGAAGCACGCAGCCAGCAGCACCCAGTGGTAGATGTAATCCACACAGTGGCGTTCAAGAGTGCCAGTAAGGTACAGCACCAGCACAGCATGGTAAGGCAGGAAACACAGCAGAAAGATGGCCACGTTGGCCACAACCATGCGACGAATCTTGATGCTGTTAATTAGTTCTGTCTGCGCAGCTATGCTTTTCTGGATAGCCCGTACGAGGGCCCAGGAACAAGCTGCCATGATGACCAAAGGGAAGGTGAAGCCGATGCTTAAGGAGGCAACGACAGGGCCTGGTCTGGTGACAAACTGCAGAGGGCAGTCGAAGCACTTGCCGCACGTGTCGCGGGGCATGTTAAAGAAATAAGCAGGAATGCTGGAACTAATACTGAGGACCCAAACGCCAAGGCAGATGACTCTGGCTTTCTTCCGCACACGCTTGATCCATGGGCTCATGGGAAAGCACACGGCCATGCACCGGTCCCAGCTTATGCACGTCAACAAGAAAATGCTGGTGTACATATTCACCAGCAGCACCAGCCCCACCAGTTCACAGACCAAACTGTGTAGTTGAGCCCTTTTGCTGTAATAGTATATCCGGATGGGGAGCAAGGCCACCAGGAGAAGGTCAGAAAAGGCTAGGTTCTTCATGTAAACCATGATGATGGAGCGGATCCGGAGGCAGTGGAAGAAGACATAGAGGGCTGCCAGGTTCAGGGTGAGGCCCAAGGTGAAAATCAGGGAGTAGAAGCCGACAAAAAGAGGGTCCCGGACTGAGGTGCTACCGTTGGGGCTGCTGGCGTTTGCATTGCAGGACATCGTGGCATGAACGTGGAGACCCTGGAAAGAGATGAGAAAAGAATGTATGAAGGTAGAGGTCTGACATCCAGCAGTCTACACACTTAGAGGGAAATTCTATAAACGGCGCCCTACCTAAATTAATTGGGAAGAATAATAATAACTTTATTTTTATATACCGCAAACAGTTCAGAGCGGTTTACAGAGGAAGAGACTGTGTATACAGACAGCGCTATTACAAAAAACTGTCAAAATTGGTAAGGTCCGACTTTAGTGCAGGAAGAGGCGGTCGGAGCATACAGCGAGTGATTTCCTTCACTCTCCGGCACTCCGGCTGCTCTCTCCTGCCTCTCCCGCTGCCCTCTCTGGTCTCCCCCACGAAAAACCGAATTCGCGGTTTTTCAAGATTCACGGGGGTTCCTGGAATGGAACCCCTGCGAATATCGGAGGAGTACTTATGAGGTTTGAGAATATATCCCCTCTTCTACGAAACTGCGCTAGCGGTTTTTAGCGCAGAGAGACGCGCTGAATGGCCCATGCTGCTCTCGACACTCATTGAGTTGGGAGCAGTGCGGGCCATTCAGCGCGGCTCTATGCGCTAAAAACCGCTAGCTCGGTTTCGTAGAAGAGGGGAGATAATTGAAAAATGGCATTTACGTCTTGTTCAAAAACGAGAGAGACTAGAAACTTCATTCTTTCTGAAGTCTCAGATACTGTAGATTCTAGGAGATCCATAACATTTAAAGGTCCATCAGTATTTAAATTAAATTGCTCAGTCTCTGGATTTACTCCTGTTCCTTTTTTTGATGGCAAATCATATACAGTAAAACCTTGGATTGCAAGTAACTTGGTTTGCAAGTGTTTTGCAAGCAAAACATTTTATTAAATTTTAACTTGATAAACAAGCAAAGTCTTGCAATACGAGTACATACGGTATATACACGTCACATCACCACAACTGAGCCGATGGTTCTTCTCTCTCTGACGCTACGGGAGGGTAGTGACTGTTCTAAACGAGCGAGGTTTTGCAATTACAAGTACGCGTAGTATTTTGTATTAAAGGTTTTGGGTTGTGGAACGAATTGTCTGAGTTTCCATTATTTCTTATGGAGAAATTCGCTTAGATATACGAGTGCTTTGGATTACAAGCATGCTTCTGGAACGAATTACAGTAAAACCTTGAATTGCAAGCAACTTGGCTTGCAAGCGTTTTGCAAGACAAGCAAAACATTTTATTAAATTTTAACTTGATATACAAGCAACATCTTGCAATACAAGTACATACAGTATACACGCATCACAACTGAGCCGATGGTGGTTCTCTCTCCGACGCTGCGGGAGTGTAGTGACTGTTCTAAATGAGCGAAGTCTTGCAATACGAGTACATACAGTATACACGCGTCACATCATCACAACTGAGCCGATGGTTTTTCTCTCCGATGCTACAGGAGTGTAGTGACTGTTCTAAATGAGCGAGGTCTTGCAATAGGAGGACATACAGTATACACGCGTCACATCATCACAACTGAGCCGATGACTCTTCTCTCTCTGACGCTGCGGGAGTGTAGTGACTGTTCTAAATGAGCGAAGTCTTGCAATAGGAGGACATACAGTATACACGCGTCACATCATCACAACTGAGCCGATGACTCTTCTCTCTCTGACGCTATGGGAGTGTAGTGACTGTTCTAAATGAACGAGGTCATGCAATACAAGTACATTTTGTATTAAAGGTTTTGGGTTGTGGAACGAATCGTCTGAGTTTCCATTATTTCTTATGGAGAAATTTGCTTTGATATACGAGTCCTTTGGATTACAAGTATGTTCCTGGAACGAATTATGATCGCAAACCCAAGTTTTACTGTATTCTTTTTATTGGTGGCATAGCTTCAGGGGAAAACTTTTAATCCAAATAATTTAAATCATTTTTATTGAGTACATATAATATTAACAATATGAAACATATAAAATTTAACAAGACATGCTTAATAAAAATATGAATATCAAATATAAACTCAATCAATTTTCAATGACAAACATCAAGCCCGGGCGACACTCTATTTACGTCACCCTTGTAAATGTGTTGTGCATTATTTCTCTCAAAAGTATCCCCCTCTTCTACGAAACCGTAATAGCGGTTTGTAGCGCAGAGAGAGCACAGAGAGCCACGTTGAATGGCCCGCGTTGCTCCCGATGCTCATTGAGTCCCTATGAGTGTCGGGAGCAGCGCGGGGCCATTCGGCGCGGCTCCCCATGCTAGAAACTGCTAGCGCAGTTTCGTAGAAGAGGGGGTATGTCTTCTTCGAACTCTACCGCGACTGGAAAAGGAAAAAGATAACATTTAAGCACGTAAGCCCTAAATTAAAGTATTGTAATGGTGGCCTGACTTCGACCAGATTAGTCTTGTTTCTTCGTTTTAAGATCCTGTTATGTTAAATCTTGGATCCCATTTTGACCGAGGGCTTGAGCTGAATTTAAGCATGTACAATTTCTCACTTAATTTGCTTTCTGTACAAGTTTATACTTGATAGTGTTAAATTGAAAATTATTTTTTTTTAAAAAAAAACCCATCAATCCCACCCTACCAACCTCCTCCCCCACCCATGTAATTCCCATTCAATATCCCCTCCCAGAACTGCATTAAAATAAAAATAAATAAATATGATACGCGTTAGATATTTTTTTTTAACATTTCAACGGGAGAAACCCCCTGTGTTCTAGGAAAATTCAAAAGACGTTAAAGTTCTCTAAGGGCTTCTTTTACTAAGGTGTGTTAGGGCCTTAACGCACGGAATACGCACGCTAGACCTTAACGCCAGCGTTATTCTAGAAGCGTACCATACAGCTTAGCGCACGGTAATTTTGTGCATGCGCTAAAAACGCTAGCGTACCTTAGTATAAGGAGTCCTAAGTGCTCCACTTTTCTATTTAACTGATTTTTTTTTTTTATCCCTTATGTGTCCTGAAGATAAGATTTTCTAACTGGAACAGCTTTTAACCTGACCAGCTGTGTGACTGCAGCTCGAGGAAATGGTAAAACCAGAGGACATAATTTGAGGTTGAGGGGTGGTAGATTCAGGGGCAATGTTAGGAAATTCTACTTTACGGAGAGGGTGGTGGATGCCTGGAATGCGCTCCCGAGAGAGGTGGTGGAGAGTAAAACTGTGACTGAGTTCAAAGAAGCGTGGGATGAACACAGAAGATTTAGAATCAGAAAATGATATTAAATATTGAACTAGGCCAGTTACTGGGCAGACTTGCACGGTCTGTGTCTGTATATGGCCGTTTGGTGGAGGATGGGCTGGGGAGGGCTTCAATGGCTGGGAGGGTGTAGATGGGCTGGAGTTAAGTCTTAACAGAGATTTTGGCAGTTGGAACCCAAGCACAGTACCGGGTAAAGCTTTGGATTCTCGCCCAGAAATAGCTAAGAAGAAAAAAAAAAAAAATTTAAATTGAATCAGGTTGGGCAGGCTGGATGGACCATTCGGGTCTTTATCTGCCGTCATCTACTATGTTACTATGAGGAGGGACCCTGACTTCTGCATACGAGCATTAGGGTGCACTGATTAGGGTGCCGGCTGCAACACTCTTATCAAATCCAAGAGCGCTTTTTGCTGCCAAACCCGGTCAGTTTTGCACCACCAGCTTGAGGGTGAGCTAGGAAATGCAGCTCGGTCTGGGACGGAGCTTGAGGGGAAGATACTGATCTCTGTGCACACGTTTCTGTTTCACAGAAGTGGCAGATGTTGTGCTAAGAGATCGACCGCAACACTAATAGCAGAAGCCGGGCATCTTGCACTGGGCTTCAGCCCCAGGTGACCGCAGCGTGCATTCTTTGGGTAAGATGTCCCACAGCATGAGAGACAGCTCTCGCACCCCCCCCCCTCCCATCTCCACACGTCGACATATTTTCTCAGTTTGAGTATTATGACCTTACTGATGGTGTTTCTAAACTGCAAGATGCAGCTTTTCTTGTCATCACGTAGCTACTTAGAGCAGGGCAGTGAAGCTGTGCTGATTGTTATCATTTAGCCTTGCATGAATACAGCACAGACAGCTGAAGAACAGATCTTCACCAGAAAAACATTGGGGAATTATTCAGCCATCAATTGTCAGAGTTGTTGGTTTTTTGGGGGTTTTTTTAAACGCTGGCTTCTGCCAGCTAAATGGTATCTGGATAATCAGTGGTGATACCAGCACAGCATATTTAGCCAGTTGGCAGTGTGCCAGGAATTACCCATGTAACACCAGCACTCAGTGGTGGTAGCCAGATAACTTACTGGTTAATTCTGGATAGTCTTTCTGCTGTCCTAAGATAACTGGATAGTTCTTTGAGAACAACCTCCCGGCTCCACCTTGACTCCTGGACCATACCGAGATGGAATCACACTCTGTGCAACCTCCCTTCCTCCCCCCTCACTGCGTCACAGCCAAGAGTAGAGGACGGACAGGAAGCGAGTTGACCATCTCACCGGCCCTGTACCCTTTGCAGCCGCGCTGCTCACCGCGAGCCCTCTCTGCTAGGGCAGGGGTAGGCAATTCCGGTCCTAGAGAGCCAGAGTCAGGTCAGGTTTTCAGGATATCCGCAATAAATATGCATGAGATAGATTTGCATCTCAAGGATGCAATGAATGCAAATCCATCTCGTACATATTCATTGTGGATATCCTGAAAACCTGACCTGCCTCCGGCTCTCGAGGACCTTGTACTAGGGTAACCAGGTTATCCATTCCAGAAGGGAAACTTTTTGCCAGTTCCGGATTTCTGCCCATCTCACCCCAGTGCTTTATGGGACCTTTAGCACTGATTTTGGTGGATAGAATCATGGACTACACTGCTTTGGGAGGTAATTTTAAAACCAGGACTGGCCAAAAAGTCTCTTCTGGAATGGGTAACCTGGTCACCCTAGTCACCGTGACTCGACTTTACCCCCGAACTGCCGTGGCACCCACAATAGTCTCCCTGGATTTTCAGCAAGATTGTCCATTTATGTGGTTCCGAAAATCTGGGGATCACCCAGTCAATAGCAAATAACCAGGCAGGAGCTTCTCCCACCCAGTTGTTTCCCACTGAATATCAGTCCCATTGAATATAAGGGCATTGGCAGATAAGACTGCGAAGGCCCATCCGGTCTGCTGTCTGGCTTTCTCGGTTTTATGGAAATTTTGGCCCATTAAAAAAAAATATTTTGATGCATTCTCATTCCGTTTTGCTAGTACAATCTTCCATATTGAGCATGCTTGATTACTGTAATATGATCTACTTGAAAACTTATAAGAAAACTTTTAAAAGACTTCAAATCATTCAAAATTCAGCAGTTCGGTTGATTTATGTTTTGAAAAAATGGGGAGCATATTAGTCTCTATTTAAAAAAAAAAATTACATTGGTTGCCAATGGAGGCAAGAGTTCTTTTTAAATTTGCTTGTACAGTGGAACCTTGGTTTACGAGCATAATTCGTTCCAGAAGCATGCTTGTAAACCAAATTTCTCGTATATCAAAGCAAGTTTCCCCATAGGAAGAAAGGGAAACTCACTTGACTGGTTCCACCTCCCCTTCCCCTCCCCCATGGCCACTGGCGCTGCTCCACCCCACCACATCCCCAAAAGACCACCCCACCCACGAGGCCACTGGTGCATTTTCACATCCCCGCCGCCCACAAACACCGCCCCCCCCCTGTGAACCGGCATCACCTACCTCGTGAACGCTCGCCCCCCCTGTGTGAACCGGCATCTCCCGCCCGCCCAAACTGAAGGCTTACCCCCAATCTGGCACCGGCACGCAACACCAACCCACAGGAGGTGCCGGCACCTGAATATCGTGCTGCTTGCCGGACTGGGCCTTGAGCATCTGCGCATGCTCAAGGCCTACTGGCTCCCACCTCTCTCTGAGATTCTCGGAGAGAGCGAGAGCCAGAAGGCCTTGAGCATGCGCAGATGCTCAAGGCCCAGTCCGGCAAGCAACACGATCTTTGGGCACCGGCACCTCCTGTGGGTTGGTGCTGCGTGCTGGTGCCAGATTGGGGGTAAGCCTTCAGTTTGGGCACGCGGGGGATGCCGGTTCACGTGGGGGGGGCGTTCGCGAGGGTGGTTGATGCAGGCAGGAGGGGTGATGCTGGTTCAGGAGTGGGGGGACTCGCAAATCAAGTCAATGCTCGGCTTGCGAGTCACGATTTGCGAAAATGTTTTGCTCGTCTTGCAAATCACTCGCAAACCACGTTACTCGCAAACCGGGGTTTGACTATATTTGTTTTAAATCACTATTTGGTATGGCACCTGAGTACCTGATCTCGCATTTTTCTGTCTGGACTGCTCCAAAAGACCTACACGTCGCATCCATCTGTTTACTTACCCGACATTAAAAACCTGTCGCTATAAAAGATTTTTTGGATAGAACTCTTGCCTTTCAAGCAGGCACAATGAATAACTGGTCGGCCAACTTTTTAATACCTGCTTCTCCTTCTTATACTTTTAGAAAATTGGTAAAAACGCAGCTGTTTGATCGATTTATATCATAAGGTTTTATCGGTTTTAACTTCATTCTCCTCTCTTAATGTATTTCTGTTTAATTTCATTTTTATTCATTGTATTTTTTTTTACCGATTGCCCAGTACTTCTTGTTGTAAACCGCCTTGAACTATTACAGCTTTGGCGGTATATAAGAATAAATTATTATTATTATTAACTCATTTATTCATATGGCGAGGGATTGCCCAGTTATACAATCATACTGAACTACGGTGTTTCAATATTATCAACATGGTCATTGGAGAACAAATCCAATTAGCACGAGAATTAGCAAGAGGATTGTGAAAAATTGCACGAGGACCTTGGGAGACTGGGCGTCAAACTAGCAGATGTTTATTGTGAGCAAGTGCAAAGTGATGCTTATGGGAAAGAGGAACCCGAACTATAGCTACGTGAAACTGCCCAGGAAAGGATTTAGGTTTCACTGGGTTGGTTTGTTTTTTTAAAAAAATTATTTATTGCAATTTAAAATAACTTCACAAGATACCTCTTGTTTAAGTAAATCAGATGAAAATTATTCTAACAAGAACCAATTATAAAAGAAAACTTAAGTCTTTCTTAGACCACAATTAAAAAGAAGAAGAATAATAAGAGTGTGGAGTAATTAAAATATGGCAAAATTTAATGTATAGGTTGCAGCCTATACATGGGTTTTACAAACCCGTTTATGGGGTGCGGCCTAGTTAAATGGGGCGGCCTATGCAGAAATTTTCAATCATCCCCCCACCCCTGGTACCTTTTTCAATCATCCCTCCCCTCTCCCGTACCTTTTTTGGAGCCCCCTCGCTGGAAGGCGGATGGCGCACGGCCCGAATCTCCAGCGTTGCAGGGCAGGCAGCCACGATTTCTTCAGCATCTGGTCTGCTTGCTGAGTGGCTGACGTCAGTTCTCGTGAGTCCTGCTGGCGGCACACTGACTAAAACACGCAAGAAAAATGCACGCAGACAAATGCGCTCTCGGTCAAACGCGCTTAGGTCTACAAACACATGCAGGTGTACAATGCGCAAGACAATTGCACGCAAGGCAAACACGCTAAGACCAATACCTGCAACAGACAAAGTCATGCCAAGATAGAAGGGCGTTTTATATCACTACACCCTTTGGAGGTAGGCTCCAAAGGGTGGTGGTGAACGGCACCCCCTCCGAAATGACGGAGGTGATTAGTGGAGTACCACAGGGCTCAGTCTTGGGCCCAATCCTATTCAACATCTTTATAAGAGACTTGGCAGAAGGGCTTCGAGGTAAAATAACATTATTCGCCGATGACGCCAAACTGAGTAATGTAGTGGGCAAATGCACAACAGACGAAGATTCAGTGCCCGACAACATGATGCACGACCTACTCCTACTGGAGCGCCGGTCTAGGACCTGGCAACTCAACTTCAATGCCAAAAAATGCAAAGTTATGCACCTGGGCAGCCAGAATCCATGCAAGTCTTATACCCTTAATGGCGAGATCCTAGCAAAAACGGTAGCAGAACGAGACTTGGGGGTAATCGTCAGTGAGGACATGAAGTCTGCCAATCAAGTGGAGCAGGCTTCGTCCAAGGCAAGACAAATCATGGGCTGCATACGAAGGGGTTTCGTCAGCCGTAAGGCGGAAGTCATTATGCCATTGTATAGATCCATGGTGAGGCCCCACCTGGAATACTGTGTGCAATTCTGGAGGCCGCATTATCGCAAGGATGTGCTGAGACTGGAGTCGGTGCAAAGAATGGCCACCCGGATGGTCTCGGGACTCAAGGATCTACCATACGAAAAACGGCTTGACAAATTACAGCTATACTCGCTCGAGGAGCGCAGAGAGAGGGGGGACATGATCGAGACGTTCAAGTATCTTACGGGCCGCATCGAGGCGGAGGAAGATATCTTCTTTTTCAAGGGTCCCACGACAACAAGAGGGCATCCGTTGAAAATCAGGGGCGGGAAACTACGAGGTGACACCAGGAAATTCTTTTTCACCGAAAGAGTGGTTGATCGCTGGAATAGTCTTCCACTACAGGTGATTGAGGCCAGCAGCGTGCCTGATTTTAAGGCCAAATGGGATCGGCACATGGGATCTATTCACAGGGCAAAGGTAAGGGAGGGACATTAAGGTGGGCAGACTAGATGGGCCTGGGCCCTTATCTGCCGTCTATTTCTATGTTTCTATGTTACATAGAAAATGTGCGCATGTAACCATAGTATCGGAAAATGCACTCAGGTAACTCAGGGCAACAGAAAACGCGCATTCCAACGGACATTTCAGTTTGTGAGTGCGCATACACATTTGCCTCGCGTGAACGCCATGCTCACTGTTTGCGCGCATATAAGCGAGGTAGGCGCACGCATATTTCCGGTACGCCATTTGTGCGGACATTTCAGTTTGTGCATGCGCATACACGTTTTACATTCGTGTGCATAATGTAATGTAATGTAATGTAATTTATTTCTTATATACCGCTACATCCGTTAGGTTCTAAGCGGTTTACAGAAAATATACATTAAGATTAGAAATAAGAAAGGTACTTGAAAAATTCCCTTACTGTCCCGAAGGCTCACAATCTAACTAAAGTACCTGGAGGGTAATAGTGAAGTGAAAAGTAGAGTTAGAGGAAAAATAAAAATAAAATAAACATTTTAACAAGACAGCATTGATCTAAATACTTTGGAAGGTAGAAGAGAGGAGAGAAAGGAATAGAAGCAGAAGGGGGAGCCGTTGAACAGTAGAATTCTGCAGCATCCACTATCTCCTCCTCTCCCTATTGGCTAAGGCTCTTAACATTTGCATATCTTCTTCCCATTGGCTAAGGCTCTTTGCCTGCATTGTGATGTCATAGAGCTTTATGGTTATAGAAACCTAGAAACATGATGGCAGATGAAGGCCAAATGGTCCATGTAATGTAATGTAATGTAATGTAATGTAATTTATTTCTTATATACCGCTACATCCGTTAGGTTCTAAGCGGTTTACAGAAAATATACATTAAGATTAGAAATAAGAAAGGTACTTGAAAAATTCCCTTACTGTCCCGAAGGCTCACAATCTAACTAAAGTACCTGGAGGGTAATAGAGAAGTGAAAAGTAGAGTTAGAGGAAAAATAAAAATAAAATAAACATTTTAACAAGACAGCATTGATCTAAATACTTTGGAAGGTAGAAGAGAGGAGAGAAAGGAATAGAAGCAGAAGGGGGCGCCGTTGAACAGTAGAATTCTGGAGAAATTTAAATGATAGAAATAGAACAAAACAAAGACAAAAGGCAAAACAATAGATAAGATTAAAGATAAATCATAAGCTGGAAAGAAAAATAAAATAAAACTTTGTCTTCAATCCACGGTTTCAGCGTCAGTGATGAAGTGGAGCAAGTAAGTTTAGGAGGAGCGATTGACGTTTCCAGAAAGGGCTTCTTCAGGGAAGAGACTTAGCAGACAGTCCCAGGATGCCTATGTCTCCTCCCCTGCGATGTTCTCCCATCCATGCATTCCCTCCCAGACACACTGCCCGTGCCCCAGCCGCTCCAAGGAGGCTGCCCCAGATGAGGCCCACGGTGAATGCAGGATTCTCTCCTCTGCGGGAAAGCCGCCCACTATCACCCTACGTTTTGTCATGCAATTGTTTGCGCTGAGTTGCTCTGCGCGCGATTGTGTTGCTCGCATTTGACCGTCCATGCTATTGTCTTGCATGCAATTGACCTGCGTACTATTGTGTTTGGCGTGAGTGTCTTGTGTGCGATTGTCTTGCATGCATTTGACCAGCCACCCCTGCCGGCCAGAGGGAGTAGCCTTCGTACACAAGGCAAGGAGGGGCGGGGTTGTTGGGGGCACAACTGCTGCGGCAGGAGGGAGTGGGCATCCCTCCTGCTAAGCTTAAGCTAGATTCTGTGCCCCTAAGCTCCAGGGACAGGCAGTGGCTTTCCCCAGCTCTACCTTCGTAGCAGTTTGTGGGCTTTTTCTTCAAGGAATTTCTTCAAGCCCTTTTTTTTCTTTAAATCCTGCTGCATTAACTGCTTTTACCACAACTTCCAGCAACAAGTTACAGAGCTTAGTTATGCTTTGAGTGAAAGAAAATGTTTACTGATTTGCATAGCAACTTCATGGTGTTTCCCCTCATCTTTGTACTTTTTGAAAGATTCGCCTGTTCTGTTCCACTAGTAGTGCCTCGTCACAGAAATACTTTGCTGGTAACAGGGCGAAAAGCTAAATATTGGGGTGGGGGGGGGTCAAAGTGACATTTTTACACATCATACCTTACTTTCCAATAATTATTGGAAGTAATACGAATGTTTGAAATAGCTGTATCCTGTTTCCTGAGGCATGTAATGTGTAAATGAGTTTAATAAAAATGGAATTATAAAAAATACCTTGCTGTCCTCCTATTATTAAGGGCCCTTTTTACAAAGCCACGGTAATAGGGTTGTCCCCAGACATGTCCCCATGTTCGGATGTCCCTAGACATGTCTTCCTTTTCGTGGACAAGTCCGGGGGTCCGGACAGCTTTTCAAAACCCGTCACTTTGTCTGGATTTTGAAAAAGCTTCCAGCCAGCAGCAACGAGCGAACATGTTGAAGGGGGCGGGGCTGGGGGGCGGAACAGAATGGAGTGGAACTGGGCGGGCCTGGGGGGGGCGGGGCCATTCGTTCCGGAAAATCTGGCAACCCTACACAGCAGCCATGCTGCCGCGGTAAACCCACCAAAGCCCATAGGAATCGACCGGGCTTCAGCGCATTTACCGCAGCAGCATCACTGCCGTGAATTTATAAAAGGGGCCTAAAGTAGCAATGTAAAACATCAGGGCCTTCTATGATTAACAAGAAACCTCTCCAGCTCCCGGTCAAACCACCGTTATGATTGATATCATCATTCAACAAATTCCTCTACGTGGGAAAAGAGTCTGGATTCTCTACAGGACTTGTCAAAATCTCAATCTATTGGTTAGAGACTGAACCTCCTAGTTTTTGGCATTGGAGGAACCAACTACATTGTTTATTGTTATTTGAGGTTTTGGGAGGTTCGTCAATCTCCTAGACAAACTTGTCTCTTTATGCTAATTTGGGACCCCTATATTCATAAACTTTCACCTAGAGCGAGAAGTTTGATTCTTAATGACTTGCATTAAAACTTTTGATCTTTTCGTGGTATCCCAATCTGTCACCTTCCAACCTGGGGGGGGGGAGGGAAGGAAGGAGGGAGGGGGGAGGGAATGGGGGGATGTGGGGATAGGGTTGGTTATGTACAAAAATTTTGGGAGGAATGATAGTATTTCATACAATATTTTGATTGGAATCTTTCAATTTGTGTTATCAATTTTTATGAATGTCTATTTGTAAGAATATTTATTCTTAATTATGATGGGAATAGCCATACATATGATAACACATAATTGGAAGAATTATGATCGACTTAACTTTCCTTTCTGGTGGGTGAACTTATGCTCTAGTTACAAATATGAAAAAATTAATGCTGAAATTTTGGGGCATAGTAAGGTATTTAACTTGGTGTGGGGCCCATTGGCATCTCTTTTATTTTTGTCTGATTTCCTTACACATCCAGGGTGGGAATGGGGTATTATTTTAAATAAGAGTGGGTTATTGGAAGAAGAATTGCATTTTTATTATTGATTAAATAAAGGGCCAGGAGGAAAATATTATTTTCAATTATATGTAAGTTCAAAGTGCTTTTCTTGATTTGTTATATGTTCAGCTTCATATGTAATGCACTGTTACTGTAGGGTCATGAAAGGGTTAACTGTTGTTTAAAATATTGCTCTGGCCTACATAGCTGAAGAAAGTTTACAATCTATTGACTTCATCTGCCTAAAATGTATGTCCCTGCCTTACCACATTGTAAGCTGAATAGATAAGAGTTTGAGCCATGATGTACCCTGCCCTTCTGTACATTTAACATTTAGATCTGTAAGAGTTAGATAAGTGACCTGCTAGGACCAATAATAATTGTAGAAAGTTATAGAAGTAACAAATGAAAATTGTAGTTTTTGCATATATTAGTTTGCGAAAAGGGCATAAAAGTCCGTGTATTTCCTGTTTCTGACACTCTAGTAGGCAGGCTATTAACTGCACTAGAGTCCGGTGTACCGTAATAAATTTCTTGTACTTTCTTCACGCCTCTGACTTTGTGTGTCCAAGTGACCTTTCATTACTACTTGAAAATCAGTACATTTATATATATATATACATATATATATATAAATGTATTGATTCAATAAATCCTGAATCTCCAGTTCTGTACCCAGACTCTATTTCCCAACAACAGAACTGTTCACTTTCACGGATTGTCACACAAAAATATTCAAATTGTGATGATTATTTCAGGAATAGGCCACATTCCTTCCTTTGCCCGATGCTTTGTTTAACACGCAAAAAAATCGGATCTTTCTAATCAAAATACAACCCACGTATCAGTTAATTATAGCAATAAAAGGGTTAAAGGATATTTAACAACTACTCTGTCTTACAATATTCGGCTTAGAATGCCATCAAATTTTACAATACTAACTCTCTGCTCAATTATCTTTCTTTTCTTTTGCAAACAAATACACGAGGACAAGTGTAAAGTGATGCATGTTGGTAATAAAAATCCCATGCACAAATACAGGATGTCCGGGGCGGTACTTGGAGAGACCTCCCAGGAAAGGGACTTGGGAGTTCTGATCGACAAGTCGATGAATCCGTCCGCACAATGTGCGGCGGCGGCGAAAAGGGAGAACAGAATGCTAGGAATGATAAAGAAGGGGATCACGAACAGATTGGAGAAGGTTATCATGCCATTGTACCGGGCCATGGTGCGCCCTCACCCGGAGTATTGCGTCCAGCACAGGTCGCCATACATGAAGAAGGACACGGTACTACTCGAAAGGGTCCAGAGAAGAGCAACTAAGATGGTTAAGGGGCTGGAAGAGATGTCGTACAGTGAGAGATTGGAGAAACTGGGCCTCTTCTCCCTTGAAAAGAGGAGACTGAGAGGGGACATGATCGAAACATTCAAAATACTGAAGGGAATAGACTTAGCAGATAAAGACAGGTTGTTCACCCTCTCCAAGGTAGAGAGAACAAGAGGGCACTCTCTGAAGTTAAAAGGGGATAGATTCCGTACAAATGTAAGGAAGTTCTTCTTCAGCCAGAGAGTGGTAAAAAACTGGAATGCTCTTCCAGAGGCTGTTATAGGGGAAAACACCCTTCAGGGATTCAAGACAAAGTAGATAAAGACAGGTTGTTCACCCTCTCCAAGGTAGGGAGAATGAGAGGGCACTCTCTAAAGTTAAAAGGGAATAGATTCCGTACAAACGTAAGGATGTTCTTTTTCACCCAGAGAGTGGTAGAAAACTGGAATGCTCTTCTGGAGTCTGTCATAGGGGAAAACACCCTAAGTTAGACAAGTTCCTGCTGAACAAGGACGTATGCACCATGGCCCGGTACAGCGATATGATGACCTTCTCCGATCTGTTCGTGATCCCCTTCTTTGTCCTCGCTTATCTCATGTGGCAAACTGCCACTCCAACGTTGGTTCTGTTATCATAAATGACCCCCGACCTTCATCGGGGGGATATTATTGTTGCTGAGTGAAATCATTGCATCATATCCAGCACGCTGATGCTGCGAACGCTTAGAGGCGGATGCTTAAAGCAGATGGGCTTTTTGTAAGTGTGATAATATTACAAAACGTGGAGACCACTTGTCATCGGCATTTTTATTTTGGGTGCAGTGATGGAGTGAGGCGCTGGTGCCCCTCACCCTCACCCTGAGTGCCCTTGAGTGGAGGGAAGGCAAAAGGGTTCGGAGTTCTTCTTTGTCTTGAGGTGAGGATCTGGTTTAGGCGGTTGTTTAGATAGGGGGGGCGGAGGTGTTTAATGCTTTGAATAATAGACAGTAGAATTTGAATTGAATTCGTGCTTGCATAGGTAGACAGTGAGAGTCTAGGAAGGCAGTTGTAATATGATCATATTTTCTCAGGGAGTAGATCAGTCTGAGGGCAGTGTTTTGTATAGTCTGAAGTTGTTTTATCATGTTGGCAGGACAAGGTAGAAAGAGGGAATTGCAATAGTCCAGTAGACCTAAGACTAGGGATTGGACAATTAGCCTGAATTGCTCTGGGTCGAAGAATTTTCTTATTTTACGTAGATTTCTCATAATTAAAAAAGCTTTCTGGGATGTCTTATTGATTTGGGACTGCATTGTGCAGCATCTGTCTATTGTTACTCCTAGGAGTTTGAGTTCGGGCTGTATTGGGTATTTGGTGTTTTTAATTTTCAGTTCTGTAATGGTGGGAGTTTTGGCCTTTACGAGCAGAAGGAATTTTGTTTTATCTGAGTTTAGTTTCAGTTTGTAGTCTACCATTCATTTTTCCACTGCATCTAGGGTTATTTCCAGTTTTGCTGTAGTGGTGGGCTCTGATGGGTCGAAGGGGAGGAATATGGTGATGTCGTCTGCATAGCTGAAGGATGTAACATTTAAGTTATCTAAAGTGGCTCCAAGGGAGGAAATAAAGAGGTTGAAGAGCGTAGGTGATAGAGGTGATCCTTATGGAACTCCGCATGGGTTGTACCATGGTTCTGACTTGATATTATTGGACTTTACCCTGTAGGTTCTTGATTTGAGGAATCCTTGGAACCAATTGTAGACCTTGCCTGAGATCCCAATGACGTCAAGTATCTGTAGCAGTATGGAGTGGTCGACCAGGTCAAATGCTGTGGAGAGGTCAAGTTACATTAGCATCATCTTTTTGCCTTTGCTAATTTGCTGTCGAGCTGTGTCTAGTAGTGTTACAAGCAGTGTTCCCTCTAAGCGGGCGGGTGTTGTGAGCAAACTTTTTTCACCGTGAGCCAAAAATATCGGGCGCCAGCAAGTTATGAGCCAACTCGCCCGATTCTCCTCTCGCCGCCCTGCCATCTGCCGTACGCCTCTTCCGATTGTGCGCTGTGACGAGAAACGTGTGCGCTGCGATGTAATATTTTGTGCGCCAGCGCAGCTTAGCGGGAACACTGGTTCAAATGGTTTTATTTATTTCCCCAAATTTATTTTTGTTATACGCATTGAAAATATTTGATATTGCGTTTAAATCAAAATCTCAATAAACTTGAAACGAGTGCCCGTGAGATTGTGGGAGGGTTAAATACTCAAAACTTAGAAGTTTTTGCTACGCCAGCTTTCTGGTATCTTTACATACAGTGGCGTACCTAGCATATGTAACATCCGGGGCCCATCATTTTTTGGCACCCCCCCCATCTGTAAGAAAAACATGATTTTTAGTAACAAACCACACGTCACACATGAGTACCTAGGAAAAGGCAGCATCTTACATATTGCAGTGAGCAGTACATCAATACACCCATTGTAAAACTAAACAAGCCAGACCAGCACAGATCAATCCTACACCGTCAATCCTAACAGAAAACACACAGAACACAGAAAACACCTTCGCCTAGTAAGGAATATGTAATCACAAACTAACCCCTCCCTCTTTTACAAAACTGTAGTGTGGATTTTAGCTACGGAGGTAACAGCTCTGATGCTCATAAAATTCTGAGCATCAGAGCTGCTACCACCAAGGCTGGTGCTAAAAACGCTTCACAGTTTTGTAAAAGGGGGGATAAAATAAAAATACATAGACAAAGGTTAAATTGAACCAGCAAGAAGCTGGACTCTGCATACAATGCTTCACAGAAACAGTGACACATGTCTCCTAAAGCAATAAATAAATAGAAATTTTTTTCTACCTTTGTCTTCTGTGGTTTCTCCTTTCCTCATCTTCTTGTAACTCTCTTCCTTCCATCCACTGTCTGCCGTCTCTCTTCCCCTATATGGCATCTTCTCTCCTTCTATGCCCCTTCCAGAAACTGTATGCCTCCCCCTTCCATCTCTCCTTTCACCCCATTGGTCTGGCATCTCTCTCCTCGCCTTCCCTCTCCCACACCTCTCCTCATAGTCTGGTATCTCCCCTTCCCTGATTCTCTGGCATCTCTCTCCTTTCCTTTTCTTCCATCTTTCGTTCCCCCTCCATGCTCTCACATCTCCCCCTTCCTTTTCCCTTAGACTGGCATACCTTCCTCCTACGCTCCAAGCCCTGGCATCTCCTTTAATTCCCTCCCTCATCTTCCTTCTCCCTCCAGCTGGGTACCGCAACACTCTTCCCTGCAGCTCTGCACTTCCCCACAATTGCCATGCTTCGGTTCCTCTTCTTCCTTCCTTCCTCCCCCCCCCCCCCCCGCGGGACCCTGCGGCACCATCAACTCTTACTACCTCTAATGTCGGCCCTGCAGCTCCAGACTTCCTCGCACCTTCTCCCCTCCCCCTTTGGATCGCTATTATTTTAAATGTTATAGCCGCAGAGCTGTATCCATCAGTGGAGATGTCTAACCTCGGCCTGCCCCGGAACTCTTACTGCAGCAGCCGCCCGTCTAGGCAGGAACAGGAAGTCACTGTTGCAGTAAGAGTTCCGGGGCAGGCCGAGGTTAGACATCTCCACTGATGGATACAGCTCTGCGGCTATAACATTTAAAATAATAGCGATCCAAAGGGGGAGGGGAGAAGGTGCGAGGAAGTCTGGAGCTGCAGGGCCGACATTAGAGGGAGTAAGAGTTGATGGTGCCGCAGGGTCCCGCGGGGGGGGGGGGGGGAGGAAGGAAGGAAGAAGAGGAACCGAAGCATGGCAATTGTGGGGAAGTGCAGAGCTGCAGGAGCTGTTATAGCCTCCCCTTACCTTTGCGACGCGTGTGTGCGCTGTGAAGAGAAACTTGTGCGCTGCGATATAATATTTTGTGCGTGAGCGCAGGCCAACGCAGCTTAGCGGGAACACTGGTTACAAGTAGTGTTTCTGTGCTGTGGTTGGTTCGAAATCCCGATTGTGAGGGGTAAAGTAGGTTATGGTCTTCCAAGTAGTTGGTGAGGTATTGTGCAACTAGACCTTCTATTATTTTAACGTATATTGGTATTGAAGCGATTGGTCTATAGTTGGAGGAGTTATCTATTGGGCCTTTGTGGTCTTTCATGATTAGGGTGATTATGATCTCTCCAAGGTCTTGAGGGAATTGACGTTCTGTTAATGTAGTTTGAATCCATCAGCGAAGGGCCTCAAAAGTAAGAAATATTGTGGCCATTGTCTTTCCTATCAAGCAGCTTACTCTGATAAAGTTTTCCGATTATTACTATTTAGCTCTACGTCTTATGAACATTTTAGAAAACTGCTGAAAACCTTTCTTTTCTCTAAATTTTTGACCAATTAGATCCCTCTGTACTTCATATCATTCCTTGTATTTTTTCATGGCATAATCGTTTGTTAACCGCATTGAACTCATGGCTATGCGGTCTAGAAATTGGTTATTATGTTATGTTATGAAACTTACCAAACCATGAGGGAGAACGGTATAGAAAATTGAAAGATAGTGCTATAAATATTATACTGTACTCTAGAACACCATTATACCTGCTACTAAGAAACTAGAACAAGCTGGACTGCTACAGATTCCTACACGGACTTTGCATGCTAACAGAATCCTTCACCTCAGCCGCAGATGCAGAACATGGACTGATCCTCATCTAATGCAAAATAGGATACCACCAGGAACACAGGGACAGCTGAAGAGAAGACCCTTTGGAAGGCACCCTGCAAATTGATGCATACAAAACATGAATATACTTCTGCCTCCGTATTCGCAGTGATAGGGGATTAACAGAACCGCAAATACAGAAAAAACGCAAATAACTTTTTTCTTATGTTATTCGGTGTTTTCTATTCAAAACCATCGTGAATATGGTGAAACCGTGAATAATAAGGTGGGAGGCCTGGGCTGTTCCTGAAGGAGAGGCAAAACACAGTGAAGAAAATGCTGGGAATCGGCGATTTTCTCTGTAAACGCTTGGAATCGGCGATTTCTCTATGCAAGCTGATGTAATTGGGGGGGGGGGGGAAGGGAGGAGCCAGCAAGCTAAAAACTGTAAATAATCAAAACTGTGAGTGTTGAAATCGTGAATACGGAGGGAGAAGTGTACGGAAGAGAGCTGAACAGAAGACCCTCAACAAACCCCCCTGAAGACTTCAAGTTGGTACAGACAAAGCATGAATACAGCATGGACAGCTGAACAGACAACCCTCAGCGGAGCCCCCCCCTGAAGACTTGAAATTGATGCATATAAAGCATGATGAAAGGGAAAGGGAGATTGGGACTTGTATACTGCCTTTTTGTAGATTTATAACCACACTCAAAGCAGTTTACATATCGATACTTCAAACATTTTCCCTATCTGTCCCGGTTCACAGTCATTCGCGCGCGGGCCAAGCCGTGCCGACATCTGAGCCCAGCTAATTGGGCGCAAGACTCCAGCGCGCCTCCGGAAAAGTTAATTGTAAAGAGCTCTGATGGGGGGGGGGTGAAGGGGGAACCCCCACTTTATTTAATACTGTTCGCGCTGCCATTGGGGAGGGGGTTTGGGGGATTGAAACCCCGCTTTATAAAGAAAACTTAACTTTTTCCTGATTTTTTAGGAAAAAGTTAAGTTTTCTGTATAATGGGGGGGGGTTGCACCCCCCCACCCCCCGAATGGCAGCCAACGGCAGCGCAAACAGTATTAAGTAAAATGAACTTTTACAGCGGTGCGTTGGAGTTTTGCGCGCAATTCTCTGGGCCGAAATGTCGGCGCAGCTTTGTCTGGCGCGCTTTTGTCCCGTCACCATCTGTCCCGGTGGGCTCCCAATCTGTCTAATGTACCTGGGGCAGTGGAGGATTACAGCTGAAGAGAAGACCCTCAGTACAGCCCCCTGAAAACTTTAAATCGGTACATACAAAGCATAGTTGAAAAAAGAGACTAGAGAAAATGGTTTGAACATGGGCTGTAGTTTCAATAAAGGCATACGAATTTTCATTGACGTTACTTGTTCCAACAAAAAGTAATTAAAAAAAAAAGAACGTATTGTATTGAGCTCTAAGCTGTATGTAAGCTCTTCTGAGCAGGAACCATCTGTTGCATATTGAATGTCCAGCACTATGTATGTTTTTCAGTGCTATAGAAATGATAAGCAGTATTAGTAGTACTAGTTAGAGCTGCTCCCTCAACACCCCGAGGTTGCGAGTTTGATCCTAACCTGCTCCCTGTGATTCTGCTTGCCCCAGGTAAGATGGATAAATAAATCCATAGAAAGAAAGAAATCGCAGCATCAGAGCAACTGTGCTAGTCGAAGCTACAGTAATTATCCAGAGGAAATAACGTATCAACAGCCAGCCACATACCAAGGCAAAAACACACTCTCACACACGTTCATAGAACCAGACAGGGTCACTGTGCCAGTAGAGGCCATAGACACAGCCCGTTACCTCCTGCTCTGTGCAGCCAGCTACGCCTTTGTCCGCTCGATCTTTGGGGGCGGTGGGGGAAGTGTCAGCTGTACCCAGTGAGCATAAGCGATGATACAGCGAAAGGAAGAGAGAGAGAGGAAGAGTCCTGTGTCTACCACAGAGCCTCCCTCCCTGCTTTCTCATGCTTTCCATTCTGCCGTAAACATTTAAACCGGGGGTGTCCAACCTTTTGGCTTCCCTGGGCCGCATTGGCTGAAAAAAAATGTTTCTGGGGCCGCACAAATGCGCAAACGCTGCAGCAAGACAGAGGAGGGAGCCGGCAAGATGGTAAACACCTGAGGGCAGCAGAGGAAAACACTGCATCACCCTCGACCAGGGCCACACAAAATCCTTCACGGGGCCGCATGCAGCCCTCGGGCCGCAGTTTGGACACCCCTGATTTAAACAATGCATGAACCAAAGAAAAGAAGCTGCAGGCAGGGAAGGATCTAAACCCGCACATCCTAAAAAATCTGAGGTCCGTGCCACTTGTAGCTAGTTTCTGGCTCTGACAGACCTCGATAACAATTTAGCGCCGACGGATCCGTGTCAGCATAGGGAGGGGGAAAGTATTAGGATCCGTCGGCGCTAAAATGTCATCGAGGGCTGTCAGAGCTGCGGACCTCAGATTTTTTAATGTACTGGGGCTGCAGGAAACCGGTTTACAGGATTCGTTTTAGAGCCGCTCCAGCACTAGTCTCTGGCTCTGACAGACCTCGGTGACCTTTTAGCGCTGACGGATCCTAATGCTTTCCCCTCCCTATGCTGAGACGGATCCGTCAGCGCTAAATTGTCGTCGAGGTCTGTCAGAGCCAGAAACTAACTACAAGTGGCACGGACCTCAGATTTTTAAGGACGTGCGGTTTTAGATCCGCGAGGTCCGTGAGGTTCGCGTTTTACCCCTTCCCCTGCAGGGAAGAGACTCAAGGTGGGGAGGCGGTAGGGGAGGCTTTACTGCTCCCTTGGATTTAAGGAATAAAACCAGCCCTTGCTAGAGCTAGTCCAACCATTAGGCAAAGCTAGGGGGGTTTCAAGTTTAAGTTTTCCAGTTTATTTAAACATTTGATTTGATCGCAATATCATAATCCAATGCGATTTTACAAAGGATTATAAACAGTAAACATAGGGCTCCTTGTACTATGCTGCGTTAGCGTTTTTCGCGCACGCATTATTTTAGCTAAACCCGCGCGCTACATGGCTAGAACCGAAGCCAGCACTGCTTTCAATGCATTTTCATTGGGGAAATCCTGAAAACCCGACTGGGATACGGCTCTCGAGGACCGGAGTTCCCTACCCCTGACCTAAAGGGTTAAATATATCAATTAATTGGCAGACCTTTTTTCTAAAATCTTCAAAAAAAAGTTTTTTTAAAACAGTTAAAATCTGTGTAAGATCAGCTTGTGTAATTTATTCATAGAAGCTTCTGTTGGCGAGTTATCAATGTATGGTGGATAGTTACCTCTTTAATATACAGCGATTAGTCACCCGGCAAAATAGAAAGGATTATGGAGACGCTAACAACTGCCCCTTTGGTACGTTGGTTAGCCACTATGCCTAGGTTGGTGGTTAAATATAATAATCAAATTTAATTTAATACCATATAAAAGTTAGCTCCGTTTAAAACTCCGTTTAAAAAAGTACCATTTTGGTTACATCATTAAACTGAAATAAGGATAAAACAAGTAATTTAAGAATGTGAAAAAAAAGTAAAAAAAGTAAAGAAAATTTACACATATATTAAATTGAATAATCAAAGACGTGCGGACCGATGACAGCTCGCAAAAATATTTGGGAGCCAAGACGAGTTCTACTAGCTCGCAACTGCGTGCACTCGAGATCCTAAGTTGTTAATTCAATTTAAATATATGAGTTTTTGGGTCTAGCATAAGCCTGTTTTTTGAAAGGGAGTAGGGTGTTCCACCAGTTTCTGAAGTGACGTTTGCCAGTAATAATCTTGCCATCTCTTTCTTAGGGCTCCTTTTGCTAAGCTGCGTTAATAATAATAACGGTCTATATACCGCAGGACCGTGAAGTTCTGTGCGGTTTGCAGTGATTAAAAGACGTTACAGACTGAGTAGAATTTAAGGCTTTAACGCGCGGAATAGCGCACGCTGGACCTTAATGCCAGCATTGAGCTGGCGTTAGTTCTAGCCGCGTAGCGCACGGTAATATCCTGCGTGCGCTAAAAACGCCAGTGCACCTTAGTAAAAGGAGCCCTTAGTGATTGTCCGATAGAAAATATTACAGTAGTCAAGGGGTAAAAACAAACTCACACACAATTGCTAAAACTATGACACTACAGGACACAAGAGGAAGACATGTTTAATTACAATTCATAAACTGTGGCCCTGGTCAATGGAGGAAATTCCGGGCGGTTTGGGCTCCTGTTTGGGATAGTTTGTCCCATGGTGTCCGAAGTGCTCTCTTGAATTTCTGACACTGGAGTGCTTGGAGGGGTGGGGTGGGGATTTTGGGGGGGGTTATTGGGGGTGGGTTGACATTTGGTTTTTTGGTGGGTATCTTTTGTCTCCGCGCAGACACCACGCGGTAGACCCTTTTGTCTTGTGCTTTGGCTAGTTTCTGGTTGTTTCTGTTTCCAGATTTCTTTGTGTTTTCATGTTCCTAATAAATCTATGAAACAAAACAAAAAAAAATAAATTTACAATTCATAAACAAATAAAATGAGCATAAAAGTTAAAACAATAGGATGAGAATACTTACCCGGTTAATTTTCATTTAAAGGATTTTTGTCCACTATGGGGTGTTTACGTTTTATAGAATTCAAGCACTTAGAGCAGCAGCACCAAGGAAGCAGCAAAGAGCAGCTGCGTAAACTAAAAGAACCATCAGCATACATTACTATCTACAATATATATATATTTTGGGTGCAAAGGCGGATCGTGGCGGTGGTACCCCCCCACCCTCTTCTCCACCCCCCCCCCACAGTGCAAGTGCCCCTTCCCTTCTACGTCCCTCTTTAACTCTCTCGGCGTGAGCGGCATCACCATCTCGCGGCCCGCATCAGCGTCGGCTCCCCATCTGACGGCACTTCCTAGGTGCGTGACCCGGAAGTGACATCAGAGGGAGAGCTGACGCTGGCGGGAGCAGCAGGTTGGAATCGCCGCTCGAGCCAGTGAAGAGCTGGAGGTACGGTGGAGAGAAGTGAAGACCCCCCCCCCCCTTCTACAGCGGCCCGGAGCGCTAAATGCTTTGACGATGCTCTGACGCTTATAGCATTTAGCGCTCCGGGCCATTGTAGAAACCTCTACCGTGGCTTAGTAAAAGGGAGGGGGGTGGAGGTAAGAAGTCCAATTTTTAAGCAAGATTAATATTAAAATAATAAAGAAATAGCTTGATAAGAAACCATACATTTACAAGGAAATTAAAAAGAGACGGCTGAGGGGAGATATGATTGAAGTCTAGAAAATCCTGAGTGGATTAAAACGGTTGCTTTTGGCTACAACACACAAAAAGATAGTATATTTGTAATAAGGCTCCTCAGGCAGGCCGTACTGGCCGAAACACGTGCATGATTGCAGAATAAAATTGCACATCGACCTTACTGAATGTGGTTTGTTTGCTGTAACACCGGACGTGAGCCAGACTTAGGAACTGAACACTCGGGCAACTGGTGTGAACCCAATCTTGCAGAGGCCTGAGAGGGAGGACCACTCAACAGAGAGGTCACCTCTGTGTCTAATCTGGAAGTTCCAGGTGGGGTGGGGTTCAGGCCACTCCCACAGCTAATTGAGATGCCCATCTCAGGGGGCAACTAAATTAAAAAGGAGAAAGAAGCACCATCTTTCATCACTAGGACATATTTGTCCCTTGGAGTTTGATGAGAACCCTTTCTTTCTTTTGATCTACCATTTGCCCATCTAACGCTAATTCAGCTGGAGCCACAATTAGGAAAGATATCTGATGGTACAGCACCCCTTTATCAACTTTCTACCATATTAGTCCATTGTGGCTTTGCAGTGGCTTCAAAGGGTCATTCCTCTTTGGGCACACCTCTACGGCGATGTGCCAACAGGCTGCTCCTACTTTTAAATGGCGATGGCAGCCATATTGATGACTTTGAAGCACCAGTTGGGGAGGTATTCTATGTTGTTTGCAGCTGTCATGTTCCAAGCAGTCTAAGATAAATAGGCATCCCACTTTCTCTCCCTGATGATATTTCTATGGAGACAATATCTATATATTGTTGATTCATCAAAGATTGCATTGGTTTGTGCCCCGGAGGACTCTTTGTTCAAAGGAAGCATGCGTGTTGGAGGAGCTTCCATTTGGAAAGGTGCAATTGGAGAAAACAAGGAAGAGGGCCTTCTCAATTGCTGGGCCTACAGAAAGGGACAAATTACCAGTGGCACTGCGATGCCAAAAGGACGTCTGTGTTTATTAGTGCCTGTTTTGTCAGTATTTGTTGTTACGGACAGACACAAAACTTTGAGAACTTTAGGCAGCCATGTTGTTAGTTTATGGGGGCTAAACAAGCTTCTCTACTGTTGTCGTTTGTGTGGGGTCAATCGAGTTGGAAGAACCCGGTTTATGTTTGTGATGTGAGTTATTTGGTAGTATTGTGAAAAGCTTACCAAATAAGGGGAAAATTCCTCATATGGTAGACTGATTCAAGAGCCACCTTTTTCAAAGATGGCAGACTTGTACTCTGCCTTGGATAAAGTCAGATTATAAATAGAAATAAAGCCATCTATGTGCATGTATAAATATTTTCATATTTACGAGTAGTATGTCTAATTAAATATACTGTCCATATGTCTTTATTTATTAACATTTGATACACTTGCTAACTTCCAAAACAGCATAGAGTGGCTTGCAACAAAATATAAAAATCATTATGTATGCAGTTTGCATTAAATTTTTATCTAAACATACATATGTGTATCTATTGTTACTTATAATGTATAAATATCAAGGGCCTTTTTATCAATGGGTGAAAGGGGCAGCTGCCCCAGGATCCTGCAAACAGGAGGCCAGCAACCTAGTTGCCCTTAGGTAATTTTAGTTTTGAATCTGGTCTTAGAGAGACCCTCTCCCTGCTGCTCCCCCTTTTCCCTTCAATCTGCACAAGCAGACCCAGTCTATCTCTATCCCTCTCCCTCTTTCCCGCAATCCTGCAAATTTTCCTTTATTTGCTGGCATCAGCAACAATTAAGTCAGGCTGCCTCCAGTCAGTCCCATGGGCCTTCCCTCTGCTATGTTCTACCTCATCTGATGCAAGTTGCTTTTTGCATGAGGTTAGGATGGGCAGAAGAAGGTCTCAGGGCTGACCTAAGATATTTTTTCTTAATTGCTGACATTCCTTGCAACCAAAAGCGAGTTTGCCGGCTCCCACCTCTGTCTTGCTGCAGCGTTTGCGCGCTTGTGCGGCCCCAGAAAATTTTTTTTCGGCCAATACGGCCCAGGGAAGCCAAAAGGTTGGACACCCCTATCCTAGATTTTATATAAGGTGACCAAATTTCAGTGCACTGCCTAGATGTGCGTGCAATTTAATTGGTTAATGAGCTCTTAATTATCAATAATTGGGCGCCGATAGCCAATTACTGATAGTCATTGGAACTCATTAAAATCTGCATGCACTTTTGGCTGCGTGCTATTCTTTAAGGCAGGGCGTCCCAACTCCCAGAGTGCCAAGGTTCAAGGTTTTGTTAAAAATTTGATTAATTGCCTATTAACATTCTAGGCGATGCACAATGCAATTAAATTGAGGGGATCAAAATAAAAATAATTAACAAGAAACCAAAACACGGACAAGACCCACAGATAAACGAAAGACAAGAGGGTAGAGCAGGGGTAGGGAACTCTGGTCCTCGAGAGCCGTATTCCAGTTGGGTTTTCAGGATTTCCCCAATGAATATGCATTGAAAGCAGTGCACGCAAATAGATCTCATGCATATTCATTGGGGAAATCCTGAAAACCCGACTGGAATACGGCTCTCGAGGAATGGAGTTCCCTACCCCTGGGGCAGAGGGTGAAATACAATATTTTAGAAAATAAAACAATTAAGGATAACACAGAGAGGTAGGGGAAAGTTGGTTGAGAACTGCCTTTTCATAGATTGTAAAAGAGTCCTGAATTATAGAGTAAAAGTGTCTCTGTAGATCAGGGGGTGTCAAAGTCCCTCCTCGAGTGCCGCAATCCAGTCGGGTTTTCAGGAATTCCCCAATGAATATGCATGAGATCTATTAGCATACCATGAAAGCAGTGCATGCAAATAGATCTCATGCATATTCATTGGGGAAATCCTGAAAACCCGACTGGATTGCGGCCCTCGAGGAGGGACTTTGACACCCCTGCTGTAGAGGAAGCTTTTTAAAGCTCCTTTAAATTTATCAATATTTGATTCTTCCCTCAGATAAGATGGCAGAGAGTTCCAGATTTGGGGTGCTGTTACGGCAAATGAGGTGGTACGTCGCATATGAAAATTTTTGAGGGAGGGAGGCGGGGCCATGGGAAGGGCACGGACATGTCGGGAGCAATCCCAAAAAGTTGCACGCCTTAGTGCGCCTAACTGGGACGCCGGCATTTACCCCAGGTTTCAACAGACGTGAGTCTAGCGCCCAAAGTTAGATGCAGGAATCGGCGCTAAGCACTGTCCTTTAAAATGCTGAGCGTTTGATTTCTTTTGAGCGCTTTTGATAGAATTCCCTCTTCTACGTCAATCTGCATTATATAGTCCGTTCTCGTTATCCGCACGATCGTGATACATAAATTCATGTATCCGCGTTTGCAGCCATGACGACCAATAGTCCCATTCGCTGTGTCCGTGTATTCGCTGACCGGTGCTCACAAAACCAGCTTTCCTTGCTTTCGCCTTCGCTTTCACCTCGTGGTTAGGCTTTGCTTCCAGATACGGCCCCCCCAAGCGTGTGCCAAAACGCGCTCCTGCTCACTGCCGCTTAGCGGCAGAAGAAACTGGATCTCGCCGCAGCCACCACCGACTGGGTTAGCAGCGTGGCAGGAGCCTGCCTGCCGCACCTCTGGACCACCAGGGATCGGCAGAGGAGGTAGGAGGACAGGGCAGGGAGGGGGGGAGGGGACAGGGTGCAGAGCCTGGCGGCAGCCTGCAATAATTCTGAGAGGGGGGCGCTGGCCCGAATATAAACCGGGACTCCCATTTTTGGGGGTCAATTTTTTGGCCCCCAAATCCCGGTTTATATTCAAATGTATGCGGCAACCTCTATTTTCCCATAGACTCAGCATTTCGTTATTCACGATTTTAGGGTTTGTGAACATTTTCACGAACCGTACTTCGGTGGATACCAAGAACCGACTGTACCAGGTTTCCAGCGTTAATAATTATTAAAAAATCTGTCATATTATGACCGTATTATAAGCGACGCTGCCCTCGCGCAGGGCTTTCTTATGCACCAGCTGCTGTCGGTGCTGAGAGGCAACGGGAATCCCCTTCAGCTAAGTTCAACACCTTCTGTTTCCTGCTCAGCTCTCTACCGATCAAAGCCTATAAGGTCACATTTTCCCCTCTCCTATTTCTAAATATAGAAGCTGGATGCGATGGCCACATCCTTTTTGAATCAGCAGCCTAGCCAAGGCCCACTGCGCTCGTCCCAGAGTGCCCCCCCCCCACACACACAAATCCGCTTAGATATTTATTTATTTGGTTTTATAAGTCGTCCTCCCCAAAGAGTTCATAACGGGTTACAGGTTACAGTACACCATTACATAAGATTTTTTCAATTTTCTATGCCATTCTCCCAGGGGAGCTCAGTTTACATGAATTTATTTATTTTTCCCTGTCTCTACCTGGGGCAATGCGGGGATTAAGTGACTTGCCCAAGGTCGGAAGAGCAGCATATGTTTGAACCCACAACTTCAGGGTAGCTTTAACCACTGCGCCACTCTAGAAATCAAAATGTAGTCGACATGAGCCAAGTACAGGACGATGAAGCCATTGTGACATCACTGATGAGGTTGGTTCTTAGGCATTGGTGGAATGAGGCATTATGATGTCACAATACCAGCTCTGCTTATCAGAGGCTGAAACTTGTCACACTATTTTTTTATTCAATTTTCTGTACTGTTTTCCCAGGGGAGCTCAGAACGGTTTACATGAATTTATTCAGGTACTCAAACATTTTTCCCTGTCTCTACCTGGGGCAATGCGGGGATTAAGTGACTTGCCCAAGGTCAGAAGAGTAGAGTGTGTTTGAACCCACAACTTCAGGATGCCAAGGCTGTAGCTTTAACCATTGTGCCACTCTAGAAATCAAAATGTAGTAGACGTGAGCCATCAAGCCATTGTGACATCACTGATGAGGTTGGTTCTTAGGCATTGGTGGAATGAGGCATTATGATGTCACAATACCAGCTCTGGTTATCAGAGGCTGACAGTTTTCACACTATTTATTTATTTTTCTATTCTGCTCTCCCAGGAGAGCTCAGAATGGTTTATGTGACTTTAATCAGGTATTCAAGCATTTTTCCCTGTCTGTCCTGACAGGCTCACAATGTATCTAACATGCCTGGGGTAATGGGGGGGTTAAGGGCTAGATTCACAAAGCAAACCGATCTTTAATTACTGAGAGCTTGAATCAAAATACAGTACCAGCAATGTGGAAAAAAATCAATTATTCGACCTATCATCAAAGATAAGAATGTCAGTAATGAAGACCTATCTAATTTCAGACCTATAGCTAATCTACCTTTTTTGGCAAAAATGACAGAGAAGGTAGTTTTCAATCAAATCTCAGATTTTGTAGAAAAAACCAACGCTTTACATCCTAACCAAACTGGCTTTAGACATCATCACAGTACTGAACTCTCATTAATTGGTATGACCACCTCTATTCAATATTTCTTAGATCACCATCAATCAACACTATTAATCTCTATTGATCTTTCCGCTGCTTTTGATACAATAGACCATCAACTTCTTCTTGACAGACTCCAATCTATTGGTATCTCAGACCAAGTTTTCTCATGGTTTGTATCTTACTTAACAGACCGCACTTCTACCGTTTTCTTTAAAGACTCACTATCAAAATCTTCATCGACTACTTATGGGGTTCCTCAAGGGTCTATTCCAGGGGTGCCCAACACGTCGATCGCGATCGACTAGTAGCTCAGGAAGGCAACGCGAGTCGCTCGCGGAGCCCATCTCGGGCTCCGTGATAGACTCATGTTGCAGTCCTTATCTAACGGGCCGATCAGCCTTCCTCTCCAGTGTTCTCTCTAGGGCCTTTTAGCTGGGCGGTCCGCCCAGCTGTCATCTGCTGCTGCCGCCGCTGCTGAACATTAAAAAAAAACCCCAAAAAAACGGCTTGGAGATTTCAGCCCGTAGCGAACGTATGCTCCGTGGCTCTAACGTGTGTGTGCCGGCTTCCCTTCTCTTCCCTCCGAAACCGGGGGTGGGGGAGAAGGGAAGGGAAGCCGGCACACACATGTTGAGAGCCCTGAAGCAAGCGCTCGCTATGGGCTAAGGTGGGAGACAGGTTAGTGAAGCATTTGATCTTCTTGCTGCTGGGTCCTGCCTACTTTCTGTTTCCGCGAAGGCAGGACCCGGCAGCATTTCCCCCAATAGGTCGATCGCGATCTTGGGCCAATCAGTCTTCCTCTCCCCGACGGCAGAATTGACGTTGGGGAGAGGAACGCTGGTCGGCCGAAGCAGGGAGAGCTAGGGGCGTCGTCGGCTTTCGGGCCTGTTATTGGTGACGGTTTGGGGCCTGTTATTGGTGGCGGTTTGGGTTCTGGTCCCCGATGGCAGTGGCTTGGGGGAGGGCAGGGAGAAAGAAAGAAAAAGGGCAGGCAGGGAGACAGAAGGAAAGAAGAGAAACAGAAAAAAAAGAAAGGGAGGCAGAGAGAAAGAAAGGGCAGGGAGAGAGGAAGGAAAAGTTGGGGGAGGGAACGAGGTCTGGAGGAGAGGAAGCATACAGGCTAAAAGAAGGGAAGAAAGATTGGATGCACAGTCAGAAGAAGAAAGTGCAACCAGAGACTCATGAAATCACCAGACAAGGTAGGAAAAATGATTTTATTTTAAATTTAGTGATCAAAATGTGTCTGAATTTATATCTGCTGTCTATATTTTACACTAAGGTCCCCTTTTACTAAACCGCAATAGAGTTTTTTAGCGCAGGGAGCCTATGAGCGTCGAGAGCAGTGCTGGGCATTCAGCGCAGCTCCCTGCGCTCTAAAAACTGCTATCGTGGTTTAGTAAAAAGGGAGGGGGGTATATTTGTCTATTTTTGTATGGTTGTTACTGGGAGGTGATAGTGCATAGAGTCATCTGCTTTGACCTCTTTGAAAAACCCTGGAATAGGAATGATAATTAACATTTTCTATGCGTACAGTGTTTTTTTTTAAATTTTATTGTTGGTAGATCATTTTGACTTGGTCATTTTAAAAGTAGCTCGCAAGCCCAAAAAGTGTGGGCACCCCTGGTCTATTCTTTCTCCGTTACTATTTAATATTTTTCTTGCCCCTCTAGTCACCTTATGTCAATCTGTGGGTTTTCAAGTTTTTGCATATGCAGATGATATCCAACTCCTGCATCCTATAGATACTAATAAAATGTCGGATATTCAAGAGATTGATGAGAAGCTAGATCTAATACATCATTGGCTGAAAACAAACAAACTTGCACTTAACATCAAAAAAACTAATGTGATGTTCTTCCCATGGAAAGAAAATCTTGAACTCATTGCTCCTATTACTATAAAAAATGTCCCCCTTCAAATAGTTAAAAATACAAATATTTTAGGAGTTCCTTTCGATAACAAACTAAATTTTCACGATCACATCAGTAATATTGTTAAATCAACTTTTTATAGATTACGCAGGATTCGATCTATTTCAAAATTCTTATGCCCAAAATCACTAAATATTCTTATCCACTCTCTGGTGATTTCAAAAATAGACTATTGTAATGCTCTCTTCAAAGGAATATCATTAAATGAAATTAAACGTCTCCAAATTATCCAAAATATCTCCATGAAACTCATAACCCAATCGAGAAAATTTGACCACGTAACACCTCTTTTGAAAAACGCGCATTGGCTCCCAGTTACTCACCGGATAACATATAAACTCTGTTTGCTTACCTTTAAAACTCTTTTCAACAAAACTCCAGCATTTATATATAAATCATTAATTCCGTATCATCCAAATAGAACGCTAAGATCCAATGAACAACATTTATTAACTATTCCTTCGCTTAAGATCATTAATACTAGACGGCAGTTTATCTTTTCAGTGACCGCCCCACAGACTTGGAATTCTCTCCCAATTTATTTGCGAAATGAGGAAAATTTAAAAGTAATCTAAAAAAACATTTCTTTTTAAAGATGCTTTTAGTAACCCCTAGGCCATAGATTATACTTTATTAAACCATGTTTTAATTTGTCCTCCTATTGTACTTTTCCTTTGTATTGCTTTACTATTCCTAATTGTATGGGAAGGGGTAAAACGCGGACCTCACGGACCTGACGGACCTCGCGGATCTAAACCCGCACGTCCTTAAAAATCTCAGGTCCGTGCCGTTTGTGGTGACAATTTAGCGCTGCATAGGGAAGGAAAAGTATTAGGATCCGTCAGCGCTAAAATGTCACCGAGGTCTCTCAGAGCCAGAGACTAGTGCTGGAGCGGCTCTAAAACTAATCCTTTACACTGGTTTCCTGCAGCCCCAGTAAATTTAAAAATCTGAGGTCCGCGGCTCTGACAGACCTCAATGACATTGTAGTGCTGACGGATCCTAATACTTTTCCCTCTCTATGCTGAGACGGATCCGTCAGCGCTAAATTGTCACTGAGGTCTGTCAGAGCCAGACACTAACTAAAGGCCTCAGATTTTTAAGGACATGCGGGTTTAGATCCGCGAGGTCCGTCAGGTCCGTGAGGTCCGCGTTTTACCCCTTCCCTAATTGTATTTCACAATCCTTTCCTTCCCTATGTTCCCAAAATGATGTTTTAGTTTTTAACCCAATGTTATTATTTAAAGTATGTATTGTATTGTTCATTTTGTATTCTTTTTAATAAATGTATTTTAAATTGTTCATCGCTTTGAAATATGACTAAGCGATTAATCAAGAGAACTATTAAACTTGGAAACTTGGATGTACCGATCGGTTTGCGAGCCCTTTGCGACTTGATTTCCCTCCGACTCGATTCACTAACCTGTGTAGCGATCCCATCCCGATCCGTGTATGCAAATGAGGGGAATCGGCATGCAAAGCAGGAAGGATTCACTAAAATAAAAAAAAAAAAGCAACACCGACTGGGCTGGCAGATACAAAGGAAGCGACGGCTGAGGACCAATCGCTGAGGTCCTTTCCGACTGCCCTGCCCCCAGGCGGAAACAGGAAGCTGCGTCAGCTCAGAGGGAAGCTTTGGGCAAGCAGCACCGCTTGCACAATTACAGTTCCCGTTGCCTTTCTTACCCGCGTTGCTTGCTTGTCTTACTTTCCGTCGATGGGGGAGGGGGGGTCCCGCGTTGCCGATTGATGCTGGAGGGGCCCATCGCCGTTTGGAAAAAACAATGTTGATGCCCTCCTTCATCGAGCCCCCCTGACCATTTCGGGCCCTAGGCACATGCCTACTTGGCCTATTGGTTAATCCTGCCCTGATTCTATGCCAGCCACAGATATCATTGATGCTCCGATCCTAGCATACACAGTCGACATTCTACCCTCCAAACTTAATTTCATCCCATTTACGTCTCTAAGCTCTCTTCTCGGTTTCTAGATCTCAAAGAATCCTTGTACAATGTAAACCGCTTTGGTAATTAAAATGGCATATCAAGACTAAGGGCTCCTTTTACAAAGGTACGCTAGAATTTTTAATGCGCGTTACCCAAAAAACTACTGCCTGCTCAAGAGGAGGTGGTAGTGGCCGGTGCGCGTGGCATTTTAGCGCGTGCTATTTCGCGCATTAAGGCCCTAATGCTCCTTTATAAAAGGAGCCCTAAATAAACCTGAAACTTGTTTAGTGACTTAAGAGTCACAAGGAGCAGGCCGGGATCAAACTCTTAGCCTCAGGGTGCTGAGACGGCAGTTCCATTCGCTAGGCTACTCCTCCCCTCCCTTATCCACACTCCTTTTGAGTTGCTTGCCGTGAAATTTAGGCTTACATTTTAAAGACTAGGGCAAAGGGCAGATGCTTGTGTAATTGCAACCCAGTGCCAAGTAACACCGATTATTGATTGCTAATGCCTCGAAAAGAGGAGACTGCGAGGGGATATGATAGAGACTTTTAAAGTACTAAAAGGATTTGACATAATAGAGCAAGAAACATTGTTAGTCACTTTGTCAAATGTGACACGAACAAGAGGTCATGGACTGAAACTGAGGGGCAGCAAGCTCAGGACAAATGTCAGGAAGTTCTGTTTCGCACAGTGAGTGGTGGACGTTTGGAATGCTCTTCTGGAGGAGGTTGTGGCGGAGACTACCATTCTGGGTTTCAAGCGCAGGTTGGATGCACACCTCCTTGCAAAACACATTGAGGGATATGGGTAATCAGGTTCTCCATCTAGGAGTACCTGACTTGGCCTCTGCGTGTGCGGGTGGCCGGACTGGATGGACCTACGGTCTGATCCGGTGAAGGCATTCTTATGTCTTATGTCTATGTCTAATTGATTAGCTGACATGTGCATCTGCAATCCATGCCCAGGTTTGGGAGGCCTATATAGAATCCAGGGTCCTCCTGAACCTTGCCCCCCACCCACCAACAGTTAGAGCAGTGAGCTTTGATCCAGCAAAAGCAGGGTTCAATGCCCACTGTACTTTCTTGTGATCTTAGGCAAGTCACACCGACCCCTCCACGGTTTCAGGTCCAAAGTGAGGGCAGATAAGTCTAGAAGGATGTATGGAGGGGGGGGGGTCAATGTATGGGGTTATATTTATGTAAGTATGTTGAAATTTTGCTAACCTGTTGATGTGGCCAGATAGCATCTGATATTATTACATACATTTTTATCTGTAATGTGTTTTTTTGTAAGCATGTTTGTGAGAAACTGGGCCTCTTCTCCCTTGAACAGAGGAGATTGAGAGGGGACATGATTGAAACATTCAAGGTACTGAAGGGGATAGACTTAGTAGATAAAGACAGGTTGTTCACCCTCTCCAAGGTGGGGAGAACGAGAGGGCACTCTCTAAAGTTGGAAGGGGATAGATTCCGTACGAACATAAGGAAGTTCTTCTTCACCCAGAGAGTGGTGGAAAATTGGAACGCTCTTCCGGAGTCTGCCATAGAGGAAAACACCCTCCAGGGATTCAAGACAAAGATAGACAAGTTCCTGCTGAACAAGGACGTACGCAGGTAGAGCTAGTCTCAGTCAGGGCGCTGGTCTTTGACCAGAGGGCCGCCGCGTGAGCGGACTGCTGGGCACGATGGACCACTGGTCTGACCCAGCAGCGGCAATTCGTATGTTCTTATGTGAGTGTATGGGGTTACATGTATGTGTATGTGTTGATTGCATGAGTGTAAGCACGTTTGTGTGTTATATGTATGTGTGCACTTGTATCAGTGTATGGCAGGGGTGGTATGGCAGTTGGGTTTTCAGGATTTCCCCAATACATATGCATGAGGTCTTTTTGCATACAGTGGAAGCAGGGCATGCAAACAGATCTCATGCATATTCATTGGGGGAAATCCTGAAAACCCGACTGGATTGCGGCCCTCATTCCCCACCCTTGCATGAGTGTGTGTTGATTGTATGAGTTTAAACATATCAGTGTTTGTGTGTGGGAGGAAGGGGGTGCCCTCTGCATGTGTCTTGATTGCAAGAGCATATTCATAAGAGTATCTATGTGTATATGACTGTGCATGGGAAGCAGTTTATGAGAAGGTGTTTATAGGATAATCTCGGTAATTAGGGGATGGGTGAAGGGTGGGGTGAGAAGCTGGACACACACCTTGAAAAGGAAAGAGGCCAGTGGAGGCTCTCACTCTGTTTCCCATGCTGCAGATGTTTTTTGTTGTTTTTTTTTTTTTGGGGG
The DNA here is from genome assembly GCF_902459505.1 of Geotrypetes seraphini. Lineage (NCBI taxonomy): Eukaryota > Metazoa > Chordata > Amphibia > Gymnophiona > Dermophiidae > Geotrypetes > Geotrypetes seraphini. The sequence continues at coordinate 22,759,674 of NC_047099.1, read as the reverse complement.
GGGGGTTTCTGAGTCCTGATGTGGAACTTTTCTCTTTAGTGCTGGGAGGATAGAGGGGGTCCAGGAGACTTCTGTTTCTGCCTCCTAAGAGTCTGGGGTCATTGATCCAGCCTGGTGTTCGTGTCTTCTTCAGAGATGCAGATACGAGATGGGAAACTCGCTTCTGCCTAGCATTTCCTGTAAATATCCGCCGCATGGTTCACACTGTGGGTTATGTCACTTAAGTAAACAAATTCACAACTCACTGCCCCCTTTCCCCCCACCTCTGCTTCCAGCCCTAGCCTTCTTCTCCACCTCCCTTTCCCCCTTCCATCCAGGAACTTCTACTTTGCCAAGGAGAAGTAGGTGGAAGGGATGCATGACCCATTCACTGCCTCCGACTTCAGGAACACATTATCTGCCACATTTGCTTTCTCGCAACCATAATTAGTCCAGACCATTTTCAGCAGTGGAGAAGCAAAGAAACATAGAAACACGATGGCAGATAAAGGCCAAATGGCCCATCTAGTCTGCCCATCCGCAGTAACCGTTATCTCTTCCTCTCCCTATTGGCTAAGGGTCTTAACATTTGCATCTCCTCTTCCTATAGGCTAAGGCTCTTTACACCTGCATTGTGATGTCATAGAACTTTATGGTTAAAGGAACATTGTCAATATTAATGGGAATTATAAATATATAAATATAAATTCTTTATTATGATGAACACCTTTTTCAAAAAAGAGAAAATCTAATATTCTAGAAATATCCTAAAAATATAAATATTTAATTAATAGTGCTCGGTGAAAGCCATTCTGAACTTCAAGGCATGAAGAGCACGGGACTACCAGTTCTGGCTTAAATCCATCATAGCACTCCTCCCTTCCTACCACTATAACTTTTAAAGACTCAAAAAGCTGAAACTAGAGCACTGTTCTTCAACCGCCAGTCCGCAGACCGGTGCCAGTCCACAGAAAATTCTTGCCGGTTCACACAGGACCGGCAAGATCAACATCTCCAATTTCCTGCTGGTCCACGCAGGACCGCAAGATCGACGAGCTGTAGTAATGGGGAGCCTCCGCCAGCGTGCTTTCTCTCCTCCCAGTGGCTCTCCTTACTTAGCAGCGCAGCGATTCAGGAAGGCAGCCTTGGGGCTTTTGCTGAGTTGCGGCCGCCTCTGAAAATGCAACTTTCGCTTTCCTCAGAGGCGGTGCAACCCAACAAAGGACCTGAGGCTGCCTTCCTGAATCGCTGCGCTGGCAATAAGGAGAGTTGCTGGGAGGGGAGAAAGCCACTGTTAGAGGCTGGGAAGCTTCTGGGCATGGTAAAAAAAAAAAAAAAAAGGGACAGCTGCTACTGGACCTGGAGAGGGAGAAGGAGAGATGTTGCTGGGAGGGGAGGAAGGGAAGAGTTACTGCTGGACAGGAGGAGGAGGGAAGGGAGAAGGAAACAGCTGGCAGGGAGATTAGAGGAGGGGAAGGGGAGAGACGGGCATGAGAAAGTAGAGAGATTGATGATGGGAAGGGGTCAGCAGAAAAATAAGCAGAGAGGGACAACGATGGTAGATATGGTGTAGGAGAGATAAAAATGAAGAGAGCAGTGAAGCTGGAATGAATCATGTAAAAAGGAGAAAGGGTGCGCAGGCTGGATGGAAAGGGGAGAGGGGCATAGAAAGAAGACAGATACCATATGGAAGGGGGAGAGGACAGACAGTAAATGGAAGGGGCTGGATGGAAGAGACAAAGAAAGCAGATGCTGGAAGGAAGAGAGTGAAAAGTAGATGAAAGCAGAAACCAGAGACGACAAAAGGTAAAAAAAAATAATTTTATTTCTATTTTGTGATTAGAATATATCAGATTTGAAAAATATATCCTTCTAGAGCTGGTGTTAGACATAATTGGGGACTGCAAAGCCCAGGCAGTGCTTCTTTAGCTTCCAGCTGACTTAGGGTGCTCTCTGACCAGGGGGCAGTTGCCCTAGTTGCACTCCCCTAAAACTATTCCTGTCATGTGTGACTGCAGTATTCTGTTAGCATGATATTTCTGTGTAGCATTCTGTAATAATTTGGCTTGTTCAGTTTTCTTGATAGTAGAGGGAATATATGTGAAGGGGAGGGGAGACAGGGGTTTTGTTGATCCTTGCTCTGTATTATTTGTATTTATAAAATGACAATTGTACAGAATATTGTTTCTTTTTATACTTTAATAAAATACATTCAATATAAAATCATAACTGAGGCTTGTATGGATGGGATCAGATGATTTGCGGGGACCAAGCTCGCATAGATGGAGTGGAAACGGGGTTTTAAAATTTTAGTCCTAGTAGTTTGCCGGTCCACAAAATAATTCTTTTATTTCTGCCGGTCCACGGGTATAAAAAGGTTGAAAAACACTGAACTAAAGCTTTAAATATACGTAAGTAGAGGAGTACTTATCTCTGCTGGTTTGCTTTGCTGTCATGAAGCCCCGGCTTCTGCTTCAAGTCCAATCAAGTGCTCAGTGTTCCCCAATCACTCTCAAAAATCTCCACACGAAAAAAACAAAAGACCAAAAATAAAAGAAAAAATCACAATCCATCCAATCCATAAGACAAAATCCGTATGATATACTGTTAGTTCTTCAACTTCCTCAAGAGTGATTGCGGATCACTGAGCACTTGATTGGACTTGAAGCAGAATCCGGGGCTTCATGACAGCAAAGCAAACCAGCAGAGATTAAGTACTCCTCTACTTACGTATATTTAAAGCTCTAGTTCCAGCTTTTTGAGTCTTTAAAAGTTATAGTGGTAGGAAGGGAGGAGTGCTATGATGGATTTAAGCCAGAACTGGTAGAGTCTTGTGCTCTTCATGCCTTGAAGTTCAGAATGGCTTTCACTGAGCACTATTAATTAAATATTTATATTTTTAGGATATTTCTAGAAAATTAAATTTTCTCTTTTTTGAAGAAGGTAAAGAAACATTGTAACATGATGGCAGATAAAGTCCAAATGGCCCACGTGCCTATCCCAGACCCTTTTGAATTCATACACAGTCTCTGTCTCCAACACCTCTTCCGGGAGATTGTTCCATGCATCTACTATCCTTTCTGTAAAAAAAGTATTTCCTTAGATTACTCCTGAGCTTTTCACCTCTTAACTTCATCCTATGCCCTCTCATTGCAGAGTTTCCTTTCACATGAAATGAAAGGTCACTTGGACACACAAAGTCAGAGGCGTGAAGAAAGTACAAGAAATTTATTACGGTATACCGGACTCTAGTGCAGTTAATAGCCTGCCTACTAGAGTGTCAGAAACAGGAAATACACGGACTTTTATGCCCTTTTTGCAAACTAATATATGCAAAAATTACAATTTTCATTTGTTACTTCTATAACTTTTCTACAATTATTATTGGTCCTAAGCTCACACTAGCAGGTCACTTATCTAACTCTTACAGTTCTAAATGTTAAATGTACAGAAAGGCAGGGTACATCATGGCTCAAACTCTTATCTATTTAGCTTACAATGTGATAAGGCAGGGACATACATTTTAGGCAGATGAAGTCAATAGATTGTACACTTTCTTCAGCTATGTAGGCCAGAGCAATATTTTAAACAATAGTTAACCATTTCATGACCCTACATTCCCCCCTTTCAGGCTGGCGTACCTAAGGAGCCAAGCCTGACAAAATAAAGTTAGGGGTCAGGAAAGTCGGGGTCCCCAGTGGGTAAGAGACGATACTGGGAGAGGGCAAGGGCCAATGCAGCAGTGGAACAGTTGACAGCAGAGTCCATAGTTCAGTGGAGCAGTTTTATGGCTATGGGGACCACACAGGGCAGGCAGCAAAGGAGCAGAGAAGACAGGGCGGCAACCAGCAAGATGATCTTCAGTGCTGAACCAGAGGGCAACCAGGAGCCGAAGGTACCAGAGATCCAGTCTGCAGTAAGGTCACGTCAGGTCTGGTCAGGAACATGAGCCAGTTTGGTGATACGATCCACATCGTCCTCAATCACTGTACTCAAGTTCAAGGCAGCAGTTGGAGAGGTTGAATTTACCACAGGCAATACCCTCTATCTAGAGTTAGGCAGTTCTGAGAAATAGCAATGTGCATTTTAGCATTCACTCTGACAATGGTACTCAAAGCTCGGGTGGTCTCATTAGTTATCAGTTCGAATACAGCTTGTAGACGAATAATGCAGTTCAGCATATAGATTGGAGTCCGATAGCCCCAGGTGTCATCCTCGGTCCATGTGGCAGGTCCGTAAACAGCAATGATCCATTCTGCAGGACAGTCATTACCCCATTCACCTATTTTAAGGGAATTGGTGGAAGTAGACCGCTTTTGGCGACCCCTGGTGTTGAATACAGGGGCTCCCAGGTGTTCACCATCGGCCAGCGGTAACAGGAAGAAGCTGGGACGGATCATGCAAAGTACACATGTTCCAGTCTAGTTAGCAGGCAACCAAGAGTAGGCAAACAGATCACAGAGCCAATATCAAATATCAGAAGCTGACCATCATTCATAGGAAGTTCCATTAAGCAGTGTCTGAAGGGCGCTGAAGACAGTGGGAAGCAACAGTGGAGGTTCGCAAGGCCCATCGTGAAGGTCGTGGACCTGACGTAAAAGTGAGGGTCTGTGAAGTCAGGTTTAACATGTCCAGCTGCTTTGCCTCCCATAGCCACTGTTCTCCCATACCAGTCCCTCCTCATACAAAACAATTGCTAACATTAAGAGTCTGACCTATAGTTTCAGCAAACTGTATAAACAGATTTCTAGTGATTACAGGATATTAGTATCTACTTTCATAAAACTGGGGAAACACCACAGAGTGATAGACAGGAGCACATGAGCGGGATACAATTCGGACATATACAACAGTACCTGGGTCTCACTTTTTACCATCAATATACAATGCCATGCGGTCTCTGGCCTTCTGGACTTGGACATTGGCATTCCAGTTATATGGGTCAGTGATAGTGAAAACCATGGGATTACAGTAGCCTGTGGTACACAAGGGGCCGGAGCTAGGACCTAAAGTAAGGGAGGCAGAGGGGGTATTTGTGTGGGTTATTGTAGGTAGCCCACAAGACACTTTCTCATGAAGGACAGGCTCCACCATTTGTGAAGGTTTCCTCATAGGGGCTTTTCTTAAAGGCATCAGGTTATACAGACATATATGCTTAGCACTTTTGGTATAATAACGCTGTCAATCTAGGGAGCCACACAAAACTGTATTAGGGGTAGTACCATGACCTTGAGAAACATCAAATAACACACATGTATCACAATACAAAGACACCGGGCGAGTGAGGTCTACAATAAGAGTCTAGTTCAGGGGTGTCCAATGTCGGTCCTCGAGGGCCGCAGTCCAGTCAGATTTTCAGGATTTCCCCAATGAATATACATGAGGTCTATTTGCATGCACTGCTTTCATTGTATGCTAATAGATCTCATGCATATTCATTGGGGAAATCCTGAAAACCCGACTGGATTGCGGCCCTCGAGGACTGACATTGGACACCCCTGGTCTAGTTGATAAGTGGACCCTCAACATTATCAATGCAGATTTCCTCCCACTTTTAAACTTCATCACCAGTAGGTTGGAAACAGAAAATACCCTCTGATGTTTGACACTTTCTGTACTTAACTCCTTCTTGCAAACAAACATCAGGCAAAGGGCTAGGGGCACTTGTTAAGTACAAAATACAGAAGAAAGAAACATAAGTGAGGGCAACACAAATATCATATCTATATATACTAACAGAGGAAACTCATTTTTCTTTCAGGCATAACTTTGAAAACTTCAAACAGTTATACTCAAGACACTTGCTAAAGGCAGTGGTGAACCACAGGCAGTCAATTAAACTCAAACACTTACAAAGAATTATATTCAGAACACCTGCTAAGTACAGTGGTAAATATTCAGAACTTTTGAGGTCTTAGAAAGCTTCAGCTGAAGATCCGTTTTGTAACCAAGTTTCATGTCCGGACACCTTGACAACTGTAAGAGAAGAAATTAGGACAGTAAAAGGACCTATCCACCTAGGTTTAAGGGGGTCTGACTTCCAAGTTTTAGCTATACTGTATTTCCAGGGATGTATCCATGGACTTGTGTAGCTATCGATAGTGGGGCCCTTTCCAGGACCCATTTGTGGAGCTCTTGAAAGGCCTTAGCTAAAGATTGGACCTGACTCTGGAGGATATCTGATCCCAGAGTAGCAAAGGAACCAGGATCTGGGTTCACAATGGGTGGTGGCCGGCCGAACATGAGCTCAAATGGGGATTTAGATGGGGTGCATCTAATCTGAAAAAGAACAGAAGGCAGCAGGACAGGCCAGGACAGATTAGTTTCTTCAATTCATTTATTCAATTTGGAGAGCCTGAGTAGTTTGTTGGACAACATTGGCAATGAAAGCAGGGCCGTTGTAACTGCCTATAGAAACAGGGAGATCAAAGCATGGAATTATTCAGGAGGTGTTTGGTTACGTCTCTGGCGCATTCAGTGCAAGTAAGGAAGGCTTTGACCCATCTAGTCAGGGTGTCTGTGAAGACTAGGAAGTAACTGAGGGAACGGGAAATGGGCATGTGGGTAAATCTACAGACAGAACCTGCATCGGATATGTTCCAATAGGTTGGTGTCCAAGAGGTAGCAGTCATCTGATTGGGAATTTTATTCTAGAACCGACAACACACCGTCGGACCATATTCCGGACTAGCTGATCAAGGTGATTAATAAAGAAATGTCTCTTGAGAGTCAATTTTATAGCGGGTTCTCCAGAGTGTGCCAAATCATGGCATCTTGTGACAATCGTGAGGGCCAGGTGTTGAGGAATGAATATGAGGGTACCCGCTGTGCTTGCGTTTGAAGTATCAGTGTGTGGGTCTGGATTGGCAGTTGAATTAGCGCAGTGGCACATTTTGTATCCACCCCCCTTTCAGGACAGACTGGCCCAAAATAGTGCTTGCCCAAGTCTGTTCCTGAGAAGTGTACTGGGGTGTAAGGTAATCCAGAAAAGGAATGATGGTATACAGAGGAGCCGAAGAAGGGGGCAGAGACTGGCAGCTCGGGCTGTGCAGTCGGCAAGGGCATTGCCACGAGAGACAAGGTCCGTCACGTGTCTGTAAGCATGGCAGTGCATAACAGAAACACGTGAGGGTAGTTGTACGGCCTCAAGAAGGTCAAGAATGAGGGGAGCATGATGGATCAGGCGGCCGGAGGCTGTAATGAAACCTCAATATTTCCAGATGGCCCTATGGGAATGCAAGGTAAAGAAAGCATATTTGGAGTCAGTGTAGATGTTGCAAGACTAAAGAAGCAGAATATCGCAGGGCAGAAGTGAGGGCATACAGCTCAGCTTCTTGGGCGGAAGTGCCAGAGGGCAGGGGCCTGAGTCAGAAGTTTCGGAGGCATCATACAGAGGGTGGGCAATAGGAGAGAAATCAGGGATCCAGATGGGACAGTATCCTGCAATACTGAGAAAGGTACTCAGAGCCTTGCAGTTATCAGGGTCAGGGAGACTACAGACAGCCTGGACACGGGTGTAGGAAGGGACCTGGTACCCTGGGAAATTTGAAAACCAAGGTAGGTGACACGAGGAGTGCATACTTGAAATCAATGTAAATATGGCCACAGGAAAATTTAAAAGGCAGACCCACTATCTGTATCAGGTTCCTACCCCAAAGAGCTGACTTGTAAAATTAAGCTAAAATTCAGCTTCAGTCCCTTCACTATCATCTGACTTGCAAAAATATTTACTTCCATACAAAAGCATTCTAAAAATTACATTCTTATACCTAAACTTACATGATTTATAAACAGAAATACAAAACAAAGATTGGAATATACAGTAAAATTTTGGATTGCAAATAACTTGGTTTGCTTGAGTACCTGATTGTAAAAAACCGCTTAGATAACCTTGATAGGCGGTATATAAAATCCTAATAAACTTGAAACTTGAAGTGTTCTATAAGACAAGCAATGATTAAATTTTATATACCAGCAACGTCTTGCAATACACGTATATATAGTATAGAAGCATCACATTTTCACAACTGAGCCAATGGTTCCTCTCTATATGACGCTGCAGGAATGCAGTGACTGTTCCAAACGAGCAAGGGCTTGCAATACAAGTATGTATATTTTTGTACACGAGTGCCCTGGACTACAAGCATGCTTCTGGAACAAATTATGCTCCCAAACCAAGGTTTTACTGTACTCACAAGTTTAAACATTGTTCATTTTTTTTTTTTTTACAATCAACATGGGTCTCAGTAGAGACTTACTCCCCCTTCCTACAGAATTTCACAAAGGAGAGAGAGTTGCTTACAGATCAAAGAGATCAAATTACAGATGTAGTCCTTTTCAGAATTTTTAAATTAGACAAATAACTTATAAATTTGGACAAAGAACTTCTTTTTAGCATGGAATATAAGTTCCAGAAATCATATTTTTCATTTACATGCATTTCTGAATATACATAAACATTTTATAACATAGCCAAAAACTTCAAATCCAAATCCACTTATCTGTTTCAGGAGAAACTGCATTTGGAGTGCTGAAAACTTCATGGCCCTTATCAGCACAAAAGGAAAAGTACTCTCCTCTCATGCTGTGAACAACTGACAGTTTAAACTTCACTGATACATTTGGACAGACAGAACTCATAAAGAATCCGGGATACTGCAGGACTTGGGAATCAGATGAAGGGAAGAAATTGGCAAGGTCTGAAGCAAGGGCGGTGCTGAATAGAGTGGGGCTATTTTAAAGCCCTGGGATAGACGAGTCCAGGTTACTTGGGAGGTTTGTCCAATGGAAGGGTTTTCTCATTGGAATGCAAAATGGGCTGACTGGAAGAGGAACCGACAGCAAAAGAATGCATAAAAACCTGACGGGTTATGTCCTCTTCCAGGGAGCCAGAAGGGGCCAGCCCACACCAAATATCGGCCATTCTAACTGGCACAGACAAATAAGGGTTGATTTGTTAAATGTAATCAGAGACAAATCCCTTTTTAAAATTAGCTAACATATCAAGGGATCCCCACAGGTAGACAGACATCCCCTCATTGTGCAATGGAGGACAAAAACACTTCCCTGAATTCCTGGCTCTGCCTGTCTCCGGACTAGGGAAACGCAGTACTAACAGGTCCACACTCGCTTCATCCTCAAGGACGTCTCAGACACTCTCAAACACACAAAACACAACAGATTTCAGTTCAGTTACTCAACCAGAAAATAACAGTTCCTAGAATCCTTCCCCACAACTTCAGCGACAGATCAAGTGGCTTACTAGGCAGGAGACAAGAGACAGGATAGGGATGATCAATCCCCACTTACCAGATGGTGGCCACTCCAGGACAGAATTAAACTGATACAGATTCTTGTACTTTAAACTGAGACTAGATAAGTCAGTTGAAGCGGTCCAATGTCCTGAGGTCTGCCAACCCCCCAAAAGGAAGGCAGCCGGCTAAGCAGACACATCAGCTGTAGGACCAGAAACAAGTGACCAATCGAGTAACCAGTGGTCAAGAGACCTTCAAGTCCCTGTTCGGGCGCCAAATGAAAGGTCACTTGGACACACAAAGTCAGAGGCGTGAAGAAAGTACAAGAAATTTATTACGGTATACCGGACTCTAGTGCAGTTAATAGCCTGCCTACTAGAGTGTCAGAAACAGGAAATACACGGACTTTTATGCCCTTTTTGCAAACTAATATATGCAAAAATTACAATTTTCATTTGTTACTTCTATAACTTTTCTACAATTATTATTGGTCCTAAGCTCACACTAGCAGGTCACTTATCTAACTCTTACAGTTCTAAATGTTAAATGTACAGAAGGGCAGAGTACATCATGGCTCAAACTCTTATCTATTTAGCTTACAATGTGGTAAGGCAGGGACATACATTTTAGGCAGATGAAGTCAATAGATTGTACACTTTCTTCAGCTATGTAGGCCAGAGCAATATTTTAAACAACAGTTAACCATTTCATGACCCTACAGAAAGAGACTCAACTCATACACATTTATATTACTTAGGTATTTAAACGTCTCTATCATATCTCCCCTCTCCCACCTTTCCTCCAAAGTATACAGATTGAGATCTTTAAATTTGTCCCCATACGTCTTATGACAAAGACCACGCACCATTTTAGTACCCTTAGTCTGGACCGACTCCAACCTTTTTATATCTTTTGTGAAGGTGCGGCCTCCAGAATTGTACACAATATTCAAAATTAGGTCTCACCAAAGTCTTATACAGGAGCATCAATACCTCCTTTTTCCTACTAGTCATACCTCTCTCCCTATGCAGTCTAGTATCCTTCTAGCTTTCGCCGTCATCTTTTCAACTGGTTTGGCCAGGTTGGACACAGAGAATGTTTGGTGGTGAGGGAGTGAGAGGTAATGCCCAAGGTGTGCAGAGATGGTGCATTGTGGTGGGAGAGAGAGGGGTAAATGCCAGGATGTGCAGAGAGGATGCTTGGTGGTGGGAATGAGGGGTAAAGAAGGTGCAGAGAAGGTGCTCGGTGGTGTGGAAATGAGTAGGGCAGGATTAACCAATAGGCCCAGTAGGCACGTGCCTAGAGCCCGAAATGGTCAGGGGGGACCAATGAAGGAGGGCATCAACCTTGTTTTTTCCAAACAGTGATGGGCCCCTCCAGCATCGATCAGCAACGCGGGCTCCCCCCGATCAACAACACAGGTCCCCCCCCGATCGGCAATGCGGGCCCCTCCAATCAGCAACGCGCCTCCCATCGACGGAAAGTAAGACAAGCAAGCAGCGCGGGTAAGAAAGGCAATGGGAACTGTAATTTTGCAAGCGGTGCTTCTTGCCCAAAGCTTCCCTCTGATGCAGCTTCCTGTTTCCACCTGGGCGCATAGTGGGATGGGGCGGGGCAGGGGGCCCAGTGTACTTGTGTGCCTAGGGGCCCTCGACAAATTATTCCTGCCCTGGGGATGTTCGGTGATGGGAGACAGAGAGGGATAAATGCCAGGATGTGTGCAGACGATCCTTAGTATTGGGGGAGTGATGGCGAGTAAAAGCTGGAGACAGGCATAGAAGATGTTCTGCATGAAGGGGAGTGAGGGGTAAACCCTAAAGCTATCAATATTATATTGTTGTTAGGTGACATCGACTCGTCCACAAGTCCTAGTGACTTGATGAATTGTGGATCTAAAGAGAAATCGGTTTTATGCTAGGCCGGAAAGGTCCTCCAGCGTCATCCCCATGGTTGTTTTCAACGTGTCCAGCCATCTGGTTGCAGGTCGCCCTCTTCGCCTGGTTCCTTCGATCTTCCCAAACATGATGTCCTTCTCCAGCGATCTCTTCTGATGGTGTGACCAAACTAAGATGGTCGTAACTTTATCATTTGGGCTTCGAGTAACAAAGTCAATATTATGTTTAAATGATTTTTATTATTCCAGCAGTAAGAAGCAAATACAAACAGTAGTACCAGTCAGGAAATAACATTTTCAACAATATAATCAGTTCCCCTCCCATCTCCCCCTCCCCTCCCCTCCCCTCCCCAAGAATCCATGGCCAGTCCAACAGCTGAGAATGGGAATAAAATCTTAAAGATTCAAAAGTCTACTGCGAGCACACGGTGTGAGGTCCTGCCAGAAGTGCTCCCACACCTGACAAAATTTGCGACCCGGGCCAAGAGTCAAGTCTCCCACCATGCGTCTCTCCAGTGTTGCATGCACTATCATTAGGGATCTCCATTGTGCATATGACGAGGGATCACGGGAGAGCCAGTTGGTGAGGATGGCTTTTTTTCCCATCAAAAGGGCTCTGGAGATAAATGCTGACATTCCCCTGGGTTTGGGCGAGGCTATGTTATAAAATCCAAATAACGCCCTCGGTTGCGGAAGCCATCGCCTTCCCCAAAGCGATGTGGTATATAGGCCAAGATGTCTCCAAAACTGTTGGATTGCGGGGCAGGCCCAAAACATGTGACTCAAAGATGCGTGAGCCTGATTGCATTTCGGGCAAGAATGCGACGCAGTAATCCCCATCTGGGCTGCACGTTCCGGTGGAATGTAAAGTCTAAGAACAATTTTCAATTGCAAAGTCAATATTATACATTGCAGTATAAGAAATGTTACAAAGAATTATACAAAAGAGATCAACGTCCATCTGTCTGTCCTTAGGCACAGCAAAGTTGTAAGAAAGGGAAGGAAATTTAGCAAGCAAGAAGATATGCTTTCCTGTTGATGTGGTAAGATAGCATCTGATATTATTATATATGCTTTTATCTGTAATGTGTTTTTGTCTTATTGTAAGTCACATGGGACAGTGTTGCTCTGGGGAGGAAGAATATATCGTACAATATTATTCAGTGAATATTTCAGATAAGTTTGGAAACTAGAAGCATCAAGTTGGTATTTTTAGAGAACTGAACTTTTGATACAAGTCCCCTCAGTTTCTATGAAGAACAGCTAGAGGCTGCAGAATGATAATCAGTATTTCATTCCAAAAGTGCCACCTCACCCTTTCAGCACTTTGGCTCAGAACAACCCAGAGAGAGACCCCCCGCACTCCCCGAGGATAGCTGGCAGGGAATGACACAAAAAGCATCTTAAAACCCACCTCAGCCCACACTTCCAGAATCTCAAACACACCCACACCTCCCTAGTCCCCACAGAGACAGAGAAAATAGTGAAGCAGCTGGTGAAGACGGTGTGAAAAAGGAACTTTCCATTTCACCCACACACGTCTCAAGTCACTCTCCATGATCCCCAGACACACAACCCCAAACTCACACGTCTCAACCATGCCTTTATATACACATACAGTCATACTCCCCCAAAACACACACACACATAGATGATACAGGGACAGAATTTGTCCCCGTCCCCATGGTTAACCGCAAGAAACCATCCCCCATCTTTAAGGAGAGAGGGAAGATTCAGTCTGAATGGGCCCAGCCACTGACCCTCAAGTCTTGCGTTGAAGAATGCTGGTGTAGAAGGACTGAGCTTGAGATAGACACTAAAGAATGACCCGGGGTTATAACATAAGACCATAAGCGTTGCCATACTGGGACAGACCGAAGTCCATCAAGCCCAGTTTCCAACAGTAGCCAACCCAGGTCCCAACTACCTGGCAGAAACCCAAAGAGTAGCAACATTCCAGAGCTGAGATTGTGATGTCATAAAGCCTCATTCCACCAATGCCTAAGAGCCAACCTCATCGGTGATGTCACAATGGCTTCATTATCCTATACTTGGCTCACATAAGAATCAGAGTCTGAATGGGCCTAGCCACTGACCCTCAAGCCTTGCATTGAAGAATGCTGGTGTAGAAGGACTGAGCTTGAGATAGACACTAAAGAATGATACGGGATGGTTAGAATATAAGACCATATGCGTTGCCATACTGAGACAGGCCAAAGGTCCATCAAGTCCAGTATCCTGTTTCCAAGAGTGGCCAACCCAGGTCCCAAGTACCTGCCAGAAACCCAAAGAATGTAGAAACATAGAAACATAGAAATTGACGGCAGAAAAGGGCCATAGCCCATCGAGTCTGCCCATACCAATGACCCACTCCCTGACTTTTACTCCCCTATAGATCCCACGTGAATATCCCATTTTCTCTTAAAATCTGACACGCTGTTGGCCTCAATCACCTGCTGAGGCAGCTCGTTCCAATGATCGACCACCCTTTCGGTGAAGTATAAGAATGTAGTGTAGAATAAAAGGGTATTTTATGGATGATTCAATCAACTATTGCAAAACTTCCTTAATTGCCTAACTTAGGCTAGCTTCAATGTTTCTATCCTGAAAATTTTCTACTACCATAATAAATTATAGATAAATAAATAACAAGGGAAAAAGTCACTTCTAACGGAAGAAAAAGCCTCAGGTCTTTTGGTAGAGCATAAGCTCAAGCCACCTCTGCCTACATCATTGGTTCTTAAAACTTCCGCTTAGAGCGACTAAATGCTTTTTTTTAAATTATCAATAGGGACTGGGATATTAAGCAACAGTTTTAAATTCTGTGCTTACAGACTTTTACGATGTCTCATATGTAGCCAACGTTTCACGGGTATCAGCCGTTTCTTCAGGGCTCTTGGACTTTCATAATGTTTTTACACAATTTGGACTGTTGCGTAGTCAATCTCTCCAGCGTCCAAGAGCCCTGAAGAAACGGCTGATACCCGTGAAACGTTGGCTACCTATGAGACATCGTAAAAGTCTCTAATATAAATCAAAGACTAGTGTGCTTGTTTCAGAGGAAAGAGGGTCTCAGTAGCCCCGCAAACAGTCCACAAGGGATAAATTTAGTTTGCATATGTGAGGGGTTCCGTTGTCTATCATTGACCCAAACAACCTCTTATTCACATTACACTGAATGATAAATAAATAAATATTTTTTATAAATAGATTTTTTTTCTTTTTGAATACATTTTTCCTTATTTTCTTTTTTCTTTCTGCAAAACCTTGTTAAGATAATTGAAAGATGGCAGAGTGGTATTTATCTTTATCTGCGCCTGCCGGCGTCCCGATCTCATAGGACAAAATGACTGTTCAATAAATTTCCTTCAGGACCCGTTTCGCCTCTTTACAAGGCTTTATCAAGGGTCTGGAGTAAATATAAGGGATATCTAAAGAAAAATAAAAAGAAGAAAAAACAGTCATTAAAATTAACCTGATGCCCACATATCTGAAATATTGATTCAAACACAGATCCATGACTTACTGTCTGTGAACGATCCTTTTGTTTATAGCAACCATACATGTGCACAAAAAAACAATGTGTGAAACAGTAGAGTGAGGAAAAGACGCTGAAGGGAAATGGGGAAGACAGAGTGGGGAGAAGACACTGAAGGGAAATGAGGAATAGGGAAGACAGAGTGGGGAGAAGATGCTGAGGAGAAATGGGGAACAGAGAGTGCAGAAAAGACGCTGAAGGGGAATGGGGAACAGAGAGTGGGGAGAAGACACTGAAGGGAAATGGGGATTGGGGAAGACAGAGTGGGGAGAAGACACTGAAGGGAAATGGGGAAGACAGAGTGGGGAGAAGATGCTGAAGGGAAATGGGGAACAGAGTGGGAAGAAGACACTGAAGGGAAATGGGGAGCAGAGAGTGGGGAGAAGACGCTGAAGGAGAATGGGGAACAGAGAGTGGGGAGAAGACACTAAAGGAAAATGGGGATTGGGGAAGACAGAGTGGGGAGAAGACACTGAAGGGAAATGGGGAACAGAGTGGGGAGAAGACGCTGAAGGGAAATGGGGAAGAGAGAATGGGGAGAAGACACTGAAGGGAAATGGGGAACAGAGAGTGGGGAGAAGACGCTGAAGGGAAATGGGGAACAGAGAGTGGAGAGAAGACGCTGAAGGGAAATGGGGAACAGAGAGTGGGGAGAAGATGCTGAAGGGAAATGGGGATTGGGGAAGACAGAGTGGGGAGAAGATGCTGAAGGGAAATGGGGAAGACAGAGTGGGAAGAAGACGCTGCAGGGAAATGTGGAACAGAGAGTGGGGAGAAGACTCTGAAGGGAAATGGGGAAAACAGAGTGGAGAGAAGACGATGAAGGGAAATGGGGAAGACAGAGTGGGAAGAAGACGCTGAAGGGAAATGGGGAACAGAGACTGGGGAGAAGACGCTGAAGGGAAATGGGAAAGACAGAGTGGGGAGAAGACGAAGGGAAATGGGGAACAGGGAGTGGGAAGAAGACACTGAAGAGAAATGGGAATTAGGGAAGACAGAGTGGGAAGAAGACGCTGAAGGGAAATGGTGAACAGAGAGTGGGAAGAAGACCCTGGAAGGGAAGAAGACAGAGATGCCAGACTATGGGGGGAGCGGAGGGAAGAAGATGGGTGCCAGACCAATTAGGGGGGCGAAGGGAGAGGCACAGTAACAGAGCAAATGGAAGACGCTGAGAGAAGACAGACAGTGGATGGAAGGAATTGAATGAGAAGATGAGGAAAGCAGAAACCAGACAACAAAGGTAGAAAAAAAAAATTCTATTTATTTCCTTTTTTTTTTTTGCTTTAGGATAAAGTAGTATATTAGTTGTGTTGATAAAAATTTATAAACAAAGCCCTGCCAGCTGAACATCACTTTCTCTAGTTCAGCAGCCAGAACTTTGATTTATAAGGAAGGAATAAGCTAAATATTGCAGTACTGAGGCTTGTATGGATGCTGCGTGGATAGTAGACGTGGGGACAGTGGTCGCGGGGACAGGGCGGGGACAGTGGTTGCAGCGATGGGGACGGGGCGGGGATGGGGATAAATTTTTTCCCCGTGTCATTCTCTAGCTGGCGGCATGCTTCCAGCCGCCAACGCCGAGATTCCCCAAGCTGAGCATACACAGGAAATCCTGGCTTCAGCGGCTGGAGGCATGCCTCAGAGTTCTGATTACAATTTCAACACAAGGAGGTGAGTGGCTCAGACCCCAAATTTCTTTGGATGGCATGGCTTCGGCATCCCTGCCAGCTATTTAAAGCTGTGCTGCAAGTTTGGAGGGGGCCTGAGCCTGAAGTGGGCGACCCAGGTCTCTCCTCTCCAGGGTTACACCATGGGTTGGAAAGCATTCCTGAAGTTTCGCTTCTGCATGCTTTCTCTACTTATTTCTACAGAAATTGCACACTGGAGCACGATGAAAGGTTTTCTTTAATATTCAATCATTTTTATTGATTTATGATAATAAAAATCATACTTTTAATAAATCTTACAAAGAATATTATGCCAACATAATTAATACAAAAGTACAGAAAAGGAACAAAAATCATTAATCAATCTGTCTGTGAAAGTTAACAATAAAAGACCATAATGATTTGAACATAAGAAAAGAGACTTGGGAGTGTTGGTGGATACAACAATGAAACCGACGGCGCAATTCGCAGCGGCCTTTAAGAAAGCAAATAGAATGTTGGGTATTATCAAGAAGGGTATTACATCCAGAACGAAGGAAGTTATCCTGCCGCTGTATTGGGCGATGGTGCGCCCGCATCTGGAGTACTGTGTCCAATATTGGTCACCGTACCTTAAGAAGGATATGGCGATACTTGAGAGGGTCCAGAGAAGAGCCACACGAATGATAAAGGGTATGGGAAATCTTTCATACGCTGAGAGGTTAGAGAAACTTGGGCTGTTCTCCCTGGAGAAGCGGAGACTCAGAGGAGACATGATAGAGACGTACAAGATTATGAAAGGCATAGAGAGGTTAGAGAGGGACAGGTTCTTCAGCGTACTGGGAGCTACAAGAACAAGAGGACATCCGGAGAAATTGAAAGGGGACAGGTTTAGAACCAATGCTAGGAAATTATTCTTCACACAGATGGTGGTGGATACCTGGAATGCGCTTCTGGAGGGTGTAATAGGCCAGACTAAATTATGGGGTTTCAAAGAGGGACTAGATAAATTCCTGAAGGATAAGAGGATTGAAGGTTACAGATAAAGGAGAAAGAAAGGGTATAGATAAAAAAGAAAAAGGGTGTGAAGGATATAAAGGATTAGGGAAGAACAGGTTCTAGACAAAAGATCACTTTACAAGTCATGGACCTGATGGGCCGCTGTAGGAGCGGACCGCTGGGCACGATGGACCTCTGGTCTGACCCAGCGGAGGCAAATTCTTATGTTCTTAAAATAACATTAATATATCTATCAACAACCTCCCATCACACCCCATCTCTCCAAACCCTCCACCCCTCCATCCCCCAAATCCCAAATGCTACTAATCAAATATCGTGCTAACAGAATACCGCAGTCACACATGACAGGAATAGTGTTAGAGGAGTGTAACTAGGCCAACTGTCCCCTGGTCAGAGAGAGCCCTAAGACAGCTGGAAGCTAAAGAAGCACTGCCTGGGTTTTGCAGTCCTCAGTTATGTCTAACACCAGCTCTAGCAGGATATATATTTCAAATCTGATATATTCTAATCACAAAATAGAAATCAAAATATTTTTTTCTACCTTTTGTCATCTCTGGTTTCTGCTCTAGTTAAAAATAAAATTATTTTTACTACCTTTGTTTTCTGACCATTCACTTCTCTGGTTTCTGCTTTCCTATATCTTAAGTCTTTTGCCATGATTCTTCTCTCCTCCTTTTCCTTCCGTTCTAAAAGGTTGGCACCAGCTCTCTGAAAATGCTGCAAAATCAACTTGGAAGAATCCACTCGACATCGTTTCTCGTCAACATTCAAACGTTTGGGCACCTACTTGGCTGACAGTTACTGCATACCCATACCCATGTTTCACTTCCTGATTACAAATGCAATGAGTTCACAACAAAACTTTGTGCTCTGGTCGATAACTGCTGGATAAAGGGTTCCCAGGCCATCCAAAACCATGTTGCTGTTTATAGGAGGGGGAAGTTGCCCTAGCTTCCATAAGAGCATGAAATTCTGCCCTCCATTGCCAAAAAGAAGGTGGACTTTCCTCCAACCAATGTTGCAAAATACATTTCTAAATCTAAATCTAAATCTTGGGTTTATATACCGCATCATCTCCGCAGATGGAGCTCGACACGGTTTACATGGTTAGGGAAGGAACGGAACTCCAGTGGAATTATATAAGTATGAGAGAAGAGAGGTTGGTGTGAGAGTGCCAGGAGCGGGACGGGGTTACGTTCTGGAGAAGAGCCAAGTCTTCAGATGCTTACGGAATGGTAGAAGGGGGCTCAAATTGCGGAGAGGGGAAGGGAGACTGTTCCAGAGCTGAGTGATTCTGAAAGGGAGGGAAGAGCCAAGTTTACCAACAAGGGAGATGCCTTTTAAGGAGGGGTAGGATAGTTTTAATTTTTGAGTGGGTCTAGTGGAGGTTGGATTTGAGGAATTCCAGGATAGAGGGATAAAAGGAGGAAGGATACCGTGGAGGATCTTGAAGGTTAGGCAGGCACATTTAAAGTAGACCCTGGAAATAACGGGAAGCCATTTCTGACCCACAATAAAGGCCTTGCGACACAATCCCTTAACCCCCTTCTTAAAAGTCCCATCCCATTGAAGAAACAACATCATCTGGGGAGAAGGAGACAAGATCCGGGAAAGAAGAACTCCAAGAAAAGCACAAATAACACCCCAAAAATTCCTAATTCGAGGCCACAACCAAAAAGCATGTCCCAAAGTATTATCCAATTGATGACATTTCGGGCATATTCTTGAATCTACACAACCAAAATGAAAAGCCTGAACCTGAGAAACATAAGCTCTCATAACCACTCGAAAAAAACCCTCTATGATAGGTACTAGAAATTGAAGAAACCCCTAATTGAAGAGCCTTCTCTATGACAGCCTCCCCAATCTCCATCCCCAATTCCTCAGTCCACTTAATTGCTATCCCTCTATAACTCTTACATGAATATACAGAATCAATGGTCCTTTTAAAATAAGAAACAGAGGGTAGAAAGGTTTTCTTTAATGGCGTTTACAAAACAATCTCTTCTTTTCCCTTCAAGTATTGTATTTGTAAAATTAATAGCATAATTCTTGGACCAGAAAAAAAATCTGTAATGCAGGGAAGAGACCCAGGCCTTAACCACCTATTCCAGGTTCTGCTCCTCTGAGCATCATCTTAATCCACGTCCCTCATTTGCATAAAGTGCTCATTTATACAGCTGATTAGTAAAGTAATAGCATGTGTATCCCAAGTTCTCATTTAAATATTCATATTTCATAGTTTATAGTTTCATAGTTTATTTAAATTTTTGATTAAACGCTTATCCAAAGGTACAAAGCGTTGTACATAGTGATTAAAAATAACCGGGAAACCAATATTTAAATAATTAGACATAATTCAACTAAACAAACATACATATTCGCTGAATGTCCAGCCTTCTTACAATGTAAACCGCCTAGAAGTCGCCTGACTATGGCGGTATAGAAAAATAAAGTTATTATTATTATTATGACATGGAAACATTAGGAAGAAAAGGGGAGAACTACAATTTCTTAGAAAGAGTACATATAGTTATAGGCATCTTTAAAAAGTATGCAAAAGATAGAATGGAATTGTCCAAACCAGAATGATGTCCGCCAACTTATCTGATAATGTAAAAACCTTTATTCATCCAGTAGCACAAAAGTTCATCCAAAGACGCAATGACTCAATGAGTCGACATGTACATGTTTCGGCCTACTATTGCTAGAAAAGTAGCAGTAGTACGCCGGCATCAAGCTGCATTTTTAGAAATGGTCGCAAGCATTTCCTGCTTGTTTTCTCCTTATTTATCTTTGTTGAAGTTGGACAACACCTATGTTAGTTCATATCTCGCCGATTTCTAGTGATGTTTGAGGCTCTTAAGCCTCCTGAAGCAGGCCAGCAGGCCGAAACATGTACATGTCGAGTCATTGAGTCATGGCGTCGTTGGATGAACTTTTGTGCTATTGGATGAATAAAGATTTTTACATTATCAGATGAGCTGGCGGACACTTTGCACATCATTCTGGTTTGGACAATTCCATTCTGTCTTTTGCATATTTGTGTTTGTGGTTTTGCTTTCCCCTGTTTGGTTCCATCTTTAAAAAGTAAGCATTTTAGGCTGCTTTTAAATTTCTGCAAGTTTTGTTCAGCTCTGATGTATAGAGGGAGAGAGTTCCAAATTAATGGGGCGGTGACTGAGAAAATGAGAGTGTGACGATGATTTTCCATTCATTTCTCACTCTATAGCCCTCTCCAGTCAATTTTTGGTTGCCGTAACTCAGTGTCTCTCAAACTGTGTGCCCCGAGAGATTCCAGAATTGTACTTTATTTTTTAAAATTCCCTTCATAAGTCTACACTAGAATGGATGTCATGGATATCGAGTACACAAGAGTCGGTCAATGTTATGAGCGGCTGAGTGCGTAAGGATACAACCGTCTGGAGAAGCATCATTCTTTGATGTGATTGGTCCTTGATAACAAAGAGCAAGTCTTTTTATTTTTTTATGCCGTAGTTATCCTAATTTGAGCAACAAAGCAATCAAGGCTTTGTTACTGTTTGGATCTTCCTATCTGTGCGAACTTGGATTTTGAGCTCCGACAGAAACTATTGTAACCTGCCCTTTCTTCAGCTCCTTTGTACCCCATTTCAGTTTGTATATTGGTTGTGTTTTTGTCTATTGCCTCCCTTGTCATGTCTGTTTTTTTAATTTTTTGTTTTTAATATATTATTGTAAATCAGTCCAGGGGTAGGCAATTCCGGTCCTCGAGAGCCGGAGCCAGATCAGGTTTTCAGGATATCCACAATAAATATGCATGAGATAGATCTCAAGGAGGCAGTGCAGGCAAATCCATCTCATACATATTCATTGTGGATATCCTGAAAACCTAACCTGGCTCCGGCTCTCGAAGACCGGAATTGCCCACCCCTGGCTTAGACTAACTGTGGTTGCAACTTAAACTGTGGTTGAAACTTAAACTTGAAACTTACATCAGAACTAATGCAGGGCTTCTTCAGTACTAACTCGACATTAATGCAACATTTCAGTACACCACCAATACCAGTACTAATGCAGTGTTTTACTTCAGTGCTAACACGGTATTAATGCCGCATTTCTTCCGTGCTAACATAGCACTACGCTAGTAGTCATGCAGTACTCCAACCATATAAATTCGCCCCCTCTTTACAAAGACCAATAGTGCGGGCCAATGTGATGCCCATAGGGATTGGATGGACATCAGCGCATTTGCCATGCAGCGCTCGCTTTGTAAAAAAGGCCCTCACTTACCCCCGGTACTAAAGCAGTTTTTTTTTTCTCTCAGCACTTACACAGTATTAATCCAGTATAATAATAATAATAATAATTTTATTTCTTGTATACCGCCCTGCCATTAGTTCTAGTCAGTTCACAACAGTAGATAAATACAATCATATACACATTTCTATGGGCAGAATTATACATCATGGTTAAAAAAACAATTTAAACATGCTAGTATTAATATCTCAATTAAAAATGCAACCTAATTGTAAAAAAAAAAAAAACAACCAAAAACACGGCATGATAAAATCATTAAGAAGCTTGAAGATCAACATTCTTGGTTATCAAACAGATGAGTTTTTAGTAATTTTCTAAATATAGGATAAGAACGAGCCTGAGCAATCAGCGGGCTTATCCAGGAATCCGCTTTCCCCGCCAGATATTCTAAAGTCCTATCAAAGAATGTTTATAGCGACACTGGTAATAAGGCAAATGCAGCTACCCCAGTGTTTCATCAGCGCTAAAACAATGTTACATTAGTACCGATGAAGTTACACCAGGTCTAATTCAATGTCGCATCCAGTAGCGTAATAAGGAGGGTGGGGTGGTCTGCCCCGGCAGCGGTCTTCCTCAGGGCGCTTGCATACCTTCTGCTCTATGCCCCCTCTGCTATGCTGGGACCCCGTGCCGAGGAAGTGACATCAGAGAGCGCCGAAGCTGACGCGAGCAGCTACTTCATGGCTGGTCAAGCTGAAGATAAAAAGGCACAGGGGAGGAGAAGGGAAGGGGGTGCGTGTGGCAGGGGGGGGCGGGGAAGAGGGAAGGAGAGGGGCACCACCGCTCCGGACGCTGGTCACCTCTGCTACGCCACTGATTGCATCATTTCTTCAGTGCTAATGCATCGTTACACCAGTAATAAGGCAGTAGTCTACCAATACACATAGAGTTACTAATGCAGTGCTTCTTTGGTGCTAAGACAATATTACCCCAGGCACTAATGCAATATTTCATCAGAATTAATGCAGTATTACACTAGTATCAATGCAATATTCCAACAGTACAAATGCATTTATACCAGACTAGAGAATGACACGGGGGTCAAATTTTTCCCCGTCCCTGTGGGAACTCATTTTCCTGTCCCATCTGGCGAGTTCTTTTCCTGCCCCTGCCCCGTTCCTGCAAGCTCCTCATCTGCACAAGCCTGAAACACTTTCAAATCCTAAGTAGCAACATTCTAGAGCTCAGGTTGTGATGTCATAATGCCTCATTCCACCAATGCCTAAGCTCTGTCCTCATAAGGCAACATTCTAGAGCTCAGATTGTGATGTCATAATGCCTCATTCCACCAATGCCTAAGCTCCGTCCTCATCTGCACAAGCCTCAAACCCTTGAAAATCATAAGTGTTCAAGGCTTGTGCGGTTAAGGCAGAGTTTACAGGAAAGGGGCAGGAACAGCGACAAAACCTGCGGGGATAAATTTGTCTCCCTGTCGGTGTTTTGTCAGTGCTAGCACAATATTACAGGACTATTGCAGTAGTTACATTACATAGTTACATAGTAGATGACGGCAGATAAAGACGCGAATGGTCCATCCAGTCTGCCCAAGCTGATTCAATTTAATTTTTTTTTTTTTTCTTCTTCTTAGCTATTTCTGGGCAAGAATCCAAAGCTCCGCCTGGTACTGTGCTTAGGTTCTGACTACTGAAGTCCGGCAAAGCTCACTGCAGCCCATGTACACCATCCCAGCCACAGAAGCCCTCCCCTGCCCATCCTCCCCCAAACGGCCATATACAGACCCAGACCGTGCAAGTCTGCCTAGTATTGGCCTTAGTTCTTCAATATTTACTATTATTTTCTGATTCTAGATCCTCTGTGTTATCCCTTACGTTCCAGGCATCCACCACCCTCTCCGTAAAGAACAATTTCCTTACATTGCTCTTACCACCTCTCAGCCTCAAATTATGCCCTCTGGTTTTACCATTTTCTTTTCTCTAGCCTCAGTACTATTTCTACAGTGTTTACCCAGTATTACACATGTAGTAATGTTGTTATAAGCCTGTCTTAAGGCAGTGTTATTTAAGTGCTAATGTGGAATGACTAACGTGACCATTCATTTTTTTCATCAAAATGGGACATCTACTGATTTTCAGTCCCGCCCTAGCCCCGCCCCTAATTTCTTCTATTCATTTTTCATATACACACAATATCTTATTAATTCATAATGGTAACCATAAAATTAAAAAACCCCACAAAGCACACTGTATGCAGAAAAAAATGTTAATGATCTATATTCGGGTCTTTTTCAAAGAGGTCAAGACAGATGACTTCAAAATATGCAATATCACCTCAGTAACGATAGAAAAATAGACAAATATAGTTGAAAATATAGACAGCAGATATAAATTCTCAAAACTGACACATTTTGATCACTAAATTGAAAATAAAAACATTTTTCTGCTTGCACTTCCGTCTAACTGTGCATCCTTTCTTTCTTCCTTTCTCTCTTCCTGCCTCCTTTCTTTCTCTCTCCCTTGCCCCCCCCCAAGCCATCGCTGCCACACTCCCCTAACTTTTTCTTTCTTTCTTTCCCTCTCCCTGCCTCCCCCCATGCCACCGCCGCCGCAGACAATCGCTGCCTGGCCGGCTGGCCCAGAACAAAATGGCAGTTAGGGAGGCAAAACTTCGAGTGGAAGAAATTCTGGCAAAAAACATTAAAAAGGGGGACAAATCCTTCTTCAGGTATATTAGTGACAGAAAAAGGAACACAGGCGGGATAGTACGCCTTAGAAGACCGGACGGAAGTTACGTGGAAGCAGATTCCGATAAAGCCGAACTACTGAATGAATACTTCTGCTCAGTCTTCACCTGTGCGGCACCGGGACACGGTCCCCAGTTGAAGGCAACACAAAGCACAGAAGACCTGTTTCAGAATTTTGAGTTCACACCAGGTGAAGTTTACAGTGAACTGGCAAGACTCAAGGTGAACAAAGCCATGGGACCAGACAATTTGCACCCAAGAATGCTCAGAGAATTGAGCGATGTCCTGGCGAAACCGTTGGCTGAGCTATTCAATCTCTCCCTAAGTAAGGGGAAAGTTCCCCTGGACTGGAAATTAGCTAATGGCGTTCCTCTGCATAAAAAGGGTTGCAGGGCAGAGGCTGCGAATTATAGACCGGTGAGTCTCACATCAATAGTGTGCAAACTCATGGAAACACTAATTAAAAGCAAATTGGACACGATCTTGAATGAAGGGAATCTTCGGGATCCCAGTCAGCATGGATTCACCAAGGGTAGGTCCTGCCAATCCAATCTCATCAGCTTCTTTGACTGGGTAACAAGAAAGTTGGACTTGGGAGAGTCTTTGGACGTCGTGTACCTGGACTTCAGGAAAGCTTTTGACAGTGTCCCACACCGCAGGCTGCTAAGCAAGATGGAATCGATGGGGTTAGGAGAGACACTAACTGCATGGGTCAATGATTGGCTGAGTGGCAGACTTCAGAGGGTGGTGGTTAATGGTACCCTCTCTAAAACATCGGAGGTGACCAGTGGAGTGCCGCAGGGCTCGGTCCTGGGTCCACTCCTTTTCAACATATTCATAGGGTATCTGACTCAAGGGCTTCAAGGTAAAATAACACTATTCGCCGATGACGCCAAACTATGTAATATAATAAGTGAATGCAGTTTACAGAATTATATGGCGCAGGACCTGCTTACATTGGAAAGTTGGTCCTCAACCTGGCAGCTAGGCTTCAATGTAAGGTCATGCACCTCGGAAGCGGAAATCCATGCAGGACGTACTTCTTGAACGGAGAAACTTTAACTAGGACTTCAGCAGAACGAGATTTAGGAGTAATCATCAGTGCAGACATGAAAACTGCCAATCAAGTGGAGAAGGCTTCATCTAAGGCAAGGCAGATATTGGGTTGTATCAATAGAAGTTTCGTCAGCCGAAAGCCTGAAGTCATAATGCCGTTGTACAGGGCCATGGTGAGACTTCATCTGGAGTACTGTGTGCAATTCTGGAGGCCACATTACAGTAAAGATGTGCGCAGAATTGAATCGGTTCAACGGACGGCCACCAGGATGATCTCGGGGCTCAAGGGTCTCTCGTACGAAGAGAGACTGAACAAATTGCAGCTCTACACTCTTGAGGAACGTAGGGAGAGGGGAGACATGATGGAAACATTTAAGTACCTCACGGGACGTGTCGAAGTGGAAGATGATATTTTCTTTCTCAAGGGACCCTCGGCCACAAGAGGGCACCCGCTCAAACTCAGGGGCGGAAAATTTCATGGCGACACCAGAAAGTATTTCTTCA
Organism: Geotrypetes seraphini; assembly: GCF_902459505.1. NCBI lineage: Eukaryota > Metazoa > Chordata > Amphibia > Gymnophiona > Dermophiidae > Geotrypetes > Geotrypetes seraphini. The sequence continues at coordinate 22,733,783 of NC_047099.1, read as the reverse complement.
CAGAGAGAGTGGTTGATCATTGGAACAAGCTTCCAGTGCAGGTGATTGAGGCAGACAGTGTGCCAGACTTTAAGAATAAATGGGATACATTACATTACATTACATTAGGGATTTCTATTCCGCCATTACCTTGCGGTTCAAGGCGGATTACAAAGGGTTAATTTAAAAATACAGAGTTGCAATGATTGGCTAGAGAGGTAAGTTGTAGATTTTATAAACATTAACGGGTTGTTGAGGGTGAGGTGGTTTGTAAGAGAATTAATAGTTGGTCATAGTGGAGGTTCTTTTGTTGTTGTTAGTGCAGTAATGGGTAGATCAGATGTCGGTTTTAGAGTTACTAAGAGGTCGTGATGTTATTGCTGCTTCAGGAATTTCTTGAAAAGTGTGGTTTTTATTTCTTTTCTGAACGTCCTATAGTCTGGGGTGGTCATCAGAAGGTTGGAGATCTGGTTGTCCAGCCTTGCGGCTTGAGTGGCTAGGAGGCCGTCGTGTAGTTTTGTTCTTTTTACTTCCTTGATTGGGGGGGGTATGAATGGGGAGTGTGTTTTTCTGTGTCTGGTAGTGGGTGCTTGGATGAGGCGATTATTCAAGTATGATGGGCTGTCTCCGTGTAGGGTTTTAAATAGTATGCAGTAGAATTTGAATTGGATTCTTTCTTGGATTGGAAGCCAATGTGAGTTGATGAAGGCTTCAGTGATGTGGTCATGTTTTCTCAATGAGTAGATGAGTCTCAAAGCTGTATTTTGGATTGTTTGGAGTTGTTTAATCGTGGTTACAGGGCAAGGAAGGAAGAGGATGTTGCAGTAGTCCAATATACCTAGTATTAGGGATTGTACTATAAGTTGGAATTGTGTTCTTTCAAAGAATTTTCGGACTTGTCTCAGATTTCTCATGACTGCGAATGATTTCTGAATTGTTTTATTTATTTGCCCATGTGGGATACCCATGTGGGATCCCTACGAAGGTCAAGATAAGGAAATTGGGTCATTAGGGCATAGACAGGGGGTGGTAAGCAGAGTGGGCGGACTTGATGGGCTGTAGCCCTTTTCTGCCGTCATCTTCTATGTTTCTATGTTTCCTCTCCGACGTCAGAATTGACATCAGGGAGAAGGCTTCTGGGCCGGTTGTTGTGCAGTCACTGCATTCGCCTGGCCTGGCCCTATTGCTGCGTTGGCGGTGGGGAATCAGGGAGAGAGCCCAGGCTCCGCAATCGCCTGTCCTGTTGTCCCCATGCACAGCTTCAGGATGCTTTCTCTGAAAACAGGACATTTCAGCATCCCAAAGCTGTGTATGGGGACAAAGAGACAGGGGATCTAAAAATGGGACAGTCCCGTTCAAAACGGGAAAATATGGTCACATATGATTGAAGTCTACAAAATCCTGAGTGGAGTAGAACGGGTACAAATGGATTGGTTTTTCGCTCTGTCAAAAATTACAAAGACTAGGGGACACTCGATGAAGTTACAGGGAAATACTTTTAAAACCAATTGAAGGAAATTTTTTTTTTCACTCAGAGGACAGTTAAGCTCTGGAACGCATTGCCGGAGGATGTGGTAAGAGCGGATAGCGTAGCTGGTTTTAAGAAAGGTTTGGACAAGTTCCCGGAGGAAAAGTCCATAGTCTGTTATTGAGAAAGACATGGGGGAAGCCATTGCTTGCCCTAGATCAGTAGAATGGAATATTGCTACACCTTGGGTTTTGGCCAGGTACTAGTGACCTGGATTGGCCACCGTGAAAACGGGCTACTGGGCTTGATTGATCTGACCCAGTAAGGCTATTCTTATGATCTTATATTCTTGCACCCTGGATTGGCCACTGTGGACCATTGATCTGACCCAGAACGGCTACTCATGTGTTCTTATGTATGTTTACTTTATTTTTTTGAATTTCACTCGAAACACATTCATTTAAATGTGCCTGCGCTCTCTAATTTAATAGTTGGGATCTGTATGAGAATTGCACATTGCTTTTGCGGAAATGGCGTGCATCTCATGTAGAAAGCGTTCTGCCTTTTATTTCTGCTGTGGTCATATTTGCTTGGCTTGCTTTTGCCCTGACACTTCGGCGCTAATGCAGTGTTACCTCAGTATTAATACCTTTCACGCTAGTGCAAACAGGCTCCTCCAGTTCAAATGCAGTGCTCCAGTGCCAGAGCAGCTGTGCCAGTCTTAGCGCAGTGTTCCTGCAGCACTGGCGTAGTGCTATTTTGCTGATACCATGATTATCTGTCAGAGCCTCAACCATTATTGCAGTGTTACTTGAGCATCGATGGCCAGGAGTGGATGGTACATCTCACAGGAGGAGGAAGCAGAAGAGCCAGAGGAATGGCATAAATATACATTTGTCTTTTCCTGAGGAATGATGTTACTTCTGTACACTCCTTTGAAGACAACATTTAATCCTGTGAATATAGAAACCGGGTGACACAGAGAGGCAGCTCGCGCGCATTCATTTGTGGAACCAGGTGTCTTGGTTTAAAGAGATGAATCCAAATCCCTTCAAAAGTTTATAAGAAACACACTAAAACACCTAATGCTAACACGCTTTTGTATTGCTTTAACTGAAGATTGATCGATAATGAAAACTGAATTAATATAGGGCAGGGGTAGGGAACTCCGGTCCTCGAGAGCCGAATTCCAGTCGGGTTTTCAGGATTTCCCCAATGAATATGCATGAGATTTAATTTAATTCTTATATACCGCTAATAACCGTGAGGTTTCTAAGCGGTTTACAAAAATGACGCATTAAAGATACAATAAATAAAAACTAAATAAATAAGATAGGTACTTGGAAATTCCCTAACTGTCCCAAAGGCTCACAATCTAACTAAAGTACCTGAAGAAACAGTATGAAAAATAAAAATAAAAAGACAGAGGTAGAGATAGAGATAGAAATGAAATATTCCAACAAGTAATGAATAAATAATTTAAAGATAGAATTAAAATAATAATTAAAGTAAACAAAATAGAGATAAAAATAAGCATAGAGAGAAACAGAAACACACTCCAAAAAAGCATCAAGATCTTTGACTTGTAATTATTATGATCAGTTAACACCAGATCTTAAATGCCTTTCCGGAATACATCATATCCCTAAACCTCTCCATATCCAGATCTATTTGCATGCACTGCTTTCAATGCATATTCATTGGGGAAATCCTGAAAACCTGACTGGAATAGGGCTCTCGAGGACCGGAGTTCCCTACCCCTGATATAGGGCAACAACTATATTGAACACTTTGTAATTAAAATTCGAAAGAAGCTCTTAAAAATTTTACATATACATAAAAAATCTTTAAATATAATATTCCCACTGAGATGAATAGGACTGATGATAGTCTGCATGTAGGTTACTCCTTATGATTAGCTCTAAGGCAGTGGTTCCCAACCCTGTCCTGGAGGAACACCAGGCCAATTGGGTTTTCAGGCTAGCCCTAATGAATATGCATGAAGCAAATTTGCATGCCTATCACTTCCATCATATGCAAATCTCTCTCATGCATATTCATTAGGGCTAGCCTGAAAACCCGATTGGCCTGGTGTTCCTCCAGGACAGGGTTGGGAATCACTGCTCTAAGGTTCTAACCACAGACACTTGAGATCTGTCTCTTTGAAGGGAATATTACTGTTATCACTCTTTAACAAAAGCCTGTTAGTATTAGGTGTTAAAGAGATTAATGTCATGATTCTCGTTAATCCCTGGAAGGGATTATGTATGACCAGGAAGTGAGTCTTTCCATCGCTGCAGCCTCCAGAGCATCCCGGCAGGTATCACAGCTTGGGTTCAGCTCCAGACGCTGCTTCCTTCCTTAGTAAGAAACTCCACTGCAGTTCAAGGACTGGAAACCAGGCACAGTGACCCTCCCTAACTGGAAGATATCGAGGTCTGAGCCTTGGTTGATCCTCTTCACCAGGTTCTTCTCAAACAGTTGAGGATGATATGCTCCCAGTGTACAGGCCGTGTCCTGGACCTTCTCAAAGTAATGACACGTGTCCGTTTGCCGCCTGGAGGGCAGAAACTCATAAATATGGACTTGTTCACAGACAGACATCATCAATAAGGAACCTGAAGAGAGGCAAGCAGAGCAAGACGTCATCAAGAAAACCCCATTCAGATATATGTAAAACATGAACACAGCACGGATGGACAGCTGAAGAGATGACTTGGCAAAAGAAATAGTTTAAAAGCCAGGATAGGTGATACTAACAAATGGTGCAGTCCTTTTATTCCAAATATATCTTCATCTCTCTCGGTATAATTATAATAGAAGGCGGCAAAATTAGACAAGAATACAGACAGGTAAAATTCTTTGAACACTTAAACTAGCCGCTAGCTCACTCAGTGGCATAGTGAGGGTGAGAGATGCCTGGGGCACTGGTGCTTCTCCCCTTGCCCTCTTCCTTGGCCCCCCCACCCACCCGCTCCTTCCCCGTACCTTTCCGCCGCATGTGTGTGCCCCATCCCTTCCCCCATACCTCTCTAACCTGCTGCTCGCGCCAGCGTCGGCTCTTCCTCGGTCACTTCCTAGACACGGGTCCAGGAAGTGATGTCAGAGGAAGAGCTGACGCTGGCTCGAGCAGCAGGTTGCGGTTGCTGCTTGCATTGGGAGTGTTAAAAAGATACGGTGGAAAGGAAGCGGCGTGTGCGTGCAATAGTGGGGGAGGATAGAAAGGAGGACGGGTATCAGCGCTCCCACCAAGATGGCACCCCTTCTATCCTTACTACGCCACTGAGCTTACTATTCTTGAGTGCTAGGCTCGGGGGCCAATGGCAGCCCTCAGACACCTCTGAGGCGGCCTTCATCATCATTTTGGCTTATTTTCTGATACTTTATGCCTCTCTAACGAGTTCGTGGCAGAAAGGGGGAAATAGATGGAAAAACGAGCCACATGCTTGAAGGACAAGGGCATTTCTCGGTAGGTGAAAAGAATGTGTTTGGAAATGCCCCTCTCCTAGAGCAGTGTCTCTCACACTTTCTCGAGCCGAGGCACACTAAAGGTAGTGGCCATGACTTGAGGCACCCAGAAGGTAGTGGCCATGACTTGAGGCACGTTGACATCCGTGCATGTGCAGAGGCCCTCCAGATGGGCCCTGAGATGCCAGTAGGGCGTGCCAGCAGGGAAGAGGGCCGGAGAGAGGGAGAGGCACTGGCAGCTGATGGCTTACAGCAGTGTTTCTCAACTACTTCAAGCTAAGTGCCCCCTAAATCTAACAAATATCAACTGAGTACCCTAACCACAGACCTCCCTAGGCCCACCCAAGCTCTGCCCCAGATCCCATCCCCTAGTGGCGTACCTAGGGTATGTGGCACCCGGGGCTCATCATTTTTTGACACCCCACCATGTAAAAAAATATTTTTTGTAATAACCATGAAAAATACCGTAAATGGTCATAATAGAAACAGGCACTGAAAATTTTCTTTTATTGAACCTCATATATGTAACCATTATTCCAAACATAACATAAATTATGTCTGAATTGTCATGACATCAGAAGTACATATGGAGTAGTTGCAGGTGATGCTTGGGACAGTTCTGATTGTGTTAGTTCGGTTTTATGTGTTTTTTGAATAGAAGGGTTTTTATTTCTTTTTTGAAGGTTTTGTAGTCTGTGGTCGAGGTCAATAGGTTGTAGAGTTGGGGGGTCGAGTGTTGCAGCTCGAATGGCTAGGAGATTGTCGAACAGTTTTTTTCTTTTGACGTTTTTGGTTGGAGGGTGTGTGAATGGTGCGTGAGTTCTCCTATGTCTGGTTGAGGTGGATTTAATAATTTAGCTGAAGAAATTAGTTACCCCCCCTCCCATTCCACACACATTAATTCTCTTCCATTATAAAAAACACTGATAAGTTCCCAGAAAAAAAATACATTAAAATAAAAAGTGAAAACAAAGGCCCCTACAGATGAGAACATAACATAAGAATGGCCTAACTGGGTCAGACCAATGGTCCATCATGCCCAGTAGCCCATTCTCATGGTAGCCAATCCAGGTCACTAGTACCTGGTCAAAACCCAAAGAGTAGCAACATTCCATGCTACCGATCCAGGGCAAGCAGACACTTCCCCCATGTCTTAATAACAGACTATGGACTTTTCCTCCAGGAATTTGTCCAAACCTTTCTTAAAATCAGCAACGCTATCTGCTTTTACCATAACTTCTGGCCACTTCATTTTTAAGCTTAGATCTTTCCTTCCAAACAGAGACCTTGCTAGATGTCAAATACAAAAAGAACAAGGTAACTTCACAAGGACTTAGCTGTGCAGGAAATGTGAATCTCCTCATACACCCACCATATAGTGCAAAAATGTGCAAAGGTTTGTTTTTTTCCTTTCGATCACTACATAGCCTAATGCCACACAAGCAACGCTGTTACAAACATATTCTGAAGGTCAATACTAAGGTTAACAAAGTTTCCTTCCTTGGACCACAAGGAGATACTGACAAACCACTGGAAGAGATCCCAAAACAACTATCCAGGCACAACACCCAAAGACCCACTCAGTGTGTGAACCAGTTAAGTGGAGTGGACTAACTGGGGGGTGGAAATGGGCCCGGAATTTGCTCAGCAGAATTTCCCAGACCACCTCTTCCTCTCAACACATTGACACGCTGCCACCACCACCACCATTAGAAACACCTCACCGGGTAGGCCAGCAATGCTTATAAACTTTATAAAACACATTATTATATTTTCTTATAAAGCACATATTTTAACTGAACTCTCTGACATCCTCAGCCTTGCCATTCACAAAAATAGAAGGAAGAAAAGTTCCCGTTTCCTGCTGTTTCATGTCCCCGGCCTATACAATATTTTTCTTCTGCAGACCCTTCAAAAGTCTGACCAAATCCTTGTTTCACTTGCATTATAAAGTACTGAGGATGCCATCTCTCCCCAATCCCAGGTCCTAAAGTCTAAGACAGTAGCGCAAACTAGTGCTGCCCGATTCAAGAAAAAAAAAATAAATTTCGATTCGATTCAGCCTATTGAATTGATTTTTCGATTCAACTTTCCTGCCCAATTGGGTGTTTTTTTTTTCTTTTTTTCAAACATCCTGGTGGGTTTATTTTATAGCTTTTTCACCCCCCTTTGGCTTCTACTAACCACACTGGCGCTGTGGTGTAAGTAAAATAAAGAAACAAAAAGGACTTTTCCTCTCTCTGTTAAATCCTAGCTCACGTTTGCGGTCTAATACCAGCTCTGGCAGGATACACATTTCAAATCTGACATATTGTAATCACAAAACAGAAAATAAAATTAGTTTTTCTACCTTTTGTTGTCTGGTTATTTTTCAAATCTTGTTGGTCCAAGGCTCTGGTTGTCTTCTGATAACTTGCTTGCCAGGGTCTTCTTCTTCCTTCTTTCTGCATGCTAACCATCCATCTGCCATCTCTGTCCTCCCCGTTTCCCTTCCCTCCCCAGGAGGTCTGGCATCTTTCCTTTTTTCATCTCCCTCCACAGATCCATCTTTTCTTAACTACCCTTTCATCCAGCATCTCTCCCTCCTTCCCCACCACCCCAGGGTCCACCATCTCTCCCTTTCTTTTCCCAACTACCCTCCTATCCAGTATCTCTATTCCCCCCACCACACCATCCCTTGTGTCCAACTTCTCTCCCTTTCTGTTCCTTCCCTCTCTAAAAACCATGGTCCATCATCTCTCTCCCTCTTCTCTATTTTCAGACCCATTATTTCTTCCCACCCAAAGTCCGGCATATGCGCGTCTCTTTGAACCCCCCATTCCCTCCATGTATTTCTACACCAAGGCCCCCCTCCCTGAATGCCTGTCCCCCCCTTAAAGGTCTGCATCTCACCCCTGAAGGCCTGCACCCCCCCCGAAGGCCTGCCTGCCTGCCTGTCCCCCCCCCCCTTGAAGGCCTGCCTGCCTGATCCCCTTGAAGGCCTATCCCCCCCTTGAAGGCTGTCCCCCCCTTGAAGGCCTGCACCCCCCGAAGGCCTGTACCCCCCCTTGAAGGCCTGCCTGTCCCCCCCTGAAGGCCTGTCCCTCCCTTGAAAGCCTGTCTGCCTGCCCCCCCCTTGAAGGCCTGTCCCCCCTTTGAAGGCCTGCCTGCCTGTCCCCCCCCCTTGAAGGCCTGCCTGCCTGACACCCCCCCTCCCCCTTGAAGGCCTGCCTGCCTGCCTGCCTACCCACCCCACCCTGAAGGCCTGATGCTCCGATCCACCCCGAAGGACCGCTCGCCCCCCTGGCCTCCCCGCACCACCTACGAAGCAGCCCGCAGCAGGATTGCGATGCCAGTGATCCCTGCACTGCTTCGGAGCTGCTTCCTCCGCCGCTGTCCCGCCCCTCCTCTGATGTCATTTTATCTGCTGCAATTAGCTTTAAAGGTGAGACTGGGAGGCCAGGGGGGAAGCTGGAGAACGCTGAAGAGAAGGGGGAAACATGCAGGCCTTCGGAAAATTGGGCAGCGCTGGTGTTGTAACCGTGTAGGGAAGTCAGTTGGCAGGCGCCTCTCTTCCTCCTCAGTGTGCCGCGGCACACTTGGAATCTCAGGAGGCACACTAGTGTGTCCTAGAGATATGCCCAACATATAGTCTGAAGGTGAGTGGTGGGCTATATGTCACTGACACACACTGGTCAGCAGTGTCGTGACCTTGCATGGGAAGATATATGGAGTCTCTCTTTCAGCTTGAGATAGACTAAGGGAGACTTTTACAGCTTGTGAGACCTATTCCTGGATCTTGCTGGAGTTGCTGAAGTCAAGGGCTTGTACAAACTGGTTTCAGTTCAGATGCTGAGATGCTACTGTGTGGCATGTGAGTGTGTAGATTTCTTGCTGTGAAGAGTTTCTCAAGGACACAAAACAGTGCTGTAAAGACAATGAGCTATTTAACAGTGCTGAAAGGAAATGCAAGTCAGCAGGACACTCCATCCGGGAACCTAAGAACTGATAAAGAGATGCCAGGCTAATGTACTGAGGCACTGATACCGATGTACCCGTGTGAAGAATGGAAACTTCAAGAAGAAGAAAGTTCCAGAAGCTATGCCTGTCCAGGGCCTCCCAAGGAAGGATGGAGGTGTGGACTAGTAGGTGCTGCCTATCTAATCTTGGCGAGGATTAGATAGGCAGCATATCTGCTTCAGTAGGGTGGAACATAATCACAGCCAGGGGATGGTCTGACAAAGAAACTTTCTGTATAAAACCCTTATGCCCTGGCAAAGTTTCTTTAGAGAAGCTGCGCCATATTTACAGAAATATGCTGGCACTGTTTGTATGAGGATTTTTCTCTCCATTGTATATGTCCAAACTGATTTATTTCTGATTTGCCAAATGCTGCTATAATACTTATTACTAGAATAAAAAGTTATTTGCTTTGGAATATATAATGTAATAATAATACTTTTATTTTCTTGTATACCGCCCCACCAGGCGGTTCACAACAGAAGAACTGTATGCCTTGTGGGGATTTTCCTTCACGATGGATCCCCAATGAGGTAAAGTAAACAGCCTTTATTTCAAGCTCATTTGATCCAAAGTTGCTCTGACTTAAAAATTAGTGAAGACCACTGAGCTAACTAGTGTTAGCCTTCTAAGAGGCCCTTTTATGAAAGTGCACTGAAATCTGGGTTGAGTGTATTCTAATGTGGGACTTTCCTGTGTGTTCAGCCAAGGTTTACTATGCCTTAAAAGTAGAGGTATGCACACAAATCCCGCGGGTCCCGCAGGGGTCCCGCGGGAATCCCCGCTAAGCCACGGGACTCCCATGGGGACACCCCTCTAGCCAATGGGACTCCCACGGGGAGGGAAGGCTTTGGAAGCAGGGTTCGTCCATATAATATAATGGACACGTCAGCCTTAGTAAAAGTGATTCCACAATGAAAACAGTAGCGTAAACACAAAAGAAACTGTGGAATTGATGATCCTGTCAGAAGTAATTGATGCTTTTTATGGGGACAGGCGGGGATGGAGTGGGGACGGAGAGGATCCTGACGGGGATGGGTGGGGACGGAGAGGATCCTGGCGGGGACGGGTGGGGACAAGTGGAGATGGAGAGGATCCTGACGGGGACGGGTGGGGACGGAGAGGATCCTGGCGGGGACGGGTGGGGACAAGTGGAGATGGAGAGGATCCTGACGGGGACGGGTAGGGACGGAGAGGATCCTGGAGAGGACGGGTGGGGACAGAGAGGATCCTGGCGGGGACGGGTGGGGACGGAGAGGATCCTGGCGGGGATGGGTGGGGACGGAGAGAATCCTGACGGGGACGGGTGGGGACGGAGAGGATCCTGGCAGGGATGGAGAGGATTCTGGTGGGGACAGGTGGGGACGGAGAGGATCCTGGTGGGGACGGGCGGGGATGGGTGGGATTTCTGTCCCCGCGCAACTCTCTACTTAAAAGCTAGACATTTTCTTTTCCTTTTTTTTTTTTTTGTAGGTCATAACATTCCCATCCCATTAGCACATTACACCTGCAAAAAAATTAAAAGGAAGCGTTTACCCCCATGTTCTGTAAATGGCGCCTAAAGTTGTACGTGTACATCGGTGCATGTAGCCGATGTACATACACAACTTAATTGATTAATAGGCCTAATCACCACAGAGAATTAGCAATTAACACCTCATAATTGACATTCATTGGCGTTAATTGAAAATTATGCACACAACTTGGTAGACGCCTAGCACAAAGTGCTATGTGTCCTGTCCAATGCGTGTATCTAAAAGTGGGCACGGTTAAGGGGAGGATCATGGGTGTTTTAAAAAAGCCGGGCAGGATATTGACATGTGCCGATGCGCGCACAACTTAGGCGCAAGCATGTAGGCCAAGAAAATCCTGGCATAAATGGGTACGCCTAAAAGTTAGGATGCATAACGGCGCTTAGGCGGCGTGATTCTATAAGATGCACATAACTTTTATATAATCGCGCTTAGCGCTGCTCTAGTCAGCGCTGATTTTTTCGGTGATGTATGTAGACTTGGGCCCTCACTGCCTCCTAAAATAAAAAAAAAAAAGCAAACAAGATGCTAGAAATTATTAAAAAAGGGATGGTTAGCAAGACTAAGGATATTATAATGCCTCTGTATCGCTCCATGGTGTACCCTCACCTGGAGTATTGCGTTCAATTCTGGTCTCCTTATCTCATGAAAGATATAGCGGCACTAAAAAAGGTTCAAAGAAGAGTGACTAAGATGATAAAGGGGATGGAACTCCTCTTGTATGAGGAAAGACTAGAGAGGTTAGGGCTCTTCAGCTTGGAAAAGAGACGGCTGAGGGGAGATAGGATTGAAGTCTACAAAATCCTGAATGGAGTTGAACGGGTACAAGTGGATCGATTTTTCATTCCGTCAAAAATTACAAAGACTAGGGGGACACTCGATGAAACTGTAGGGAAATACTTTTAAAGCCAATAGGAGGAAATATTTTTTCACTCAGAGAATAGTTCAGTTCTGGAACGCATTGCCAGAGGTTGTGGTAAAGGCGGATAGTGTAGCTGGTTTCAAGAAAGGTTTGACAAATTCCTGGAGGAAAAGTCCATAGTCTGTTATTAAGACATGGGGGAAGCCTCTGCTTGCCCTGGAGTGGTAGCATGGAATGTTGCTACTCTTTGGGTTGTGGCCAGGTGACCTGGATTGGCCACCATGCGGACAGGCTACTGGGCTTAATGGACCATTGGTCTGACCCAGTAAGGCTATCATATGTTCTTATGGCATATTAAGAGAAGTGGGAGGCGAACCACCCTGGGTGCTGTCTTGGCAGGGGCATTGGCACCTCTCTGACCACCGGCAGCAGAGAGCAGCAACTCCATCCTGCTGCTCACGCTGACTCGGCTCTCCCTCTGATGTCACTTCCTGATTCTGAAACTAGAAAGTGACATCAGAGGGAGAGCTGAGGCCGGCGTGAACAGCAGGTTGGGGATGCTGCTCGCTGCTGCCAGTGACTTCAAGAGGTATGGGGGGAGGGGCACGCACAATCAAGAAGGAGCAGGGGATATGAGAGTGGCAGGGAAGAATGTAGGGGAGGGGTGCATGGCTTGATGATGCCAGACACCACTGTCCCAGGTGCCTCCTTCCCTTGGTACGCCACAGGCGATAAGCGCTCCTGTATTAATGCTGCATTTATTTACCAGTTAGCACTAGCTGGATAACATGGGAATGCCCCCTCCTCCACCCATTACACCATGAACATCTTCTCTCGCACCAAGCAGCATCATGGGGTAAAGACCTAGAACAATTGCTTTCGCCCACTACTTATGAGGAATTTAGGAAACGTCTGAAAACACACCTGTTCCTAAAGTATCTAGACAACTGATCCTCTCTTCTCTCTCCCCTCTATAGCGATTAACTTGTTCTATTGATCACTCTCTCCTCAAAAATGGATTTCCTGTCCTATTAACCTCTTTCTTCCTCCCCTCTTAAAGTCAATCAATTTGTACCTGCTTAATCTTTGTAAACCGCATAGAACTTCACGGTATTGCGGTATATAAGCTGTTAATATTATTATTATTATTATTACACACTCCTTCTAAAACTATTTTTAAAAACTTAACATGCACAGACATGCATAATACTACAAAAGATTTTAATGTGTTTTGCAGTAACCTATTTTTCCATCCCCCCCTTTTACAAAACCATGCGCAAGGTTTTCTAGCGCCAGCCGGTGTGTTGAATGCTTTGCACCGCTCCGACACTCATACGAACTCTATGACCATCGAAGCAGCTCCAGAGCATTCAGCGTGCCGGCCAGCGCTATAAACCTCTTGCAGAGTTTTGTAAAAGAGGGGGGAGGGGGCATGCTTGTATTAGCACTTAACATCCTTTAGTGAAAGAGGCCATAAGTGACCCATGCTACAGAGCAGGACTGAGACGCACTGGTGATGGATGGCAGGACTGAGGTGCATTTGTAAAGCTCTGCGTGTATGTGTGTGTGGGGGGGGGGGGGTGGGTCTCAGTTTCGGAACAGCAGGGGGTCGCTGTAAGGTGGTTTTGAGGTGCATTAGTGAAGCCCTGAGCATGGGGTCTCAGTTCCGGAAGAGTCGTGAGGCGGGATCGAGGTGCATTAGTGAAGCCTTGATTGTGACGGTGCTGCAGGGCAGAACTTAGGTATCGTGGCCTACTGTAATTGTGTCTGTAGGTCTCAGCATGGGCCTGGAGTATGACGAGATAGAAGAGACGGGTTTCCACTCACCAAGCAGCCCAGACGAGGGAGGATTTCTCTGTATTTCCTCGTCTGAGTTCTCCTGGATTACCTCCCACAACTGCCACTGCACGGCTGGGTGCATGATATGAAAGGGCTGAGATGGATGCCTTTGCCGATATTCCTTGTACTGGGTGAAGATGGGATAATCGGGCTTCTTATACCACTGAAAGCAAAGGGGAACATTAGAGAGAGAGAGGAAGAAAGGATTTGCTTTTTCTCTTTCACCCACACACATACTCTGGAAGAGTGAAACTCTGTCACAGATGACGTGAGGCCTTGTCAATGTGACAAAAAGCGAGGAATCCTTCTGCTTCCTTTTTAAGATAACTACATCTAGGTACAGATTTTTTTCTTCCTGAACAATTGAGACTCTTTCTTGATTCAAAAAAAATTTTCTATTGCTGTCTCTAGTTGAAGCCTCTTTTTTGTTAGATATCCACATTGTTTAGAAATTAATTGCGCTGGAGCATTTCGTTTCTATATTTTTCATATTACACTGGCTAACTCTCATTTTGGTGTCTCAAATGTTAGACCTGTTCCTGGGTATATTTGGCCTGCTGATTCCAAAAATGGCCTCAGGTATCTCCTATGAGCTCTAGTTTTTTTTGAGATACAGAACATGTGCCACATATACCACTCTTCACTCTGCTCTCCCATTAAAAAATATCAGGATATTTTAATGTAGTGTTTAAATTAATTTATTTTAAGCATGAAGGAAACATACAACAGGAGGTCATGTGATGGCAGTGACTTGTGCGGACATCCGATACCTCCTCTCTCCCAAGTCGGCTACTGAATCAGCCAATATACCTCATTTCTTAATGAGTTTTCACTTTCTAATTCTGCCTGCACAGTTTTGTGCTATCGGGCTGCTGGTCGAGAAGGAGTCTTTGTCACTCCAGCAGTGATCAGGAAGGTGTTATGTCCGCTAAAATGCAGCAGCCCTCTAAGCCTCGTGGTTATGCTACTTCTCCTAAGATGGCGGCTGCCCGAGACGCACCTGTGGCAGAGCCTCCAGCGCCTGTGCCTGTGACTCAGCTTCAAGAAGCAGCCATCAAGGAGTATGTCCGACATACTCGACGACAAGCTTTCCAAAGTGCATGCGGCATTGGACGAATTGAAAGACAGCATTGCGGGGGCATGCGGTATGGATCCAGCACGCGGAGGAGAGAGTGGCTCGGCAGGAGGACATCACGGGCGAACTTGCCACTAAAGTGTCAGGCTTGGAAAAATAGCTGCGGGTCCTCACTGATCTTGTGGAGGATCAGGAAAACCGGAGCAGGCGAAATAACATCTGAATTGTGGGTCTTCCAGAGACTGTTTAGGACCTCATGGAGGTATGGCTGCCGAAGGCGCTGGGCCTTGATTTGGAAGGTGGGCACCTCCGGGCTGAGCACCAAAATCCTCACTCACTGTAAACGGCTGAAGCTCGATATATTATTAGCCCAGAAGACACATCTCATGAGATTGGAACACCTGAAGCTGAAACAGGACTGGGTAGGAGATTTGGTGTTTTCCTCCTAAAATGGCAGACAGAGGGGGGGGGCATACTTTTTCACAAAAACCTGCATTGCTCCAGGGTCCTGAGGACCGATTCATGATGTGGGCGGACAAAATCCAAGGGGTTAAATACGTACTGTGCTCTGTCTACGCCCCAAATGTATATTCTCACAAATTTTTTTTTCGCTGCTCTTCAGGTACTCTGATTCCTTTCGGAGACTATAAAGTTTTGGTTGAAGGGGACTTCAACTTCATTGCAAATCCTTCTGTGGACTGAAGTTCTCCTAAACCAGGGGTGGGCAACTCTGGTCCTTGAGAGCCGGAATCCAGTCGGGTTTTCAGGATTTACCCAATCACTAGCACTGAAAGCAGTGCATGCAAATAGATCTCATGCATATTCATTGAGGAAATCCTGAAAACCCGACTGGATTCCGGCCCTCGAGGACTGGAGTTGCCCACCCCTGTCCTAAACCCAAATGGAAGGGCGTAGAAGGCAAGGGTGTTAATTTCCTTGAAGATAACTTCCAGTTGCTCGAGGCATGACGTATACTTCACCTGGATGAAAGTGATTTTACTTTGTATTCCCCATGCATAAAGTAGATACGCGGATTGATTATCTTTTGATAGTGCAGTCTCTTTTTGCGGTTACCAGGTCTGTTGCAATAGTGGATACGGCTTTGTCAGATCATTGCCTGGTGTGGGTAGAGCTGGGTGTGTCTAAACACGAAGGTTCCCCTGGATGGAGGATGAATTTCACTCTATATTTAGATTCTGGCATCTGTATTTACCTAAGAGGATATACACAACATACCGGATGCTGACAGGCTATACCAGTGGTCTCAAACTTGTGGCCTGGGGGCCACATGCGGCCCGCCAGGTACTATTTTGAGGCCCTCTGTATTTTTATCATAATCACAAAAATAAAATAAAACCATTTCTTGATCATATGTCTCTTTAGCTATAAATGACAATATTATTATTAAGACAGCTAAAAAAAAAGATTTATAAACTATAAAGAATTTTACCTCATACAAAATTGTAATAAGACATTAACTATTTTTTCTGCGGCCCTCCAAGTACCTACAAATCCATAATGTGGCCCTGCAAAGGGTTTGAGTTTGAGACCACTGAGCTATACGCATGGAACGAAGACGGGAAACTGACAGGGTTGATGGTCAGTCTAGAAGAGGTATGCAGGCAGATTGATAGGCTTAAAACGATAAATCCCCAGGACCGGATGGCATCCATCCAAGGGTAATTAAGGAACTGAAAGGGGCTTTAGCTGAACTGCTTCGACTAATAGCCAATCTGTCGATCACATCAGGAAGGATTCCGGAAGACTGGAAAGTGGCCAATGTTACGCCGATCTTCAAGAAAGGTTCGAGGGGAGATCCAGGAAACTACAGACTGGTGAGTCTGACCTCAGTACTAGGAAAGATGGTAGAGGCACTGATAAAGGACCGCATCATTGATCACCTTGACGGACATAATCTGATGAGGATCAGCCAGTATGGCTTCAGCAAAGGAAGTTCTTGCTTGACGAACTTGCTGCACTTCTTCAAGGGAGTAAACAGGCAGATAGACAAGGGTGACCTGGTCGACATTGTATATCTGGAATTTCAGAAGGCGTTCGACAAGGTTCCGCATGAATGACTATTTCAAAAAATTGCGAGCCATGGAATCAAGGGTGAAATACTCACGTGGATTAAAAACTGGCTGATGGATAGGAAACAGAGAGTGGGGGTAAATGTACAATACTCGGACTGGTAAAGCATCATGAGTGGAGTGCCACAGGGTTCAGTGCTTGGACCCGTGCTCTTCAACATATTTATAAATGACCTGGAAATTGGTACGACGATTGAGGTGATTAAATTTGCAGATGATACGAAGTTATTCAGAGTAGTGAAGACACAGAAGGATTGTGAAGACCTGCAACGTTACATAAATATGCTTGAGAAATGGGCCATGACATGGTAAATGAGGTTTAACGTGGATAAGTGTAAGGTGATGCATGTTAGTAACAAAAATCTTATACATGAATACAGGATGTCCAGTGCAGTACTTGGAGAGACTCCCCAGGAAAGAGACTTGGGAGTACTGGTCAACAAGTCAATGAAGCCATCCGCCCAATGTGCGACGGCGGTGAAAAGGGCAAACAGAATACTAGGAATTATTAAGAATGGGATCACGAACAGATCGGAGAATGTTATCATGCCATGTACTGGGCCGTGGTACGTCCTCACCTGGAATACTGCGCCTAGCACTGGTCGCCGTACATGAAAAAGGACACGGTACTACTCGAAAGGGTCCAGAGAAGAGTGACTAAAATGGTTAAGGGGCTGGAGAAGTTGTCGTACAGTGAGAGATTAGAGAAACTGGGCCTCTTTTCTCTTGAAAAGGAGACTGAGAGGGGACATGATCGAAACATTCAAGATAATGAAGAGAATTGACTTAGTAGAGAAAGACAGGTTGTTCACCCTCTCCAAGGTAGAGATAACGAGAGGGCACTCTCCAAAGTTAAACGTAAGGAAGTTCTTCTTCACCCAGAGAGTGGTGGAAAACTGGAACGCTCTTCCGGATGCTATTATAGGGGAAAACACCCTTCAGGGATTCAAGACAGAATAGATAAAGACAGGTTGTTCACCCTCTCCAAGGTAGGGAGAGGGCACTCTCTGAAGTTAAAAAGGGATAGATTCCGTATAAACGTAAGGAAGTTCTTCTTCACCTAGAGTTGTAGAAAACTCGAATGCTCTTCCGGAGGCTCTTATAGGGGAAAACACTCTCCAGGGATTCAAGACAATTTCCTGCTGAACCAGAACGTACGCAGGTAAGGCTAGTCTCAGTTAGGGCACTGGTCTTTGACCTAAGGGCCGCCGCATGAGCGGACTGCTGGGCACGATGGACCATTGGTCTGATCCAGCAGCGGCAATTCTTATGTTCTTACGACACCAATGGGGGAACTTTCTTCGGGATAATCCTCCTGGGGAGGTTTCTCCGATCATGTACTGGGAGGCAGCGAAGGCTGTCAAAAGGGGGCATATTCTGGTTTTTGGTGCTAAGATACGAAAAGCGTAGGATTGAGAGCTTGTGGCTTTTAGTGCCCGGCTTGCAGTACTTAGGGGTCTCTTAAAGTCCTGATGTACTGACCGTACTAGAGCTGAGTATTTAGCAGTTAAAAAAACAGATTAATGAACTGCTCAGTACGAAGGCAGCCTGGGACATTCAGGTTTACAAGTACCAGCTCCACTGTTGGGGCAATAAGTCCGACAAGCTGCTAGTGGGACTGGTTTGGCAACGGGGGGCGAAGCCAATTATCACGCGGAAAAAGGTGCCGGGGGTGGGCTGCAGCCACCTCAGATCTAGCCATTCAAGCGGCTTTCATGCAGTTTTTTAGGCCCTTATACGATAAAGGGGACCGCGATGTGAATGCATGGGAAGCCTTTTTTCATTACCCTGCTTGGACCATGAGCAGCGGGAGTTCCCAAATGCCCCCAGTATCGGACCTGGACATCATAACAGCCATTTGAGGCCTTAAGCTAGCCAAGGCACCCGGGCTGGATGACCTGGGGTCTGAATTCTATAAAATATTGGGCGAAGGGCTGATCCCGCCCTTCCGAGCGTTATGCGATGGCTTATGTTTGGCGAGCACAGGGCCGTTTGACACATAGTTGTGCTGCCAAAGCCAGGGAAGGATGGGGAACTTGTGGGGGTCCTTTTGACCTATCTCGCTGCTGAACCAGGATATAAAGATATATGTTGCTATAATGGCTAAGCGTCTTGGACAGCTCCTACTGAACCTTATTCACTTGGCTCAGATGGGTTTCGTTCCAGGAAGGTCAGCGTCTACCAATATCTTGAGGGCCCTTTCTGTGCTATTGTCCAGTGGGAACCAACTGGGGGATGCTATTGTGGTGAGTTTAGACGCAGAAAAAGCATTTGATAAAATCTTATGGGACTATTTGTTTTGGGTTCTCCCGCATGGGCAGCTTCCTGAACAGAGTACGAGCCCTTTATAGTGGACCCACTGCTCAAATTTTGGTGAGTGGGGGGTTGTCCCCTGCATTCCTGCTAGAGAGGGGAACTCGTCAGGGTTATCCCTATCACCCATGCTTTTTGTGCTCTCCTTGGAACCCCTGGCATCTCGGATTCGACAGGCTGCGCATATAAAGGGTATACAAACTGGCTGTACTGAATACAAAATTAACTTATTTGCTGATTATATGATGTTGTTTATGGATAATGCATCGGATACTATGCCTGATTATTCAGTTTGGGACTTTTTCCGAGCTTCAGATTAACTTTGAAAAATTGGAGGCGCTAGCAGTTTCGGCGGATTGTCCCTCTAGGTGAGACCCAGCCTTCCCCCTTCGGTGGTCCTCTAGCACCCTGAAATATTTAGGTATATATTTACATCTGGACCTGAAGATGATATACAAACTCAACATTGAAAACAAATTAGAGCTTATCAAGTTTCAAGAAGTGCTTTTTTAGTTTACGGATGTTGAGGAAGGTTAGACATTTCTCTCGACTAGATTACTGCAATGCCATCTATCTTGGCATCACGAAGATCTGTCTCCAAACATTACAATTAATCCAGAATACTGCTGCGAAGCTGATCTTTCGAAAAAGTAAATTTGACCATGTGACCCCTTTTTGCTCCTGCGTATTCATTGGCTCCTGGTTTATCTTAGAATTCAATTCAAATGGGCCTGCATCTCTTTCAAAATTTTATATGGCATTTTTATTCCCCTCGTTCCCTTATTATGGAATGCTTACAGATTTTCCTTTGCAAGAGGCATCCAACAGTTCAAACTCTCCCTTCCTTCAAGAAAAGGAATTAAAGGAGTTACGATCTTCAGTCAATCTCTGGCTTGTAAACTTTCTCAACTCTGGAATGAACTCCCCTTAATTCTGAGGAGCCCCAGTTCGTTCCAATCTTTACGTAAATTTCTAAAAACTTTTCTTTTTGCCAAACATTTTGAAAACTAATCTCTTCAAAACTTTTGCTATTACTTTCTTTAGTTTTTATTTAATTGTTGTAAACCGAGTCGAGCTTCCATAGGTTGATGATAGAGAATGACACGGTGACAAAATGCATCACCGTTCCCGTGGATAACCGCGGGAAATAATCCCATGTCATTTTTTAGTGTCTATTTCAACCTCAGTCCTTCTATATCAGCATTCTTCAAAGCAAAGCTTGAGGGTCAGTGGTTGTGGCCATTCATATTCTGATTCTTCCCTCGCTCCTTAAAGAATGATATGAAGATGGTTTCCCGCGGTGATGAATTTTGTCACCGTGTCATTCTCTAGTTGATGGCCCGGTATATAAAGTTAAGCTTTAGTTTAGTTTAGTATTAGTTTCAAGTTTATAAAAAAAATTTTTATACCACTTAATCAAATTTCTAAGCGGTGTACAGAAATAAAAAGTATCTTAAAAACAAATTAAAATTAAATTACTAAACAGAACCAGGTTAGGTTAGTAAACACATACAAACATATATACTAACTACAAACAATTAGGGAAGAAGGGCGAGAACTACAATCGTAACGAAAAAGAGCACAATTAAGGGAAAAACCATAGGTAAGGGTAAAAGGCTATGGAAGCGGGGATTTTGGTTACTATGGCATGTTAGTTGGACCGAGTTTTGTTTTATCCCAGACCTGTCATCTGTCAACATATACGCCACAGTGACCCCTGATGCAGGCGTTCCTCAGACGCCGAAACACAGTGCTGTGTCGGGTCCACAGCTTCTGCTTGTGTCCTTTTATGAAGTAAACAAGTTGGTTTTACATCTGTGATCTTCAGTGGAGTGTTCATTGTCCGTTCCCACTTCCTTTTGTACCGAAGTATTCTTTGTAACATGCTGGAGTGTCAGGGTCCTGGGGAGGGGGGATGAGTTAGGGCATGGTTGGGAGGGATTATTTAGATTGTTGGGGATGAAAATATAAAATCATTGGTATGCAGACCCTGCTTCCTTTGAGTTTTATACATAACAGCTGCGCAGTTTGCCGGTTGCTGAGGTATCTTTAATCTGCCTTGTGGGGGGGGGAGCATTGTTGCCCCCCAACCTCTGTATTTATGATCTTGTTTTCTTTATTCAACTATGTTTTATTTGCAGTGCTGTTGCTTGCCAATAAAGCACAGTTACTTACAGGTGTTATCCAGGGACAGCAGGCAGATATTCTTAACGCATGGGTGACGTCACCGACGGAGCCCCGGTACGGTCCTTTTTAACTAGAAAGTTCTAGTTGGCCGCACCGCGCATGCGCGAGTGCCTTCCCGCCCGACGGAGGAGTGCGTGGTCCCCAGTTAAGATAAGCCAGCTAAGAAGCCAACCCGGGAAGGAGGGTGGGATGTAAGAATATCTGCCTGCTGTCCCTGGATAACACCTGTTACGGTAAGTAACTGTGCTTTATCCCAGGACAAGCAGGCAGCATATTCTTAACGCATGGGTGACCTCCAAGCTAACAGAGAGGGAGGAGGGATGGTTGGCCATTAGGAAAATAAATTTTGTAACACAGATTGGCCGAAGTGTCCATCCCGTCTGGAGAAGGCATCCAGACAGTAGTGAGTAGTGAACGTGTGAACTGAGGACCAAGTGGCAGCCTTGCAGATTTCCTCGATGGGCGTGGAATGGAGGAAAGCCACAGAAGCAGCCATAGCTCTGACCCTGTGGGCCGTGACAGCACCTTCCAGTGAGAGACCGGCCCGAGCATAACAGAACGCAATGCAGGCAGCAAGCCAGTTGGAAAGTGTCCGTTTAGAGACAGGACGACCTAGACGGTTAGGATCGAAGGTCAGAAAGAGCTGAGGAGATGAGCGGTGAGCCCTGGTACGGTCAAGGTAGTATGCAAGGGCACGCTTACAATCCAGCGTGTGCAACGCCTGTTCCCCAGGATGAGAATGGGGTTTAGGGAAAAAGACCGGCAACACAATGGACTGGTTGAGGTGAAAAGCCGAGACCACCTTGGGGAGGAATTTAGGGTGGGTACGCAGAACCACCTTGTCATGGTGAAAAACAGTGAACGGTGGATCGGCGACCAGTGCATGCAGCTCACTAACCCTCCTGGCAGAGGTGATGGCAATGAGGAAAAGCACCTTCCAAGTTAGAAGTTTGAGCGAAGTCGTGGCAAGAGGCTCAAAAGAAGGTTTCATGAGGGCTGATAAAACCACATTTAGGTCCCAGACGACAGGAGGAGGCTTCAGAGGTGGTTTGACATGGAAGAGGCCTCTCATGAACCGGGAAACCAGAGGATGAGCCATGAGAGGTTTTCCGAGGATAGGCTCATGAAACGCAGTGATGGCACTGAGGTGGACTCTGATTGAGGTAGACTTGAGGCCAGCATCGGACAGAGAGAGCAAATAGTCCAGTACAGTTTCCACCGCCAATGAGGTGGGATCGTGATGATGCAGGAGACACCAAGAGGAAAACCGGGTCCACTTCTGATGGTAACATTGAAGAGTGGCCGGTTTCCTGGAGGCATCCAAAATGCGACGGACAGGCTGAGACAGATTCTCTGGAGAGGTCAGCCCGAGAGAAACCAAGCTGTCAGGTGGAGCGAAGACAGATTGGGATGTAGTAGAGACTGATGCTGCTGTGTAAGTAGAGTAGGAAACACAGGAAGAGGAATGGGCTCCCTGGAGCTGAGCTGAAGCAGAAGGGAGAACCAGTGTTGTCGAGGCCACCGAGGGGCGATGAGAATCATGGTGGCCTTGTCCCTGCGGAGTTTGTATAGCGTCCGCAACATCAGAGGGAGTGGAGGAAAGGCATAGAGGAACCGATCCGTCCAGTCGAGCAGGAATGCATCCGGGACCAGACGGTGAGGAGAGAAGAGTCTGGAACAGAACTGGGGCAGCTGATGGTTGTGAGGAGCTGCAAAGAGGTCCACCTGTGGAGTGCCCCAGCGAGCAAAGATGGAGCAGAGTGTTGGAGGGTCCAGAGTCCACTCGTGAGGTTGAAGGATGCAGCTGAGATTGTCGGCCAGGGAGTTCTGTTCGCCCTGGATGTAGACAGCCTTGAGGAAGAGACTGTGGTCCGTGGCCCAGGTCCAGATGCGGAGAGCCTCCTGACAGAGGAGGCGAGATCCGGTGCCGCCTTGCTTGTTTATGAAGTACATGGCGACTTGATTGTCTGTGCACAGGAGAAGAACCTGAGGGCAGAGAAGGTGCTGGAAGGCCTTGAGAGCATAGAACATGGCTCTGAGTTCCAGGAAATTAATGTGATGTTGACGCTCCTGAGGGGTCCAGAGTCCCTGGGTGCGTAGATCTCCTAGGTGAGCTCCCCACGCATAGGGGGAGGCATCCATGGTTATGATCATGGAGTGAGGGGGTAGATGAAGGAGTAGACCCCTGGAAAGATCGGAGGAGTTCAACCACCATTGAAGAGATTGCTGAAGAGACGATGTCACAGAGATGGGATGAGAAAGAGGATCCGTGGTCTGTGACCATTGGTTGGCTAGAGTCCACTGAGGTGTCCTGAGGTGGAGTCGCGCCAGAGGAAGTACATGGACCGTCGAGGCCATGTGGCCCAAGAGGACCATCATCTGTCGAGCTGGGATGGTTTGATGAAGGAGCACCTGATGACAGAGGTGGAGCAGGATCCGGTGTCGGTCAGAGGGGAGAAATGCCCTCATCAGAGTGGTGTCGAGAACTGCTCCGATGAACTGAAGTCGCTGTGTGGGAAGCAGATGCGAACCCCAAGAGATGGAGGAAAGAGATGGTGTGATGAGTGGCTTGCAGCACAAGTGGAGACGTAGTTGCTTTCACCAACCAATCGTCCAAGTAGGGGAACACCTGGAGGTTGTGAGACCTGAGGAAGGCCGCTACCACAATAAGGCACTTGGTGAACACCCTGGGCGATGATGCGAGGCCAAAAGGTAGTACCTTGTACTGATAGTGGCGGTGCTGAATCTGAAAGCGGAGGTAGCGATGTGAATTCAGATTGATGGGGATGTGAGTGTAGGCCTCTTTGAGGTCCAGGGAACATAGCCAGTCGTGTTGAGAGAGAAGAGGGTAAAGCGTGGCCAGGGAGAGCATTCTGAACTTCTCTTTGACCAGACACTTGTTAAGGTCCCTGAGATCGAGGATGGAGCGGAGGTCTCCTGTCTTCTTGGGAACCAGGAAGTAGCGGGAGTAGAATCCCTGACCCCTTTGGTCCGGAGGCACCTCTTCGATGGCATTGAGAAGAAGGAGGGATTGGACCTCCCTCAGGAGGAGGGGGGTTTGGGAGGAGTGAGAAGCAGACTCTACGGGAGGATTGTCTGGTGGAAGAGTCAGGAAGTTGAGAGAGTAGCCGTGGCGAATGATGTTGAGGACCCATTGGTCTGATGTGATGACCTCCCAAAGGCTGAGGAAATGCTGGAGGCGACCTCCGATAGGCTGAGGAAGAGGTAATGATGTTGGGAGACTGGCTATGCCCTGGAGAAAAGAGTCAAAAGGGCTGAGATGGTTTTGACGGAGGTAGAGGCTTGGCAGGTTGGTGAGACTGAGAGCGAGCCTGGGTTTGATGTTGTTGCCGAGGTCGGCGTGGCTGCTGTTGAGGCGGGTTGAGAGGTCTGGCCGAGAACCTGCATTGGTAAGAAGACTGTTGCCTGTAGGGGCGAGCAGGTGGAGTCTTCTTTTTAGGTTTGATCAGAGTGTCCCACCTGGTCTCGTGTGCCGAGAGCTTCTGGGTGGTCGAGTCCAGGGATTCTCCGAAGAGTTCATCACCCAGACAAGGTGCGTTAGCCAGGCGGTCCTGGTGGTTAATGTCTAGGTCAGAGACTCTCAGCCATGCCAAACGGCGCATGGCCACCGCCATGGCAGATGCGCGAGAGGTCAGCTCAAATGAGTCGTAGATGGAGCGAACCATGAATTTCCTGAGTTGGAGGAGGCTAGAAATATGTTGCTGGAAAAGAGGGACCTTACGTTCAGGAAGATATTTCTGTAAGGAGGAGAGCTGTTGCACCAGATGCTTCATGTAGAAGGAGAAGTGGAAGGTGTAGTTGTTGGCTCTATTGGCTAACATGGCATTTTGGAAAAGGCGCTTACCAAATTTATCCATGGTTTTTCCCTCTCTGCCAGGAGGGGTGGAGGCATATACACTGGAACCCTGAGATTTTTTCAAGGTAGATTCCACCAGGAGGGACTCGTGGGGCAATTGAGGTTTATCAAACTCTGGGATTGGGATAATCCGGTATAATCTATCCAATTTACGAGGGGCTCCAGGAACCATGAGGGGAGCTTCCCAGTTTTTATAGAAAGTTTCCCGTAAGATGTCGTGGACGGGCAACTTCAGAAATTCTTTGGGAGGTTGTTCAAAGTCTAGGGCATCGAGGAAAGCCCTAGACTTTTTAGAGTCGGACTCCCAGGGAATGGAAAGAGCTGCTGACATCTCCCTAAGGAATTTGGAGAAAGAGGATTGCTCTGGTTTGGAGACGGTGTCGGTCATGGAGGGTTCTTCATCGGTTGATGAAGCGTCCTCCTCGGTACCGTGAGGGGAGTCTTCCCACAAATCTGGGTCCCTAACGTCGGGGTGCGTACGTTTGGACATCGGTGTGGAGGGCTCGGCATGGCGGGTCTTTGAAAGAGATTTGCCTGAGCGCACCGAGGCGGTACCGGGTGAGGAAGACCGATGTCGTTCCTGGGACCGGACAGGGTCGGCAGCATCACGGGTACGTACTGTAGGTGTTTCTGCCAAGAGCACCGGCATGGAAGTATTAATCGGTACCGAGGGGGTCGACACCGATGGGACAGTGTGAGGCTCGGACCGGTCCTGTACCGGAAGGTGCTGTGCCAGCAACGCCGGCAACAGTTGTTGCAGCTGTTGTTGCAGCTGCTCCTGTAACTGTGTTTGGAGTATGGCCGCGATGCGGTCGTCCAGGGGAGGCACCGGTACCGCTTTTTTCTTCTTCGGTACCATAGGTGCCGCTCTACGCTCCGGCGATGAGAAGGCCGATGATGAGGCACTCACCGAGATCGGAGCGGAGCGTTTGCGGGGCCGGTGCGGCGCCGGGAGGGCCGGTGTCGCAACCGTGGCAGGAGGGCGCTCAAGGGAAGTGGGAGGCTTCTTAGTCGGCTTACCTGGGCCCAACGACCCCGAGGAAGGGTCCGGTGGTGTCGATGTCGTCGGTGCCGACTTATGTGGTGCTGTTGACGTCGCAGCCGGTTCCATGGCAGATCCGGTACCAAACAAAATATTTTGCTGGATCTGCCGATTTTTCAAAGTACGCTTTTTAAGCGTAGCACAGCGGGTGCAGGTGTCAGCCCGATGCTCTGGACCCAAGCACTGGAGGCACCAATTGTGTGGGTCGGTGAGGGAGATCGGGCGTGCACACCGCTGGCACTTCTTAAAGCCCGGTTGAGGGGGCATGAAGGGAAACACGGCCTCCGCAAAATTGAATCCGGAGGCCTGTATGGTGGCAACAGGCCCCGCCGGGGCCGGCCTGAAAAAATTAAGAAAACTCGACGATTTTTTTTTTTAAACAAAAATAAAGGGAATCCGATAAGAAAAAAGGAAAAAAGTGAGAAAATACGCGAGCGGGAAGGCAAAAATTCGTTTTTCAACGGCCGTTGAAAACACATGCGTCTTCTTCGCTCCGTGGAAACGAAGAAACTGGGGACCACGCACTCCTCCGTCGGGCGGGAAGGCACTCGCGCATGCGCGGTGCGGCCAACTAGAACTTTCTAGTTAAAAAGGTCCGTACCGGGGCTCCGTCGGTGACGTCACCCATGCGTTAAGAATATGCTGCCTGCTTGTCCTGGGATAAAAGATATTTACGAAAAGAAAAGTGTGCAACATGAAAATCTACTTATTTCATACCAAAAGCACAAGTTTATGACACAAACTTTCCAGGCATTCCGAGAGTGGGATCTGCCAGGAAATCCCACATAAGATTCCAACAATAGTCTGCCATCATGTGTGCGTCCCATCTTCTGTGGCATCTGGCTTTCATTGTTTTTATGCCTTGGTGAAATCTTTCACCTTGCTCTTCGCTTAAGTCACCGAGGTTCTCTGGAAAATTATCCAAGTGACTGTGTAGATAATGGCCTTTGACGCTCATGTTACAGCCAAGCCTGTTGAAATGAAAGAGCCTATTGGGTGTAGTTGTCTGCCTTTTTGTTGCCAAGAAAGTTTTTCATAACAAGAACAAATGAAGACCAGGCACATGATTCGATTTTATTCAATGATGCCATGAAATGTGGCTCATTTATAAGTTGTCTGATCTGTGGACCATCGAAAATTCCTGCCTTCAGTTTTTCCATGGTAAATCCAGGTAACATATGCACTATGGGGCTCATAATAAAAAAATTAAAAAACGTTCAAAGCGTGGCCTAAATCGGTACTTAGATGATCAAAAAGACAGATAGTCCAAGTACCTATAATCAAAGTTGGTTTTAGACGTATCTAAAACCAGCTTAGACCTTTACCCTGCCTCAGAATGCCTAGAGCGAAAAGAGACGTTTTTAGAGGATGGGAAAGGGCGGGAGGTGGGCCGGCCTAGACTTAGTGGTACTGCAAGTATAACCAAAAGTTCCGAATAGGGGCTGCTGAGCTGATCGCAGCTGCCGTGATCAGCTCAGAGGCCCGGCAACCTGCCCCCTCCCTCCCCCCCCGCAATGATCACGGCAGATGCCTAATTTCTCCTGCCGCGATCGCAATCCCCCCCCTGAATGGCCACAATTGCGGCAGAAGGGATCCCAAGCCCTTCTGCCGACACCCTCCCCGAACGGCCACGATCGCGGCAGGAGGGATTCCAAGCCCTCCTGCTGACATCCCCAAACCCCTGACAGTACTGGCAGGAGGGAGCCCAGGACCTCCTGCCAAAGACGAAGGCCCCCCCCCTCCTATGGGTGAGGCTTTAGGCACATGGGCCAACCCATTCCATGTGCTCCCTTCCTAGCAGCGTTCAAATCCAAGCTAAAAGCCCACTTTTTTAAATGTTTTCAACTGCTAACTCCCACTCACTGCTGTCAGATACCTATACCCACTGTATCATTTCCTCTACTATAATCTCCCCAACCCCAAAATGTTCTGTCTAAATTAGATTGTAAGCTCTTCTGAGCAGGGACCGTCTATTGTATGTTAAAATGTACAGCGCTGCGTATGCCTTCCAGCGCTTTAGAAATAATAAATAGGAGGAGGAGGAGGGGACTAAGGCACTGGACCAATTCTGGTTGACCCAGTTGCCAAAGGCCCCTCCTATGGGCAGGGCCTTAGGCAACTGGGCCAATCAGGCTCTAGGCCCCTCCCCGGTGCATTCCACAATGCACCGGGAAGGGGCAGGCCTGCCATTCTGAAGATGGCAGTCCTGCTGGCCATACCCGTCTGGCTGGCCAACATTAAAGGTTAGTGTGGGGGAGGGGTCTGGGGTGTGGGGAGGGGGGGTCTGGGGTGGTGGGGGGCTTTTTGATGGCGGCCTGCATCTTCGGCAGGAAGGCCTGGGCTCCCTCCTGCTGGTATTGTCAGGGGTTCGGGGGGGGGGGGGGTGTTGGCAGGAGGACTTGGGATCCCTGCTGGCCGTTCGGGGGGGGGGGGGGCGGTGTCGGCAGGAGGGCTTGGGATCCCTCCTGCTGCGATCGTGGCCATTCGGAGGGATTGCGATCGCGGCAAGAGAGATTATGCATGTCTCCTGCCGCGATCATTGCAGGGGGGGGGGATTCTGTAACCGGTGTTGTTGTTTTTGACAGATTCCGGTTACAGAATCCAGCTTTTAGGCGAAGGACTGGCCCCTTCTTCGCCTAAAAGGTCTTGTTTTGGGCGTTTGGGACTTGGGCAATTTTATGGTTGGGAATGTGTTTTAATTTTAGACGTTGTGGTGGTCTGGGCGATTAAACTGCTGAACGTAGAGATAGGCCATTCTCAAATAAAAACCTCATATTGGACGGGTTTTTTGGGGTTTTTTTGAGAATGGACATTTCCCTGCTGCTACTTCCATCGTTTAGGAGCTTAGGCCAAAATGGAATTAGATGGTTTTTTAAAAAAATTATGCCCCTCCATGTATTCAATGCACAAACCATCTTTATTGAAACCCTTTACAAACTGTTTCATCAGGCCTAGCTTTATATGTCGTGGTGGTAGAACGATGCTATCTCATGCTGCCAAAGGTTCATTTTGTCCTCCAACCACCATATATTCTCTCGGAGGCCAATCTTCTTTTGCCTAATGTTCATGTTTGGCTCTGCTATCCCATAACCATACCTATGAAACTAGAGCTGATGCGGTCTATCCGATGCAATTTTCTGACTCAGCGACCCAAATAACCCCAGGAACAGGTCAAAAACCTAAGGCACCAAGAAAAAAATTTTTTTTTTTTTTGTTGGCCTATGTTATTACTCTTATCTTGTTTACTTCTCCCCCTCCTACGTGTGGACTCATTTTTGAAGGTGTTGAAATATCTGATAATTATGTATCACAACCTTCAGTGTTTACCACTATACTCTTTTATTTATTCAATTTTCTATACAGTTCTCCCAGAAGAGCTCAGAATGGTTTACATGAGTTTATTCAGGTACTCAAGCATTTTTCCCTGTCCTGGTGAGCTCACAATGTACCTGGGGCAATGGGGGGATTAAGTGACTTGCCCAGGGTCACAAGGAGCAGCGGGGGTTTGAACCCACAACCCCAGGGTGCTGAGGCTGTAGCTTTAACCACTGCGCCACTCTAGAAATCAAAATGTAGTAGAAGTGAGCCAAGTATAGGGCAATGAAGCCATTGTGACATCACTGCTGAGGTTGGCTCTTAGGCATTGGTGGAATGAGGCATTATGATGTCACAATACCAGCTCTGCTTATCAGAGGCTGAAACTTTTCACACTGTTTATGTATTCAATTTTCTATACTGTTCTCCCAGGAGAGCTGAGAACGGTTTACATGAGTTTATTCAGGTACTTAAGCATTTTTTCCTGTCTGTTCCAGTGGGCTCACAATCTATCTAATGTACCTGGGACAATGGGGGGATTAAGTGACTTGCCCAGGGTCACAAGGAGAACCATGGCTTTGAACCCGCAACCCCAGGATGCTGAGGCTGAGGCTTTAACCACTGCACCACACAATATATTGAAATTGTACGTAGTCAAACCATATTCTGTTTACCTCATCTCAAAAAAGATATAGCAGAATTAGAAAAGGTACAGAGAAGGGTGACAAAAATGATAAAGGGATGGGACGACTTCTCTGTGAGGAAAGGCTAAAGCGGCTCAGGGGTGATATCCTAGAGGTCTATAACATACTGAGTGGAGTGGAATGAACGTGAATCGCCTGTTTATTCTTTCCAAAAATACTAGGTCTAGGGGGCATGCAATGAAGCTACTAAGTAGTAGATTTAAAAGAAATCGGATAAAATATTTCTTCACTCAACGTATAATTAAACTCTGGAATTAATTGCCAGAGAATGTGGTGAAAGCAGTTAACTCTGCAGGTTTGGCTAATTTCCTAAACGAAAACTCTATAAGCCATCATTAAGATGGACTTGGAAAAATCAATGGCTTATTCCTAGGATAAGCAACATAAAATTTGTTTAATCTTTTGGGACCTTACCAGGTACTTGTGACCTGGCTTGGCCACTGTTGGAAACAGGATACTGGGCTTGATGGACCTTCGATCTGTCCTAGTATGGCAACTCTTATGTGAGCCAATATAGGACAATCAAACCATTGTGACATCACTGATGAGGTTGACTCTTAGGCATTGGTGGAATAAAGTATTATGACATCACAATCTAAGCTCTGGAATGATGCTACTCTTTGGGTTTCTGGGGTTGGCCACTGTTGGAAACTGGGCTTGATGGACCTTTGGTCTGTCCCAGTATGGCAACTCTTATGTTTTTATGTGAGCCAATATAGGACAATCAAACCATTGTGACATCACTGATGAGGTTGACTCTTAGGCATTGGTGGAATAAAGTATTATGACATCACAATCTAAGCTCTGGAATGATGCTACTCTTTGGGTTTCTGCCAGGTAGTTGGGACCTGGGGTTGGCCACTGTTGGAAACTGGGCTTGATGGACCTTTGGTCTGTCCCAGTATGGCAACTCTTATGTTTTTATGTGAGCCAATATAGGACAATCAAACCATTGTGACATCACTGATGAGGTTGACTCTTAGGCATTGGTGGAATAAAGTATTATGACATCACAATCTAAGCTCTGGAATGATGCTACTCTTTGGGTTTCTGCCAGGTAGTTGGGACCTGGGGTTGGCCACTGTTGGAAACTGGGCTTGATGGACCTTTGGTCTGTCCCAGTATGGCAACGCTTATGATCTTATGTTCTAACCATCCCATGGGCATTCTTTAGTGTCTGTTTATCTCAACCTCAGTCCTTCTACACCAGCATTCTTCAATGCAAGGCTTTCAGTGGCTGAACCCATTCATACTCTGATTCTTATGTGAGCCAAGTATAGGATAATGAAGCCATTGTGACATCACTGATGAGGTTGGCTCTTAGGCATTAGTGGAATGAGGCATTATGACATCACATTCTCAGTTCTGGAATGTTGCTATGCTGGGTTTCTGCAAAGGTACTTGTGACCTGAATTGGCCACTGTTGGGAAACAGGCTTGATGGACCTTTGGCAATTCTTATGCTCTTATGTTACAGAAGGATATACAAAATATATTCAGGTATATGACATTTGGGAGATAACAGTGTCTGTGAGGTAATATATAGACAAACGGGATATACAGAGGGATATATATTCAGATATTTGATGTCTGAGAAAAATATGCAGAGGTGGAATATACAGATAGTGGAATATATATCCACATGTATGGAGTTTGTGAGATATTATACACATGCTCTTCCTCCTCACTTGCCTCCAGGAGATCTGAGGAATAAGGAGCAGGGTCCCAGGCCACCAAGATCCCCTCGCCAAAGAGTGCATTCTCCAGAAACCTGTGCTTATTTGATGCCATCACCTGTGGATGACAGTTTCACGGGTAGGTTTGGTTACTCCAATAAAATGCTACAGAGAGAAAGCATGTGTTCAGAAAACCAGCAGAACTATTGTTACCGCATGCCCCAAATTAAGAACAGGATGATGGCAGGGAAGGCAGAGGGCCAGTGAAGTAGAATGCTGGAGAGGGGTATCATATCATGCGGGAGTAGAGGGGGGGGGGGTGGAAGAGTGTTCTTATCACACCATTCATTACTACAAGTATCAGTTACACAGACATGGTAGATATTTGGTCGTTCAGGTAATAATTACATAGAGATAAGTGACACTCGGGTAATAACTAAACACAGATAGCCACTATTTGACTATGAAATATTAGGCATATCACTACAGTTACTAAGGCCAGAACAATCTAGAGAAAAGCTTTACTCTGACAGAAATAGAGGGTACTCAATTATCAATTAATGTACAATAGCTGTTACTCAGGTAAGAATTATTCAGGGACCGGGGTAATAATTACACCGAGATAACCATTACTTGGCTGTGAAATATATCAGTTATTCAAGTCAGAATGATACAGAGAAAGGCTTTACTCCAGTAATAGCATCACAGGAATAGATGACCTTGAAATGTTAATTAAATCAGAATCATTGTTACTTAGGTAATAATTAGCTGGGTTACCTGGGAATTAATTAGGCGCACTGTCGTCTTCTTACCCACATCATTCTGGTACTTGGAAGTTGGGGCTGCGTTAAACCTCAGAACAGCATCATGGGAATCTGAGGGAGGGATGAGAGAGGTTGGACTTAAGGAGGCCCCAGTTAGAAAGACAGACAGTTAGAAAGAATCTCTGCTGCTCCATTTCGCAGGCTGAGACCCAGCTCTGTGTCCAAGAGACACACTGAAAAAACAGTTTCTCAGGTCACTTTTACTCTGAAACCTTCCCTAATCCTGAGTAGATGCTGCTATTTGAATAGTTTGAGGGTGCTTTTGGAAGAACTTTCATTAGATCCTCATGTAGGCATCACATATAAAGCATGAACACAGCACAGACAGCTGAAGAGCATATGCTGCTGCTGCCCGAAGAAATTCATGATGCCAAGCCTTGGAGCACCCGCTTAGGGGCTGCACTGACAACCGGGGACAGGGTGACAGAAGGAGGAAAGGGAGCAGAGGGAGAGAGAATTGCTGCACTTAACCGGAGGGAGAGAGAAGGAGAAAGAAGATGAGGAAGGGAGGGAGAGAAAGGAAGGAATGAAAGGAGATGCCAGGGCATAGAGAGAAGGGAGGGAGGAAGAGATGCCAAGGCATGGAGGAAAGGAGGAAGATATGCCAGGCCAAGGGAATAGGAAGTGAAAAAGGAAGGAGGAGATGTCAGAGCATGGAGGGGGAGGGAGATATGGAAGAAAAGGAAAGGAGAAAGATGCCAGGGAATCAACGAAGGGAAGGAGACAGAGATGTCAGACCGTGGGGTGGGAAGGAAAGAAAGGAGAAGAGAGAGATGCTAGAGCATAGGGGATGGGATGGTGACAGAGAGAGAAAAATAGAGAGGTGGCAGAGTTGAAATGAATCATGTACAAAGGAGAGAAGGGGCATAGGATAGACAGATTATGGAAGGAGCATAGAAAGAAGGAAGATGTCATATGGAATGGGGAGTGGGTGGACAGGTGATGGAAGGGACAGAGAGAGAGGGCAGACAGTGAATGGAAGGGGCAAAGAGAGGGCAGAGGCTGGATGAAAGGGCCAGATGCTGCATGGAAGGGAGAGAGAAGACAGATGCTGGCTAGAAAGACGAGCAGAAATAACAAAAGGTTAAAAAAAAAAGATTTTTTTGTTGCTTTAGAATAAAATAGTATTGTAGTTGTATTGATAAAACTTTTATAAACAGAAAATAAGGTACCGTATTTTTCGCTTCATAAGACGCACCTGACCATATGACGCACCCACCTGTAGAGGAAAAAGAAGAAAAAAATTCTGAACCACATGGTGTGCCCTGTACCCTGTCCCCCCTCTGGTGGTTTAGTGGTAGGCTGGGACAGGGTACAGGGCACGTCTAGTGGTGGGCACGTCTAATGGTAGGCACGTGAAGTGGCAGCCAGCCAGCCAGTTCCCAGCCCCCAGCCAGTCCCAAGCCAGCCAGCCAGTCCCAAACCAGCCAACCCCAAGCCAGCCAGCCAGCCCCAAGACAGCCAGCCAACCCCAAGCCAGCCAGCCAGCC
Source organism: Geotrypetes seraphini (assembly GCF_902459505.1). NCBI lineage: Eukaryota > Metazoa > Chordata > Amphibia > Gymnophiona > Dermophiidae > Geotrypetes > Geotrypetes seraphini. Next base: position 22,700,044 of record NC_047099.1, on the reverse strand, counting down.
AGCCACAATACAAAGTCAAAGGCAGGCACTCCCCACCCCCAGTACCTTTTTTCCCATCCTGGCGGTCCAGTGCACTTTCCACGTTCCTGCCTCGGTTCCCCTGCTCTTTTCTGGGAGCTGCACAGTGGTGCACGAGGCAGGCACACACTTTTTGCGTGCCTGCTTAGTCCCTTGCTGCACTCCAAATGGCTGCCTGTCAGTTCTTGTGGGATGAGAACTGACAGGCAGCCATTTGGAGTGCAGTGAGGGACCAAGCAGGCACGCAAAAAGCACGCGCCTTTCTTATGCGCCGCTGTGCCGCTGCCGGAAGAAAGCAGGGGAACTGAGGCAGGAGCACGGAAAGCGCGCTGGTCCGCCGGGATGGAAAAAAAGGTACGGGGTTTTTTGGATTTTCTTACATTCGCTCCTCAAGACGCACCCTTATTTCCACCCCCTGTCCTGAAGAAGTAGGAGGCTATGGCCTCTGAAAAAGTTAATTGAAAAATGGATTAATCCAATAAAATGGTATATTCTTATTTTTAATTTTTGTTTTATTTCTATTTGTTAATTTGTCAGTTGTTGATTGTCAGTTTCTTCAAATTTACATCTGCTATATTTTTATTTTGTAGAGTATTAGGGAGCTATGTGTCATTGTTTCTGTGGTTTTTCACTGTATGTAGTTTGGCTTCTTGGCGGTTCGGTTTAACCTTTATCTACATATTTCTATTTTTAGTTTGTGATTACTTATTCCAGACTGGGTGAGGGTGGATCTGTGTTCTGTGTGTATGAAAGACATGCTTTTCTTTTAGCGATGACTAGCCTTGTATGGCGAAATGCATAGGGCATGGTTCTTGGGAGCCCCTTGAATAAACCCGATTTGAATCTCCTTATTGTCTTCTTTTGTTCCACGTTGGATTCTTTGGTGGACGGGTCCGTTGCTACCACTAGGGGGTGGAATATTTTCAGTCGCTAAGGACAGGTATGTTCCCTGGAGTCCTGCAGAACTTGCCTGTCCCTCACAATTGAAAAATGTGACAGTAAAACAGCACCCTCTATTGGTGAGACTGTGGGTGGAGGACTCCTGCTCAGCTTAGAGGGAACACATAGACCGCTTGCCTTGTTGTTTCATTACAAGTTAACATACATGGAGTGGAACGTACTAGAGGAGTTACAGATTTGGTTGTTTGGGCGACATAGAGTGAGGCAATTGAGAGGCGTTGCAAACTTGGTTATTAATATAGACTTATATTTCGGATAGTATAACTGCTTTACAATATATTTGAACACTTTTAAGAGTTAAAGTCCTGGGTAAGTAGGTGGGAAGGGAAGGAAGGGGGATTTGTCCAGAGATGTTTGGGGGTTGCATAGAAGAAAATCCGTGCACTGGTATGCTAATCTTTATTTGTTTTGAATTTAAAAAAATAATACAAGTGGAAATAAAGAAGTAAATAAGAAAACAGATAAATGTGGGCGGGGCATGGCCAGGGGGCCCAGTGTACTTGTGTGCCTAGGGGTCCTCAAAGAATTAATCCTGCCATGGACAGGTCTGTACTGTTTCTTTCACATCTTTAGGGGTTGGGAGAGGGGTCAGTGACCACTGGGGAAGTGTGGAGGGGGGTTATGCCTTAATCCCCTCAGTGGTCATCTGATCAGTTTGGGCAACTTTTCGGCACTTAGATGCTTTTAAAACAGGTGTAGCTCCAAATGTCTAAATCACATCCTGGACGTCCTGGGAAATGTTTGATGATCGCCACAAGATGTCCAAGCGCTAAGGACACCCAAATCCCCCCCCATAACATGCCTCCAACATGCCCCCATGAATTTTACATGCACAGCTGACAAAAAAGTCTAGCAAAACATCTAGAAAGTCCGTTTCGAAAATCAGCACTTTATGCCGTTTTTTTGGACGTCTTTAATTTTTGAAAATGAGCCCCATAAATTCTATTTAGTAGCAAATAATTGATTGTTAATTGGCAATTATTAGCACAGAATGGCTTGTTAACTAATTGTACATGCAAATCAGATTATGTTCAGATTTGCATGTGCAAATTTAGTCACAGTATAGAGAATCTGGGGGATAATACATGAAAACAGCACAGACAGCTGAAGATGTGACTTGGAGAAAAATATTTAAAATAAAAAGGGTGGATGATAAAAATGAGGCAACTCAAGAAGATTTGTGAATAAGATAAAATAAAGTTCAATGGAAACAGATGAATATTGCAGTGCTCTCTTTCAGTGAGTAGAGATTATGGGATTGCAAAGTGTGTGTGTAGTACTGTGTAATAATACTGCCACCTTGTGGTCAAAAGGCATATGTGCCAGGAACCCTTTTTAGCTGTCATGGAAGGATTTTATTTATTTATTCCATTTTCTATACTGTTCTCCCCAGGGAGCTCAGAATGGTTTACATGAATTTATTCAGGTACTTGCCATCTGGCAAGTATAGGGGAGATACATGCATCTGTCAATGTACCAGTGCGTGTCCAAGATCATGGACCATGAAACTTACCTATCTCTCGGCCCAGATGGGAGTTGCGGATTGAGCCGGCAGAAGACACCACAGCACAGTTCTTCAGGGACCCCAGCTCCTGGGAGAGGTGAAGGGAAGGAAGGAACGTGGCCCACTCCTGTGTGTTGAAGGGAGGCTGTTCTGTCCCCAGAGTCTGCACTTTTACCTGATTCTTCAGTTGACATAGCAGCTCCTGTGCGCTCCGCTTGTGGGAAAGCCGGGGCCGTTCCTTCTGTGGTGGCATACTGTATTTGTTCCTAGACCGATACGTCTTGAAGACCTTCTGCAGTCTCTTGTTTAGCATGGCAGAGCTTGAGTTCTCATTCCACACCCTCCAAGGGGATTTCCCTCTGGGAAAGTCCAGGCTCTCCCCTCTGCGGTGGTCCCCACTCAGTACTACAAGCAGCCGATGAAAGAAGCCGGTGAGACCAGTGACCCAACTGCCACGTGCCCCAGAGGGCTTTGCTATCTCTCTCACCAGAGTGACAGGGGCTCCACTCATGTTTCGATGGTGGGAAATGGAAGTGGAGGAGGCACTTGAATTTAACTCAGGCAAGGTCTGAATGCCTCGGATCAGTTTCTCCACAGAGACTGTGCTTGCTCTCCCCTGCCAGGACCTGCGAGGGCTTTGGTACTGACTCCGTAACATGATCGCTGTCTCGGTGCACACCAAGTACAGAATAGCCAAGCAGAGGCAGGCAAAGGTCACACAGATGCAGCCTTTCCATGTTCTCCGAGGGCCCCTCCACATACGAGGGCAGACATCCATCCCCAGTCCCAGTAATGGTCAGGGAGCAGGAAAGAGCCTGATACAGAGAAGAAAAAAAGGAAGTCATTACATTTTATTAGTGACAGAGAGTGAGGACAGATTTCTCTTTAAGTATATCCATTCATAGGCGTTGGAATGGGGGGGGCCCACAGGGGCCATGGCCTCCTCAAAAACTGCCCATCCTGTGGTGATCCTGTGTGTGGGGGGGGGAACCCAATTTTTGTGAGGCTGGGAGCGGCACCTTGCTACCGTCCAGCATGCCTGCTGGTTGTCACGCTCTGCTGCACCCCTTCACCTGCATCTACTCCTCCTCCCTCCCGTCTGCTCACCCGCCCACCGCGCGTCTACGTTTAACTTCTTAGAAAAGTGCTGCACCACCCTGCCACTGGCCTGGTTTCTTCTCTCCACTGCGGCCAGCCCTAGTGAAAAGAGGAAGTTGTCAGAGAGAGCGGGCTGAAGTGGAGAGAAGACGCCAGGGCTAGCGGCAGGGAGGCGCAGTGCTTTCTAAGAAGTTAAACATAGACACGAGGCGGCGGGCGGAAGCAAGGGGGGAGGAGAAGTAGATGCCGGCAGAGGCATGGCGGAGTGCCTACCAGCTGGTATATTGGCTGGTAGCTAGGTGTAGAAAACCGGTAGAGAGGAGCATATGGGACTGGGGGAAGGGAGAGATATTGGACTCAGATGAGAGAAGGAGGGAGAGATATGAGGACAGAGGGAGTAAGAGAGGGGGAGAAGGATATGAGGGAAGGCAGGGGGGAGAAAGGGAGAAATGGATGTGGAGGGCAAAATGGGGAGAGGGAGAGAGATTTGGTGGAGGGGGCAAGATGGGGAAAGGGAAAGAGATTCAGGGGAGGGGACAGAAGTGGGAGAGAGAGATGGACAACTCAGAGAAAAAAGAGAAGGAAGAGAAGACATAGCTAGGGAAAGGCAGTGGGGATATGGACTGGGGACCAGGATAGGTGAGAGATGTCATACTTGGGAGCACACCAGGACCTCTGGCCATACTTTGCTGCTACTGTTGCCTGTGGCTTTGTGAAGAAAGAAGTGGGGCTGTAAAGAAGAAGGAGGAGACCTACTTGGATGTTTTAGAGCCAGCCAGAACACAGATACACACTCTTGGGAGGGGGCATGAACATGGGACACAAAAGGGAGGGAGGAAGAGAGGCACATTGGGTCACAGGGAGGGAGAGGGGTATGTTGGGACACAGGAGGGAGGGGCACATTGAGACAAGGAAGGAAAGGAGCATGAACTTGGGACAAATGAGGGTGGGGGCATGAATTTGGGACACAGAATGGAGATAGGGGACGTGTTAGGCCACAGAAGTGAGAGAAGGGGCACAGGCTTGGGACAAAGGCTGGAAAGGAGGGAGGGAGCACTAACTTGGACACAGGAGGGAGGGGTATGAAGGGAGGGAGGGAGCATAAACTTGAGGCATAGGATGGAAGAATGGGGGAAAAAGATGCTGAGGTGGGGAGGGAATAGAAAGGGAGAATTATTAAGCATGGGTGTGAGTGAGAGGGAAAGAGATGGTGTACATGGGGAAAGGAAGAAATAGGAGAATTATTGGACATGGTGATGGAAGAGGAGTGAGGTAGAGAGAGATAAGAGGGAGAAATGTCGGATGTGGTGGTGGAGAGGAAACAGTGGACTGGGACAGATGGAAATGGATTCAAGAGGGAGGAATTTTGGACATGGTGATGGAGGGAATGGAGGAAGAGATGTAGCATGGAGCTGGAGAGGGGTGACAGAAGCAGAAATGTTGGATATGGGGCTGGTGGGCAGGGGCAAAAGATGCTGCACACAGTCCGTGGGATAAGAGAGGGAGAAATATTGGATGTGGCAGTAGAGGGGGTGGGAGAGAGGCACCCTGGATCCCTCTCTCCCTCCCTCTCTTTCCCCACTCCCTTTGTAGCAAGGGAGGGAGGGAATGAGAGACAGAGAGATGGTAGACAGTGAGATAGAGGAGGACGTTGCACATGGGGATGTGCAGTGGTGGGGAGGGGAAAAAGAGTGTGCTTTGTGTGGTTTAATTTTGTGGTTACCACTGTGTATTATTAATAAGATTATTCTGTGTGTATATGAAAAATGAATGGAAGAAATGGTGTTTACAATTAGTACTATTATTATGGGGGTGAGGTCTGGGGAAGAGCTTGGGCAGGTCTGGGGCGGGGCCTAGGGCAGAGCTTTTGCCCCCCCTCCCTCCATCCAAACAAAAAAGGGTTCCGCTGCCTGTGCTGTCCATTGCTAATCATGACCTACTCTCATCAAACATGTATCTGTTCCAAAGCAACAGGATCTTTGGTTACTGTGAGATGAAGTTGTGTCGAAAATAAAATCATACCAAAGACACAGTAGAGTAACCACCAGATCCTTATATTATTTGAAGATAATCTGACGGGATTTTTTTACTGAGGTCTTTATTTGATAATGTATTATTTTTCATATGTAATATTTGTTACTTTTATGTATGTATCAACTGTTACCCACTTAGTTGATAAGCATTATTTTAGGTTGTGCCTTAACTAAACTAAAACTTAACTTTATATACCAGGTCTTCAACCAGAGGAAGCTTGACGCGGTTAACAATAAGTTAAAAAAATGTCAGGTCAACCTCCAGCTTATTTGATCAATTCATTTTCCTTTGTTGCTCAAAAGCAGTCACGTAAAGCTCATGCTTTTTCTGTTTTCCCATCAGTGAAGGGTTGTAAGCTTGAAGAATGGTCTGAAATTCGGCAGCTGAAATGTAATGCAAAGAAATGCATGGTCTTGCATTTGGACTGCAAAACCCCGAGGGAACGGTACAGATTAGGGAGTGAAGAGCTGATGTGCACGACAGAAGAGCGGGACTTGGGCGTGGTTGTACGAGATGATCTCAAAAGTGGCCAAGCAGGTTGAAAAGGTGACGGTGAAAGCTAGAAGGATGCTAGGTTGCATAGGGAGAGGTATGGACAGTAGAAAAAAGGAGGCATAAGACTCTGGGGAGACCTCATTTAGAATATTGTGTACAATTCTGGAGGTCGAACCTTCAAAAAGATATAAAAAGGATGGTGTTGGTCCAGAGGAAGGCTACTAAAATGGTATGTGGTCTTCATCATAAGGCGTATGGGGACAGACTTAAAGATCTCAATCTGTATACTTTGGAGGAAAGGTGGGACAGGGGAGATATGATAGAGACGTTTAAATACCTACCTAATGTAAATGAAGTGGCGTACCTAGGGTATGTGGCACCCCCGCCCATCATTTTTTGACACCCCCCCATGTAAAAAAATATTTTGTGTAATAACCATGAAACGAAATAAATGATCAGAATAGAAACAGGCAGTGAAAATTTTCTTTTATTGAACCTCATATATGTAACCATTATTCCAAACATAACATAACATAAATTATGTCTGAATTGTCATGACATCAGAAGTACATATGGAGTAGTTGCAGGTGCTTGGGACAGTTCTGATTGTGTTAGTTCGGTTTTACGTGTTTTATGAATAGAAAGGTTTTTATTTCTTTTTTGAAGGTTTTGTAGTCTGTGGTCGAGGTCAATAGGTTGTAGAGTTGGGGGTCGAGTGTTGCAGCTCGAATAGCTAGGAGGTTGTCGAACAGTTTTTTTCTTTTGATGCTTTTGGTTGGAGGGTGTGTGAATGGTGTGCGAGTTCTCCTATGTCTGGTTGAGGTGGATTGAATTATTTAGCTGAAGAAATTAGTTACCCCCTCCATTCCACACACATTAATTCTCTTCCGTTTTTGTTCCCACTATAAAAAAACACTGATAAGTTCCCAGAAAAAAAATACATTAAAATAAGAAGTGAAAACAAAGGCCCCTACAGATGAGAACATAACATAAGAATAGCCTAACTGGGTCAGACCAATGGTCCATCATGCCCAGTAGCTCATTCTCATGGTAGCCAATTCAGGTCACTAGTACCTGGTCAAAACCCAAAGAGTAGCAACATTCCATGCTACCGATCCAGGGCAAGCAGACACTTCCCCCATGTCTTAATAACAGACTATGGACTTTTCCTCCAGGAATTTGTCCAAACTTTTCTTAAAATCAGCAATGCTATCTGCTTTTACCATAACTTCTGGCCACTTCATTTTTAAGCTTAGATCTTTTCTTCCAAACAGAGACCTTGCTAGATGTCAAATACAAAAAGAACAAGGTAACTTCACAAGGACTTAGCTGTGTAGGAAATGTGAATCTCCTCATACACCCACCATATAGTGCAAAAATGTGCAAAGGTCTGTCTTTTTCTTTCGATCACTACATAGCCTAATGACACACAAGCAGCGCTGTTACAAACATATTCTGAAGGTCAATGCTAAGGTTAACAAAGTTTCCTTCCTTGGACCACAAGTAGATACTGACAAACCACTGGAAGAGATCCCAAAACAACTACCCAGGCACAACACCCTAAGACCCACTCAGTGTGTGAACCAGTTGAGTGGAGTGGACTAACTTGGGGGTGGATATGGGCCCGGAGTTTGCTCAGCAAAATTTCTCAGACCACCTCTTCCTCTCAACACATTGACACGCTGCCACCACCACCACCATTAGGAACACCTCACCGGGTAGGCCAGCAATGCTTATAAACTTTATAATGTAACCTCAGGCACTAGTTTAATAAATTTGAATGAAGACCACTCCAGTACCCAAATGATCAACTGCAAGACATTATCTCACAATTGTGCCATATTTCATTCTCTGGTTTATATTGTTAGTCTTACTGGTCCTTAGCGGGCCGCAAAACTGAAATTAAAAAAAAAGGAACAGATGTCTGAGTGGAATACAAAGGCATATTTTACACAGCTTTTTCTTTGAATGGAAAGAAGGCTAAAGGAGTGGGAACTTTGAGAATGCCCTTAGAACCACACGGGCGAAACATGTTGGTGATTGGTGATTCTACCCTCCTTGAGTAGCGTCTTTTGCACAGCTAAGTATTTTTAACACATATTTATTTGAATGAACAAAATTATAATTACTAAAAAAAAACTAAAACATTTACAGTACTGGATCCGATGACGAGTGGGAGCATAAAGCCCAGCACAATGAGAGTAATTTGAGTGCATGGTGGCCCGCTGAGAACCAGTAAGACTAACAATATAAACCAGATAATGAAGTATGGCACAATTGTAAGATAATGTCTTGCAGTTGATCATTTGGGTATAAACTTTATAAAACACATTATTATATTTTCTTATAAATCACATATTTTAACTGAACTCTCTGACATCCTCAGCCTTGCCATTCACAAAAATAGAAGGAAGAAAAGTTCCCATTTCCTGCTGTCTCATGTCCCCGGCCTATACAATATTTTTCTTCTGCAGACTCTTCAAAAGTCTGACCAAATCCTCGTTTCACTTGCATTATAAAGTACTGAGGATGCCATCTCTCCCCAATCCCAGGTCCTAAAGTCTAAGACAGTAGCGCAAACTAATGCTGCCCGATTCAGGAAAAAAAATTTCGATTCGATTCAGCCTACTGAATTGGTTTTTCGATTCAATTTTCTTGCCCAATTGGGTAGGGGTTTTTTTTGTTGTTTTTTTTTCAAACATCCTGGTGGGTTTATTTTATAGCTTTTCCACCCCCCTTTGGCTTCTCCTAACCACACTGAGACTCCTGGTACAGGAGGTGAGCTGGGGATGTCGGGCTTGTTTGTTGTGCCTCTGCCCATGCTGGCTGTGCGAGTGCTGCTGTGGGCGCTTGGGTCCCCTGCAGCACTGCAGTGGGGGGAATCCCGGTGCTTGTTTTTTTAGTTTTCTTTCGTGGCTCTTCCGACGCCACATGCAGGGAATTCAGCCGGTTTCTGTGAGCTCTCAAAGACATCTGGAGGCTCTGGGGGCAGGCGGCCATTAGATGGGCTTCACCGAGGCAGCGGACACAGAGCACATGGGGGTCTATTGAGTTCATTTTTCCTTCTGCAGCTTGGGCATTGCTTGAAGCCTGGTTTTTTTCTGTCTTTTTCTTTTCTTGCTCTGGCATTCTTCTTTGGTTCTGGTTGTTGTAGTTTTTCTTTGGCGAGCAGTTAATCCAGCCGTCGGGTATATGGCAAATAATTTAAACTAAGGATCACAGAGGCTAGAACAACTTTATGTAGGGCAACCTTAATGTGACCGTTTATTTTTTTCATCAAAAGGGGACATCTATTTGTCAGTCCTGCCCCTAATCCCACCCTAGCCCCACCCCAATCCTGCCGTAGCCCCGCCCCAACCCTGCCCTAGCCCCGCCCCAAATCCCACCCCCAATTTCTTCCATTCATTTTTCATGTACACATAATATCTTCATATTAATTCATAATGGCAACCTTAAAATTAAAAAAAAACCTACAAAGCACACTATACGCAGAAGAAATGTTAATTATCATTTATATTGGGGGGGGGTTTCAAAGATGTCAAAGCAAATGTCTTTAAAATATGCAATGTCACCTCAGTAACTATAGAAAAATAGACAAATATAGTGCAAAATATAGACAGCAGATATAAATTCTCAAAACTGACACGTTTTGATCACTAAATTGAAAATAAAATCATTTTTCCTACCTTTGTTGTCTAGTGATTTCATGAGTCTCTGGTTGCGTTTCCTTCTGTCTGTGTTTCTTTCATTTCTTTTTTTCTGCACTCAGGCCCAACAATTGTCCCTTTCTATTCCCTCTTTCCTTCCTTTCTATGTCCATAGTGCTCCCCAGTGCCTCTGCCCTGTGTTCTTAGTGCCCCAGTGCCTCTGTCCTTTGTCCCTAATGCCCCCAGTGCCTCCTTCCCATGTCCATAGTGCCCCCAGTGCCTGTCCTGTGTCCTTAGTGCCCCCAGTGCCTCCTTCTCATGTCCATAGTGCCCCCAGTGCCTCCTTCCCATGTCCATAGTGCCCCCAATGCCTTTTTCCCATGTCCAAAGTGCCCCCAGTGCCTCCTTCTCATGTCCATAATGTCCTCAGTGCCTCTGTCCTGTGTCCCTAGTGCCCTCAGTGCCTTATTCCCATGTCCCTAGTGCCCCCAGGGCCTCCTTCCCATGTCCATAGTTCCCCAATGCCTCTTTCCCATATCCAAAGTGCCCCCAGTGCCTCCTTCCCATGTCCAAAGTGTCCCAGTGCCTCCTTCTCATGTCCATAATGTCCTCAGTGCCTCTGTCCTGTCTCCCTAGTGCCCCCAGTGCCTTCTTCCCATGTCCCTAGTGCCCCCAGGGCCTCCTTCCCATGTCCATAGTTCCCCAATGCCTCTTTCCCATATCCAAAGTGCCCCCAGTGCCTCCTTCCCATGTCCATAGTGCCCCCAATGCCTCTTTCCCATGTCCAAAGTGCCCCCAGTGCCTCCTTCTCATGTCCATAATGTCCTCAGTGCCTCTGTCCTGTGTCCCTAGTGCCCCCAGTGCCTCCTTCCTATGTCTTCCCTTGCCTTTGTCCTTCCCCCAAAGCCAGCCTACCTCCTTCCCTCCCTCCAGTGCCTGATTCAACCCCCCAGTGATTCACCCCCCCCCCCCCCCCGTGGATTCAACCACCCGTGTACTGCCGCTGCCTGCTAGTCTGCCTCCTTATCATGCCGATTGAAACCCTGGGCCACCGCCGCTGCTTCTTGACATCGGAGAGGAAGTTCGGGCCAATCAGGCAACGATTGGCTGGCCCCGAACTTCCTCTCCGACGTCAAAATTGACGTCGGGAAGAAGCCAAGAAGCAGTGGCGGTGGCCCAGGGTTTCAATCGGCGCGGCAGGGAGAAAAAGTGGTCGGGCGTCCTGGTGTCCCCGCGCACAGCTTCGGGACGCTGTCCCTGAAAACGGGACATTTTGGTGTCCCGAAGTGGTGGGTCGGGACAACGGGAAGGTCGGTCCGAAAATGGGACTGTCCCATTGAAAACGGGATGTAGTGTCACCTTAGGCAACCTGCACATGCTCAGAGGGGGCTTTTCCCCAAAAGCCTTCCTCTGAGCTCTAAGAGAGCAAATCCGGATTGGGTGTGTCGGATGACGTCACCGTGTGGCTGACTCATCCTGCTTGTCCATGGTTGAACACCGCAGCCCTTTACATGGAAAAGGTTGGAGACCACTGCTTTATAGGGTAGGTGCTTCCCCCAACTGTACTGGGGCATCCACATCTTGGTGTCTCTTTATAGAATTTCTCCCCAAATATATTGTTAGTCCAATTAAAAAGGTGTTTCATTTCCTTTATTTGCCTTGTTCTTTATCTATGACCTTTAAAAGTGGCCTAACATGGCTGCCACACTGCTTTATCTGTCAGGACTGAGAAGGGGCGGATGCTCCATGTGTCCTGGGCCCAGTCATTCAAGTTTCAAGTTTATTCATATTATTTGATTGAACGCTTTACCAAATTACAAAGCGTTGTACAAAAAGTAAAAATATGATTTTAGAAAAATCACATATACATAATTCGTTACCAGACCTGCTTGGGTATTGCTTTTTAAAGCCACGGGAAACAATAGGAAAGAGGGGAAGAAATACAATTTTAAAGAAAAAGTACATAAAAGGGAAGTACATAAGGAGGGTACAGTGGGAGAAATGTCACTGCTCCTCTATCCACCTTCTCCCTCCTGGTATTTATTTTTTTAAGTTTTTCAGCCCACATTATCTACCATTCTTGGCAGAGAAAAATAAAACCAAACAGAATATAAATCTTAATATAAAACAATGTCAAATAATGTCATCCACACTTTATCATATATAAACCAAAGGTCTAAATACATAAACCAAAAGGTCTAAATCATAAAACATAACATGTGTTAATGATCAAGACCAGCAATAGAAGTATCTCTTCTCTCTTTCTTACACTGGACACCCCAAAGTGAGAAGCCCCCTGTTCGGGGCCCTCAATAACTGACCTCACGACTAAACTAAACTAAACCTTAGGTTTATATACCACATCATTTCCACAATTGTAGAGCTCGGCACGGTTTACAAGAGTTGAGAGAGAAAGAAACTCCAATGAGGTTAAAGGGTATAGTGAGAAGGATATTTGGGGGGCTTAGGATGCCAAAGATGGGGTAGGTATTACATTTTTGAAAAAAGCCAGGTTTTCAGATGTTTGCGGAAGAGTTGGAGAGAGCTCAGGATCCGGAGGGGGGAGGTAAGGTTGTTCCAGAGCTCAGTGAATCTGAAGGGGAGGGAGGTCCCTAGTTTTCCTGCACGGGAAATGCCTTTAAGTGAAGGAAAGGATAATTTTAGTTTGTGAGTGGTGTATGCTGGTATAAGTAATATAATTTTTATTAATAAATCAGTAACAGCTTACAAGAATAAACCTTTCAGCATATAGAGTAACAGAGCATATACTGGTACACCATGCCGGCCTGAGGACCTCAAATCTGTTCTGCCTACATAAACAAAAAGGCTATCTTATATACAATTTTGGTAGCTTAAGGCCCCATTGGTATACATTACATTATTCGTTTTTATTGGTTACTTACACACGTCATTACACTTATTAGTTTACTAATTGGTCAATATTTTTACTTGTTTTTGAGACATACTGTGCATCACGCCCTATTCATTAGAACTACTCTACTTCCCCTCAAATGTCATTTCAATATACCAAGATCATCAATTTTGAGCAAGGGGTCCACACCTAAAAGAGCCATTTTTATATTCTTGGTTAAAGGCATACGTTAATCCTCTTGGTTTCACTTATCTATTTTATGAAACTTTTAACAGATAATCATGTTAGTTTTTGGGTGGAAGGATAAGTTTAATTTGACTTGCTATTTCAGGATTACTTTTTGCATGGCTTGCTTTTCTCAGGAAAGCAAGAATAGGTTGTGTAAAAACTGTCAGCTTTTAGTCAGAAAGTATTCTCAGTCTTTTCAGCTCAGCCATCTTAGGCCTATTTCTATTATTCTGAGGATTTCAGGGGGTCTGTCTTCACCTCTAGTGTCATAAAGGACTTCAAATCTTCACCTGTTCATACCTGCATAGGTCTTTCTCTTCTCCCCTTCCATCCTCAAAGGCATGAGGTCTGTGGTTGATACCAGACAGCTGGTGGCAGGTGGCTGCCTCACCGAGGTTGTGAGATCTTAAACTAAACTAAACTAAAGCTTAACTTTGTATACCGAGTCATCATTCTATAAAGGCTCGATTCGGTTTACAGCAATTAAATAAACAAGGAATGATTTACAAATGATAAATAGAAGATAATAGCAGAATTAGTTTTCAAAATGTTTGGCAAATAGAGTAATTTTTAAAGATTTATGAAAAAGATTGAAACGAACTGGAAGTCCTTAAAAAAAAGGGGAGATCATTCCAGAATTGAGAGAATTTAAAGACCAAAAATTGATTGAAGATCTTGACTCCTTTAATCCCTTTTTTAGAAGGAAGGGAGAGTTTAAATTGTTGGATACCTCTTGCAAAGGAGAATCGGTAAACATCCTATATAATAAAAGCCTACCTCACGCATGCGCACTCCTATCTGCATGCATTCATGATCCGTAGGTCTGAGGCCGCAGGAGTGTGCATGCGCGAGTCCCCAGCCTTACTTCCCAGCACCTACCACTTGCCGGCAGGACTGGACGCCAGTGCTGGACTACCTTCTCTCCGTGTCGGCTCCTCTCACCAGCCGCACCAGCATCGGAGAAGGCTTCCAACGCTGGCGGGATCGAGAGGAGCCGCGGCGACACCTCGCGGGGCGGGAAGGGAAACCCAAAACACTCCAGCCGCAAAGGAATGCCGCGGTCCCGACTCCAAACCAGCTGATTCCAACAGCGTGTGCAGCACTCTACACACGCTGCTTCGGGGCCTTTTACTGCCCTGATTTGCTCTGCCGCGTCTCTGATGATGTCATCAGGGAAGTGCCAGAGTAAATCAGGGCAGTAAAAGGCCCTGAAGCAGCGTGTGTAGAGTGCTGCACATGCTGCTGGAATCGGCAGGTTTGTCGGACTGCGGGAAGGGAAGGGTGGGGGCGGCAAGGGACTAAGGGAGCAGGCAAGACCGAGGGAAGGGAAGGGGGGAGTAAGGGAAATGCTGCTACTGCACAGGAAAATGGGGTGGGGTGGGAGGGAATGCTGCTGCTGCTTTGGCTGCTGCACAGGGAAGGGGGGGATCTAAATGCTGCTGTACAGGGAAGTAGTGGAGGGGGAGGGAATGCTGCTGCACAGGGACATGGAGGGGGAGGGAATGCTGCTGTGGCTGTTGCACAGGGAAGTGGGGGGGGGGGGGGAAGAGAGACAGATAGATAGAAAGAAAGCCAGACAGCGAGAGGAAGGGAGACAGAAAGAAAAGAAGAAAGGCATGGGGGCAGAGAGAGACATAGAAAGACAGACAGACAAAGGGAGCCAGGGAGAGAGACAGACAGAAAGAAAGACAACGGGAGGGAGAGAGACACAGAAAGAAAGACAGACAGACATATATTCTAACACCCGTTAATGTAACGGGCTAAAATACTAGTTCCAAAATAAAGGAATAAGAGGATTAAAGGGCACTGACTTCAAGAGCATGGGAAATTTTGTCTGTAAGGTGCTGCAAACCCAAGACACAACAGATAATGTGGAGGTCATGTGGTCAGCTCTGAAATCTACCCTACAGGAAGCAACCAACCTCTTTATAAGGACCGTGAGTAAACGGCGGAAAAATAACAAACCCCAATGGCTCTCTGCGGAGATCTCAGAACTCATAAAACAGAAGAAAAGAGCATTTTTATCCTACAAACGATCACAACGACCAGAAGACAAAGAAGCTTATCTAGAAAAATCTAGATCTGTTAAAACAGCAGTCAGATACGCCAAACTCAGGATGGAAAAAGATTTAGCTAGGAATATTAAAAAAGGGGATAAATCCTTTTTCAGGTATGTTAGTGATAGAAAGAGGAATACAGACAGGATAGTGCGCCTAAGGAAACCCGACGGCAGCTTTGCAGATAAAGCCGAACTACTGAACAAATACTTCTGCTCAGTATTTACCTGTGAGGCACCAGGATCCGGCCCACAGCTGCAAACAAGAGAGAGCTCAGAAGACCCGTTCAGGAATTTTGAATTTCCCACCAGCAGCATCTACCAAGAATTGTCAAGGCTCAAAGTGTATAAAGCCATGGGACCAGATAATTTGCACCCCAGAGTGCTTAGGGAATTGAGAGATGTCCTGGTAGAGCCATTAGCCGCGCTCTTCAATCTTTCTCTGAGCACGGGAAAAGTTCCATTAGACTGGAAAACAGCTAACGTCATTCCACTCCACAAAAAGGGATGCAGGCTAGAGATTGCAAATTACAGACCGGTTAGTCTCACGTCAATAGTGTGCAAGCTTATGGAAACATTGATTAAACACAAATTAGACATGGTTCTGGACGATGAGAGACTGAGGGATCCACACCAGTATGGATTTACAGAGGGGAGATCCTGCCAATCCAACTTGATCAGCTTCTTTGACTGGGTAACAAAAGAACTAGACAAAGGAGAGACCCTAGATGTGTTGTATCTGGACTTCAGCAAGGTCTTTGATAGCATCCCACATTGCAGACCTTTGAACAAGATGAGTTCGTTAGGGCTAGGAGAAATATTAACTGCATGGGTTAAGGACTGGCTCAGTGGCAGACATCAGAGGATGGTGGTTAACGGTACTCCCCCTGAAAAGTCGGAAGTGCACAGTGGAGTACCGCAGGGCTCGGTCCTGGGTCCAATCCTATTTAATATCTTCATACAAGATCTGCCTCAGGGACTTGGGGTAAAATTGCATTATTTGCCGATGATGCTAAATTATGCAACATAGGGGGCGGTGATATCATGCCCGACGCTATGACACAGGACATACTTTCTCTGGAGCACTGGTCTACTATTTGGCAGCTGAGTTTTAATGCCAAGAAGTGTAAGGTTATGCACCTTGGTAGCAGAAACCCATGCAGAACCTACACTCTGAATGGTGAGACCTTAACCAGAACTGTGGCAGAAGGGGACCTGGGAGTAATCATTAGTGAAGATACGAAGGCAGCCAATCAAGTAGAGAAAGCCTCATCTGGGTTGCATTTGGAGAAGCTTTGTCAGCCGAAAGCTCGAGGTGGTAATGCCGCTGTACAGGTTCTATGGTGAGACCACATCTGGAGTACTGTGTATAATTTTGGAGGCCACACTATCGGAAGGATGTGCTAAGAATGGAATCGGTTCAGCGATTGGCCACCAAGATGGTCTCAGGACTCAAGGATGTCCCTTATGAAGAACGACTAGGTAAGTTGCACCTTTACTCTCTCGAGGAATGCAGAGAGAGGGGTGACATGATAGAGACGTTCAAATATATTACTGGCCGTATTGAGGTGGAAGAAGACATCTTCTTCCTTACGGGCCCTACGGCGACAAGAGGGCATCCGCTAAAAATCAGGGGCGGGAAATTCCATAGTGACACTAGGAATTACTTCTTCACCGAAAGGGTGGTTGACCGTTGGAATGATCTTCCACTTCAGGTAGTTGAGGCCAATAACGTGACTGACTTTAAGAACAAACGGGATCAACACGTGGGTTCATTTCAAAGAAGAACTTAGGGGGGAGGATTATTTAAGTGGGCAGACTTGTTGGGCTGAGGACCCTTTTCTGCCGTCACATTCTATGTTTCTATGTAGAATTTTAAAAAGAAATACAAGCGCATTTAAATTGAATTCTAAAATAAACCGGGAGCCAATGAAGGCTCTGAAACAAAGGTGTAAAGATGTAAAGGTGAAAAGCTGAAGCTTCTCACTGCACCATCCCTCTGTCCTCTGGGAATCTTGGTCTGATGTTGTCCCTGCCCTGCTCTGCTCTGAGTCCAAAAACGCTATTACCTCTATAAAGCATGCCAGCTTCCCTACAATTGCATCATCCTCCCCTAACGCCAAAGCTGACGATACCAAATAGGGCTAGATATCTTGAATGCTGCAGTCAGTGCAGATGCTAAAGAGAGAGGGCAGGAGAGAGTGTGAAAGACAAGAATAGAGAAGGGGAAGGGGAAAAAAAAGGGAGGGAGAGAGACAGAGATAAAAGATTAAAAGTAGGAGAGATGGAGACAGAATGATGAAAGAGGCACAGACAGAGGAGGGAGAACAGCAAAGACACCGGGACTGGGAATTAGAGAAGAAGAAAGATCAGAAGAGTAAAAGACAGAGGAGAAGATATACACATATACGGTACAGCTGTCAGAGAGATTCCCTGAGAGGCACCAAGTGTGCCAGGTCTGTCTATATCTAGCACAACCTTATCAGGGCCCCTGCACTGTTCCCAGACCACTTGCAGGCTCTGATAATGGAGGAGAATTCAAGGGTGCCCCCCCAAAAACTCTCTCCTTTTACCCTCCCCCTTTCATATGTACAATACACACATTCCACTCATCTCCTAGTCACACAATTCCTGCTTGTTCCCTATGCACAGACACTGCTCTCCTCACCTCCTGTATGCAAGCACTCCCCAGCCTAGGCAGGAACTCCCCCCCCCCCCCACTTCATCTCTTCTCTATATACTCCCTGTCCCTCTGCCCATACCTCCTGCTCCACCTGCGCATCACCTTAGCATGGGCGTCTGCAGGAGGGTGGGGGGGGGGACATTCATCGAAGCTCCTTTCCCAACATTAGCACCAGCATATGTCTGTGAAGAGAAATCCGCCAGGGGATAAGAAGGTCTAGGACTCACGGACAAGATACTCACGGCATCCTCTGGATTCTCATCTCCATCGTCCGTCTGCTGCCCTTGCTCTTTCTGGGAGGGTGACCTGCTCCAGATGTGTGCAGCTGCAGTGCAGCCAGCCTCTGGGAGGGTGGAGCAAAGACTGGACCAGAGAGAATGGAGGGCGGGGAGAGACCTGAGGAGCTGAAGATGTGCAGAGCATAGGAAAGAGAGACACAAACACTGAAGCTTTGGAGAGCTTTAGCTGGAAGATCACATGACACAGCTGGAGGAATGCCTAGTGGGAGTATATAAACACACAGCAGGAGGGAGGTACGGTGCCCATGCAAAGACACCCTAAGTAATCTTTAGCTTTGCACCCCCTTCGCTTTGCTCTCAAGCCCTCTCCCCACCTCCCCAGAATCTGATAATTAAACTGAACAATCAGGATCAACCAAACACTACAATCTTCCAGTACAATGTTAAAAAATCCATAAGGGGACATCAACTCTGAGCTAGAGAATGACAAGGGGACAATTTTCCCCTGTTCCCCCGCGGGAACTCATTTTCTCGTCCTGTCCCCGTGAGTTCTTTTCCTGTCTCTGCCCCATTCCTGCAAGCTCTGTCTTGCAAGCCTTAAACACTTTAAAATCCTAAGCAGCAACATTCTGGAGCAGTGTTTTTCAACCTTTTCCCACCTATGGACCAGCAGAAATAAAAGAATTATTCTGTGGACCGGCATCGGTCCATGGACCGGCGGTTGAAGAACACTGGGCTAAGTCGTGGGCCAGACCCCGTCCATCTCTATCCAATCTCCACCCCAGACCCCACCCTCATAATAGTACTAATTGCACCTTGCACGTCCCGTGCCTCATCTGGAAGCCTTCCCTCTGACGTTGCAACGTCAGAGAGAAGGCTTCCGGTTCAGGCGCAGGATGCCCGTAGGAGCCACTGCCCATGGCTTTGTGCACTGAATCAGTTAGGAAGAGAGAGCTGGCTCGAAGATAATGCCACCTTGATTGCACTGTGGACCGGCGGTTGAAGAACATTGTTTTGGCCTGATGGTGGACCGGCAGGAAATTTCTGTGGACCAGCACTGGTCCATGGACCGGTGGTTGAAGAACACTGTTCTAGAGCTCAGATTGTGATGTCATAATGCCTCATTCCATCAATGCCTAAGCTCCGTCCTCATCTCACAAGCCTCAAACCCTTTAAAATCATAAGTAGCCACATTCTAGAGCTCAGATTGTGATGTCATAATGCCTCATTCCACCAATGCCTAAGCATTGGTCCTCATCTGCGCAAGCCTCAAACACTTTAAAATCATAAATTAAGGCAGAGTTTACAAGAATGGGACAGCAACAGCGACAAAACTCGCAGGGACAGAATGGGGAAATTGAGTTCCTGCAGGGACGGGGAAAAATTTGTCCTCTGAATTATTAAACACTATTTCATACCCTAATGAGGTGAGTTTCTAGAATCCATTTATCAAGGTTAATGGGGTATTTGAAAATTGTCCATCCTTGTTGCAGGTAAAAAATATGTGTTAATGGTTTGGGTGTCAGGAGCGATTGTTTTGCTATGACTGCAGCTGCTCTTCTGCTGCTCCCCAGAAGCTGCTGCCCTAGGGGGAAGAGGGGGGGGGGGGTGGCGCTCAGAGTTCCTAAAACCAAAGCACAGTTAGGAAAAGGCAAGATGAAAGGAGAAATGCTAGGGGCTGAAAATACTGCATGATAATCCCAGAAAACGCAAGGCCGTCAGACAAACTAGGCAATTGCCTAGGGCAGAAGTTTCCTCGGGGCAGCAAAGAGCAGCTGTAGCCTAAGCAAAAGCAATAGATCCTAATAGCTCCATAAACACACACAAACCCCCCCCCCCCCTCCGTGCATAAGTGCAGGGAGCAATGGATTTTCGAATGGCCCATTTACCCAGGTAAAACAGGTTCTGGAATCTTTCTTTACGGACCTAATACTCAGCCAGCCTTGTCAGCATCTATAGTGCTTTAAGTTCTGGTGATTCACTTTAATTGGATACTCAGTGGTACAAGCTGTTTTCCTGGTGCTGTACCTCTCTTTAAATCTTCAGGGTTAGGCCTGTCTAATCCATTTCATGGCCAAATAGTGCTGCTGAGAGGGTGCTTCTGAAATGGTCATTGAAATGTAAATGCTAGGATTACTATTTACTACTATTTATTATTTCTATAGGTCTGAAAGGCGTATGCAGCGCTGTACATTCTAACACACAATAGACAGTCCCTGCTCAGAAGAGATTACAATCTCATTTAGACAGGACATTTCAGGGTTGGGGAGATTATAGTGGGTATCTGACAGCAGTGAGTGGGAGTTAAGAGTTGAAAGCAGTTTCCAAAAAGTGGGCCTTTAGCTTGGATGTGAACACTGCCGGTGGGGTCCAGGGGTATCAACCAGGAACAATGCCCAATTGCCCTTGGCCACTTTGGCACCAACCTCAAAATGGCACCCCTAGTGGCAGTCTTGCGTGATTACTGCTAGAGGTCATATTTCCATTTGAGGTTATTATGGGAGTGACCAGGAGCAATTAGGCATTGCTAGGATGCCCTGTTAAGCATAAAGTCTACATTGGCCATTATAGGGTTAATTTCCATTACAGAATGCTTGCATATTTATTTATTTCAATTTTTATCCCGTCCTCCCAAAAGCTCAGAACGGGTTACAATAAGACATTCACAGGAAATGAAGTTACAGACAGTAGTCTGCAAAGGACCAGTGATCTATATAAGGATGTGAGGTTATAGGCAGTAGCCTACAAAAGGAGTCTGTCCGCTCAGCATCGTTAGCGGAAAAGGAAGGTCTTTACTGCCTTAAACAACCTCACGAGCCCTAAGATCTACTAACCAAAATTTGTTGACTGTTCCCCCAATCAAGGAACTTTTCTATACACGTAACACCATCTTCTCCGCTACAGCCACTGCTCTCTGGAATGCTCTGCCATCAGATATCTACCTTGAAGAATCCCTCAACAAATTTAAAAGCAAACTCAAAACCTTCTTATTTCAGGAAGCATATCAAAACACGAGATAGGATCCCTCTCCTGCTAAGATTAACAATGAAAAAGAACCGCTTTTAAGAAGCTGACTTCTCCTCCCTCGCTTTTATCCCCCTCCCCTTCTTACCTTCCTCTTAAATTTTATTTCAACTTCGATAAATATCAAATTGGTGAAAGTGGGTCAATAAATACCAAAATATATAAAATACTCCACTTATGTAGCTGAGGGTCAATTCTGATGGAAGAAAAACACTCAAGTTTTTTCTGGTAGAGCGCAATGCTCAAACCACCTCCACCCACATTATCGGCTCAAAAAAATCTTCCCTGACTTTTTCCATTTAAAATGCTATGTATTAGATCACATAGAGCAAAATACCCGAGGAGGTAATAGACAGTTATGCCTTCAGCGTAAAGAACAATGCTGGATTTATGAGTTGGAATCAGTAACCCCGAAGGGATTAAAAATGAGCATAGATTGGTACTACTATTACTAATGATGAGTTCTCTTGCAGTTTGATTTGGATTTTCAAATTTACCACTTCTCCAATGAAGTAACCCGAGAATGCAACAGCTGAGCTAGTCAGCCAATGAGGAGAGGCCAACATTTCCCTTAGAGATGACATGGCAGGCTTTGATTGGCTCTTCTCCCTATAAGAAAATTGAAATGCCACTTTGAGAATAGGACGCTGGTGAGAATGAGACAGCAACAGCTCAGTGAGTGATATTGTTTTATTAATTTTAGAAATCAACATAAGCTTCAGAACAACACTGGTCACCGAACATGAAAAAGAACATAGTACTACTCGAAAGGGTTCAGAGAAGAGCGACTAAAATGGTTAAGGGGCTGGAAGAGTTGCCATACAATGAAAGGCTAGAGAAACTGGGCCTCTTCTCCTTTGAAAAGAGGAGACTGAGAGGGGACATGATCGAAACATTCAAGATAATGAAGGGAATAGACTTAGTAGACAAAGACAGGTTATTCACCCTCTCCAAGGTGGAGAGAACGAGAGGGCACTCTCTAAAGTTAAAAGGAGATAGATTCCGTACAAACGAAAGGAAGTTCTTCTTCACCCAGAGTGGTGGAAAACTGGAACGTCTTCCGGAGGCTGTTATAGGGGAACACTTCCTCCAGGGATTCAAGACAAAGTTAGACAAGTTCCTGCTGAACCGGATCGTACACAGGTAGGGCTGGTCTCAGTTAGGGCACTGGTCTTTGACCTAGGGGCCACCACGGGAGCGGACTGCTGGGCGTGATGGACCACTGGTCTGACCCAGCAGCGACAATTCTTATGTTCTTATGTGGTGCCAAGGAGAGTCCAAATAGTAGGACTCAGTATTGGAAGTGCTGTGTCAGTACCCTGAAACAC
This sequence comes from Geotrypetes seraphini, assembly GCF_902459505.1. Lineage (NCBI taxonomy): Eukaryota > Metazoa > Chordata > Amphibia > Gymnophiona > Dermophiidae > Geotrypetes > Geotrypetes seraphini. The sequence continues at coordinate 22,677,858 of NC_047099.1, read as the reverse complement.
AGTAGTTTTCTTTGGGAGGGGTGTAATGGCACGTTTGAGTATTGCTCTAGATGTTTTGAAACTTCATCCATTTTTACCCCCCAGAGCCTATACCTCCTTCGATGCTCTCTGGGTTGCTGCGTCTAGCCTCTGGAGCACCTTCCTCCAATGTCACCTCTCTAATAGGGGCCGACACTTCTAAGATAGTATCCCTCAGTAGACGCTCATCCGAGCTTTCCTCCTCTGTGGGGTTTTCTGGCAGCAGCTTCAGCCGGACAGTGAGGCACATCTGGAAGTCGTGGCGACAATGAGATCTTATGCCCCAATGAGAGAGGTCCTTCTCCTACCTCTCTCGCAGTTGGGCTCATTTCACCTGTTCGTATGCTGACCACAGGGAGAAAATGCTCAATCGGGAGCTGCCGTGTTAGCTGCAAAAGCGTCGAGGAGGCAGGCACCCACGCAGTTCCTTTCTGTTTGTACAGCATATCAAAATTAAGTGGCAAAATCGGCAGTCCCGAGAGCGATCTTACAAGCTCCCTGTAAGTGCCGCCATCTTAGCCACTATCCCATCGTGGTGGAATCTTCTATGTGCCATTACCAGGGCCTTAAAGGCAGAGCGCTTGCTCACAGCTAGCCAGCGGGCTGCATAAGTTGGCATTTTCACGCCTAGGCGTGGTTGCTTACGCCATGTCAACGGCTGAGGTTTTAATTTATAACAATTTTTATTGAAAGAATCAAATAATCAGTACAATAAGATAATACAAAAATACATTCAATAGAATAAAAATCACAATAATAATATTTCATATAAGTTTATATCATTCCTTCAAATTAAATTTCTATATGAATCAATCCAATCTTATCTACACCCCCCTTAATTCCATCCCCCTATCCCCCCTCACCTTTCCCCCCAAATTAAATCCCTCACCCCAGATGAAAGTTGACAAAAATAAAGAATGGCTGAGGTTTTAATGACTGCTCTAAATGTTGCAGTTGTGCATGTGATTGACAGTATTCTAGAATCTTAGCACATCAGTGCTGGACACACCCATGACCCACCCATGCCCCTCCCACATGGATGCTCCTTGCAGTAGCTTCTACAAATTCAAATATAGTTTAAAAATGTTCCTATTTAAAGGCGGTTACGATTTGTAATACCTAGAACTCTAACCTAGAGCATCAAATGACGAGGACACCCCCTCTTATTGTACTTACTATTTCTTGTACATACACACACACACACACACCCTTTCCACATGTGTTTGAATGTTCCATCTTTGTCTATGTCTTAATATGTTATATCCTGGAATTTTTTTTTAAATTTTATATTTTTGTACACCGCTTAGATAATTTATTAAGTGGTATATCAAATAAACTTGTAAACATGCTAACTAGGGAATTCTATAAATGGCACCTAAAGATAAGCTGCGCCTAGCCTATGTAAATGCCTAACTTAATTGTTTAATAGACTTAAATTGATAGTCAGCACCTCTTAATTGCCCTAAATTTGCATTTAATTGGATGTTGGGCACCTACCATTTATCTACTTTGAGGTAGACGCCTATCTCAAAGCAGGCATGGTTAGGGAGAGGATTGTGGGCGTGTTTTGTATGTAGGTGCCTGTTTTGGACAAGAGCTAGAAGGTACCTAACGGGTGCCCACATTTAGGCCAAGAAAATCCTGGCATAAATGCGGTATTCCTAAAAGTTAGGATGCCTAGCTATGCCTAAGGCCACTTAAGCAGCGTTAAGCATGATTCTATAAATTGTACCTAACTTATACAGAATCACGCTTAGCGCTGCGCTACTTGGCTCCTAAGTGATGGGAATGAAATTAGCGACCAGCAGGATATCAAGCAGAGATGGAAAGAATACACAGAGGAATTATACATCGGCCACAGCACTGATTACCTGGAAGAGGTTGAGGGTCAAGAGGAAGCAGAACCAGACCTATTGGAAAGTGAAGTGGATTGGGCGCTGAGGCAGCTGCCAAATAACAAAGCTCCTGGCATTGATGGAATCCCTGCAGTGCTGCTCAAACCAGTCCCAAGAGCCACACTAATAGCACTATGCCAGAAGATCTGGAGGACCTCCACAGGGCCAAAAGACTGGAAAAGATCAGTTTTTATCCCACTGCTAACTGTACCAACTATAGAACAATCGCCCTGATCCCCCACGCCTGCAAGGTGCTTCTAAAGATCATTCAAAGGCGCTTGGGCAACATCCTTGATCGAGAGCGTCCTGATGCCCAAGCTGGATTCCATAAGGGCAGAGGGAACTGTGATCACATCACAAATTTGAGGTGGATCATAGAAAAAGCAAGGGAGTACCTGAAGAAGCTCTACCTGCACTCCATTGATTATACCAAGACTTTTGACAAGCTTTAGAAAGCACTGAGTGAGGTAGGAGTGCCAGCACACCTGATCAGGTTAATCAGATCACTGTACTATGATCAAGAAGCTATAGTGTGAACCAGGTATGGAGATACAGAATGGTTCAAGATCAAAAAGGGTACAAGACAAGGGTGCATCCTCTCTCCTTTTCTTTTCAACTTCTAGTAATCAAGTAATCAAGAGGAAGCTGGACTTAGATGATTCAAAGGTTGGGGTATAAATAGGCGGAAGAACCATCAGCAATCTGAGATACCTAGATGATACTACCCTGCTGGCAGAGAATGAGAAGGGCCTGAAGAAGTTGATCCTGAAGCTGAAAGAAGAAAGCGAGAAGATGGGACTTTACCTGAACATCAAGAAGACCAAAATCATGACTACTGACAAGAAAGTCCACATAAAGATCAACAATGAAGAAATAGAAGTGGTTGATAGCTTTGTTTTCCTTGGGTCCCTCATTGATCACAGTGGCGGTTCGATAGCAGAAATCAAGCGTTGATTAGCACTAGGGGGTGTAGCCATGGTGAGCATGGACCAAATATGGAAGTGCAAGGATATCTCAGTCACCAATCGCAACACATGGCTGCGAGACATGGACACTCATGAAAGCAGATAGAAGAAAAATCGATGCCCTCAAGCTGAGGTGCTGGAGAAGACTTCTACAAATCCCATGGACTGCTAGGATCACCAACAAAGATATTCTTGATCATATAAACCCAGAGTTACAACTGGAAGGCAAGATTACCAGACTGAAACTGATCTATTCTGGATATGTAATGAAGGTGAATTCACTAGAAAAAGAGGTGCTACTTGGAATGGTCAGTGGTAAAAGGAAGCAGGGGAAACCAAAGGCTCGTTGGCTGGATACTATCAAGAATGACATGGGAATGAACATCAAGCAATTGAAAGAAGCTGTGGCAAAAAGGGAAACATGGTGAAGACTGGCCTACAGATTATCTAAGGGTCGGACATGACTGAATGAATAGTAGTAGTAGTATATATAATTATTTATTTATTTATTTATTTTATTTATTTATTTGGATTTCTATCCCGTCCTCCCAGTAGCTCAGAACGGTCTACAAATGAACATACACAGTGGAGAGTAAATAGACATATAAGTAATACAACAGGTTTAGTAATTGGATTTATAGATTTTGGAGTGAATTAAATACAGGGAGAGTATAGCAGAAAGAGAGAAGGGGGAAATACAGTAGTTTAGTTTAAGGAAAGTTATATGCGTTTAGATACAATTTGTTGGTGGAGAGAGTAAGAGAGGGTTATATTGGAGTTTTGGGGAGGAGATAGGAGAGTGGAGGGGGGCGTAAGGGGGGGAGATTCACTAAGCCCACCGATCAACTTCTGACCACTTAGCGACCCCTTTGCGACCCGATTTCCCTCTGACCCGATTCACTAACCTCTGTCCTGATCAGCCTCCGATCCACGCATGCAAATGAGGGGGAATGGCATTTAAATGCAGGCAGGAAGCGAGTAAAAAAAAAAAAAAAAAAAAAGAGTGACACTGACTGGACTGACCGATCCAAAAATATGCAACTGCTGAGGACCAGTCGCTAAGGTATTTTCTGACTGCCCTGCCTTCTGCCGCTCTGCTCTCTGCCCTGTTTTTCTGCTCTCAGCCCCGATCTCCTGCTGCCTGCACTGATCTCCTGCTTACCCCGATCTCCTGCTCTCAGCCCCGATCTCCTGCCTGCCCCGATCTCTTGCTGCCTGCCCCGATCTCCTGCCGCCTGCCCCGATCTCCTACTCTCAACCCTGATCTCCTGTCTGCCCCATCTCCTGCTCTCGCCCCAATCTCTCCTGCTGCCCCGACTCTCCACCCTGCTCTTGCCCTGAATCTCTCCTGCCGCCCCGACTGTCTTGCCCTTCCCCGCAGTGCAAGTCTGTGGTTTTAACCTGCGGGCTTAAAGCGGGTTAAAACCATGGGCTTGGGAAGAAAAAAAAAGACATTTCCTGTTCTGCCGGGCACGGAGGGCCAGCGCATGCGCAGACCATCTATAGATGATCTGCACATGCTCAAGGATCGCTGTTCAGCGATCCGATTCAGTCAGATGAGGGCGTGATTCCGATCGCCCTCGTTTGCATGAGGGCGATTGGTGAACCAGCCCCCGGGCCACGAATCAGATCGGATCCCTCACAGATCGGATCCGATCCGTGCCCTTAGTGAATCTAGCCCTAGGTTTCTAGAACAGCAACTAAATGCGCTAATTAACGCAATTATCACTTATTATTGGCTGTTAGTGCCATGTAAAATCTAATTTGCCCTTAACTCACGCACATGACTGTCACTAGTCTGTAATCTGCATGCACATTTCCTCCCCCTCTTCCATGAAACCACGCTAGCGTTTTTTTAGCGCAGAGAGCCGCGCTGCTCCCGACGCTCATTGAGTTCCTATGAGCGTCGGGAGCAGCGCGGGCCATTCAGCGCGGCTTTCTGCGCTAAAAACCACTAGCGCGGTTTTGTAGAAGAGGGGGGGGTTTGTGTGCCAAGTGAGAAAATTAGTGTGCATGTTTATAGAACGAGAGGATAAAAGAACCTTCATAGTCCCCGTTTATGGAGGGCAATGGAGAGCAAAACTCCAAATATTATAATGCCTTTATATCACTCCATCGTGCGGTCGCACTTTGAATACTGTGTGCAGTTCTGGTTATCACATGACAACTACACTTTATTATTTATATAGCGCTGTACATTGCCGATGCAAGAGACAGTCCCTGCTCAGAAGAGCTTACAATCTAATTATGCAGACACGCAGAGGGGGGCTAAAAGGTGGTAGGGGGCTATTAAGGGAATGTGGGTTGGGCCAGTGTTTAAACGCAGCTTCAACTAAGTGGACTTATAGGGCTCCTTGTACGAAGCCGCGCTAGCGGGTTTAACGCGCGCGACTTTTCATCACGCGCTGACCCCCCGCGCTGGCCTGCTCAAGAGGAGGCAGTAGCGGTTTAGTGCGGCTTTGTAAAGGGAGCCTAGTCTTGTCTGTGAATACCGCCAGAAATGGAGCTTGACCTAGCGAGCCAGGCAGGTTGTTCCAAGCATGCGCCGCTGCAAGGTCGAAGGGATGGAAACGGGAGTTGGTGGTAGAGGAGAAGGGTACAGAGAGGAGGGACTTGTCTGATGAGCGAAGTTCCCCAGATGGGAGTATAGGGAGTAACAAGAGAGGAGAGATACTGAGGAGATGCAGAGATGGACTGGGAGCCAGTGAAGTGGCCTGAAGCGACCTGTCAAAAAAAGACAGAGCCCGTATATAATAATCCCACTGTATGTACTGCTGCTAGTGCGAAACCATAAAAAGGAAAATGAGGAAAAGCCTCAGAAATACGGGGTCTTACACACCAAATATAATATTCCCCTCCCTATTCAGTCATCCACATAAAAACCTCCTTCTTACTTTTCCCTCACTCAAAAAACTTTTATTCAAAACAAACCGGTCTTCTTCTTTTTTTTTTTTTTTAACCTTCTCATATTTCCTTGGCACGCAAGCAGCCTATTACATTCAAAATCGTCAGCGGAAAAAAAATAAAAAAAAGTCTCTGGAAAAAATTCCCTCCCCCGTCAGTTCATTAAAAATAGTATATGGAATAAATGTATTTATAGACACGCTGTTCCCAAATTGTTATGTCCAGTGCAAATGCTTCTCTTCTATCCTCCTGCAAGCTTTGGAGCACTGTTTATCTGAATCGACGCGGCTATTTCTCAAAGCCCCTGCATCAGGATTTTATGTAATCGACTCCTCAGCCGTTCGTAACTCTCGCTTGACAAACTTCTAAGCTCAAGTGCTGATCTCGATAAGGTTTGCAAGAGCACTTTAAAATGTATGAAAATAATAATAATAAAAAAGACTGGCTTGGTTTTGAATACAAGTTTTTTGAATGAAGGATAGGTAGGAAGAAGGATTTAATGCCAATGACTGAATTGAGGGGTATATTATATTTAGATGTGTAAGACCCCCCCCCCCCCCGTATTTCTGAGGCTTTTCCTCCTTTTCCTTTATATGGTATGGCACTAGCAGGAGTAGATAGAGTGGGACTATTATATGGGTTGATTTTTTTCATCTCCTGACCACTGACCCTGCATATATTTAAAAAAGATATAGCGGAATTAGGAAAAGTACAGAGAAGGGTAACAGAAGAACATAAGAATTGCCACTGCTGGGTCAGACAAGGAAAAATGCTTGAGTACCTGAATAAACTCATGTAAACTGTTCTCAGCTCTCCTGGGAGAACAGTATAGAAAATTGAATAAATAAATAGTGTGAAAAGTTTCAGCCTCTGATAAGCAGAGCTGGTATTGTGACATCATAATGCCTCATTCCACCAATGCCTAAGAGTCAACCTCAGCAGTGATGTCACAATGGCTTCATTGCCCTATACTTGGCTCACGTCTACTACATTTTGATTTCTAGAGTGGCGCAGTGGTTAAAGCTACAGCCTCAGCACCCTGGGGTTGTGGGTTCAAAGCCCCGCTGCTCCTTGTGACCCTGGCCAAGTCACTTAATCCCCCCCATTGCCCCAGGTACGTTAGATAGATTGTGAGCTCACCAGGACAGGGAAAAATGCTTGAGTACCTGAATAAATTCATGTAAACCGTTCTAAGCTCCCCTGGGAGAATGGTATAAAAAATTAAATAAATTAGTGCCCTATGATGGCAGCAGCTTGCCCTCTGGTGGTGTCCTGCCACAGGAACTGCAACCCCCTGCCACAGTGTCCTTCATTCCTTGCTCACCTTTTGTTTGTGTTGTGTATTTGCTTTTTACAGTCCTTTGATTAATTTCAAGCAATTAGAAATCCTGGTATGGTTCTGAACGCCATATGTTAATATTAACACACATTGTTCACCCGTGGCAAATCTTTCAAACCTCTACGAAAGTGCTGTATTCTAACTAGACACATTCGTATTGCACCTCATAACCTTAATGTGTTCAACATCTGTCGTCACGATCCTCAGCAGGGCCACCAGGCACTCAAAATCTCTTTCACAGTGCTTCAGATCGTCTCCCATAAATCTGCATTTTGTCTTTTTACTTTAACGTATTAGAATAAATATGTACTAAAAGTACTTAGCTGTGTGGTGGTACTTCATGTGGGGGTACATCCACCTCCATGTTTCACCCATATAACTTTAAAGGGTTTTATCAAGGCTACCACTCTCTCAGCCACTCCGCTTCACTCTGCCCTCATCAGTGTCAATCTGTTTCCCAGAGCTCTGCATCGCCTCATGTCTAGGAAAACCAGGAGTCTCTCTCTCTCTTGGGACCTTGACACACACACAGATTGCACACCCACAATCATACTAGTCTTTAAGCCCATTACATTAACGGATGCTAGAATAGATGTGTGTATCTGTCTTTCTTTCTCTCTTTGGCTGCTTTCTGTCTTTTTATCTTTCTTTCTTTCTGTCTCTTTTTCCTCGGCTGTCCACCACCACCCCTTGCCTGCTCCCCCTGTCCAGCAGCAGCCCTTCTCACTTCCTTTTACTTCCCCCCCCTGTCCAGCAGCAACCCTTCACTGCTCCCCCTGTCCAGCAGCAGCTTCTCTCTTGCTTTTACCTTCCCCCCATCCAGCAGCACCTCTTCCCTGCTCCCCTCTATCCAGCAGAAGCCCTTCTCCCTGTTTTACCTCCCCCCTATCCAGAAGCACCCTTTCACTGCTCCCCCTGTCCAGCAGTAGACCTTCTCCTTTCCTTTTACCTCCCCCCTGTCCAGCACCTCTTCCCTGCTCCCTCTGTCCAGCAGCACCCCTTTCATGTCCCTCTCTCTCCCTCCCCCTTCTGTCCCCTCACTGAATCTCTCTCCCTCTCACCATCTTGCCTCCTCCAAACACCTTGCTGACGGCCACCCTCAGGCCACCGTTCTGGCTGCATCGGATGAGCTGGAGCTGGTTTGCCCCCCACACCGGCATGCTTGCAAAAGGCCATTAAGGCCTATCTCCCATCTTCCCGCCCTCGAGCGCCAATTCTGTGCATGCGAACACCGCAAGCACCTACCCACTTCCCAACGACCGCCTTGCGGTCCACTGCGACCAGCCCTAGCGAAGTTTCTCTGGTGGTGGATGAGTGAGGGCGGGAGGGGGGAATCGCGGCGTGTTTCCTGCCTCCGTCAATTGGCCACTGCCATAGCTACACGCGCATGCGCACTCCTGCCGGCCAGGGACCTACAGATCACAGAAAACGAAACACACAGGTAAGAGTGCGCATGTGCGCTTAGTGGTTTATTATAGTAGATATACACACACATACAAGTTCACATACACGCACATACAGCACAGTCACTTACTGTAACAGTTGTTATCCAGGGATAGCAGGCAGATATTCTCACACATGGGTGACGTTACCAACGGAGCCCCACAGCGGACAGCCTCGAAAGCAAACTTGCGATCTTTCGAGTGCTCACCGCGCATGCCTTCCCGCCCAACTAGGGGGCGCATCTCCTGTGAGGATCCTCAGTTCAGATACCTAGCCAAGAAGCCAACCAGGGGAGGTGGGAGGGTTGCGAGAATATCTGCCTGCTGTACCTGGATAATAACTGTTACGGTAAGTAACTATGCTTTATCCCAGGACAAGCAGGCAGCATATTCTCACACATGGGTGACCTCCAAGCTAAGCAAAAGGGGATGGAGGGAAAGTTGGCAGGTTAAGAAAAAAGATTTTGCAAAACAGATTGGCCAAAACGGCCATCCCTCCAGGATAAAATATCCAGACAGTAATGAGAGGTGAAAGTATGAACCGAGGAACAAGTGGCAGCCTTGCAGATTTCCTCAATAGGAGTTGATCTGAGGAAAGCTACAGACACCGCCATAGCTCGAACTTTGTGGCCCGTCATTCGATCCTGCAGAGGAAGACCAGCCTGAGCATAGCAGAAAGAGATGCAAGCAGCCATCCAGTTGGAGATGGTACGCTTCGAGATAGCGCGTCCCAACTTATTCGGATCAAAAGAGATGAAAAGTTGAGGAGATGTTCTATGAGGTTGCGTGCGTTGGAGGTAGAAGGCCAAGGCACGTTTGCAGTCCAAAGTATGAAGTGCCGCTTCTCCCTGGTGAGAATGAGGCTCTGGAAAAAATACTGGTAGAACAATAGATTGATTGATGTGAAATTCTGAAACCACTTTAGGCAAGAATTTGGGATGAGTACGGAGGACCACCTTGTCATGGTGAAAAACTGTGAAAGGTGGGTCCGAAACCAACGCTTACAGCTCACTGACTCGTCGAGCAGAAGTGAGGGCAATCAAGAATACAGCTTTCCAAGTAAGATACTTGAGATAAGCTTTGTCAAGTGGTTCAAAAGGAGATTTCAACAGTTGAGCCAAAACAACATTAAGATCCCAAACCACTGGAGGCGGTTTAAGGGGTGGATGAAGATTAAAAAGTCCTTTCATAAAGCGGGAAACCATGGGATGTGCAGAGAGAGGTTTCCCTTCCAGAGGCTGATGAAAAGCAGCAAAAGCACTGAGATGGACTCGAATAGATGTAGATTGAAGTCCAGATTGTGACAAGTGAAGCAAATAGTCCAGAACGGATGCTAAGGAGGAAGACAATGGTTGCAGCTGACGTGTGGAACACCAAGCCGAAAACCTAGTCCATTTCTGGCCGTAACATTGATGAATGGACGGCTTTCTGGAAGCAAGTAAAATATCTTGAACAGACTGAGAAAATTGAGAAGAGTCTGTTATGTGGACAGGTACCAAGCCGTCAAGTGCAGAGACTGCAGGTTGGGATGAAGTAAAGACCCTTGACTCTGAGTGAGCAGAGAAGGAAAAACTGGCAGAAGTAGAGGCTCCCTGACACTGAGTTGAAGCAGAAGGGAGTACCACGGTTGTCTGGGCCACCGAGGAGCTATCAGAATCATGGTGGCGCATTCTGACTTTAGTTTGATCAGAGTCCTGAGAATCAGAGGACACGGAGGGAAGGCATACAGAAACCGACTCCTCCAGTCCAGAAGAAAAGCATCTGCCACGAGACGGTGAGGCGAGTAAATGCGGGAGCAAAACCGAGGCAGTTTGAAGTTGCTGGGAGACGCGAAAAGGTCTATATGAGGGGTCCCCCATTGAGCAAACACCTGACGAAGAGTGGGGGAATTGAGCACCCATTCGTGAGGTTGCAGAAGACGGTTCAAATTGTCCGCCAGACAGTTTTGTTGACCTTGAATGTAGAAATTGCCCACTGCCACATCCGCAGAGCCTCCTGACAAAGGGGTGAGACCCCGTCCCTCCCTGTTTGTTGACATAATACATGGCCACCTGATTGTCGGTCAGGACAAGAACCACCTAGTCATGAAGAAGATGATGAAAAGCCTTGAGAGCATTGAAAATCGCTGAGTTCCAACAGATTGACGTGACACCGACAATCTGCGGAAGTCCACAGCCCTTGAGTACAGAGACCATCGACGTGGGCTCCCCATGCGTAAGTGGTCAAATCGGTTGTGAGAACTTTCTGAGGAAGATTGTGGAACCGCAAACCTCTGGAAAGATTGGAAGAGAGCATCCACCAGCGGAGAGAGTTCCTCAATAATGGAGTGATCACAATATGGCGAGAAGGCGGGTCCAGTGCCTGTTGCCATTGAGATGCCAGGGTCCACTGAGGGATGTGAAGGTGAAGTCTGGCAAAAGGAGTCACATGAACTGTAGAAGCCATGTGACCGAGCAGGATCATCATCTGTCAGGCAGAAATGGTTGGGAGACAAGACACCTGCCGACAGAGCCGAATGAGGGTAGCTTGACGAGCTAGTGGAAGGTACGCTCTCATGGAGACAGAATCCAGAGTTGCGCCAATGAACTGCAGAGACTGGGATGGGATCAACTGAGGTTTGGGAAAGTTGATATGGAACCCCAGACTTTGAAGAAATGTAATAGTCTGATGGGTCACTGCAATAACCTCCGGAAGAGAAGGGGCCTTGAAAAGCCAGTCGTCCAGGTATGGAAATACCTGGCGACCTCGAGAGCGAAGAACCGCAGCCACCACGACCAAACACTTGGTAAACACCCTGGGGGAGGCCACTAGGCCGAAGGGAAGAACCCTGTATTGGAGATGGAGATTCCCCACCTTGAATCTGAGATATTTGCGAAAGTTCGGATGAACAGGTATATGAGTATAAACCTCTTTGAGATCCAGTGAGCACATCCAATCCCCCTGATCCATGAGGGAGTATAAGGTCGGTAACGAGAGCATGCAAAACTTCTCTTTGACCAGAAATTTGTTGAGGGCTCGAAGATCCAGAATGGATTGCAAATCCCCCATCTTCTTGGGCACAGGAAATACCGGGAATAGAAACCCTGGTTGCGTTGAGAGAGCAGAATCTCCTCCACCGCTCGAAGGCGAAGAAGAGTCCGAGCCTCTTGAAGAAGAAGGGAGAGTTGCGAGGACCTGGTAGGACACTCTTTTGGAGGGTGATCTGGAGGCACCTGAAGCAGGCGCAGAGAGTATCCTTCTCGGATGATGGTAAGAACCCAGAGATCCGATGTGATGCCTTCCCAGTGGGAAGAAAACAGGGAAAGGCGACCTCCAATGGGTAGAAGAGAATTTGGATGCAGGGAGGTTGGAATGCTCAAGCCCGGAACGTCAAAAAGACGGAGCTAGCTTGGCCACCGCAGGCGCCTGAGTCTTCTGAGGACTTGAATGCTGTTGAGGGCGTCGTGGAGGAGGTCTCAAAAAAGCAGGCGTCGTCTTCTGAGGGTAACAACGAGCCGGTGGTTTGTATGCCGGAGCAGTAGAACGCTTTGGTTTTGTCCTAAGCAGAGAAGCAAAAGAGCGCTCATGCTCGGAGAGTCACTTGGTGGCAGCTTCGATTGAGTCGTCGAAAAACTTATTCCCCTGACAGGGTAGGTTGGCAAGACGATCCTGTAAGTTAGGGTCTATGTCAACAATGCGGAGCCAGGCAAGGCGCCGCATGGCGACCGCAAAAGCTGACACCCTGGACGAAAGCTCAAAAGCATCATAAGATGCCTGCAACATGAAAAGAATCAATTGTGAAAGAGTTTGAAGAATTTGCTTAAACTCTTGGAGGCGTGCTTTGGACAGGTCCAGATAGAAGGATGGCAACATCTTCAAAAAATGGTTAAAGTAGGAGGTAAAAACATAATTGTAGTTTAAGATCCTGTTAGCCATCATGGAATTTTGGTATAATCGACAGCCAAATTTGTCCATGTTCCGACCCTCCCGGCCGGGGGGAACAGTTGCAGAAATCTTAGATGGGTGAGCTTTCTTTAGGGAGGACTCAACCACCAAGGATCGGTGGGACAATTGAGACTTTTCGAAGCCCTTGCAGGGGAAAGTGCGGTATCGCGACTCCAATTTAGACGGGATCGCCGTGACAGAATAAGGAGTCTCCATATTCCTCATGAAGGTCTGCTTAAGGACTGGAGTCATGGGCAACCGCAAAGTTTCCTGGGGGGATGCGACAGTTCCATGTCCACTAAGTATTCCGGGGTGTATTTGGAATCCGAGTGCAAGTCCAAATTAAGAGCCTGCCCCATGTCAAAGACAAACTTGGCGAACGAAGAAGACTTCGAAGCCGAAGCATCCTCAGGGGAGGCAGAACGGAATCGAGGAGCCACCGAATATGATGGTGAAGCCTCACGGGAGTATTAAGACACAGGCTCCGACTCCACGTGCACCGTGACAGTAGAAGCTTCACTCCCAGTCTGCGGCGGAGTAAAGGAATGTTTCCGCTTCAAACTCCTCAACGGCGACGTCTTCGGCGTTTGAGGCAGGGAATGCATCGACGCAGGAGGCGACGAGTCCTACAACAAAGGCGAGGGAGGGGTCCTGGATCTCGATGGTCTCAATGATGGAGGAGACGAAGCATCCCGAGCATGAGAGCGATGCCTTGAAGAAGCCTCTGTAGACCTTGGTAGCTTAGAAGCCAGGTGCTTCGACGGCCTCGAACGATGCTTCGGACGAGGCAACCCCAACCTCAAAGAGGGATCCGGGGAGGAGTCCGAGGAAGAAACCCTCTTGCAAGACCTACCCCGAGGAGGCTTCACAAGGGTCTCAGACTGCTGCTCAGGCTGGTCTACCGAAAGCAAAGTCGAGGACGGGACCAATTGAGCCACGATAGAAGAAATTTGAGTAGTTAAGATGGATTTCAACATATCCTCAAACATGGGCACCGAGACAAAAGGATCCGGTCTCGTAGGTGCCGCAGTGTGCTCCAAGGAGGGCGACCTCGAATGTGAGTATTCCCGAGACTTGGAGGCACGCTTAGCTGAAGGCCTCGAGGACAGAGCCAAACCCGGGGCAATTTGCAGAGATAGAGACTCAGGTGGCTTCTTGGGGATGGTACCTGAAAAGGAAGCAGGAGACTTACCCTCAGCAGGCTTTGAGGGCGGGACCGACGAGGCCTTCAAGGGACAAGTGTCGAGGGCGAAGTCTTGACGCCCGAGGACACCCCCGATGTCGAGGTCTTGGATGCGGAAGGCGTCAACACGGTCGAGGCCGAGGCTTTATCTGGTTCCATAACGGCGAAGAGCTGAAGAAACCGGTCACAGCGGCGGCGAAAAGCTCGAGGCTGAAGAGTCAGACAGCGCACACAATCCTCAGGTCGATTGTCACCCAAATAAACCATACACCGACTATGAGGATCGGTGATAGGGATCGTCCTGCCGCACTGGTAGCAATGCTTGAACCCGGTCAAGGGCCGGGACATAGAAAATACAAAGTCCGTACCGGAGAGAAAGGAGAATGGGCCTAGGCCCCGAGTCTCCGCACCCAGCGGCAATGAAAGAAAAATAAACCTAACTTTATTTTTTTATTAACTAAAGAAAAGAGAAACGATAAACGAGCACAGCAACCAAATAATATCCAGTCGCGGTGAAGAGAAGGCACAACGCTGCAGAGTTAGAGGAACAAGTCTTCTCGCCTCCGCGGAAAACGTTGAACTAAGGATCCTCACAGGAGATGCGCCCCCTAGTTGGGCGGGAAGGCACGCGTGCATGCGCGCTGCAGCACTCGAAAGATCGAGATCTTCAAGCAAGTTTGCTTTCGAGGCTGTCTGCTGCGGGGCTCCGTTGGTGAAGTGTGAGAATATGCTGCCTGCTTGTCCTGGGATAATTGTACATATATACGTGTACACACTCACATACATTTACATGTATGCACACAATCACACACACACAAATATACAGTGGAATTAGAAAAGGTATGGAGAAGGTTGATGAAACTGCTAAAAGGGATGGGATGACTTCCCTATGAGGAAAGGCTAAAGCGGCTAGGGCTCTTCAGCTTGGAGAAGAAACAGCTCATGGGTGATATGACAGAGCTCTATAAAATAATGAGTAGAGTGGAAAGGGTAGATGTGAATCACTTGTTCGTTCTTTCTGAAAATACTATGATGAAGCTACTAAGCAGTAGATTCAAAACACACCAGAGAATATATTTCTACACACAACGTGTAATTAAACTCTTGAATTCATTGCTTAGAGAATGTGGTGAAATCAGTTAGCATTGCAGGGTTTAAATAAAGGTTTGGATAATTTCCTAAAAGAGAAATCCATAGGTCATTATTATGATAGACTTGGGGGAATCCACTGTTTATTCCTAGGATAAGCAGCATAAAATCTGTTTTAGTACTTGGAACCTGGGATGTCCACTGTTGGAAACAGGATAGTGGGCTTCATTGCCTTTGGTCTGTCCCAGAATGACAATTCTTATGTTCGTATACAGTATGTATGCATTTTCATTCACACACATACATACACAATCACACTTATATACAAATTCACATGTAACCACAGACACAGGAATATGCATTGGAGAAACAATGTATGATTTATCAAAGTTTAATACTGACTGGTAAAGAATCATGTACAGCTCATGTAAACTGGACGCCCACGCTGGTGCATCACATTTCATTAATACTTAAATAACATTTACAGGACCAAAACCACATCTTTTCATGATGCCCCAAGTGCTTGCTGCCCAGCTCTGTGCCGCACTTTACACACTTTAATGCTACTGAGGAGGAAAGTCGGCTCCTGCCTCACGCTCTACATTTCTCACAGTTGACATACAGGTTGTCAAAAAAAAAAACAAAAAAAACCCAAGCCCAAGGAGCGGGAAATCTTGCACAGAGAATCGATTCCTGCCCAGAGCAGCAGTTCTCAACCAAGTCCTGGGAGCATACGCAGTCAGCCCAGTGTCCAGGATTTCCCCAGAGTATGTACGGGCCGCATCGAGGCGGAGGAAGATATCTTCTTTTTCAAGGGTCCCACGACAACAAGAGGGCATCCGTGGAAAATCAGGGGCGGGAAACTACGAGGTGACACCAGGAAATTCTTTTTCACTGAAAGAGTGGTTGATCGCTGGAATAGTCTTCCACTACAGGTGATTGAGGCCAGCAGCGTGCCTGATTTTAAGGCCAAATGGGATCGGCACATGGGATCTATTCACAGGGCAAAGGTAGGGGAGGGACATTAAGGTGGGCAGACTAGATGGGCCGTGGGCCCTTATCTGCCGTCTATTTCTATGTTTCTATGTTTCAATGTATGAGATTGAGTTCCATACACTGCCTGCATTTATTTGTGTGTGTGTGTTAAAATCTTAAATAGCTACTAGAGAGTTGAGATGATCTCAGGGCAGAGGTGTCCAGCACACAGTCCCAGGGCTGCATGTGTCTCCCAAAGTCTTCCGCTGTGGCCCTCAGTCGGCTGAAATGCTCTTCAGAGCCTATAAATGCGTTAATTTCAATCTTGCCCACTTGATTCAGTAACTGCAAACCATCTCTTACGTGTGTTGCTGAGGTGTCTCATTTGTGGAACCTGCCACTGTTAACAATCCAAAATAAATGAATATATCCTCGAAGTGTTGTAGAATCAATGCTAGGACTAATTTTTCATGTTTATTACCCAGTTTGAACAAGCAGGTGAAAGGATTTTATATTTAAGCCCGAAACTTTGGTGGCCCTCGGAGCTTTCTTGTATTCAGTGGCACAGTAAGGGGGTTGGGGGACCGCCCTAGGCATCATCTTGGTAGGGGGTGCTGGCACCGCTCCACCCCTCCCCCACAAACCACGCTCACGCCCTCCCATCACGCTCACGCCCTTCCGCCCTCGCCTCTACCTCTCTAAATCTTTGCCAGTGCAAGCAGCTTTTCCAGCCTGCTGCTTGCGCTGGCCTAGCTCCCCTCTGAAATCACTTCTGGGTCACGGCTCCAGGGAAAAGCTAACGCTGGCGTGAGCAGCAAGCCGGAGAAGCTGCTGGCGCTGGCGAAGATTTAAAGAGATACGGGGAGGGGAAGGGAGGGTGCGGGCGTTTTGTGGGGGATCGGATAAGGACTCCCCACTGTTTTGATTGCCTTCTCAAAGGACAGGGGTAGGCAATTCCGGTCCTCGAGAGCCGGAGCCAGGTCAAGTTTTCAGGATATCCACAATGAATATGTATGAGATGGATTTACATGCACTGCTTCCTTGAGATGCAAATCTATCTCATGCATATTTATTGTGGATATCCTGAAAACCTGACCTGGTTCCGGCTCTCGAGGACCAGAATTACCTACCCCTGTCATAGGACATACTGTTACTGAACTCTCTGCATCAGGGGTAGGGAACTCCGGTCCTCGAGAGCCATATTCCAGTCAGGTTTTCAGGATTTCCCCAATAAATATGCATTGAAAGCAGTGCATGCAAATAGATCTCATGCATATTTATTGGGGGAAATCCTGAAAACCCGACTGGAATACGGCTCTCGAGGACCGGAGTTCCCTACCCTGCTCTGCATGAAACTGATTATTGCATGGACTAAGGCCTAGATTCACTAAGCTTACCAATCGTGTTCCGACCAGTTTGCGACCCTGACCCGATTCACTAACCTTCTGCCCGATCCAATCCGTACATGCAAAGGAAGGCAGTGATTCACTAAAGAGAAGAAGGAACACTGAATGGGCTTGCTGATCCAAAAAGAAGTGATTGCGGAGGACCAGTCGCTCACTTCCTTGCCGACTGACCTGCTCTCTGCTGCCCTGAAATCCTAACCCTGCAACCATCGAAATAAAAAAACATCTCTCCTGTGCAAAAGGCTCTCTGCTCTCTGCCGCCCCGCCTCTCGGCGAGCCCGTGTTTTTAACACGCGGGTTTAAAGCGGGGCTGTACTATAGCGTTTCCAGTCTGGCCGCAAAGCGTGTTCTCTTCCTTTGCACCTGCGCAGATCGCATCTCCAGGCAGAGAGGATGGTTCTGCGCGTGCATCCGGATCGCTTGTGGGCGTGTGTCCGATCAGATCATTTGCATGGGGACTCTTTAGTGAATTGGTCGCCCAGCAAGACTCGGACACGGATCACCCATGGATCGGATTGGAAAGGTGATAGGATTCCATGAGTATTCAAAATATTTTGAAAAAGAAAATAACAGTTTGATGCTGAGGGTGATTTTAGGACAGTGGTTTGTTATGCCCATCGATCTGTTTAGGAGCGTTGTGCTCGTACCACACTTTGACACAAGATGGCGTTGTGTTCCATTTCTGAGAAAAAAAATTGTGTATAAGAGTAGACTTGAGTAGCACTAGTCTAATTTCGGTAGATTTAATAAATATTTAGTTATTAGACCACCTAGTTGAATTATATAATAAGGTGATAGAATTATATAATAAGGTGAAAAGGAAAGTAAGAGTGGTTAAAGTTGACAGCTGGTAATCAGAAACACTGGGGTTCAAATTCTTCTTCTCCCACTGCTGCGTCTTGTGACCATAGGGGGGCATAGGGTGAACTGCCCCAGGCGCCATCTTGATGGGGGCATCGGCACCTCTTCACCTCCCAATGCCATGCTCACACCCTCTCTTATCCGCCCCTCCCCCCTCCCCCCGGTACCTCTTTAAAATCCGGGTTGCGGGACCAGGAAGTGACATCAGAGGGAAAGCCAGCGCGAGCAACTTCTCTGCTTGCGCTGGTGAAGATTTTAAGAAACGGGGGGGGGGGGAGGAGGGCATGAGTGGGGTGTGGGCAGAGAAGAAGGCACAGAAAGGGTGGGGGTTGGTGTGGAAGGAGGGGGGCAGAGAGGAGGGCGCCAGGGGATGACACCACTCTGGGCGCCTCTTACCCTCGCTATGCTACTGCTTGTGATCTTGGGTAAGTCATTTTAGCTTTCATCACCTTAAGTGCATTTAAACCTGTAAGCTCACTTGGACAGGGAAATAATTTGTTTACCCTGTTGTAACTCGCATTTGGAAAAGGTGACTTCAATCTCAACTCCAGATCCAAAGAATGATGTTTCGGGTAGCCGGATTGCCTGTGGTGGTCTTGAAATTCATCAACCACAACTACAGGCTGCCAACAATTCAATAGACCCTCATTGGAAATTAGGTGATTCTACCAAGGTTGCCCCAGGACTCAAAAACTTTGGACCAGCCTTCCTGTCCTCTATAATCTGCTGCAACAGAAAATCTCCAGGGTGAACCTGGCAGACACTTGGCTTAATGTCCAACTGCTCTTTGTCCCTAGGCTGCGACAAGTCTGTTAGTCAACTTAATCTTAGGTCTCTGCTCCTTTGTTTCAGAGATGGAATGAGTTTAGTCTTTGTTTTTGCTCTGGATTGAACTGAGTCTTTTTTCAACTCTTGTCTTGCTCGAGTAGAAACCTTTAGTTCTCAAATCCAACAACAGTCCTCTCCCTTCAAAGATCCTCAGAGTCTGTGGCCTTACTTGTAGAGTTGGAGCGAAAACCAGTTGTGAGCTTACTTAAGGAATGAACAGTTTTGGAAAACTGGGGGAATCTCAGTTGCTGACCACAGCAAGTGGGCTTCCAAGTAAACCTCTCAGCAGCAAAGTAATAGAGCACGGGATCCAAGCACGAGTTGAAACTGGTCAGTGCCATGGTGACACGCCGTGCTGAATACGTAAAACGAATTAATGTACAGCTGGAGAAGACATTGATGCGACGTAGGGTGTGGATGAGCTGAATCACATGGTAGGGGACAAAGCAAATGAGGAAAACCACAAAGACCACCAGAATGGTGCGCAGCGCCTTCTTCTTAATCAAACTGGAGCTATGACCAGGCCCAGTGTGGACTAGTAGCTTCCTGGCAATAAGCGGATAACAGATGATGATAACCAACAATGGAACAAAAAACCCAATTACGGCAGCAAAGAGGCTGACCCCAGAAATGCGACCTTTCCAGGACTCAGAAGAGAAGTTCTCCAAGCAGGCCACATTCCCATTCTCAAAGGTGCTCGTCAAGGGTCCTCGGAAAGTGAGATACATGATGGCTGCAGCCAGAATGAGCCATATGACAATGGAGGTGACGATTCTGTACATTGGTTTCTTGAGTTTGAGGGACTTGATGGGATGGACTACTGCGATGTAGCGGTCTATACAGATGCAAGTGAGGAAAAGGGTGCTTCCATAGAGGTTAGCAAAGAACAAGGAGCCAGTGATTTTGCACATGGCTTCCCCAAAAATCCAATTGTTATTCAGCGCATGGTAGACAATCTTATATGGCAAGGTCAGAACAAAGATGAGGTCAATGGTGGCCAGGTTGACCATGAATATGTTGGCGGGGGCAGTGGCAGTTTTGGTGCTGATGAAATACCAGAGAGCCAGTATGTTCCCTGCCAGCCCCAAAATGAACACGATGCTATAAATAGTAGTGAACATGATATATTGAAAGTCGGCATGCTCCTGGCATTCTGTCTCATTGGAGGATGGGGGTGTGGCGTTCAGTGCACAGCCAGTGCAGTTCAGGTTGCTGTGGTTCAGCCAGTGTTCTCCAGGGTCGGGCCTCGACGCCTTCAGAGAATCCTGAAACAAAACAGAATACCACATATATGAAACCCTACAGATGATATGAACTCCCATGGCCATTCATGCCTTTTAACAACTCTCCCTAATGTATTTTTGGATGGTTATGCCATCCTTGATGTAAAGTTATGTAGTAAAAACTTGTATGAAAAGAGCAAACATTTCATCGGTCTGGCCGACTCCCTTGCCGGAGTTATTTTTCAGTTGGTTTGGTTTTTTTAAAGGTGCCGGCGCGCGGCTCCTCTAACGATCCCCCGCGCCTGCAGGTGCGGCTCGCGACAGGAGCCGCTGCGGCACCTGTCAACTGAAAAATAACTCGGGCAAGGGAGCCGGCCAACTGGCAGTTCAATTCGGAGCTTCCCTGCTCCCCGCGTGCCTTGCCGTATTGTTTTTTTTTTTTTTTTTAGTTGAAAGACGCGGCGGCGGCGGCTCCTCTCACGATCCCCACCTCAGGCGGGGATCGTGAGAGGAGCCACCAGCCGCGTCTTTCAACTTGGAAAAATACAATACAGGGCAAGGCGAGCAGGGAGCAGGCCAGACCGAACCAGCAGGACGAAAAACAACCCTAAACAGAACCCAAATACCTTGAGATTCAGCATCACTGTAGCCCCTACCAGCAGCCGATACGTAATATAAAATAAAACGGTCGCCGCGCATGCGCACTCCTACCCGCGGGGCCCTACAGCGCATGGAAAACGGAACACCTTGCATATATATAATTTTATAGGGTAATTTGTGTATGGGAGACAGTGAGGGGAGGGGTGTTTTATCCTTAATATAAAGTGAATAAATAAAATAAAAATATCCATTCTGTAATGTTTTACAATATAATTCATATAGGGAGGACAGTTAGGGATGGAGACCTTAATATAAAGTGAAACAGTATAAATCATGCTTGAGGGACTGTGAAGGAAGCAGAGGTTCTATCCTCACTATAAAGTTATACAGTATAAATGTGTCCACATCATAGAAAACTGGGCTGCAACCCACCGCTTCAAACTAAATAAGAACAAAACCAAATTCCTCTGGCTAGGACAGGGTTGGGCAAACTTTTTGACTCGTGGGCCACAATGGGTTCTTAAATTTGACTGGGGGGCCGGGTGACCGGGGGGGGGGGGGGAGGGGGGTAACTCCTACAGTTAGCAGTGCCGTGAGCAACCATTCCTACGCCTCCATGTATCCCTCTCACAGACTACCCAGCAACCAGTAACTACCAACACACACCCCTCACATCCCGCTTACCCTTCCCTCTCTCACACCCACCTCCACAATCCCACCTGTCTTGCCCCCTCTCTCACACTCCACAATCCCACCTGCCTTGCTCTCTCTCGCACATGCACCCCCCACAACTGCCCTTCTCTCTCATATACACGCACCCCCATCTGCCCCTTCTCTCTCTCTCTCCCCCCACCTGTCCTCTTTCTCTCAGCAATCTCCTCCACTGACTACCGACACACACCCCTCACATCCCGCTTGCCCTTCCCTCTCTCCACAATTCCACCTGTCTTGCCCCCTCTCTCACACACTCCACAATCCCACCTGCCTTGCCCTCTCTCGTACACGCACCCCCCACACCTGCCCTTCTCTCTCTCACACACACGCACCCCCATCTTCCCCTTCTCTCTCTCTCTTTTTCTCTCCCCCACCTGCCATTCTATCTCTCTCTCAGCAATCTCCTCCGCTGACTACCAACACACCCTCACATCCCGCTTGCCCTTCCCTCTCTCACCCCCCCCCCCCACAATCCCACCTGTCTTGCCCCCTCTCTCACACTCCACAATCCCACCTGCCTTGCTCTCTCTCGCACATGCACCCCCCACAACTGCCCTTCTCTCTCATATACACGCACCCCCATCTGCCCCTTCTCTCTCTCTCCCCCCACCTGTCCTTCTCTTTCTCTCAGCAATCTCCTCCACTGACTACCGACACACACCCCTCACATCCCGCTTGCCCTTCCCTCTCTCCACAATTCCACCTGTCTTGCCCCCTCTCTCACACACTCCACAATCCCACCTGCCTTGCCCTCTCTCGTACACGCACCCCCCACACCTGCCCTTCTCTCTCTCACACACACGCACCCCCATCTTCCCCTTCTCTCTCTCTCTTTTTCTCTCCCCCACCTGCCATTCTATCTCTCTCTCAGCAATCTCCTCCGCTGACTACCAACACACCCTCACATCCCGCTTGCCCTTCCCTCTCTCACCCCCCCCACAATCCCACCTGTCTTGCCCCCTCTCTCACACTCCACAATCCCACCTGCCTTGCTCTCTCTCGCACATGCACCCCCCACAACTGCCCTTCTCTCTCATATACACGCACCCCCATCTGCCCCTTCTCTCTCTCTCCCCCCACCTGTCCTTCTCTTTCTCTCAGCAATCTCCTCCACTGACTACCGACACACACCCCTCACATCCCGCTTGCCCTTCCCTCTCTCACCCCCCTCCACAATTCCACCTGTCTTGCCCCCTCTCTCACACACCCCACAATCCCACCTGCCTTTCCCTCTCTCACACACGCACCCCCCACCTGCCCTTCTCTCTCACACACGCACCCCCATCTGCCCCTTCTCTCTCTCTCTCAGCAATCTCCTCCGCTGACTACCGACATACACCCCTCACATCCCGCTTGCCCTTCCCTCTTTCACACACCCCTCCACAATCCCACATGTCTTGCCCCCTCTCTCACACACTCCACAATCCCACCTGCCTTGCCCTCTCTCGTACACGCACCCCCCACACCTGCCCTTCTCTCTCTCACACACACGCACCCCCATCTTCCCCTTCTCTCTCTCTCTCTTTTTTTCTCCCCCACCTGCCCTTCTATCTCTCTCTCAGCAATCTCCTCCGCTGACTACCAACACACCCTCACATCCCGCTTGCCCTTCCCTCTCTCACCCCCCCCACAATCCCACCTGTCTTGCCCCCTCTCACACACCCCCACAATCCCACCTGTCTTGCCCCCTCTCACACACCCCCACAATCCCACCTGCCTTGCCCTCTCTCATATGCACCCCCCACCTGCCCTTCTCTCACACACACACATGCACCCCCATCTGCCCCCTCTCTCTCTCTCTTTCTCTCCCCCACCTGCCTTTTTCTCTCTCTCAGCAATCTCCTCCACTGACTACCGACACACCCCCTTCACATCCCACTTGCCCTTCCCTCTCTCACCCCCCCAATCCCACCTGTCTTGCCCCCTCTCTCACACACCCCACAATTCCACCTGCCTTGCCCTCTCTCACATATGCACCTCCCACCTGCCCTTCTCTCACACACACACATGCACCCCCATCTGCCCCTTCTCTCTCTCTCTTTCTCTCCCCCACCTGCCTTTTTCTCTCTCTCAGCAATCTCCTCCACTGACTACCGACACACCCCCTTCACATCCCACTTGCCCTTCCCTCTCTCACCCCCCCAATCCCACCTGTCTTGCCCCCTCTCTCACACACCCCACAATTCCACCTGCCTTGCCCTCTCTCACATATGCACCTCCCACCTGCCCTTCTCTCACACACACACATGCACCCCCATCTGCCCCTTCTCTCTCTCTCTTTCTCTCCCCCACCTGCCTTTTTCTCTCTCTCAGCAATCTCCTCCACTGACTACTGACACACCCCCTTCACATCCCACTTGCCCTTCCCTCTTTCACCCCCCCCCATCCCACCTGTCTTGCCCCCTCTCTCACACACCCCACAATTCCACCTGCCTTGCCCTCTCTCGCACATGCACCCCCCACCTGCCCTTCTCTCTCTCATACACACACACACACACACATCTGCCCCTTCTCTCTCTCTCTCTTTCTCTCCCCCCCCCCCCCACCTGCCCTTCTCTCTCTCAGCAATCTCCTCCGCTGATTCACCACTCCGCTCCCGGCTCCAGTAACACATTCAGACTTCAAACTGCTTCACCCAACAAAGAAATCTTTGTTTTGCATCCTTGCTGCATCAGAGGTGACTCAAAAATCCACCATCACCTCCCGTTGAAAATTCTCATCAGACTGCTTGCAAAACTTTCAAGGAACAGCAGTTAAGCTCCCAGAAGTCAGAGAACTTCAAATTATAATTCCACTAGTCCCACCCCTAAAGACTGCCTGTAGCCAATGCTGGACACGTGCGAGGCCTCTCATGAGCTGCAACATGGGAGAGGAGTACAGTAGTGGCAGCAGAGGAGGGCAATCGCGACAGAAAACATCCCTGCTAAAAAGAATGGAGGGGAGATGTTGGATCACAGGAGAAAAGAGGGATAAGAAGGGAGGTGATAGACAATATGTGATGAGAGAAAGGGAGGAATGAGAAGGGGGGGAGAAGAAAGGACTTGGGAAACCACTAGGAATTGAGAACTAGCACTTCCATTACAATCTTGTGACTACTACCTCAGGTTCAGAAAACTTTTAAAAGCATTTCTGTACCAAGACGGGGCGCCAACCCTGAAGTCACTGTGAAATGGTAATTGTAAAAGCCCATTTCTAAACTGTCTAATACAACTCCTGGGATATATGAGAGGGCAAGTCCACTGCTCAAGGAATTGCACTGGCTACCAGTTAAAAGCAGGGTTCAGTTCAACATTGCATGTAATGTAATGTAATTTATTTCTTATATACCGCTACATCCGTTAAGTTCTAAGCGGTTTACAGAAAATATACATTAAAACTAAAACTAAAAAATTATAAAGGTACTTAAAAAAATTCCCTTTCTGTCCCGAAGGCTCACAATCTAACTAAAGTACCTGGAGATTAATAAATTAATTAAAATAAAGATAGAAGAGGGAATAGAAATAAACATTTTAACAAGACAGCATTGAGTTAAATTCTTTGGTAGATAGAAGAGAGAAGATCAAAGAGTAAATGCATAAGGGGAGACCGTTAAATAATAGAATTCTGGCGAAATTTAAAATGACAGAAATGTTATAAAACGTAGAAAAAAGGCATAACAATAAGTAAGATTAAAGAAAAGCCATAAATGGAGAAAGCTCGGTTGGACTCGCTTCTGCCATCCCGCTGCTGTACATTACAGTCCTTCAATGACTCAAGGACAACTCAACGCTGGAAGCTGCCACTCCCCCCCCTCCTCAAGCCAGGTCCGGAGAAAAGCTCTCTTCGAGACCGCCTTGGAATTCCAAGGACCCAAAGTCTGGAACGAACTCCCGAGCAGCTTACGACGACTCGCCACACACTTCCAATTCAGGAAGGCACAGAAAACACATCTGTTCTCTTCACTGCACTGACCTGTTATAACATATTCATTGTGAATGTGGTCGATACCTCTGTATCATTTCTAATATTATGTAAGCCTCAATGGTTCCTGGTCGACATTTGCGGGATACAGGAATCAGTATGGTATGGTATAGTATAACAATGAGATAATGATGACCTGCTTGATCTTGTAATTATGTATTTGTAACTATGACCTAACTGTATTAACAACCGAACTGATCTACCTGTACTAGAAACGCAAATGTCTGTGCCAAACTATTTGTTGTAAATTCCTGGGTAACTGACTCAATCTCTTGTAATGTCACCCGACCTTGAACTGAATAGGTATAAGCGAAATAGAAGACCTGATTAACATAAAATAACTCAAATCTGTAGTAACTTAGTCCAATAAATTAAAAAAAAAAAAAAAGATATCACTTTATTTTCCTTTTCTTTCTGTTTATTACCTTTACAGCTGACTGACAGGATTCCCAGTCTGCTTTACAGTAATCGAGGGACAAGAGTGAGGGCGACAGTCGCTTTGTCTGTAATGCCAACTTACGGAAATGCGAGTCACTGAAGTGTTTTGGATCAGGGCAAGGAGGCTGGAGGATGGACAGGTAGGGGCTGAAGCAGAGAAAGTCACTCACCTGGGATGTGGTCCAGGATATGGTCCAGAGCGGAGAAGACATTGTGACGGGTCCGTAAACTTCTTTCAGTCCTGCAGACGAGGGAGGGAGGGAGCACTTTATAACCACAGCCTCTCACCCCACCCTGCTGGGTGGGTGATTGGAGGAGGCAGACCGGGTTGGGGGGGGGAGAGGGGGTGAAGTCTCCTCCACTCCCCCCTCTTTTAGGCCAGGAAACAGCAGCAGGAGCTGGCTCTGTAAGAGGTCTGGCGCTCTCTGCATCTCAACTTTTCTCCTCCCCTTCTGTGCCAGGAAATTGTTTGCTCAAGGCAGTGTAGCAGGATGGAAGGTAGTCAAGCACTTGCTACAAACACACACACACATGCTTCTCTTCATTTAGCTCCAATTCTTCAGTGTTGTTTTTATAGCAGGAACACAAACCCCAAAGGCAACACTGCAATACCATCTGCAGACAAAATCAGTCTGGCTCTGCCTCCTCACCTGCTTCTTCAGTTTACTCCTTTTCTTTTTCTCCTTGCATCATGTCTCCCCTTCCCTGATCTTTGTCTCTTCTCTCAACCTCTTTTCTCTCTTTCCTTTCCTTCCTGCATACACTTTCTCTTCTCTCCCCTTAGTTTTCCCTTCCTTTTTCTTTCTTTCCAGTGCTCTTTTTTCCCCTTCTAGTTCCCTCTTCTTCCCTTTCAGTGGTTTTCTTACCCACTTCTCTCTCATTTCCCCTTCTCTTTTCTTCACTTCTATCCTGCTCTCCTTCTTCCCTCAACCCCTTTTCTTCCCTTCCTGCGTTCTCTTTTCTCACCCTCTTTGCTTTCTTCTTTGGTTTTCCCTTCCCTTTTCTCCTTTTCTTTCTTTCTAGTGCTCTCTCTGTCTTTTCTATCCCCCCTCTTCCCTCTCTTTGTGTCCTTTGCTCGTACACACAAACACACTGACAATATTGAGCTCACTTATTCCGCCCTTTTGGGTGCGCCACCAGCTTTCCAAACTTTTACTCAATCTAGCCAAAATGGCCCTGCAGGCTCAAAAGCTAAAAGCTCTACAAAGGGAAGGGTGCAATAAGAGCAGAAACAGGAAATTTCTGTCTTTCACAATACATTAAAAAAATTCCGTAGGGCTGGCTTGCTAATGTGAGTAACTGCACAGCTCAATGGTTTATCTTCTAGCTCAGCAATTAAAAAAAAAAAAGATTAAACCTAGTTCAAAATGAAGACCAATGAGACTGAGATTAGCTCATGAGCAGGAAGAAGGGAATTAAGCCTAACTCAACATGAGAAAGGATTTAAACCCAGCTGATCTAGAAAAGAAAATAGCTAAACCACTTCAGCAAAAAGAATGGGGATAAGCCTACCTCACTTGGAGAATGAAGAGAACCAAATCCAGTTCT
Source organism: Geotrypetes seraphini (assembly GCF_902459505.1). Classification (NCBI taxonomy): domain Eukaryota; kingdom Metazoa; phylum Chordata; class Amphibia; order Gymnophiona; family Dermophiidae; genus Geotrypetes; species Geotrypetes seraphini. Next base: position 22,650,546 of record NC_047099.1, on the reverse strand, counting down.
GCCTGAGCTGGAGAGGGCTAAATTCTGCCTAGCAGAAAAAAAAGAAGAACCAAACTCAGCTCAACAGCAGGATTAAGAGAAGGGTTAAACCTAGTTCAGCAAGTTCATCTAGCAAGGCCTCTGTTTGGAAGGAAAGATTTCAGCTTAAAAATGAAGTGGCCAGAAGTTATGGTAAAAGCAGATAGCATAGCTGGTTTTAAGAAAGGTTTGGACAAATTCCTGGAGGAAAAGTCCATAGTCTGTTATTAAGACATGGGGGAAGCATCTGCTTGCCCTGGATCGGTAGCATGGAATGTTGCTACTCTATGGGTTTTGACCAGGTACTAGTAACCTGGATTGGTTACCATGAGAATGGGCTACTGGGCATTATGGACCATTGGTCTGACCCAGTTAGGCTATTCTTATGTTATGTTCTCATCAGCCTTTGTTTTCACTTCTTATTTTAATGTATTTTTTTTCTGGGAACTTATCAGTGTTTTTTATAATGGGAACAAAAATGGAAGAGAATTGATGTGTGTGGAAGGGGGGGGGTAACTAATTTCTTCAGCTAAATAATTCAATCCACCTCAACCATACATAGGAGAACTCACGCACCATTCACACACCCTCCAACCAAAAACATCAAAAGAAAAAAACTGTTCGACAACCTCCTAACACTCGACCCCCAACTCTACAACCTATTGACCTCGACCACAGACTACAAAACCTTCAAAAAAGAAATAAAAACCCTTCTATTCAAAAAACACATAAAGCTGAACTAACACAATCAGAACTGTCCCAAGGATCACCTGCAACTACTCCATATGTACTTCTGATGTCATGACAATTCAGACATAATTTATGTTATGTTATGGTATGTTTGGAATAATGGTTACATATATGAGGTTCAATAAAATAAAATTTTCACTGCCTGTTTCTATTATGACCATTTATTCCGTTTCATGGTTATTACAAAAATTATTTTTTTACATAGGGGGGGGGTGTCAAAAAATGATGGGCCCCGGGTGCCACATACCCTAGGTACGCCACTGGTCTAAGTTTAGCTCAAAAGCAGGAGGAGGAAGGGGGAGCTAAATCAAGCTAAGTAAGAGAAGGAGACTTAAACCTAGCCTAACAGAAAATGTAAAATAGCAGCAGCTGGGGAAGTAGAGGTTAAACCAAGCTTAGTATAAGGAAGATAGGTAAAACCAGCTCAGGAGAAAGTAGGAGTGATGCTAAATCTATCAAAGTAGGAAGAAAAAAAGAAAGCAAGGGTTTCTTAACTCTTAATCTACCTTAAAAAGGTAGGTGAGAAGGCAAAACTCAGTTGATCAGGAGGAAGAGGAAGGATAACCCCATCTCAGCACAAGGAAGAGTTTAAGCCCAACACTGAAAGAGGACGAGAAGGAAGACTAAGTTTAGCTCAGCCTGAGTTGGAGAGAATAAACCCAGTTCACAAACAAACAGAGTTCAACATGAAGAATAAAATGAGAACATCCCTATAGGATGAGGAGGAAAGCTAACCCCAGTTCAGGAGGAGAAGGGGAACTAAACCCAACTCAACTACAGTGTGAAGGGGAGGATAGTTAAACTTAGTTCAGGAGAAGGAGGTATAAGCCCAGCGCAAAAAGAGGAAGAGGAGAAGAAAGGAGCTAAGTCAAGCTCAGCAAGGTGAAGAGGAGAGTAAAATCCAGCTCAGCAAGAGGAGCTAAATCCAGATCAGCAGGAAGGGAAGAAGCAGGTTCTAAGTCAGGCTCAGCAAAAGGATGAAGAGATACTAAATCCAACCCAACAGAATAAGAAAGGTGCTAAATCTAGCTCAACAAATAGTTAAACCTGGCTCTGAAAACAGTGGGGTAAGGAGGTTGCAGTATTGGATCCAGCTTGATAGAAGGGAGTGAGGCAAGGTAAACCTAGTTCAACAGAAGGGATAAACCTTATTTGGCATAGGAAGGGGTTTAAACCTATCTCAACAAGAGAAGGAGAGAAATAAACTCAGCTAAGCCTGAACAGAGAGGAATACATCCATCTCAGCAAAAAGAAAGGGGTGGATGCCCAATCTAGATCAGCAGAAGGATGGCTAAATCCAGTTCAGCACTAGGAAGAGTTGGTGCAAAATCCAGAGCATCAGCAAGAAGAGGAAACAAGGAGGCTAAACCCAGCTCAACAGAAAGAGGCAGAAGGTTAAACTCACTGTAGCAGGAGAAGGAAGAAAGATGAGTTTTAGACCAACACAGCAAGAGGAGGAACAGGGCTGAACCCAACTCAATAGCAGGAAGAAAAGTGCTAAACCCAGTTCATCAGGAGGAATGAAAGAAAGTAGAGGCAAAACCCAATTCACATGAGCAGGTATGAGGGTTAAGCTCCACAGGCATTGCCCCTTAGGTCCTGAATATCTATGTAATCTCTTTGTCTTTTCTCACACTCAAACATGCCTTCCATTAAAGAGATAGGCAAACAGTGCTCCAGCATAAGTGTGGACTGCTTAAAATAGTAGATTTTGGATAATCCGGAGACCAGTTAATTGGGGCAGCTGTTTATTTGGTCCAAACCCAGGAGAACAAAAATACAGCACAATTATAAAGGGGGGGGGGGAAGTTTTGCTTATTTGGACCACCACAACATTTAATTGGGCCACTAGCATCCACAGAACATCATTGATGAGTCACGTTGCCATTAAGTTTAAACGAGCAGCTACATTTGCATACATGCGCTACTTTGGGGAATGGCACATTCCACCTGTAGTGTGCGCATTTCTCATGCCAAGGAAAGATCGAACATTCTCTGACAAAACTGGCCTTCTTGAACAATTGAAAAAACAACCACCAAACACCAATCAGTGCCAACTGGCAGAGTGTACTGTAGTGCAAAAATCTAGAGTCGCACCCATTGTACAAAAAGGGAAACTGAGAAATGAATGGACAGTACGTGAGAGACAACAGGGCATTTCCCAAAAATGGAAACGTAAAGGTAAGGATCCAGATGATAAAGAGGCCCTCAATCAATGGTTCGGTAATTGGAACTGGAAGAGGTGTTCGTGAGAGTGAACCGACGTTGAAAAGCTTTTATCTTCTAGAGTATCACAATCAATGTACTTTCTTATGTGGCAGGCAATATGGACCCCACTTCGCATGTGGAAAGCTAACTTAAAGCAAGACTCAGTTTGCTGGAACTGTTTAAAAGAGGAAGGAACTCTTGATCATATGTTATTTCATTGTACTCTAGTCCGTTCTTTTTGGACCTACGTCTGGAACACCATACAATCTATTACTAACTGCTCAGAAGAAATCTCTATGGACATTGTAATCCTTCGCTCTCAACACCCATGTTTTACACAATCAAATTGTCCATCTAAACTCATTGATACCAAGTTGGTGACTGCTCTCATGCACATTCTAAAAAATTGGAAATCACCTTCACTACTAGATTATACTTTTTGGTGGAACTCTCTGAGTATGTATCATAGATTTGAATCCTATGCATATGAGAAGAGAGTTACATTCCGAACCTGCATGAACTTGAAATATAACAAATCTCCATGGTCATTCTTAGATTCCTATGTGCGCTCATCTTCTTAGACACTCCTGTTATCCTTTTCTTCTCTTCTCTTCTCTCTTTCATTTTTCTTTCCTTTTTCCTTTACTTCTCTCTCTCATCTTTATCTTACATATCCCTTACATGCACCCTCAATAATTGGAGCCTTTGCTCCTCTATAGCTAAACATAGATTTGTATACTCTATATACAGAAAGCTTTATTTTGTTTCTATGTACTTTAAATGATTCTTGTATCCTTTAAAATATTTAATAAAAATTATTGAACTGGAGAAATGATAAAAAAAAAAAAAGAAAAGCAAGCCGGGGGAGTTAGCAAGAAAACTCAGTCATAATGATTGTAAAGCAAGAGATGGCTGGCTGTGGAAACGCAGGTTCGGAATAAAGTTCAAAGATACTCTGACAACATCATCTATTTGGGCCAGTCACTTAATTGGGACAGAGTGTACGGAGGGGTGCTGAAAAGTTCTCAGCCCAACCAAGAAGAGAATGACCTGGATAGGGTTCAATCGATGCATCTGAAACACAGGTCAAAACACAGAATTTTGTCTCTGCAAATTAGCACTTAACGGAATAAGATGACACTCTCTTCAGCTCCAGTGGCAAAATAACGCTTGGAATTCAGGAAGCTGGTCGGTTGGGCTGAAAACTTTCCTGTACTCCTTCGCAGGAGGCCAGATGTGTCCCAATTAACTGGAATCTACTGTATTTAAATATGAAATTGCATTTTTTTAAAAAAACTTTGTATCATGCCAATCAATTACAGTTGTAGTAGAAAGAAAGAGTATTGTTAATGTAATGTAATTTATTTCTTATATACCGCTACATCCGTTAGGTTCTAAGCGGTTTACAGAAAATATACATTAAGATTAGAAATAAGAAAGGTACTTGAAAAATTCCCTTACTGTCCCGAAGGCTCACAATCTAACTAAAGTACCTGGAGGGTAATAGAGAAGTGAAAAGTAGAGTTAGAGGAAAAATAAAAATAAAATAAACATTTTAACAAGACAGCATTGATCTAAATACTTTGGAAGGTAGAAGAGAGGAGAGAAAGGAATAGAAGCAGAAGGGGGAGCCGTTGAACAGTAGAATTCTGGAGAAATTTAAATGATAGAAATAGAACAAAACAAAGACAAAAGGCAAAACAATAGATAAGATTAAAGATAAATCATAAGCTGGAAAGAAAAATAAAATAAAACTTTGTCTTCAATCCACGGTTTCAGCTTCAGTGATGAAGTGGAGCAAGTAAGTTTAGGAGGAGCAATTGACGTTTTCAGAAAGGGCTTCTTCAGGGAAGAGACTTGGCAGACAGTCCCAGGATGCCTATGTCTCCTCCCCTGCGATGTTCTCCCATCCATGCATTCCCTCCCAGACACACTGCCCGTGCCCCAGCCGCTCCAAGGAGGCTGCCCCAGATGAGGCCCACGGTGAATGCAGGATTCTCTCCTCTGCGGGAAAGCCGCCCGGAGCCGACAGTCAATCTTCTTAGCGGATTGCATGGGGGGAAGAATTCACACTCTTGGTAGGATCGGGTCTGTGTGCTCTCGGTGGTTGTGGCTGGTCTCGTTGCTGCTTAGGTGTAAAAGCAGTTGATCTCCACTGCTGCTGATATTTAAAAGCAGGCAGATTGATCTCTCCAATGGACTGCAGGGGGAGGAGTTCACACTCCTGACAGGATCGGGTCTGTGGGCTCTTGGTGGTTGCGGTAGGTCTCGCTGCTGCTTGTATGTAAAAGCAGTTGTTTTTCTACTGCTGCTGATATTTAAAGCAGGTAGATTGATCTCTTAAACGGGATATAGGGGGAGGAGCTCACATGCCTGGTTGGATCGGGGCAAGGGCTCCTATTATAGGCTGCTTAGGTGTAAAAGCAGTTGATCTCCTACTTCTGATAATATTTAAAAGCAAGCATATTGATTTTTCCAACGGAATGCTGGGGGAAGAGCTTACTTGTTTGGCTGGATCAGGGCAAAGGGCTCTCGGTAGTGGTGGCTGGTCCTGTTGCTGCTTAGGTGTAAAAAACAGTTGATCTTCCTAGTGGACTGCAGGGGGAGGTGGAGCTCACACTCTTGGCTGGATCGGGTCTGTGTGCTCTTGGTAGTTGCGGATAGTTCCGTTGCTGCTGAGGTGTAAAAGCAGTTGATTATATGTACAATTATATGTTAATATGTGTACAATGCTATATGGTACATGGCAGGTTTTCTCTTGAATAATGTAGAGCTCTGATTATCTTGTTTGCTTGGATATTGTGTTTTACTTGTTCTGTTTCTTTTCAAAAATCAGTCAAAAAATATAAAAGAAGGTACAGGCCCCAGTGGCGTAGCAAGGGTGAGAGGTGCCCGGGGTGGTGGTGCCTCCCCCCCCTCCATCTTCTTCACCCCCTCCTGCTCCTTCCCCACTCGCGCCCCGCTTCCCTTCCCCCAAACCTCTGTAATGTTCCTGGCATGAGCAGCAACTCCCCCCAAGCTGCTGTCGTGCCAGCATTGGCTCTTCCTCTGACATCACTTCCTAGGCACGGGTTCAGGAAGTGATGTCAGAGGAAGAGGAACCTTTTCTAGTGCCGCTATATCTTTTTTTTGAGATAAGGAAACCAGACCTGAACACAATAATACTCAAGGTGAGGTTGTACTATTGAAGCATTACAGGGCCGCCATCAGAAATTTCTGGGCCCCTTACTGAGCAATCCTATTGGGCCCCCCCCCCCACGCACCCCTTCCCCCCCACTTTTGTCCGGGGGGGGTGCTATCAGGAAATCGGCAGGGGACAAAAAAAAGTATGACAGCAGTGTTTATTGTTGTGCACAGCAGAAGCATAATACAGGAATTTGTGCTATGGTGGCCTAGGACCAATGTTTCCTCTAAGGATTGATGAGGTGTGTGCAAAAAAAAATATGCATGAGCGACAAGTTACATACTCCACAAATTTATGAGCAGGCACGGAGGACGCATTTTTAAACAAATGTAGTTTATCCTTGTACTCCTTATGTATTTTTAATCATCTATGGATATGTTTGTATGTTTATTGTTCAAATGGTTTTATTTATTTCCCCAAATTTATTTTTGTTAACGCATCAAAATAGTTAAAATTTTCAATTGAAAATATTTGATATTGCGTTTAAATCAAAATCTCAATAAACTTGAAACGAGTGCCCGTGAGATTGTGGGAGGGTTAAATACTCAAAACTTAGAAGAATAACAATTTACTTAAAGTTTTTGCTACGCCAGCTTTCTGGTATTTTTACATACAGTGGCGTACCTAGCATATGTAACACCCAGGGCCCATCATTTTTTTGGCACCCCCCCCCCCTTCTGTAAGAAAAACATGATTTTTAGTAACAAACCACATGTCACACATGAGTACCTAGGAAAAGGCAGCATCTTATATATTACAGTGAGCCATTGTAAAACTAAACAAGCCAGACCAGCACAGATCAATCCTACATCGTCAATCCTAACAGAAAACCATGTCTTTCAAACACACAGAACACAGAAAACACCTTCGCCTAGTATGGAATATGTCATCACAAACGAACCCCTCCCCCTTTTGCAAAACTGTAGTGTGGATTTTAGCCACGGTGGTAACAGCCCTGACGCTCATAGAATTCTGAGCATCAGAGCTGCTAAAAAAAATGCTCCACAGTTTTGTAAAAGGGGGGATAAAATAGAAATACACAGTTTCAACGCTCTAGCTCAGAGATGCCCAAACTTTTTGGGCTTGCGAGCTTCTTTAAAATGACCAAGTCAAAATGATCTACCAAAAATAAAATTAAAAAACACAAAGCACACTATACGCTGAGAAAATGTTAATTATCATTCCTATTCTGGGTTTTTTTCAAAGAGGTCAAGGCAGATGACTCTATGCATTGTCACCTCAGTAACAACCATATAAAAATAGACAAATATACCCCCCCATCCTTTTTATTAAACCACAATAGCAGTTTTTAGCGCAGGGAACTGCACTAAATGCCCAGCGCTGCTCTTGACGCTCATAGGCTCCCTGCACTAAAAAACACTATTGCGATTTAGTAAAAGGGGGCCATAGTGCAAAATATAGACAACATATATAAATTCAGACACATTTTGATCACTAAATTGAAAATAAAATCATTTTCCTACCTTTGTTTGGTAATTTCATCAGTCTCTGGTTGCACTTTATTCTTCTGACTGTGCATCCAATACTTCTTCCCTTCTTTAGCCTCCTGTATGCTTCCTCTCCAACAGACCTCATTCCCTCCCCCAACTTTTTCTTTCTTTCTCTATGTCTGTCTTTCTCTGATTCTGTGCCCCGTTTTTTTGCTTTTTTTTCTGGTTCCCTGTCCCCCCCCACCTTCTTTCTTTCTTCCTTCCTGCCTCCCCCATGCCGCCACCACCGCCGCGGAATAGGCTGCTGCTGCTACCGCTATCGGGAACAAGCCATCTCCCTGCTTCTCTTCTGCACGGGGCCGGAAAGGACGTTCCGGGCAGCCAGGCAGCGATTGGCTAGCCAGAACGTCCTCTCGACGTCAGAATTAACGTCCTCTCGACCGCGAGAGTTGGTCGGCCCTGCAGGGAGATCAAAGAACACGGTGCCAGCCTGGTCCCCGATGGCAGCAGTGAGAAGGGAAGGGAAGCAGGTTCGGCACCGCTACTCTAGACGAGCCGCACTCTAAGGAGAACAGTGGACCGCCCCCCCCTTGGTACGCCACTGGAGCAGCAGCGTGTCTGGCCGGCTCGTTCGTTCAAAGCCGCGGGTGGCGGCTCCTTGCGAGATCCGCGCCTGCGTCTGAAGCCTCTCTGATGTTGTGACGTCAGAGAGGCTTCCGATGCAGGAGTGGATAGCGCAAGGAGCCGCCAACCCGCGGCTTTGAACGAATGAGCCGGCTGCTGCTCCAAAAGGAAGAGAATGATGCCTCCAGACCGCGGGCCGCAAATAAAACCTGGAGAGCCACACGCGGGCCGCGTGTTTGAGACCGCTGCCTTAGAGGGAACACTGCCTAGGACCCTGGGGGAGCCCGGGCCCCCTGTCACCTCCGGGCCCCTGAATGCAGGACTGGTAGTACTGCCCTGATGGCGGCCCTGAGGCATTATAATATTCTTACCATCCCTTTTCTAATAATTCCTAGCATCTTGTTTGCTTTCTTGGTACCGCCACACGTTGGGCGGAAGGTTTCAGCATATTGTCCACAATGACACCCAGATCTTTTTCTTGAGCGCTAACATCCGATAACTATGATTTGGATTATTCTTCCCAATAAGCATCACTTTGCATTTGTCCACATTAAATTTCATCTGCCATTTAGACACACAGTCTTCCAATTTCCTACGGTCTTCCTGCAGTTTTTCACAGTCCGCATGCATTTTAACAACTTTGAACAGTTTTGTGTCATCTGCAAATTTAATCACCTCACTCGTAGTTCCAATTTCCAGATCATTTATAAATAAGTTAAAAGCACCAGTCCCAGTACAGATCCCTTTGGCACACCACTATTTACCCTCCTCCATTGAGAAAAATGGTCATTTAACCCTACTCTTTGTTTTCTGTCTGATAACCAATTCTTAATCCACAATTGAACATTTCCTTCTATCTCTTGACTCTAATTTTCTCAGGAGCCTCTCATTGTTTGTTCCTGAAACTTTGTCAGAAGCTTTCTGGAAATCTAGATACACTACATCAACTGGCTCGTCTTTATCCACATATTTATTCACACCCCCAAAGAAGTCAAGCAAATTGGTGAAGCAAGACCTGTCTCAGCTGAATCCATGCTAACTCTGTCTCATTAAATCATGTTTCGCTACACGTTCCACAATTTTAATTTTTATAATTGTTTCCACTATTTTGCCCAGCACCGAGATCAGGCTTACCGGTCTGTAATTCCCCGGATCTCCTCTGGAACCCTTTTTAAAAATCGGTGTAACATTGGCCACCCTCCAATTTTCAGGTACTACAAACGATTTTAGCGACAGATTACAGATCACTAACAACAGATCAGCAATTTCATGTTTGAGCTCTTTCAGTACCCTGGGATGTACACCATCCGGTCCAGGTGATTTATCACTCTTTAACTTGTCGATTTGGCACCAACTACAGAATCTGTCCCTTAGTGCCACTTAAAGAGGAAGCAGTAAGTATTTCCACTTTAATTTTTCTAGGTAATGCTCATTAATGCGAATATTAGTCCACAATCTGAAAAAATAAATAAATGGAAAAACACCTTAAAATGCGCCATGTTATGAATGTATTTATTTATTTATTTAATTTATTTATTTCATTTGTGCGTCGCACAAGCTCTAAATGGGTTTAGCATGTAGGAAACTCCCACATTTCGGTTTAGTGAAGAAGCCCCTTAGATTATAAGCCCTCTGGGGACAGGAAAGTATCTTAATTGCTATTGAATTGCTATTGAAAAAGTACATAAGCATCACCGAAGGCCCTTGAAGCCTTCCAACGGTGGCCAACCCAGGTCAAATCCAAACCAGTAATTCCTGCTCCTTGGGAGGAAGAAGAAAATATTCTTACACACATAAAAAGTCTTATACAAGAATGACCAGGACAGGTTCTCAGAGCTCCACAGCACTAGGCAAGCAAAGAAGGGACACAGACTCAGAAAGGAACTGTTCACATTGGATGCAGTATCGGGGAGATTGAAGCAGAACGTCAAACTACTCATTTACTATTCCTTCACTGTCTTTTCTTCTCCTGTGTTCTTGTAGCCTGTTATTGAGACAGACATGGGGGAAGCCACTGCTTGCCCTGGATTGGTAGCATGGAATGTTGTTGCTCTTTGGAATTCTAGAATCTTGTTACTCTCTGGGATTCCGGAATCTTGCTATTCTTTGAGATTCTGTATGGAATGTTGCTACTCTTTGTGTTTTGGCCAGTTACCAGGGACCTGGATTGGCCACCGTGAGAATGGGCTACTGGGCTTGATGAACCATTGGTCTGACCCAGTGTGGCTATTCTTATGTTCTAATTTTTTTAATTGTAATTTTATTTCTTTATACACATCTTGGATCTTTTCAGAAGTGAAAGAAATTCTATACTATCCCCCAAATAGCAACATAGTAGATGATGGCAGATAAAGACCCACATGATCCATCCAGTGGGCCTAACAAGATAAATTCATAAACCCACATATCCACCCATACCTTTTGGAATAACACTGCACAATGTATCAAAGTTTAATACTCAATTGTGACATCATGTTCCATTAATTTTCACACATTTACAAGAACTCTTTTTTGGCTATTGCACAGCTTTTCTTCATGGATCAAGTGAACGCTGTCCAGCTCTATAAAACACTTGACAAGAGGTGTTTACCTCCCTCAGTTTGGCTTTAGTGATATTGGAAAGGTACAACTGAAGAGGAATGTCAACTCTTGCCTTTTACTTTCCTCGCCACCCAGCTTCTCAATGCTTCTGTAATGGCTGACCCAGAGCATGGTAGATGACTTTATATATATATATATATAGTCAGGTCAAGAGTAAGGTTAACAGTTGCCAAATTGACCATGAATACATTGGCAGAGCAGGGGGTGGTTTGGGATTGATGAAGAGCACCTGTGAAATGTACCAGAATGAGACATTTACAATATGGCTGCCCCAAGACTCAAAGAATTGTCATTGGATTTCCTATCTCTAGGCTTCCTGCACACAGCTGTTGCCTTCTCAATGATATAGACTAGAGCACCAGAAACTCCAAATGTGTTGCCTAGGATTTATTAAACTTACATTGTGAGCTTTGTAGACCTTTGGTGCAACGATTTATCCAATTGCTCTTGAATGAGTTCGGTGATTTTGGTCTTTGGTCATTACCCTTGAACTTACAGTAGATTTCTTTTCCAGAAATGAAATTAATGTAATCTTTGATCCTTATTCTACACTGAACTGGGCCTTTGGTAGTGTCTTGGGCTGAGTGAAATTTTTGGTTCTAAAATCAAGCAATACGCACGATCACATGATGACTCATTTCCCTTCAGAGATCCACAGAGGAGTCTGTGGTCTTGCTGGTAGAGTGTGAACCAGAAGTGGGTTTGCTTAGGGAGTAAACAGTTTTGGAAAACTGGGGAAGTCTCAGTGGCCTGCCACAACAGGTGGGCTTCCAAACAAACTTCTCTGCAGCAAAGTAATAGACTAGGGGGTCCAAGCAGGAGTTCAGGCTACATAGAGCCATGGTGACATGTCTTGCTGCATATGTAAAGCGAACCAACGTACAGCTGGAGAATACATTGATGCGGCGTAGAGTGTGGATAAGTTGGATCACATGATAGGGGACAAAGCAAATGACAATAACCACCAACACCACCAGAATGGTGCGGAGCGCCTTCTTCTTAATCATGTTGGATCTGTGACTAGACCCCGCTGTAACCAACAACTTCCTGGCAATGAGAAGATAACAGATGATGATAACCACCAATGGAATGAAAAACCCAACTATAGCAGAAAAGATGCTGACCCCTGAAATGCGACCTTTCCACGACTTGGTAGAGAAGTTCTCCATGCAGGCCACATTCCCATTCTTAAAAGTGTTAGTCAAGGGTCCTCGGAAAGTGAGAATCATGATGGCAGTAGCCAGAATGAGCCATAGGATGATGGAGATAGCAATTCTGTATGCCCGGCTCTTGAGCTGGAGAGACCGAATGGGATGGACCACCGCGATGTAGCGGTCTATACAGATGCAGGTGAGGAAAAGAGTGCTGCCATAGAGGTTAGCAAAGAATAAGGCGCTCGTGATTTTGCACATGGCTTCCCCGAAAATCCAGTTGTTACCCAGTGCATGGTAGATGACCTTCCAAGGCAAAGTCAGAACAAACAGTAGATCAATGGCGGCCAAGTTCACTTTGAATATATTGGAAGGGGCAGTGGCACTTTTGGTGCTGATGAAATACCAGAAAGCCAATAGGTTCCCTGCCAGCCCCAGAATGAACACCATGTTGTACACAATAGGGAACATGATGTACTGGAAGTCTGCGCGCTCCTTACAGTCAGTCCCATTGGGAGATGAAGGTGTGGTGTTGAGTGCACAGGCCGTGCAGTTCAGATCATGACGGCTACGCCAAAGTTCTCTCAAGTTAGGACTTGATTCATTCAGCAAACCCTGAAACAAAAAGAATATCACCTGCATGAAGTTCTCTAATGATATTAAAACCCACAATGATTCATGCCTATAAAACCTCTTCTGTCTGGAATGAGTGGAATAGCTATTCTAGCCTTAAGGTACTACTCTTACTATGAATTATTTCTAGAGCGCTACCAGATGCATGCGGTGCTGTACAGAGCCACAAAGAAGGCAGTCCTTGCTCGAAAGAGCTTACAATCTAAACATCCAAGACAGACAAACAGGATGTCATGGATACATTTAAGGGGAACGGTTAATCTGCTGGTTGGGTTGGTGGGCAGTGGGGAGTAGGGTTATGGATTGAAGGCTATATCAAAAAGGTGGGTTTTCAGTCTGCTTTTAAGCAAGGGAAAGGAAGGGGCTTGACGGACAAACTCAGGTAATTTATTCCAGGCATAGGGGGCAGCTAGATGAAAGGAACGAAGTCTGGAATTGGCAGTGGAGGAGAAGGGTAAAGCTAAGAGCGGCTTAGCTGAGGAACGGAGTTCTCTGGGAGGTGTATAAGGAGAGAGATGAGAGGAGAGATATTGAGGGGCAGCAGAATGAACACACTTGTAGGTCAGCAATAGGAGTTTTAACTGTATGGGAGCCAGTGAAGTGATTTAAGGAGAGGGGTGACACGAGTGTAGCGAAGTTGGTAGAAGATGAGTCATGCAGCAGAGTTTTGTATGTACTGTAAAAGGATTACAGTACAACTTGATGGAAGCGAACGTTTCATCAACAGAAAGAGATGCAGTGTAACTCATGAATGGGGGACAGTGAGGGGAGGAGGTGCTTTATCCTGAATATACAGCTGCTACTGGCTAATACACCAAAACCGGGCAGCCACTGCACCCAACGGGGAACCCTCCGTTTCACGTGGTATCGCTGCGTCAGAGGGTTCCCCGTTGGGTGCAGTGGTTGCCCGGCTTTGGTGTATTAGCCAGTAGCAGCTAAGTGTTTTGTTCTAGCTTCAACGTCTGATGTTATGAGCTGGATCGTAGTGCCTTGTTCTCTATTTCACCCACTGATATCATCTTGAGGCGTGCTGGATACTGCTCTGCAGGCTACTATAGCTGGTTTTTTTCTGTAGTACATTTTTGGCCTCTATGCAGGATAGGTGTTTGTAAGAGTGGAGTTTTTTGGCCAGATGAAGCTGAACTGAGGCCTTTTTCTCCACTTTTTTTCTTTTTCCTTTTTCTGTTTTCCTTGTGTGATTGATGTGCTGCATGGATGATATGTGCATTTGATTAAGGCCTTGTAGAGTTGTTGAGCAGGTATCAGTTTTTATATAGGGTTCTGATATTGAGTGAATAAGTTGGTATATACTGACCCTAATCCTTAGATACAACGGTTGTCATCAACAACCATCACTTATAATAGATCTGTTCCAGTATGTATATTAAGGAGAAAATGTCCACTATTCACACTGCCCCTCATGCAGAGGGAAAGGAGGGACAGGGGAGATATGATTCAGACGTTCAGATACTTGAAGGGTATTAACGTAGAACAAAATCTTTTCCAGAGAAAGGAAAATGGTAAAACCAGAGGACATAATTTGAGGTTGAGGGGTGGTAGATTCAGGGGCAATGTTAGGAAATTCTACTTTACAGAGAGGGTGGTGGATGCCTGGAATGTGCTCCCTAGAGATTGTGTGATTGATGTGCTGCATGGTTGGTATGTGTATTTGATTAAGGCCTTTGTAGTGTTGTTGATGACGACCCCACGTGTGCACTGAGGCCACAATTGTGCCCCTCTTGTTTCAACCATTTTCTGGTGGCGTCTCCTACCGGTGTGGCCAAATCTCCCACCATGGCTGAATGTGAGACTGGCTGATGACATAGAGTGAAATCATTTAAACGGCCCGGAGCCTCTCCTGGCGGGAAGTGTGGTGTAGTGGTTAGAGCAGGGGTTAGAGCACACTTTATGGGCTTGCGAGCTACTTTTATAATGACTAAGTCAAAATGATCTACCAACAATAAAATAAAAAAAAAACACAAAGCACACTGAAAGGCAGAGAAAATGTTAATTATTCATATTCCGGGTTTTTTCAAAGAGGTCACAGCAGATGACTCTATGCAATGTCACCTCAGTAACAAAATACAAAAATAGACAAATACACCCCCTCCCTTTTTACTAAACCACAATAGTAGGTTTTAGCACAGGGAGTTACGCTGAATGCCTCGTGCTGCTCTCAATGCTCATAGGCTCCCTGCGCTAAAAAACGCTATTGCGGTTTTGTAAAAGGGAGCCATAGTGCAAAATATAGACAGCAGATATAAATTCTCAAAACCGACACATTTTGATCACTAAATTGAAAATAAAATCATTTTTCCTACCTTTGCTGTTTGGTGATTTCATGAGTCTCTGGTTGCACTTTCTTCTTCTGACTGTGCATCCAATCTTTCTTCCTTTCTTTCAGCCTCCTGTATGTTTCCTCTCCTCCAGACCTCATTCTCTCCCCCAACTTTTTATTTCTGTCTCCCTGTCTGCCCCCTTTCTTTCTTTCTCCGTGCCCTCCCCCAAGCCACTCGGTTTGTTGTCACCGCCATCGGGGAACAGCCCCCAAGCCACCGCCGTCCCAAGCTTTCCCTGCAGAAGCGTTGCGCTGACCAGCATTCCGCTCCCTGACGTCAATTCTGACGTAGGAGAGGAAGTTCCGGACCAACAAGGCATTTCTCCTTATTCCATCCAGCCTGAGCCCCATCTCTCCTTGATCCAGCATTTCCCTTTTGTGTCTATCAGAATTACCATTCCACCTATTTTCCAGCATCACCCTTCTTTGTGTCCATCTCACCTATATCCCTATCTCACCACTTTTTCAGAATCTTCATTTGTCTCTGTCCTTGTCTTTACCCCATGTTCACCATTTGCCCTTTCAATGTCTTTATCTCCCCCCCCCACACACACTTTTTCAGCATTACTTCTATGTCTCTATTTCACCTCCTCTTCATGTCCCCTCTGTATCTCTATCCTTATTCAGTAGGTCCTGCTTACTCTTTCTCTTCTTTGTGTCACTATCTCCATTTTCAGCTTTCCCCCCTTTTCCTTTGTTACTGCACCCTGTAGCCAGAATCTTTCCACCCTCCCTCCACTCAGGCCCAGCCCTGTATGAAATATTTCCTCTCTCTTTCTCTCTCTCTTCCCCTCCCTCACCCACGAGTACTGCATCTGGCCCTCTCCCTTCTACCTGCACCCGGCAACACCCCCTGCTCCGCGGCTCTCTTCAGCAACTCGTCAGCAGCGGTGATCAAGACAAGCTGCCGACATCGAGGCCTTCCCTCTACGAGTCCCGCCTTTGTGGAAAAAGGAAGTTGAAACAAGCGGGACTCGCAGAGGGTAGGCCCCGACGTCAGAAGCTTGTGTCGATCACTGCTGCTGAGTTGCCGAAGAGAGCCGCGGAGCAGGGGGTGTGGCAGGAAGCAAGTAGAAGGGAGAGGGCCAGAAAGGAAGGCTGCTGGAAGAGGTAGAAACTCCGGGGCATGACATCGACCCCGGCCAGGATGATTTCTTTTTCAGGCTGTTGCTGTTGCTGCCGCCGCCACGCCACCACGCCCCCCCCCCCCGAAATGACAAAAACAGCCTAATGCCCGGCTGCTGTTTAGTGAATCACGCTGAGCGGCACCTATTTTGGAAGCGCCCAATAAATAGGCCAGCTCTAGGAATAACTGCAAGTTAGGTGGCCATGCGAGCGCTTAAGCACGTTTAAAAGCAGCGATTCTGTAATAAGGCGCCTAAGACGAAGCCACGCCCACGCATAACAGGCATAGCGCCTATTTCTTCGAAGGCCGCCTAAATTTTTTTAGAGGTGCCTTGTTACAGGATGGCTCTTTCTTGATAGGCGCCTACGCTTCAATTATCGCTGATCAAAAAAGCTTAATTGGGCTTGTTATTCAATTTAGATAGGCGCCTGTCTAGTTGGGCGCCTCCAAAAATAGATGCTTAATATTAGACGCCAGTTACAGAATTTGGGCCTTAAACCTCCACTGCCCCAGGTACACTAGATAGATAGGCTGTGAGCCCACCAGGACAGAAAGCGAAAATATTCAAGTACCTATGTGTACACTGCTTTGAGTGTAGTTGTACATCTACAAAAGGGCAGTATTCAACTCCCAGTCTCTTTGCCTCCTGCACCTGTCGGGGGTTAACCTGACATTTTTAGTGGTACTTAACTAGATAGCATCGCTGAAAATGCCCGATTAGCGCTCAGACTGAAACTGGTTGTACTGGGGGGCATTCCAGGGGTGGAGGCGGCACTTAGCCAGTTAAGTGAGCCCAGCGCCGAATCCCCGCCCGTGCGGCGGGCGCGGGAAATGTGGCGTACGGAAGACCGCCTCCCCGGCGCCGCTCGGGGGCCCGAGTCCTTCTGATCGAGGCCCAGCCCGCGGACGGTGTTAGGCCGGTAGCGGCCCCCGGCGCGCCGGGCCCGGGTCTTCTCGGAGTCGGGTTGTTTGGGAATGCAGCCCAAAGCGGGTGGTAAACTCCATCTAAGGCTAAATACCGGCACGAGACCGATAGCGGACAAGTACCGTAAGGGAAAGTTGAAAAGATAACCACATGAATAGGACTGCATAAAGTCAGTCCTATCTTTAGAGAATGACACGGGGACAAATTTTTCGCCGTCCCCGCAGGAACTCAATTTCCTCGTCCTGTCCCTGTGTGTTTTCTCGTTGTCCTTGTCGCTGCCCCATTCCTGCAAGCTCTGTCCCCTGAAACACTCTAAAATCATAAGTAGCAACATGCTAGAGCTCAGAGTGTGATGTCATAATGCCTCATTCCACCAATGACTACGCTCCGTCCTCATCTGCACACAAGAACATAAGAATTGCCGCTGCTGGGTCAGACCAGGGGGTCCATCGTGCCCAGCAGTCCGCTCACGCGGCGGCCCTCTGGTCAAAGACCAGCGCCCTAACTGAGACTAGCCCTACCTGCGTACGTACCGGTTCAACAGGAACTTGTCTAACTTTATCTTGAATCCCTGGAGGATGTTTTCCCCTATGACAGACTCCGGAAGAGCGTTCCAGTTTTCCACCACTCTCTGGGTGAAGAAGAACTTCCTTACATTCTTACGGAATCTATCCCCTTTCAATTTCACAAGTATCAACATTCTAGAGCTCAGATTGTGATGTCATAAGCTCCGTCCTCATCTGCACAAGCCTCAAACACTTTAAAATCATAAGTAGCCACATTCTAGAGCTCAGATTGTGATGTCATAATGCCTCATTCCACCAATGCCTAAGCTCCATCCTCATCTGCACAAGCCTCAAACACTTTCAAATCCTAAGTAGCAACTTTCTAGAGCTCAGATTGTGATGTCATAATGCCTCATTCCACCAATGCCTAAGCTCCGTCCTCATCTGCACAAGCCTCAGACATTTTAAAATTATAAGTGTTTGAGGCTTGTGCAGTTAAAGCAGAGCTTACAGGAATGGGAGAGGGATAGCGACAAAGCTCACGGGGTCGGGATGGTGAAATTGAGTTCCTGTGGGGGTGGGGACAAATTTGTCCCTGTGCTATTCTCCAATGTCCTTCTTCATATCTGATTACGTGCTGAATATCACACTTAACTGGCTATGTTTTAGTCAGCTCCCTGTGCCCAGAAATTTAATGCCAAAGCCTGAATTTCCGCATTTAATACTGGTGGCAGCTGCCAGCTGAATACTGAGCGCATAGTATATACACCACCACATGCAGTCCACTCCTGCATAAGTATACTGGGATCCTGAAATCTACAACCACGATGCTCACAAACTGCTTATTAGCATAACTCTTGTATGAGGAATGTGGGAATTTCTCCTCAATGGAAGGTTATATGATTTTACCAGGGCTGGGAACATTGTTCTGCATTCAGAACTATGTAGGGTTGTACTATTTGATCTATGTAGTCCAGGAACTCAAGAGAATGGAACTTGAGCCTGTTAGGCCATGAATGTTGCATCATGGGAATTCCCCTTATTGTGACAGAATATTTTTACACACTAAAGGCCTCTTTTACAAATCCATTTAGCGTGGGCCGTTGCGATAACTGCCCCGAAGCCCATATTGATTTAAAGAGTTTTGGGGCCATAGCCGCATGGCTTTGTAAAAAAAAAAAAAAAAAAGGAGGGGCGGAGTTAAATTCAACTAAGGTGTTTAAAGGGCTCATGACAGCTGAAATCATTCAGAGATTGTCTACAGTTATTATTATTTCCTTTTCAGGGGAAATTGAGTTCCTGCAGGGACGGGGAAAAATTTTCCCCGTGTCATTCTCTACTTCGTTTATTGCAGCCAAAGATAGGCCAGCTATTTAAGTGGTCCGATTTGGCTGCTAAACTTAGCCGGTCAGTGTATTAGATTTTGTGGATAGCCAGCTATCTGCTGTGTGCTAATATTCAGTGGCCATCTTGCTCTAAATATTAGCCCTTAGCCAACTTAGAGCTGTTCCTGGCCAGTTAAATAGTACTGAATATCAGGCAAATTATCTTTAATCTAAAGTTATATGGTGTAACTTAAGTATGAAGGACAATGAGGGAGATAGATGTTCTGTACAGGGCAAGATAAAGGCATTAGCAAACTAGGCAGATGCCTAGGGCCCACATGTATAGGAGGGGCTCTCTCAGATAAGCTAGTTCAATGGCTTGTAAGATAGGCTTTTGCTTTGCTAAGGAAGGGTGGGTGGATATATACAGTATACAGTATATATGTTTGTGTGTGTGTTTTATGATGGGAGGGGTCAATGCATTTGTTTGCCAATGATGACCTACTTCAACTTGTAATTATGTATTTGTAACTATGACCTAACTGTATTAATAATTGTACTGATCTACCTATACTAGCAACTCTATTGAATGTCCGTGTCAAACTGTCCATTGTAACTTCCGGGAAACTGATCCAACCTCTTGTAATGTAATCCAACCTTGAACTGAGTAAGTAAAGGCAGAGTAGAACACCTGTGTGGTGCAGTAGTTAAAGCGATACACGGACACAGGGGAATTCTACCTCGTCAAGGTAGAACAAAAGAAGACAACAGAGGCGACCTGTGTTTATTCACTGTTAAGACCCGACATGTATGTGTTTCGTCCATAAGGCCTGCCTCAGGGGTCTTATCTAAAAAGATGGTAATTAAAGAAACTGTTAGAAGCCTGATCGTTCTACTGGCAACAATCTCACACATCTTAACAGTGAATAAAACAGATTGAGTATCACAGGTCGCCTCTTTTGTCTTCTTCTGCAGTGGTTAAAGCATATAGCCTCAGCACCCAGAGGTTGTGGGTTCAAACCCACGCTGTTCCTTGTGACTCTGGGCAAGTCACTTAATCCCCCCCACGCCCAGGTACATTAGATAGAGTGTGAACCTGCCGGGACAGACAGAGAAAAATGCTTGCGTACCTGAATAAATTCATGTAAACCGTTCTGAGCTCCCCCTGGATGGACAGTATAGAAAATTGAATAAATTAATAAATATATCCCCTAAGAAGTTAATCCTTCTCCTGGTTCCATCACCAGTACAGTTACAGTGTGTAGAAAAGTCAGTCACTGAAGAGGTTTGGTTGTACCAGGAATGGATCAGAGTATGGCGAGACAGGATTTGGAGCACAGAAAGTCACTCACCGGGGATGTGGTCCAGAATGGAGAACTCATGTCGTGAGTGAGGTCTTTAAACTTCTTTCACGCCTCCAGGCAAGTGAGGGAGCAGGCTCAATGCAAGGAGAGAGCACGTCTTAACTCCAACCTCTCACCCCACCCTGCTGAATATGATTGGAGGAGACTGGGAGAGGGGGGGGGGTGATGCCTTGCACCCTCCCCCTGTCATGGTGGGGGGCATTAGGAGAGACTGGGTCCATGAGAGCGTTTCCTGCTCTCTATGCCAGGACAGCACACTCTCTTAAATTTCTCTGATGTAAAAACATATTGTTTAGAGCAATTTTATAACAAGTATATATATATATATATATATAGAAATAGCATCAGAAGCAGCATTGCAATACCATTTATAGACAAAATTTATTTTTTCTCTCCCTTCCCCCCTCCCTACTCCTTGACATGTCTGTCCTCTCTTGTTTTTTTCTCTCTTCCTTGATGTCCTTTCCCTCCCAGGGCTCTCTTTCTCCCTCTGTTTCCCCTGTCCTTCTCCCTTCCCCCTCCTTAGTAGATCCCCACCAGTGCTCTGGGCCTCTACTATGAGGGATGGCATTGCATTGGATGTAGATTACATTGTGCAGGTAATATTGCTTCCTAGGTTCTCTACCAGTCTATCTTTATACACCACCCAGTTCCCGGTGTACCTCCTCTGTGAATAAAAAGCTTCTGGGCAGTCCAGCTCTGCAGGTTGAAACACTGAAAAGCTCTGGGGAGGAAGAGTTGCAATAAGGGGCATTCTGTTTCACTTCTTCTTTGACTCAATCCAAAAGAGAAGTTTGAATTTCTGCAAAATGTGCGAGGCTGGCATGCCAATGTACATTAGAAGGGAAAGGGAAGATAATGCAACACTCAGCTCAGCACGAGATACTGAGGGAACCCAGCTGAGCAGGAGGAGAAAGAAAGAGGGTAAAGAAAGGTCAACAGGAGAAAAAGTCAAGGGTTTCAGCCTAGCCTAGATGGAAATAAGGGAGGGCTAAACCCAGCTTTATTGGAGAAGGAAGGATAAAACAAATTCAGCTTGAGTGAAGGGGGTTATTCCAGCTCAGGAGGAGGAGTAAACCCAGTTTAGTAAGGGGTGGCTAAGCCCAGCTTAGTAGGACAAGAAAGCATTGGTAAACCCTTAGAAAGAAGATGGAGACTAAAGTGTAGTTCCTTACCTGTAACGTAGGTTCTCCGTGGAAAGCAGGATAGTCAGCCACATATGGGTGTTGTCCCAACAGCTCCTAATTTGCGGATAAGCTCTCCAATAGCTCAGAGAGATTTTTTTTTTTTCTGAGCACATGCAGTGCCCGGGCCCCACTGGGCATGCCCGAGCCCTACCCATTTCCCCCTACTTCCCCTAACCCCCAGGATGTTCCTAGCTGTGGCCGGGTCGGCCGTACGGGGAGGCGGGTGAGTTGTGTAGCTGACTATCCTGCTGTCCACGGAGAACCTACGTTACAGGTAAGTAACTACACTTTCTCCTAGGACAAGCAGGATGAGTCAGCCACATATGGGTGATTCCCTAGCCGAGGGATGTACCTATTGGACTTGTGTCCTAGCGCTCTGTGCATCCCTTGCCTGGCTGTGGAGGCCAAGCCGGGCAGGGTAATCAGGCGACGCAGGTTAAGTTGTGTAAACAAGGTTTTTGATAAAGTGCTGTGTTAGCTGGGCAATAAACCTCACAGAACAGTAAAACTGGTCAATAACAATCAATGAACAGCGAGAAACCAACTGGTCAACAGAGACAATTTGTAGTTGCATGTGACAATTCGTACTTGCATATTCTACATTCAGTCTAGACAGGTAGTACTGGAAGACCTACTTAATATCTATAACACCCTACTTGATCAGTGTTTGTCAAGGCTGTGCTAGTGGTTGCTGTCCCTCCCGGGAGGGAAGGGCCACTTGCAAGACTGTTCGGCCGAATGCATTCGGGGCATGGAATGCTATGTCGAGGCAGTAGTGCTTGATGAAAGTGTGCCTGGAGGACCAAGTGGCTGCATCACAGATGTCCTCTATTGGTGTGTGGTGTAGATGAGCCGGAGTGGTGGCTACGGCTCTGTGCTAGGGGGCGTGGGCTCCCACCGGCGGTTCACGCTGCGCTCTTCTATAGGTGAAGGAGATGCACTGGGGTATCCAGCGCGAGAGCGTGCGTTTGGTGACCGGCAATTCTGGTCTGTTTTGGTCATAGGAGATGAACGGTTGTGAGGCTTGTCCGGGCCATTGCGTCCTGTTGATGTAGGTAGTCCGGGCCCGCACACCGTCCAGGTGTCGCTGGAACACCACCCTGTCCTCATGGAGGAGTGTGTCGGGGAGGGCGGGTGGATGGACCAGGGCCTGGATCTCGCTGATACATCTGGCCGACACGATGGAGGTCAGGAACAATGTTCCCTCTAAGGATTGATGAGGTGTGTGCAAAAAAAAATATGCATGAGCGACAAGTTACATACTCCACAAATTTATGAGCAGGCGCGGAGGACGCATTTTTAAACAAATGTAGTTTATCCTTGTACAAATTAAGTATTTTTAATCATCTATGGATATGTTTGTATGTTTATTGTTCAAATGGTTTTATTTATTTCCCCAAATTTATTTTTGTTATACGCATTGAAAATATTTGATATTGCGTTTAAATCAAAATCTCAATAAACTTGAAACTTGAAATGAGTGCCCGTGAGATTGTGGGAGGGTTAAATACTCAAAACTTAGAAGAATAACAATTTACTTAAAGTTTTTGCTTCGCCAGCTTTCTGGTATCTTTACATACAGTGGCGTTACCAAGCATATGTAACACCCGGGGCCCATCATTTTTTGGCAACCCCCCTCATCTGTACGAAAAACATGATTTTTAGTAACAAGCCACACGTCACACATGAGTACCTAGGAAAAGGCAGCATTTTACATATTGCAGTGAGCAGTACATCAATACACCCATTGTAAAACTAAACAAGCCAGACCAGCACAGATCAATCCTACACCGTCAATCCTAACAGAAAACCATGTCTTTCGAACACACAGAACACAGAAAACACCTTCGCCTAATATGGAATATGTCATCACAAACTAACCCCTCCCCCTTTTACAAAACTGTAGTGTGGATTTTAGCCACGGTGGTAACAGCTCTGATGCTCATAGAATTCTGAGCATCAGAGCTGCTACCACCACGGCTGGCGCTAAAAAACGCTCCACAGTTTTGTAAAAGGGGGGATAAAATAGAAATACACAGCTTCAACGCTCTAGCTCAGGGGTGCCCAAACTTTTTGGGCTTGCGAGCTACTTTAAAATGACCAAGTCAAAATGATCTACCAACAATAAAATTAAAAAACACAAAGCACACTATACGCTGAGAAAATGTTAATTATCATTCCTATTCTGGGTTTTTTTCAAAGAGGTCAAGGCAGATGACTCTATGCATTGTCACCTCAGTAACAACCATACAAAAATAGACAAATATACCCCCCTCCCTTTTTATTAAACCACAAGGAACTGCGCTAAATGCGCAGCGCTGCTCTCGACGCTCATAGGCTCCCTGCGCTAAAAAACACTATTGCGGTTTAGTAAAAGGGGGCCATAGTGCAAAATATAGACAGCATATATAAATTCAGATACATTTTGATCACTAAATTTAAAATAAAATCATTTTTCCTACCTTCTCTGGTGATTTTATGAGTCTCTGGTTGCACTTTCATCTTCTGACTGTGCATCCAATCTTTCTTCCCTTCTTTCAGCCTGTATGCTTCCTCTCCTCCAGACCTCATTCCCTCCCCTAACTTTTTCTTTCTCTCTCCCTGCCCTTTCTTTCTTTTTTCTCTCTTGATGCCCCCTTTCTTTTTTTCTGTTTCCCTTCTGTCTCCCTGCCTGCCCCCTTTCTTTCTCCCTACCCTCCACAAAGCCACTGCTGCCACCATCGGGGGAAACAGGCCCCAAAGCCACTGCTGCGGCTGCCTCAAGCTCTCTCTGCTTCCCACCGGGCCGACCAGCATTCCCCCGACGTCAATTTTGCCGTCGGAGAGGAAGTTCCGCCCAGCCAGGCAGCGATTGGCTGGCCCGAACTTCCTCTCCGACTGCAGCCTTAGCGGGGGTGCACAGCCGGGGCGGTCCGCCCCCCCCCCCCTTGGTACGCCACTGAAGACATGGCAGCGGCTCCTCTCACAAATCCCCACCTGCGTCGGAAGTCCGATGCAGTCAGGGATCTTGAGAGGAGCCGTCGCTGCATCTTTCAACTTTAAAATGCACTAAGGCCGCCGCCGCTTCCTCTCACCTCCGCCGGCCCTCGAGTGAGCGACAGGAGAAAATATATGAGCGACGCCACTGAAAATAGTGAGCGATCGCTCATGCGCTCAGCTTAGAGGGAACATTGGTCAGGAAGAGGGTTTTCCAGGTAAGGACTCTGGAATCTGCCTCCCCCAAAGGTTCGAAGAGGTCGAGGGCGAGCTGATGCAGCACCAAGTTGAGGTCCCATCTGGGCGGTGGTGTCTGACCGGTGGGTGGCGATTGGACAGTCCCTTCATGAATTTTGCGATTACTGGGTGCCCCGACACCAGTGTGTTGTCTAAGCCAGTGTGGTACGCCGTGATCGCACTTAGGTGGACCTTGATGGAAGTGGGTTTTAGGCCCCCCTGAGATAAACTGAGTAGGTACTGCAGGATGACCGGTATGGGACAGTTGTAGGGGTCTCGCTGCGTGCCTGTGTACCAGTAGTGGATCCTTCTCCATTTCAACCCATAGCATTTTCTGGTTGAAGGTCTTCTGGCTGCCATAAGAATGTGCTTCACGTCTTGTGGTAGGTTCATCCTCTCAACATCCATGTGGTCAGGGCTAAGGAACGCAGGTCGTCGTGGAGGGTAGAGCTCCCGTGTTGTATTATGAGATCTGCACTGATCGGGAGGCGGAGAGGTGGGTGAACCGCTATCTGTTGCCGGAACGAAAATCATGGTTGCCGAGAGGTGTTGGTGAGTAGGCATATAAGAGTCCGTGGTTCCAACTCACAGACAGACCATCTGGGCTGAGACGGCGATGGGTCGGTCTCTTTGAGTTCAGTTCTGTTGCAAACAGGTCGATGCTCGGCGTGCCCCAGGTGCTGAAGATCTTCTTTGTCACCGCTGGGTTGAGAGACTACTCGTACAGATACAGCTGGCAGCTGAGGCTGTCTGCCAGGTTGTTGTGCTCCACCGGGAGGTAAGTTGCCTGGATGGGGCATTGATTGGAGTTGGCTAACTCCCATATGCGGCATGCTTTCTGCAGATCGAGGCTGACCCTGTCCCTCCCTGCTTGTTGATGTAGTACATGGCCGTCTGGTTGTCTGTTTGGATGAGGACTGTCCTGCCTGTCACCCATTGTTTGAAGGTTTCGAGGGCATTCCCTATGGCCCTGAACTCCAGTAGGTTGATATGGAGTGAGGACGCCTGGGCAGACCATGTGTCCCCTGTGCTAAGATGGAGAAGGTGTTCCCCCCCTCCATGTTTGGAGGCATCCGTGGTGACCACCAGCTGGTGAAGTGGTGGTCTGAAAGGTTTCCCCTTCGCTAAGTTATCTCGGGCCATCCATCAGTGAAGTGTCTTGTGTATGGTTTGGCGAATAAGTATCTGGGTGGTCCGTGGTTAGGCATGCTGGTTCCAATGACATCTGAGGTGCCATTGCAGGGGTTTCATGTGTAGTCTGGTGTGCTGGACAACAAAGGGGGGAAAATAATGTTAGTTTATTGTGCTTTTCTTGTAATATATGTACATGAATTATATCTATATATATAAAATCGGAGGTATGTATGTGTGTATGTATGTATGTGTGTGTGTGTATGTGCCGCGATCACGCAAAAACGGCTTGACCGATTTGAACGAAACTTGGTATGCAGATCCCTCACTACCTGGGATGATATGTTCTAGGGGTCTCGCGGCCCACCTGCACACGTGGGCGGAGCTACAAACAGAAAATCAGATTTCACCCATTCATGTCAATGGAAAAAATGTAAAAAGCTGCCATTCTCACAGTAATTCAAAAACGGCTTGACCGATTTGAACGAAACTTGGTATGCAGATCCCTCACTACCTGGGGTGATATGTTCTGGGGGTCTCGCGGCCCACCTGCACACGTGGGCGGAGCTACAAACAGAAATTCACATTTCACCCATTCATGTCAATGGAAAAAATGTAAAAAGCTGCCATTCTCACAGTAATTCAAAAACGACTTGACCGATTTGAACGTAACTTGGTATGCAGACCCCTCACTACCTGGGGTGATATGTTCTGGGGGTCTCGCGGCCCACCTGCACACATGGACGGAGCTACAAACAGAAAATCAGATTTCACCCATTCATGTCAATGGAAAAAATGTAAAAAGCTGCCATTCTCACAGTAATTCAAAAACGGCTTGACCGATTTGAACGAAACTTGGTATGCAGATTCCTCACTACCTGGGGTGATATGTTCTGGGGGTCTCGCAGCCCTCCTGCACACGTGGGCGGAGCTACAAACATAAAATCGGATTTCACCCATTCATGTCAATGGAAAAAATGTAAAAAGCTGCCATTCTCACAGTAATTCAAAAACGACTTGACCGATTTGAACGTAACTTGGTATGCAGATCCCTCACTACCTGGGGTGATATGTTCTGGGGGTCTCGCGGCCCACCTGCACACGTGGACGGAGCTACAAACAGAAAATCAGATTTCACCCATTCATGTCAATGGAAAAAATGTAAACAGCTGCCATTCTCACAGTAATTCCAACTATAAAACACTTTCTATGACACTATAACCACTAGGGACATCGTTTCTATTCTACCACGGACACCATACATATAGAGTTTGTATGTTCTAACTGTGTTTGTAACTGTTTCCTTCATGCACCCCAGTTCATAATGTTATTACATTACATGAGTACTCACATATGCTGAACTAGGAACACAGGTTCCATTCTGAACCGGGAAACAACTGCATGGAGTTTCTTTTCAACCTGAGTTTCCACATATTGAGTTGTTTAAATCAATACTGAAACTTTTGGATGCCACTTATTCCAACAGATCTTCCTTTTCAGTTTAAGAGATTGCAAATTCCAGTGAGACTTGCATTCTCTATCACAATCAACAAATCACAGGGACAGACTATTACATACTGTGGAGTGGATTTAAGATCCTCCTGTTTTTCCCATGGACAACTCTATGTTGCTTGATCACCCAAGAATTTATATGTTCTTGCTCCTGGAGGTGAAACTAAAATTGTTGTTTATAATCAAGTTTTGTGTTAGTTGTATTGTATTCATTTTGTCAAATATTTCACATTATAATTTGATTATTGTACTTTTTATAAAGCTGTAAAAAAATAATTTCATTCACCACTATAAAGTATCTTTATTTCAATCCATTTACTGTGTTATTGCTATAATTAAATACCCGTGCAACGCCGGGGCATCAGCTAGTATTATTATATGTACATGAATTGTATATTGTTATTATATGTACATGAATTATTATATGTACATATATTATTATATTGTGCTTTTCTTGTAATATTATATGTATATGAATTATATATATTGTTATTATATGTACATGAATGATATATTATTATATGTACTGTACATGAATTGTATATTATTATTATATGTACATGAATTATTATATGTATATATATTATTTTATTGTGCTCTTTTGTAATATTATATGTACATGAATTATTTGTATGCACAATTATAGTTGGAAAATTTAATAAAGATTTAAAAAAACAAAAAACAGAACAGCGCAGACATAGGAGAGCTAGGGAAGATTTGAAATTCCCACCAGTATCTCTGGCTATGTCAGAGTTGGAGGCTTCAGCTCCCTCACATGATCAGTTTGGAGTGGGTATAGTTCCATTTGCATAGGCCTGGGGTAGGCAATTCCGGTCCTCAAGAGCTGGAGCCAGGTCAGGTTTTCAGGATATGCACAAAAAATATGCATGAGATAGATTTGCATCTCAAGGAGGCAGTGCATGCAAATCCATCTCATACATATTCATGGTGGAGATCCTGAAAACCTGGCCTGGCTCCGGCTCTCGAGGACTGGAATTGCCTACCCCTGGCAATTCCTTGGGGTACACTGTGACTAAAATACCTTCAGCTGCTACAGAGGATGGCAATGAAGCTCTCAACTGGTTCCAGACGGGCTGATCATTTTATTTATTTATTTTAATTTATTCAATTTTCTATACCATTCTCCCAGGGGAGCTCAGAATGGTTTACATGAATTTATTCAGGTATTCAAGCATTTTTTCCCTTTCTGTCCCAGTGGGCTCACAATCTATCCAATGCACCATTCCATTTATCAATTACCCTTTCGGTCAGGAAATACTTCTTCACCGAAAGGGTAATTGATAAATGGAATGGTCTTCCACACCAGGTAGTTGAGGCCAGTACAACGCTCGACTTCAAGGGACGATGGGACCGTCAGGTGGGATCGCTCCAGAGGAATGCTTAAAAGACGGTTTCTCGAGGAGGGAGGGTTCTTGAGTGGGCAGACTTGATGGGCTGTCGGCCCTTTTCTGCCGTCATACTCTATGTTTCTAAATGGGGGGATTAGGCGACTTGCTCAGGGTCACAAGGAGCAGCGTGGGTTTGAATGTGTCTGTTGGCTGCCTAGCCCTGGCTATCACTGGGCCAGCTGAAGGCACTGTGATGCCCTGAGCCAACTTTTGCATTGGCACTGCCCCACCCTTGATCCAGTAGCTCCCCTCTCTCTCTCAAGCTCCCCCCTCCAGCCCCACTGGTGATAAAAGACACCACAACCCTGAATCCCCCTCTGGCATGGGCTGAGATTTTGGTGCTCTGAGCCAGTGCCTCATCTGGTCCATAGATTGAACCAGCCCAGTAATGTACCAGATTAAATTCAAAATATTATTTCTTGTGGTTCTACTGGTATAACACTTGAGTTGAGTATGGGATTTAGGCTCCAATTCACTAAAGTCAGCGATCATCGCCTAACCTGTTCTCACAGGTTTAGCAATGATCGCTGCTAACCGACCCGATTCACCAAACGGCCCACCGCGTGGTTTTCCCCTTCAATCGCCCGTTTTCCAATCCAGCCATGCAAATTAGTAACACCCTATGCAAAATAGCCAAGCGATTGATTCACTTACATTGCTTGGCTATTTTGCATCGAGTTTTACGATCCTAAAACCCGACTGCTGTAGACCTGCTAAACAATTAAATTGCCTTAGTTCAATATTTAATATTATTTTCTGATTCTAGATCAGTAGTTCCCAAACCTGTCCTGGGGGATCCCCCCAGCCAGTCAGGTTTTCAAGATATCCCTAATGAATATGCATGAGAGAGATTTGCATATAATGGAAGTGACAGGTATGCAAATCTCTCTCATGCATATTCATTAGGGATATCTTGAAAACCTGACTGGCTGGGGGTCCCCCAGGACAGGTTTGGGAACCACTGTTCTAGATCCTCTGTGTTCATCCCACGCTTCTTTGAACTCAGTCACAGGACAGGACAGGAACCTCTCCTTTCCACTTAAACCTCATTGAATATCTACCCTTTACTGTTCAACTTTGTACCATGTAGACAGGGATCTCAAAGTCTCTCCTTAAGGGCCGCAATCCAGTCGGGTTTTCAGGATTTCCCCAATGAATATGCATTGAAAGCAGTGCATTCACATAGATTTCATGCATATTCATTGGGGAAATCCTGAAAACCTGACTGGATTGCGGCCCTCAAGGAGGGACTTTGAGATCCCTGATTATTGTAGAGGTTGCATCAGCTTCTGTTCCGGTAGGGATTCACTGAACTATACAATTTGACTTGGCGCGAGGGTTCTTCAACCAGTCCTCGGGACACACCATGTCAGACTGGTTTTCAAGATCTCCACAATAAATATGCATGGAATACATTTGCCTCCTGTGCATGCAAATCTATCTCATGCATGTTCATTGTGGTTCATAGACAACGGCACGAAAGACAAAGGCGCGCCCGGACAATTGAGCACAGCGCGGAGGCGCACGCCGCTCTAAATGACAGTTTTTAGGGGCTCCGATGGGGGGGTTTGTTGGGGAACCCCCCCACTTTACTTAATAGATATCGCGCCGGCGTTATGGGGGGTTTGGGGGGTTGTAACCCTCCACATTTTACTGTAAACTTAACTTTTTCCCTAAAAACAGGAAAAAAATGAAGTTTTCAGTAAAATGTGGGGGGTTACAACCCCCCACACCCCCCACAACGCCCCCACTACGCGGCGCGATGTCTATTAAGTAAAGTGGGGGTGTTCCACCCCCACGCCCCCCTGTCGGAGCCCTAAAAACAGTAATTTAGAGCGGCGCGCGCCTCCGCGCTGCGTTCAATTGTCTGGGTGCGCCTTTGTCCCGGCGCGCTTTTGACCTGACACCGTTCATTGTAGGTAGAGTTAACAGACATCCGGGAAACCCCAGATATGTCCTCTTTTGAGAGGATGTCCGGGTGCCCGGAGGGATTTCCAAAACCCGGCAGTTTGGGTTTTGGAAGTCCCCCAAGCTCAGGGCCGTGTCTGGAGGCCCTCTGCGCATGGGCAGACGTTGACACGATGGCATCATATGCGTGCATGCAGGCGTGTGACGCCATCGTTTTGATGCCTGCGGATGGGCAGAGGGCCTCCAGACGTGGCCCCGAGCTCGGTAAAAGAGACCGGCGGTTCGTGTGGGGGGAGGGGCTGGGACTGAACGTGGCAGAATGGAGTGGGGCTTGGGACAGAACGGGGTGGGGCCAGGTGTCCTCTTTTTTTTTTAAGAGGAAATCTGACATTCCTAATTGTGGGTCTCCTGAAAACCTGACTAACTTGGTGGGTCCCGAGAACTGGATCTAACTTTTGCAGAGAACTGGATATTTATCAGAATCTCTCCTTTAACAGGATCTTTTGCCTGCCCTTTCTTAATCAGCTGTGCAGAGGGCGGTGACGAGACAAAAGCGTGCCGGACAAAACCGCGCCGACATTTGAGCCCAGACAATTGTGCGCAAGACTCCAGCGCGCCGCTGTAAAACCTCATTTTAAAGAGTTCCGACGGGGGGGTGGGGGTGGTTCGCACTGCCATTGGCTGCCATTGGGGGGGTGTGGGGGTGCAACCCCCCACATTATACAGAAAACTTAACTTTTTCCTAAAAAATCAAGAAAAAGTTAAGTTTCCTCTATAATGGGGAGTTCCAACCCCCCAACCTCCCCCCAACGGCAGCATGAACACTATTATGTAAACTGGGAGGGGTTCCCCCCTCACACCCCCCATTGGAGTTCTTTAAAATTAACTTTTACAGCGGCGCGCTGGAGTCTTACGCGCAATTGTCTGGGCTCAAATGTCGGCGCGGCTATGTCCGGCACGCCTTTGTCCCGTCACTGCTCTGGTTCACCGGCAGCACGAACAGTATTAAGTGAAGTGGTTCACCACTCAGTTTTGGTGGAAACCAAAGCTGAAAGCAAAACTGAATGGGAACAGCTCCCCGATCCCTCCCTCTTCTGCCACTCCCCCTGAAGCTCCCACTTTTTCCCTCCCTCCCCTTGAACAGAAGAAGCCCCTCTTCCAGACCTATCCATAGGTCCCGCCAACCCCATCGTAATGCCCTGGTGTTCTAGTGGCTAGACAGGAGTGATCTCTAGTCAATATGGCTGTTGAAATTTCCAGGGGCAGTCTCATTAGGGTTGCCAGATTTTACAGTTGTAAAATCCGGACATCCTAGACCCGCCCATCTATGCCCCAGTCCAGCCCTAGCTCTGCCCCCGCTGCCCGCTTTGGTCGGGCAGGAGGCCATCTGCGCATACGTGGATGCCATGCGATGATGTCAAGTGTACGCTTGTGTGCAGGCGCATTGCCTGGCGCAAGTGAGAGGAGGCTTTTCAAAACCTGGACGACTGGTAGCCCTAAGTCTCGTAAGATTGCCACAGGACATCATGGCAGCCATTTTGGTATTAGAGACAGCTCAGATAGAAACAACTAGCCACTAAACCACCAGAACAGTATTGTAGGCCTGGGTGGGCCCAGGAGGGAGCTTCTTCTGTTCAGAGAGGGAGGGGAGGAGGAGAGCTATGGGACATAGCACAGAAAAGTTTTGATTTCAACCCTAAATGCACTGACATTCAAAGGATTACATTTACTTATGGTTATAGAAAGTATTCTAGTGTGGGAGGGGTGTTACTGATTTTTCAAGCGGTGATGCCCATCTCTACCAGTATTATTCCAACCTGTTTTTGGGAAAGTTGCGCCTTGTTTGTTCACTCTTCAGAAACTCATCAGAAATACAGTGGTGCCTCACACAACGAACTTAATTGGTTCCAGGAGCAAGTTTGTTATGCGAAAAGTTCGTTATGTGAAACGCGTTTTTCCCATAACAATACATGTTAAAAAAAATAATTCGTTCTGTAGCATAAAATATGCTAAGATGACATAAAAAAAGAAACATTTTTTGTTATTATTTTTATTTAGATACATCTAAAAACATAATTGTTTTTTAAAACAACACACATTTTTTAAATTTAAAGACAGACTAAGTAGAGTCTAATTTTACAGTGAGAGAGGGCAGAGTCTCAGCGGCAAAAACTGGGACTTAACCAGTGTTCCCGCTAAGCTGCGCTGGCGTGCGCTGGCGCACAAAATATTACATCGCAGCGCACAAGTTTCACGTCACAGCGCACACTCGAGCGGAGGTGAGAGGAAGCGGCGGCGGTCTGCCCTGATCGCCTAAGATGCAGCAGCGGCGGCTCCTTTCATGATCCCCGTAAATTACGGGGATGCCGCCGCTGCTGCATCTTAGGCGATCAGGGCAGACCGCCGCCGCTTCCTCTCACCTCCGCTCGAGTGTGCGCTGTGACGTGAAACTTGTGCGCTGCGATGTAATATTTTGTGCGCCAGCGCACGCCAGCGCAGCTTAGCGGGAACACTTAACTGTTCATTTTGTTTTGTTTTTCTAGCATTGGGGAAGCGGCGAGAGTAGCTCCGCCCCCCCCAACGCATCAGCAGTAGGCGCCGGGCCCCTGCGAGCCGACGGTCCGCCACTGCACAGGGAGCCAGGCGGAGAGAGGGCAGTTAAGCGCGGTGCCTGCGCGGAAGGATGCAGCTCGGGCGACTTCGTTGTGTGAAACGAAGTTCGTTGTAGGAAGCAAGACATGAAGTTCGTTGTGCGCAGCGTTCGCTGTGCGAGGCATTCGTTATGCGAGGCACCGCTGTACATGCATTTTAAAGAGAAAAGGGCATTGTACAGGCATGTTTTCGTTTTTTGCATTCTCAGTGAGTGTCTCACCTGAGCTTGGAGGGATGTTTTCCTTTCCAAGCAGCCAGACAGGTCAAAGGCAGGGCTTCAACCTAGACGGCCGAGAAGATTTCCCTCTCTCAACACATTTATGAGTTTACATGTGGCAATCTCCGGAAAGTCCAAACGGGTTGAAAGGTTTCTTTACATTGGGAAGTCAGCACTTTGCTCGGTGGTTTTACAGAATGCGGGGCCAATATATCTTTTAATTTCCCTTCTTACGCCATCCTGGACTTAGCAAATATTTATTGACAGCTGCATTATTAGGTAATAACCTCATTATAACTGATAGAGGGTCAGACTTTACTTCCTTCTCTTTAGGCCTCTTGTGGAGAAATAAGGAAGCGCTTTTGTGCAAAACGAAAAGTCATGCTCTAGAACGATCAGGTCAGATTCCCGGAGCTTTAACCACAGGACGTGCTTCAGGAAGGGGTTGCTCACGTGAGGTGTGGTATGGGAAGGCTGGCAGAATCAAGCTACTGATTCTGCCAGCCTCTGTTTGGGTAAGGTATCGCAGAGCCAGCACGAGGGTATGGGGTGTCCTAGGCAAGCTTCCAGCTTTATTATTTATTTATAATAATAATAATAATAACTTTATTCTTATATACCGCCAACAATCTTGCGACTTCTAGGCGGTTTACAGTGAGGTGAAACTGTACAGTCAGTGAATTACAGAGTATAACAGCGACCATCTGATATTAACAACATTAATAATAACAACAGTTTATATACTGTTTCATATATAGTTTCAACTAAGGCAAGAAGTTTAATTCTTAATGATTTACATTGAAGATATGATTATTTATTTAAAATTCCAGTTCTTTATTTTATTTTTTTTATTCTTTATTTTTGTCAACTTTCATTGGGTTTGGGGGTTTAGTATGATTCCTTCAATAAAATGTTATAAACTAAATTTGGGGGGAAGATGGGGGGGAGAGGGGGAAAAGGGAAGGGGGGAGGAATTAGGGGGAGGGTATTGAGAGATGCAATGGGTAATTTGGAAATATATTTTGAAGAAATGAAAGCCATTTGATGGAAATTAATATGATGAATTTTAATGTAGTGACTATTTTATTGTATTATATGATTGCATATTTACTGATTTCTTCAATAAAAATGTTATAAATTGGAAAAAAAAAACTTTGTATACCGCCTAGAGTCGCAGCGGTTTCCATATAAACATACATAAGGCAAAAACAAATAACAATACAGATCACTCTTAAAAACAATATCAAAACACATAAGAAATACAACCTACAGATTCTTCGGTTCATAGTCTAAAGCGCGCAAGGACAAAGGCGCGCCGACAACCGAGCGCGGACAACTGAGCACAGGACTTCATCGCGCCGAAGAAAAACCGTATTTTAAAGGGCTCCGACGGGGGGGGGGGTGTTGGTGGGGAAGCCGTTGGCGTTGTGGTGGGTTTGGGGGGTTTTTTAGGGAAAAAGTTTTTTAGGGACAAAGTTAAGTTTTCAGTATAATGTGGGGGGTTACATCCCCCCCCCACCCCCCCAACATGGCAGTGTGAGGCAGCGCAATCCCTATTAAGTAGAGTGGGGGGATTCCCCCCCCCCACGCCCCCCTCAGAGCCCTTTAAAATACGGGTTTTCTTCGGCGTGATTAAGCCCTGCGCACAGTTGTCCACGCTCGGTTGTCGGCGCGCCTTTGTCCTCGCGCGCTTTTGACCAGTCACCGATTCTTCAGTAACATATAAGGTTACATGTTACCAAAATACCCAAAAAATTGCACCCTCCAAAATACAGGAGAAAAAAGTCACCTTTCTTTACAAAAAGGGAGAAAAGACCTCAGTGTCTAATAGGGGCTCTTTAAGCTTCCCATGTAGACAGGCTAGTTTTAAACAGAATTTAATCCTAGCAGACACATCCTTGGTCAGAAAAACTCCCAATTAGTGCGTGAACCTCTATTCTAATTTTCTAATAGTTTTATATATTTTTTTAAACTTTTCTTCAAACAACAATTGTCAAAAATAGAAGTCACTTATCTGAGCCTTTCGATATTCAGGTGTAGTCCTGGAGTAAAGCAAGCAGGAAAAACTGCTCTATGGAAAAAAGCTATCAGTCAAAACATTCTTCCAAAATATCCAACAGGGGCCCCTGTTTTGCAACAAAACAACTTGTTTTCCTGCATCCTGCCTGCAGTCAAACGCAACTTCCTATTTCCGGCAGGGCAGTACAAGTTTGAGGGCAATAAGTTGCGTTAGAGGGAACGGATGCCAGCGAACAAATCCCTGACGAAGCATTTTGTTGCGAAACAGGGGCCCCTGTTGGATATTTTGGAAGAATGTTTTGACTGATAGCTTTTTTCCATAGAGCAGTTTTTCCTGCTTGCTTTACTCCAGGACTACACCTGAATATCGAAGGGCTCAGATAAGTGACTTCTATTTTTGACAATTGTTGTTTGAAGAAAAGTTTAAAAAAATATATAAAACTATTAGAAAATTAGAATAGAGGTTCACTTACTAATTGGGAGTTTTTCTGACCAAGGATGTGTCTGCTAGGATTAAATTCTGTTTAAAACTAGCCTGTCTACATAGGAAGCTTAAAGAGCCCCTATTAGACACTGAGGTTTTTTCTCCCTTTTTGTAAAGAAAGGTGACTTTTTTCTCCTGTATTTTGGAGGGTGCAATTTTTTGTGATCTATGCTAATATAACCATAAGGCTCTATGACATCATAATGCAGGTGTAAAGAGCCTTAGCCTATAGGGAGAGGACATGCAAATATTAAGAACCTTAACCAATAGGGAGAGGAGGAGATAGTGGATGCTGCAGATGGGAATACTGGATGGTCCATTTGGCCTTTAGCTGCCATCATGTTTCTATGTTTATTACCTGCTTGCTTTACTCCAGGACTACACCTGAATATCGAAGGGCTCAGATAAGTGACTTCTATTTTTGACAATTGCTGTTTGAAGAAAAGTAAAAAAATATATAAAACTATAAGAAAATATATAAAACTATTAGAAAATTAGAATAGAGGTTCACTTACTAATTGGGAGTTTTTCTGACCAAGGATGTGTCTGCTAGGATTAAATTCTGTTTAAAACTAGCCTGTCTACATGGGAAGCTTAAAGAGCCCCTATTAGACACTGAGGTCTTTTCTCCCTTTTTGTAAAGAAAGGTGACTTTTTTGTCCTGTATTTTGGAGGGTGCAATTTTTTGTGATTTATTTTGGGCATCCTTTTCTTGATTTTTTGGATACCAAAATACCCAAACCATTTCAGGAAAGACAAATCAGAAGTATGCATCTACAAACCGCTTGGGGTTTTCAACATCTTCTTAAAGCTATAATGATCTGCACATAATCTTAGGGCTCCTTTTACGAAGCCGCGTTAGCGCAGGCTAAACCGCCGGCCGCGCTAGCCGCTACCGCCTCCTCTTGACCAGGCGGTAGTTTTTCGGCTAGCGCGTGATAAAAAGTCGCTAACGCGGCTTCGTGAAAGGAGCCCTTCGTTGGCAGGCCAGCTTATTCCAATCGAAACGATTTATAGCTATGCAGATGACATTTTTATTCTGTTGGAAGTCGATCCTTCTCTGAATAGTTTGAAATTAGACACGAATTCCTGTCCCTTAAGAATCCAAGATTGGGCATTTTCAGTGTGCATGAAATTAAATACAGTGGTGCCTCACACAACGAACTTAATTCGTTCCAGGAGCAAGTTTGTTATGCGAAAAGTTTGTTATGTGAAACGCATTTTCCCATAACAATACATGTTAAAAAAAATAATTCGTTCTGCAGCATAAAATATGCTAAGATGACATAAAAAAAGATAAATTTTTTGTTATTATGTTTATTTAGATACATCTAAAAACATAATTGTTTTTTAAAACAACACACATTTTTTAAATTTAAAGACAGACTAAGTAGAGTCTAATTTTACAGTGAGAGAGGACAGAGTCTCAGCGGCAAAAACTGGGACTTAACTGTTCATTTACATCCTTTAATTTACATTTGGTGCACTGACTTGCTGCCCTTTCTATTGTCTCCCATTGGAAAAAAACAGTCATTCCTTTGCATTTCTTTTGTGTAGCATCTCAAAGGCTACCCTGACACCCCAGTGTATGTTTGAGAAAACATCATGTTTAGCTGCTGTTTGGCTCCTGGAGCCCAAAACAGAGAGACAGACTTGACTCCCTTGTAGTATCTCAAGTACAGGGCAGCTTTAATGCAGAAGTGTAAGCATGCATCGGATACAAAAGAACGCAAGAGCAAAGCTTAACAAATTGCCAGATGCATGAAAGAAAAGTCAATTTAATAAGGTCAGTTGGTTTCTGTACAACAATGTTTTTTTTTTTTCTAGCATCGGGGAAGCGGCGAGAGTAGCTCCGCCAGCCCCCCAAAGCATCAGCAGTAGGCGCCGGGCCCCTGCAAGCCGACGGTCCGCCACTGCACAGGGAGCTAGGCGGAGAGAGGGCAGTTAAGCGCAGTGCCTGCGTGGAAGGATGCAGCTCGGGCGACTTCGTTGTGTGAAACGAAGTTCGTTGTGGGAAGCAAGACCTGAAGTTCGTTGTGCGCAGCGTTCGCTGTGCGAGGCGTCCGTTATGCGAGGCACCACTGTACTACCGAGGCAAAATGATTATGGTTGCCTAGCTCAATTTTGTTAGCCTCTGGTGACTCACTGAAAATTGATTTTTCATCTAGAATTCTGGGTTTTATTCTAGATTCTTCACTCTCATTTTGCAGTTTTGGTTCCTGCCATTATCTGAGGAGGCGACAACTTATCCAGAATACGGCGGCTAAACTGATATACGGTAAACCTAAATACGATCGTGTCACACCTTTACTGAGATCCCTTCGCTGGCTTCCTGTTTCCCGGAGGATCCAATTTAAATGTGCAACTGTAATTTTCAAAATCCTATATGGTATTTTTTTTTTCTCCTTTGGTTCCTGTCTCATTTAATTCACAAGAAATCTCTAATTCTAGGCGCTCTCAGAAATATAAACTTGGCTTTCCCACTGTTAAACGAATACAAACTATGGCCAATTGTTGTCGATCATTTTCTTTGTTATTTGTAAAAGTTTGGAATGACCTTCATAAGAACATAAGAACTGCCATCTCCGGATGAGATCCTGGGTCCATCAAGTCCAGCGATCCGCTCATGCGGAGGCCCAGCCAGGTGTAACCTGGCGAACAATGGAAGTAAAACCCAGCCGTCTCAATCTGGCCTCCTTACTTCCATTACTTTAAATCAGGGGTTTCAAAGTCCCTCCTCGAGGGCCGCAATCTATTCGGGTTTTCAGGATTTTCCCAATGAATATGCATGAGATCTATTTGCATGCACTCCTTTCATTGTATGCTAATAGATCTCATGCATATTCATTGAGGAAATCCTGAAAACCCAACTGGATTTTTGGCTTTCGAGGAGGACACCCCTGCTTTAAATGGAAGTAAAACCTGGATGTCTCAATCCGTCCTCCTTTTTCTGGAGTCATATGGTAAACCTATGTGTACCCTCCTCCCAAATGCAGGCCATGAGGGCAGCCTACTCTTGTCTAGTGGGAACTTGCCCCAGCAATTTCCTGAAATCTGAAACAAGCCTTAAATCTTCTTATATTGAGTTACTTGGCAGCTCCACTCCTCTTTTTAGTTGCCCGGAGGGATTTCTAAAACCCAGCAGTGGACATTGGCACGATGATGTCACGTACGTGATGTCATTGCATCGATGTTCACGCAGGCACAGAGGCCCTCCAGACGTGGCGCCCGAGCTCGGGGAAGGTTCGTATGGGGCGGAAGGGGGTGGAGCTGGAAACAGAACAGGGCGGGGCTGGGGGCAGAACAGGGCGGGGCCAGTTGGCCTCATTTTTTTTAAAAGAGGAAATCTGGCAACCCTATCTATCCATGAGATACTTTAGTCCAGTGGTTACCAACTATGTCCTGGAGGTCCACCAGGCCAGTCGAGTTTTCAGGATAGCCCTAATGAATATGCATGGGAGTGATCTACACATAATGGAGGTGCCAGGCTGCAAACCTGCTCCATGCATATTCATTAGGGCTATCCTGAAAACCCGACTGGCGTGGTGGTCCTCAAGTACAGGGTTAGGAACCACTGCTTTAGTCCACCCCACATATTCTGCCCTTTATCTCTGGCGTTTCTTCCGTGTTCTGGGAAACACAGCACCAAGCAATAGCAGAGGTCTCAAAGTCCCTCCTTGAGGGCCGCAATCCAGTCGGGTTTTCAAAATTTCCCCAATGAATATGCATGAGATCTATGCGCATGCACTGCTTCAATGCATATTCATTGGGGAAATCCTGAAAACCCGACTGGATTGCGGCCCCCAAGGAAGGACTTTGAGAT
This sequence comes from Geotrypetes seraphini, assembly GCF_902459505.1. Taxonomy (NCBI): domain Eukaryota; kingdom Metazoa; phylum Chordata; class Amphibia; order Gymnophiona; family Dermophiidae; genus Geotrypetes; species Geotrypetes seraphini. The sequence goes on along the minus strand of NC_047099.1, from coordinate 22,610,787 downwards.
CCCTGCTCTACACTTTTTCTGTATACTCCTGTCTTCAACACCAGCTAGTCTGAAAGAAAGGCAAGTGTAGTGGGGGCTGTAGAGTGAGGCAAGGGGCTAGGTCAGGGGTAGGGAACGCCGGTCCTCGAGAGCCGTATTCCAGTCGGGTTTTCAGGATTTCCCCAATGAATGTGCATTGAAAGCAGTGCATGCACATAGATCTCATGCGAATTCATTGGGGAAATCCTGAAAACCCGACTGGATTGCGGCCCTCAAGGAGGGACTTTGAGATCCCTGAGCAATAGGCTTTGTTGTTCCCCAGTAAGCAATGCAGCTTTTACTCCCCGACCTTTTCAGGAGCAAAGAGAAGAACAATGGATTCATGGATTTGCAGCGCTGTCACATGAAACTTCAAGTGCGGTGTTAGGTTCAGGGAAATTTCTATCAATGGCAGGTTAGCCTAAGAAGGATTAGCATTTACTGTAAGCTTCTTGTGTCTTTGGCTTATTTCACACATGGTAAACAAAATAATTTATCGTAAATGTGGCCCTACATTGTTTGTTGTGGGTTTTGTTCTTTCGTGTTTCCTTGTCATGTTTTTTTTTTAAATTTATTTATGCAAATTTAACAATTTATAATATCAAATGATACCAAAGAAAAAGGATTCTTACACAGAGTTTTACAATAATTAGACATATAATACAAAATTCCTTTTCAAGCCCACAAGACTGGGGAGCCATACCACTATGTCAACTAACATAAGATGCAAAGAAAACTAAGAATTGGTTCTTGATTCATTGAATCTTAAACCATTCCCTATTAATTGGGACTCTGACATCCTCCAATTTTCTCAGTAGTGAAACAATTAAACCAACAATCTTCATTTCTGTTCTCGAGCCATTAAAAATTGTTGTAATTGAATGGGGTCCCAAAATACATATTCAATGTCTTGTAGTTGGACAAGACATTTACATGGAAATTTTAGATAGAACAATGCCTCAAGAGCTAAAACTCTTACTCTTAATTTCAAGAATTCCTTCCTTCTTAGTTGCGTAGCTCTTGAAACATCAGGAAAAAACCTAACCAAATCTCCACAGAATTTTGTCCACCTCCTCCTCGTCATGTTTTTAAACTTTATTATATTTATCCTTTTAGCTGTGGTTTCATAGGCTTATCAGATGTCCCAGAATACCCGGACGTGTCAGAATGCCTGGATGGCTTCCCAAAACCCAGCAGTTTGTCCAGGTTTCGGAAAGCCTCGAGCTCGGGGCCATGTCTGAAGGGCCTCTGAACACGCGTGAATGCGACGCAATGATATCACACGCAGGCCCGCATGCTTGCCAATGTCGATGCGTCCCACCCGCGCCTGCTCGGACGTCCTCCCGACAAGGCCCTGAGTTCGAGGAAGAAGAGATGAGGTCCATGTGGGAGGTGGGGCTGGGAGCGCAAGGGAGTGTGACCGAGGGCAGAATGGGGTGGGGCCACGTGTCTTTTTTTTTATTTTTTTAAATGAGGCAATCTGGTAACCCTGTGCTTTCTGCTTGTTCCCTTCTACTAGGGCATGGGTGTCACAGTCCCTCCTCGAGGGCCGCAATCCAGTCGGGTTTTCAGGATTTCCCCAATGAATACGCATGAGATCTATTTGCATGCACTGCTTTCATTGTATGCTAATAGATCTCATGCATATTCGTTGGGGAAATCCTGAAAACTCGACTGGATTGCGGCCCTTGAGGAGGGACTTTGACACCCCTGTACTAGGGTTACCAGACGTCCAGATTTCCCCGGACGGCTTTTCAAAACCCGGCACTTTGTACGGGGTTTGAAAAGCCTCCTCAAATCGTGTCGGTCGGGGAGAAAGTCCGACGCGATTTGCGGATAAGAGCAGGCAGCGGGGGCGGGGCTAGAGTGGGACTGGGGCTAGTTATAGGTGGGCCTGGGAAGGCTTAGGCTCATCCAGATTTGCCTCAGGTCCACCCAACAGCAGTGTGCAATTCGTATATCTAGAGCCCTGCCAACTTAAGTCTCGGCAACCCTCCAACCCCTTTCAGAAAACTGTGACAGTTATCAGCCTAAGGTGCTGATGACAGGAGCTTGGTCATGCTTGGCTCTCAAACATCCAGTTCAGGAATGAGAGCTGAGCATGTGTAGGGTGCTGGTATTAGCAGCCCATAGCACTGCCGGTGACTGCCACAGTTTTCTGAAGGGGGCCAATAGGCTGCTCTTAGCTAGTGGAGTTTGAGAAACCCAGAGAAGTCTAGTTAACCTGTTCCAGCCTGGAGATTTGTGGTTTTGAACTTATATCCCAATGCAGTATGGGATTTGTAGTGTCTGATTGATTTGGTGCTGCAAGTTCCATAAAGCAGTGGTTCCCAACCCTGTCCTGGAGGAACACCAGGCCAATTGGGTTTTCAGGCTAGCCCTAATGAATATGCATGAAGCAAATTTGCATGCCTATCACTTCCATCATATGCAAATCTCTCTCATGCATATTCATTAGGGCTAGCCTGAAAACCCGATTGGCCTGGTGTTCCTCCAGGACAGGGTTGGGAATCACTGCCATAAAGGATGGGATGGTCAGAAATCCAGGACCATCTTCAGCCTGGAACTGGGTAAATTGGGATCTTTGCAACCCTCACCAGTTAAGGGTGGAGGAGGGGAGGGAGGTGGGATAATTCAGGATTACCATTAGGATGCCCAGGTTACCCATTCCAGACTTTTTGGCCAGTCCTGGACTTTGCCATGCTAATCCTGGTGCATTATGGGACCTGCAGCACTGATTTCAATGGATAGAATTATGGTCTACAAATACGACACTGCTTTGGGTTGTAATTTTGATACCAGGACTGGCCAAAAGTATCCCTTCCGGAACGGGTTACCAGGCCACCCTAGTTACCATAGGGCTCCAGAAAAAGGAGAACGGATTGAGACAACCCAACCTACTCATTGGCCCACCCAAAAAATTGCCTGCTATGTCACTGTTCCAAAACCTTCATGTGAAGAACTCTCTGGCTCAGAGCCTCCACTTTTTAATTTCCAAGTCAAAGCTATCAAGTTCTTGGTTCCAAGAGGGAGATTTTAAGCCAGTCCTGGCTTTTTGTCAAGTTTATCATGTGTATTAAAGCAGAGGTACCATTGTTAGGGGGTATGCCGGTGCTATATGTCTTCCACCCTCCTGCCATCGCATATCTCCCACCTTCCTTTTGCTGCCATTGCCATTGCCCCCTCCCAGTCTAGCAGCAGAAGCTCACTGTGTGCTATTAACTTCCCCACACAGCTGCCACTAGCGTTAATTTAGCGATTCCATCAGGCAGCCTCGGGGCCTTTGCTAGGCCGGCCCACCTCTGCAGAAAGAGGAAGTTGCATCATCGGAGGCAGGCCAGCATAGCAAAGGCCCCGAGGCTGCCTGATGGAATCGCTAAACTAAGGCTAGTGGCAGCTGTATGGGGAAGTTAAAAGCACACAGTCAGCTCCTGCTAGGGAGAAGTACTGCTGGACATGGGGAAAGGAGAGGGTTGGGTAGAAGAGGTGCAGCAGGAGAGGAAGAGAAAGGTGCTGCTGGACTTGAAGGAGAAGGGGAGGGAAGAGAGAAGTGTGCACACTGCCTGCCACTAACCCGGAAGCTTTCTCCACTGCTGGGTCCCTCCCTCTGTCAGAACTTCCTGTTTCTGCCCAGGCAGGATGCAAGAGGAGAGGCTTCTGGGTTAGCAGAAGCCAGCATATAGGAATTGGTGCCGCTAACCTGGAGGGAGGGATGAGAGTGGTGAGAGAGGGAGAAATGGACATGGTACATTAGATAAATTATGAGCCCACTGGGATAGACAGGGAAAAATGCTTGTCATATGTATGTGGTCGGTGTCAGGAGCTGAAAAGCTTGAAGAAGGAAGTTAGTCGACTGAAGTACAGGATTCAGGAACTGGAGGGACTTTACATCACAGAAGACCTGTTCAAGGCAGTTGAAGACCCTATGAGAGAGAGGCACATCGAAGAACAAGTCAGGGAGCTCGAGGAGTCCATCGAGGAAGCCTACAGGAGAGTGGAAGAACAAGAACACGAACATCATAGGAAGGACGAAGATATACCCACATGGAATGGAGGACACGAGCAATCTGACTACAAGGAAGAAGAAGCCCATAGAGGAATCCAGCAGGAAAGGGAGACAAGGTCTTGCCGATGCCTGGAAGAGGTAGCAGTAAAGCACACTGAGGACACAGACCTGCAACTGGAGCGAAAACTGAAAAAGGGAAAGTCTGCAATCCTAGTGGGAGACTCAATCCTAAGGCAAGTAGATAGCCACATAGCAGAAGGGAGAGAGGATCGGCTAGTGACATGCCTCCCAGGAGCAAGAACAAAAGACATCATCGACAAAATTGAAAGGATCCTAGAAGGAGCAGAGACAGAAAAGACTGCAGTGATGATCCACATTGGGACAAATGATGTCAGCAGGAGAGACTACAACAGGAACGCACTGATCGAACAGTTCAAGATCCTGGGAAGGAAGTTGAAGATGAGGACTCAGAAGATAGCGTTTTCAGAGATCCTACCAGTACCGAGGGCATATGTAAAGAGGCAGACGGAACTACTGTACAATCAATAAATGCGTGGATGAGGAAATGGTGGTTCCCAACCCTGTCCTGGAGGAACACCAGGCCAATTGGGTTTTCAGGCTAGCCCTAATGAATATGCATGAAGCAAATTTGCATGCCTATCACTTCCATCATATGCAAATCTCTCTCATGCATATTCATTAGGGCTAGCCTGAAAACCCGATTGGCCTGGTGTTCCTCCAAGACAGGGTTGGGAATCAATGCAATAATCTAAAAGATCAATGTATTCATCACTGACACAAGAACATGCTCCTCCAACGTCAGGCTCCAAGTCTTGCTCATAGCTGATGCAGAGAGTGCATGAAACCCCCCCAAACCTCGCGCTTTTTATAGCTGCTGTGTTACCTAGATGTCTGGACTTTGATTGGCTGATGAAAGCAACCTCCTGATTGGTCACAAATAACACACGTTAATTGGACAGTCTCGATCCAGTTTTGAAGCATGATTTGTAAAAATTATAGGAGTTACGTTTCAGTATCAACAAAATTGTAAAATTAGAAACAAGCGATCTTAAAAAGTTCATTCTAATAGCCAAATGTATTCCTTATAATGTGACACATAGACAAATCTATTGGGTCAACAAAGAAATTAAATTAAAAGGTCAGAAAGTTGAAAGAATGCAAAATTCACAAGTGGTTCCAGACTTTTGCACACCACTGTATGTAGAGCAATGACAGATGCATCCCTCAATACTCATCTTGGCTTTCATACAGACTTTCCAGGCTGCACAAATAATTCACCATGAAATGTTCCCTGCACATAAAAGCAGTAAATATTGGGTTTAGAATATGCAAATAAATCTTTGTTCTGTATTGGTGAGCTTTTAGAGAAGACCAGCCTTACCTAAAGTTTATTTCTGTAAGAATTTGTTTCCCTACAACTTACTGCGCCTGAGAGAGAACACATCATGCCAAAACAAACTTAAAAAGTGGCACTTGATAAATGAAGATAACAGGCTGCCAGTTTCTTTTCTGTACTTCAGACTTGAGCTGGAGTTAATGGTGTAGTAAGTGTGTGTGTGTGTGTGTGTGTGTGTGTGGGGGGGGGGGGTGACGGGGGTGGACCACACTGGATGCCATCTTGATGGGGGCTCTGATACCTCTCTGCCCCCCCACATCCCACTTATGCCCTCCTTTCTCCCCTGTACCTCTTTAAATCTTTGCAGGGCGAGCAACTCTTCTGGTCTGTTGTTCACGCCAGTCTGGCTCCCCTCTGACATCACTTCCTGGTTGTGGAGCCAGGAAGTGATGTCAGAGGGAAACCCAACGCCAACGTGAGCA